>NC_137580.1:91568820-92168820 GCF_963210335.1 Falco punctatus
TTTTTCATTTCCTTTGCTGGAATACTGGTTTGGAACATCTGAAGACAAAACCGATTTCCAAGTTCGCTGTTTTTGTTGCAGTTTAGAACAGTTCTTAACGCAGCCCCAAGTCCGGGGAGTTTGCGGTGTCACAGTGCCCCCTGGCGACGCGCCGGAGCGGCGCGGCCTCGGCAGCCTGCCCTCGCCGTGCCGCCCCACGGCGCTCGGACGGACCCACGGGGGACTGTCGTTCGCCCTCGGGACCCTCGCTGCTCGGAGCAGGGCTGGGAGGAGGAGAGTGCACCAGTAACTCCTCAGTTACTCCAAATGGTTAAAAAAACACTCTTCCACTTTTTCCCCTGAAAGCCACTTTAGTTGCCCAGGCCTAGCTTGGTAAGGTGTGAGCACTCAGGGAGAACTGCTTAGAATTATCTAAAGTCTGCATCAACCAGCTGGGGTTTTTTTTTTGATAGTTTAACCATCACCATTATATAAACCCTTATATTTAAAGGTATCATGCTCAAGCAGGGAAAGCTTTCATCATGTAAAGAAAAGTCTGTCATGTTTGTATATAATTTTTAAAAAACATACTGTGTAAAAACCTGGTAGTCGTATGCTGCTCTAACAATCTTTATTCCAAGATTGCCGATTTCAGTTTGGTTTCAAAGTTGTGAAATTTGGTTTCTTTTTTGTATAATAAATATATCTAAAGTGTGGCAGACTATAAGGATCCAGTTTATTACTTCATTAAGACATAATTCACTACACAAAATGGCTTGGGGGTGCAAAGCAGAAAACTAATCATGATATTTTTGAGATGTGAGGATCTGTTGATCCCAAGTCTTTTTGTTATGATAAAAATTGATATAGAGGCACAAAAAATTCATTATAATGTTTTAACATTTTAAGATATATAATTAATCACAAATTTGGGCCAATGTGTCTCAATTTTTGTTGCTATGTAATTTCACTGTTATTGCCTTCACTACTTTTCTTAATAATGTGTAAACTGTTGCTTCCCAAACCATTTTTTCAGGAGAAAGAGACAACTTCACTGCAGCAGGAAATATGGTGGCTCAAATTCTAGATTACTAGCACACTTTTATTTTCAATGCTCAAGAGAATACTACACTCAAGAATTCTGAAGACACATGGATATTTCATGTGATTTGGGTATTTCTGATAATTTTTTTCCTCCTCCATATATACTTCAAGAAAATTTTGAAATGCATTAAATAAATAGCATATCTTTAAGTTTGGTATTTCAAAATGCTTATATAAAGTGTACCAAACTCATCTGCATAATAATAACAACAACAACGATGTATCAAGAATGGGAACCTGTACAAATGTCCTTTGTATTATCCTGCTATATAGGACAGCTCAGTGCAAAACATCAATTTGCACTTACAGTAATGCTTTTTAAAGAATCTGTAGGTCTTTAAACAAGGTTTAATGTATAATCAGTGGAGGTGTCTGCCTTGTATGCTATCTGAAAAGTTAAAAATGTAGAAAGACATGCACATGTGAAAGTATTTAAAAGTCTGTTGACAAAGTCATGAAGTAGAAAAAAAAATCAACTACGTCAAATAAAAGCCACTACAATTTGTCAATCTCATAGGTATGCATATACACAAACATTAATCATCTTGAGAGTACGATCTACATTTTTCTTTCACACCAAGCAAGGAAAAAGCATCCTGTCCTTCCATCAGTAAAGACCCCTCTTTATACACGTCTTGCAATTCACTGTAACAGCACCTGGATCTAACCTGATCATTGTTCCTGTAAGGAGACAACAGATCTTAACTCTGACTCAATTCCGTCACACTATCCAACTGCAAAACTTTCAAGAAACTTCTGTACTTCCCAAATCTGCCAAGTTTCTTAAAACTGCCTCAGTGGCTCTAAATCCAGTAGAAGCAAACTAAAACATCGAACCCTGAAACCATTTGTAAAAAACACCTTTAGCATGTGTTTGAATGAAAGATACTGCTCTACTACTCCTCTACTGGAGAATGAATTCTTTGGTCTCCAACAGTCATTTAAATATTGGGTGGAAATTACAAAGTTAAATAGGGTGACTTAAACATGGCTGGAAAATTCAGAAGGAGATTCTTCTAAGAAATTCTTCTCAAATTCAGTTCCCAATAGCTCGTGTTCTTGGCTGCACAGATAAATTGTATTTCTATGTGTTACTACATTCTGGGAAATGTATTTGCCCCCTTTTTGAGAAAATTAAAAACAATTTAAGGTTGTGACACAAACCGACAAAAGCCAGGAAATGCAGTGTTAGGACTGACGCTGTGTTCTTACTTCTCTCATCATTGTGCTTTTTCACCACAAAACGTACTTACAATAGTATGAGGCAAGTAGGGAATATCAGCCTTTAACTTACATTTCCTGGCTTCTTTCAGCTGGTGTCCAAAACACTGTTGTTTAGGCATAACAGATATTTTATATTTCAAGTATGTGTTGCGCATGCATAAACACAAAGTTTATCTAATTATGAAGACAACTAAAAGATTGAATAAGCATTTTTGGTTGTTTAAAAAAGAAGAAAAATCATGGGTTTATTTCTGTGTTAAGAACATGGAAATAACTAACAGGAATAGCTATAAAAGAGAAACAAACCATTTTCTATCATTAATGCTACACAATGCCTTGTACCATTTAACATCATGTAGCATTTTAGATTACTTTATTTACCAAGGGCACCAATGCAATGCAAAAAAAAAAAAAAAAAAGCCTCAATTCTCTGAAGATTTTTGCGTAAGGGTACAGCTGCTGAAACATTTGGGTACATTTGAAGCATTTTGTCCAAAAGAAAGCAAGCTACTAAGGGAAAAAAAGTAAAAAAAAGAAAAGACAGTTTGAATGCTACTATTAGTTTAGTGCTTAATACTTCAGTAATACTGAGTGATGAAAGACTGAACATACAGGTTTTCTACATGTTGATTCTCTGCAAGTTCTTTTGCATATTTTCTTCAGCAAAATGTTTAAACTTTAACTATATTTCAGCATTTGAAGCATGATATATGTGCATGTAAAACTTCCCAGTGCGTACGTAGTTATTCATTAAAACAAGCTTTATGGCACTTGCAGTTTATTTTCTGCACTTTTAAGGTGCACGCAAAAAGCTGCTTTTTTAAAAAATGTGCATTTCCGTTGTATTTCATTGAATGTGTTGTACACCTTGACATTTTAGGTACTTTAATGGGGGTTTTTTTAGTTACAAAACTAAAGTTCTTGAAAGAGAGGGTTGGGGGGGCGGGCAAAATCCTTTTCGAAAAAGGGCTGGGGAGGGGGTGGGTAGCATGGTATGGGTAAAAGGACTTTATTTTCTAAAGCTCAAATTCCAAAGAAGGAAGACAGGGAGAAATAGGAACTGAAACTAATTTACCTGCATTCCTTTGTCACTGCTTGGCCCTTGACTAGTAAATGATTCCTTTCACTAGCCAATAAAACCAAATCAAAAGCAGGCTTAGGGAGCAGAGGGGGAAGGGGGGCAATAGAGTAGAAGAGAAAATCAACTTAAACCTTGACAAAAAAAAAAAAAAAAAAAAAAAAAAAGAAAAAAGGGAAGAAAGCAAACTCACTCCTCTTGCTTTCCAGCAGCTCTTGGGAGCTGTATGCCTGACTCCCTCTGCTAACTTCCCAGCATTAGCACAGCACAAAGACATTCTCTACCTGCTTTCTTGCAGCACTAGCTAAGGTTATTCTGTTGTTCCACGTGACAGATAAAGTTGCTTTTGTCTCCATTTAATGCTGCTTCTAGAAGCCCTGCCAATTTAGGTACAGTGGAAGGCCTATACAACTGCTCCAGAGGTGAACAGTATGCCATAACATGTTTGCTCTGCAGAAACTTGGTGCCTAAGTAGTGTATCTCAGAGATCTGGTAAATGCTCAGTGCAAAAAAGTGCTGTATAGCAACATGACAGAAGCATTCAAGAGCTCTGAAGAAGATGAAAGTCTGGTATCACTGGATACTGTGCAAACATGCATAGTGGTAGCTTCTGCCCCTAGAGTGCTTTACATTCTAGACAAGCAAGACAGAGGGTTCAGAGAAGGATGTAGGATGTATTGACAGGGCCCAATTTTCAAAAGTGCCTGCATGTTTAAGGCATATAAAAGTCCACTGAAGGATATTTAGAATTCTAGATTTGACTTTTTCCCTATTGATATTTTTTAATAAATAATGATCGTTAGTAAAAGCGACAAGTTCTTCAGAACCAGACAACTGAAAGTGCGATATGGAAATTCTTTGTTCTTAAAACCACCACATCGTATTTTTAGCATCAAAAGGGCTTCCTCAGAGCCGAGTATACAGCGCAGCATTTTTCAGACTAGACTAGAACAAATAGCTGGGCAGTTAGATAGACAATAAGGCCAGTAAAGAGCATAACGGACATAATAAAGCCAAATGCAGATCTCTTAGTTACACACACATCTCCAAGCAGTAGGAGTGATGCCAAATAGAAGTTATGAGGTACAATCATAAATGGAAATACGGATGATCTACTAAGACGGGTGGCTCCAAACCTCTCAAGGTCAGGCTCATTTAAAACTGTATTTTAATTTTCAGGTATTATCAGTTTGTGGAGAAAGGCCCCCAAGGTCTGTGATTCACCCTTGTCAGACAGAAACAGAGAAGATGACCAAGTGCTCTAGCACCCTACACATGTGCTACTTGATCAACAATCACAGTACTCTACATAGCAGCAAAGCTAGAACTGGGAGGACTGTGAACCATATAAAGACATGTGGAGTGCAGCAGCAGAGTGGAGATCAGCTCAGATTTTACTGAGATACTAACCTTAAACACTCTCCATTTGCCTGTGGTATTTCTACAATAGAGGCAAAGATAGAAGGACAGACAAATGCTTACATACTTTCTTGCTGCCTGAATATGTCATAGGGCTATGCCTGCATGACATATATTCATTTCCCTTGTAGAGGAAAACAACATCAATGTAAGCACAGCCACGTTGTGGTACTATCTGTCTTTGTACTGTGAAAGACACAGGTCCATCTTAGGGAACTGATGAACTTCCTTCCTACATGAAAGGGAGGGAGAGTTGCCTCAGGAGAGCATGCCACAGTTGTTCTAGCTGTGGTCAATCAGCAAAATCTTTCAATCTCCCTCCTTAGGGAAACATTGCCCCAGAAATGGGTTCAGCATCCAAACAGCAGGTTAAGCAAGCATTCTTTCCCTTTCAGCTTTCAGTCTCAGGGAACAGTCAAGATTCCCATTAACAGTGTTTGGAGTTTCATGCAGAGTACATTAAGTTTATCCCTAGTTAGTAGCTAATATTACACATATAAGAAGAATTCTAAGACTTCAAAACTTCCCCTTTTACAGTATGCACACACACACACATATACATATACCAGCTTTTACAGTCCATGTTTCCCAAACACTCCAGGAACACAGTCACAAATACAGGTGCGGTCTAGAATGTCTTGCTATGATGCTTAATATGGGAAAAAGAGTACAGTTGTTATCTGTATGACAGAAGATTTCAGAAGTTTCAAATAAGATAAAAATAGAGTACTGTACCAGTAAGGACCAACGTTCAGTAATAAAAGGTTCCACTTATAGTAATTAATTACAAACAAAACTAAAATGCCTTGGTGTAGCTAGTCTCTGCGTTCTCACAATCCCATGCTGCTCCAAGATGGGCATACCATTACACGCTTATGGTGTGAACAAAGGACATCAGCAGAAGGTTAACAATAGTAGCTGTTCTTCAAAGATTCATACACACCAGAACTTCGCAAGCTTCGCAGCCCAAGAGCTTTAAAGGCCTCATGTCTTCCAAAAAGTAACATAGCGAGTTGAAAGTAACAAGAATTTAACTAGTATGTAAGAGTTGTCTGTTGTTTTTTAATGACCAGATACAGCTTTGAAAAGTATGTCTATTCCAGTGCTTGAAGAGCAGAAAGTAAAAAGTAAAGGGATTTGTCCCATGCCATATATGGAGCAGGTGGCCAGGCAGGATCAGACACTGTACTTCATAAGTTCCAAGCTTGAATCCATTCCCTCAAACCTGCTGATACAAGACTACCAATGTAATACCACCCAGTGTGAATGTGCTTCCTTTTTCCATCGCTTTCCTCCTGTGGCTATGCTGTAGAGTCAAAGCTAATCTACAGAGGGTAAAGAGTTTAATATAATAAAAAACCCCTATAAACTCAAGATACTGCTCTACTACGTTTATTGAACAAAGTCTGTTTCAATGAAGGAATAAAAAAAAAAAAAAGGACAGGAGGACACACGGCGGGGGAGACCCTAATGTTGGTTTTTTTGAATGTGTACGTGCAGATTCTAGAAGTAGGCTGAAAGGGATACCAAAAGTCACAAGTGATACCCCTCAAGTCCCCATTCTATTTTCTCAGTTCCCCTGAGAACTCTGAATGCTGTGCAGTTAACACTGTCCTGATTCTTCCTGAATCCAACTCATGACTAGAACCTTTCAAAAACCAGCATGACAGCTAAGCAGCTCACAGTAATTTTCAGTAGATGATAAGCACTTCACTCCTTGTGGCTTATTTGAAAAATCGTGGCATGCATGTTCTAGGGAATCTTTCAAGCTTGGGAAAGCAACTTTCCCTGAAAGCCAGAGGACAGCACCGACAGGGGAAGTACTGCCTGAACTTCCCACCTAGTACTGTAGACAGACAACATGAGTCAGCAAGCTCTGGTGCACAATTACTCAACTATTACACAGGATAAACATTAGTGACAGAAGTCATAACTACCAAAAGGTGTAAGTTCTAACAGTGGCCTGAAATCCCAGAGATAGTACAACGAAGCCTATATGCACATTTATTCTGAAATTGCCAATGACATCTGCCAGCTCATACATCTGCATTCACTGGGATTTCAAATCTAGGTAGTAGAGGCTCTGGATTGGTGATTACCTCAGTCAAATCCCACTGAAGAAAGGCTCCATATGTAAGAATGGATTTGAAGTGTTTTGGTGGGGAATTTCAGAGGCTTTCTATTCCCTAGCACCTCTCTCAATCATCTACCCACTAAATTGCAGGCTGCCTAAGAATGCTTTTACAAAAACCCAAAACAAACCAGCAAACGAAAGCTAAAGAGGAAGAAAACACATGGAAGAAAAATAGTGTCTTACACCTATTCTGGGTGGTTCAGAGATATGTATCACAGAAGTATGAGCTTTTCAGTGCAGGTGTTAACAAACAAGTACATTTTTTCCTCCTGTCAGAAGACCTTGACCAGACATACGTATATGTGAGAGATTCAGACGCATTTGGAGGAATGGTAATGGGAAGTAAAATTAACTATTAAAAGCAAATTAAATCAGTAGGAACCCATGATGTCTGTAAGCCAACCTGAAGAGAGGCATTAGGAGCTAAGTTCAAATTAAAGTCACTAAGCCCATAGAGTTGCATGATGTGAATATGAACAGCTGCAGGAACTGGAGAGAAGTCATGAAAACCCAGTGGAAACACTGGGAAAATCTTAAACATTTACTCCAACAAAAGATGGATTACACAAGGAACAGGTAAAGTGGCCCAAAAATCTCTACTGAAACTAAATTACTGTACACAGAGAAAACATTACCCAGACAACCAAATTCAGTCCAGACCTAGATGTCACTGTATTAAACATGGTAGGGACACATAAGAAGCCATGGTCCCTGTCTTGAATTATTTGCGTTTGAGATGATAAAAGGAATTCATAAATGTTGAATAGTTGGGATGTTCTATGGTCTGTTTGCAGAGAAGCCATGAACAAAAACAGGGATGGAAAAAATTAAATTAATCAGGAGAAAATAGGCACTATTACTTATCCTACCAGACCTCTACAAAGCCAAGAATTAGGTTTTTTCCAAATGTGACCACTTAGATATATTTTTAACAATATGACTGTAGAAACATATATTGCTTTGTGCATTCTTGGACACAAACTGGTAAGGTGGAGCTAGTCATTCATCAAGTCTAGCTGTACAAACTTCAGCATATTTAAGGCAGGCCTCTAATTTTTCCCACCGAATTCTGCAAAGTTTTAAGACTAACAAATTACAATGATATTTTGTTTTGTGAAATAATCTTCCTTGCTCTCCCTAATCTCTTTGTCTCCACAGAGTCTATGATTTTATGCAGCAGGATACTTCAAGATACTGCCAAGGCCATTATCTCTAGTTGTATTAATAAACTTGCCTCCAAGACACGCCCACATTAACATTACCACTTGCACATACTCTAAGACCCATTTCACATCGAAGGCACACAAAATGCCTTAGCCCCTGCAGGCAATGTTTCAAAGTACTATGCAAAAGAAGAAATAGGTAGGGCATGGCAAACACAGACATACGCACATGCAAAAAACACTCTCAAATACACAAAAAAAGCGGGCGGTGCAACCCCTTTGCCAAGCTGTAAGTTTCCTCGAGCAAACAAGTCGGCAGGAAACTCCTCAAACAAGCCAGAGCTGGCCACACAAAAAGTGTAACCCCTCCCTTTGGTTGTTACATTGATATTGGGCCAATCCCTGGCCAGAGGGCTTGAGGAATAGGAAAGTAACAGATTCAAGATCAAGCTCATGGAATACTATAGTGAAAGACTGCCTACCCGAACACAGAAAAATACTTATCTCCAGCAGCTTCCCCTGCAGTAGATACCCTGATCTGAAAGCATGAAATAGGTGGTTCAGCAAGACAAAGCCTTCCCATAAAAGAACTGCTTTGTCAGTCATCTGCAATTTGCCTAATACACACATAAATGCACAGCAGATTAATATCAGCACAAATGCATTAATCTTGAAAGGGCAGGGAGGTAAACAGTGAGCACCTCCATCTACCTAGGCAGGCAGGCAGCCAGCTTGCTACCAGTGTGCTTTCTAGGTACCACAGAAATGGGAGATGAGGTTGGTCAACTATAATCAGACCTACAAGGGGAAAAACACCATTGATTTCCACCATGCATTTTTGGTCTGACCTGCAGTTGCAAGTTCTTATTCACTAAAATATTACAGAAACCAAATACATATTCCTACTCTACTCTACCCTTTTCACAGAGTTAAGGCATTAAGCCAGTCTTGGCTTCAGCTAAGAGCAGGCTGATTTGCAAACACTCAAAATCTTGTAGCTTCTCTCCTTGTCTTTCAGCTAATCAGGTTTGTTCCCCTTGCTGGCTCTTGACATACCTGCTAATTCACATCAGGACACTTCACCTCCTTTTAATGCTTTCTGCAGTGTCTGGTCCATTAGACCAACGCAAAAGGCAACAATCCCCAACTTCACGCTCCCTCCACACAGTCTCTTTTGCCATTGGAGTAGAGCCTTGCAACACAGTGCAACAGCAGCAAAAGCAGTAACCAGGTAGTTTTTCACACATACAGCGCTGAATTTAGTGATGACAATTGCCTCTCCGCCAGTTCATATCTGACTGCTTCCTTCCTTTTGCCTCTGGCCATTTTGTCTCTGCATTCTTTGGCATCTCTATACCCATTCCACTCTTTGCTTCCCTACAGATGCTGTCCAAGATGGTACAGTCGCTACCTAAACCACCTGCCTGCTAAATACCACAGAAGAAAAAAAAGTTTCATGAACATGTAGCCAAACAGTCACACAAACAGAAAGCTGTGCAGTTATTACCTTCTCTCCTTGAGCTGTAAGGAAGGTATCCTTCGCTTCATTACTAATGAATGCCCCCCCCGCTCCTATTTTACCCTATAACAGAAAATACATATGCATGTATGTGTACCTTACTTTCTCTCAGGAATTCTCAGAAATCTCTCTCTCTAGTTACTAGAGTGCTGGGGCAAAGCACCATGTTAAAATAACCAAGCTTTGGTCTTAGTTTTCATCTGGAGAAGGAAGTACCTTCCATGCCTTGCCATTTCCAGGCCTTTCTTTGAAAATCCTTTCTTTTCTTTAAATAACAAGGGGTAGCAGTCAAGTGAAAGCAAGGGCTACTTGATCCATTGTTTGGCCCCCAGCCAGGTTCTGCTGGTCCCGCTTTCCCTCTCAACCACCCGTTTTTCTATCGTTCCTGTAATTTGGGGAGATTAAGATGTATAGCCTGTAAATTGGCTAAACTTTTCCAGGCTGCTTTAATGAGACTTCATATAATAGGGTTGGCTTTTTTTTTTTTTTTTTAATATTTTCCTTAACGTGACCCATATGGAAATAAAAAGATATATTTTTTAATGTATGCTAGATTATGGCCGACATTTTCCTCAAATTAAAATCCATGCTTCAGCAGCAGCATACATTTTCAATGATGTCAAATATATTTTTTCAGCCAACTGGCTAGGGTCACACTTATAACTCAAAGTTTAAGTGTGCCGGATAATCAGTAGAACATGTGAGTCTCTGTAGGGCACTGTGGTTGCCTCAGCATAGCAGCAGTGCCTGCTAGGGAGCACACAGGACCTATTCTACTCTGAGGCACTCATGGCAGGAGATACGGTCTAAGACAGTGCTAAAGCTTTGCCTCTGAATGAGTTGACAGCCACGTGGTTCACAGCAAGAACCATGTGGCACCAGCCTATGTCAACATTGAGCTCTTCCAGCAGAGATCACCAGAATGCAATCATCATGCTCAGTTATAGACTAAGCTTACAGACTAAGCTAAAACCACCAGGCAATTCCCTATCATAGAGAAGATGACCTTCCTTTGTAGATGCCATTCAACGATTGCTGTTATCATTTTGACTGGAATAATGCCCAGCAGGGGCAACTGTGATCTAAACGAGCGGTTCTTAGCACAGTTCATAGCATGTACATTACTGAAGTACTTATTACCCCAATGTTTCCCGCCTTAAGAATAGGAATAAAGTAAGAACATGAGTTACAGAATAGCAGATGTTTGGGCCCATGTACACTATATTTTTAAGCCTTTTTTTAAAGCAACTCACACAGCTTGCAACTATGTCTGAATCAGAATTTAAATAAATTTCAGTTGATATATCTGCATAGGCTAAATTCAAACAACTTGGAGAAATATTTACCAAATTTTAAAGCAAAAGAAAGAACTGTAACAATTTCCATGTAGAAATTTTGTTTTCTTTTTCAACAATTCTTTTAACTAAAAACCAACCAATAATGAAACCACATTTGTTTGGGAAACCAGAAGAAACACTAGTGTTTCAGCTTTCAATGGTTTTTCCTCTTTTTTAAAAAGTAAATTTACGTAACAATTTGCAATTGGTAATTGCATTACCATACAATTCAGTCAAAAAATCCCATTTCCATAAACAGGAAGTTCATTCAGCTTTCCAAAACAATGTGTTTTCACTAATTTCATTGCTAGCACAGGAACACAATGATAGTTTAGGATAAAAAATTAAGACCTTGCCTATACTTAAAAGTTGTATGAGGATATTGGCATTGGATAAGTGTAGAGACAGATAACCCACTAACCCTAATATGGATGCATTTAAAATGAGTAAAAATACCTGAGCAACAGTCAATTTGCTTAGATAGTTTATCTTGGGGAGAAGGAAATCATTACAAGCTACGCTGACAATTGCTTCTTTTAAAGTAGAAGCTGTGGCTCCACTCGGAAGATTCAGTGTTACAATTCTATTAGGTTATTTATAGCGGAAAATCCTTTGTAGTTAATGCATAAATACCTACCAAAACTTCATTTACAGTTGAAATGGTAGGTGATTTAGATATAAGGGATGATGTTACTTCACCTAGGATTTGAAAAGGTTATGCAATATGAGTGTCAGGCTTCTCCTATAAATAAATAAATAAATTTGTTCAGTCACACCTGGCTTGTCCAACCTCTCCATCTTCTTATCAATACTCTGCTTCTCTCATCTGGCTTCCACTGTTTAATGTTTCATCATGTGAAATATTCATTTTTAGCCCAGGTCTCACAGACATCAAGCCCCTTGGAGCCTTGCTTTATCACTGTACAACCCCACAAATAATGGGAATTATTACTAAACCACTGCACTAAGAACATATTTATGATTGTGCACATTCACAGGTTTCCTGGACAAGCCAGTCCTGTTCCACTGAGTGAAGACCAAAGGCTCTAGTCCTGAAGTAATTTTGTGCCAGGATGCAGAAGACACAGGGGGAAATCCAGGAGCAAAACATGTGACCTGAAAGGCATGGATCTGCTGAATACATTTCAAAGAAAAATAGCATTTTGATGAAAGCTGTCCACCTTTACAGGCAAAAATAAACATAACTTTTGAAATACAAACTTTGGAAAAAAAACAAATCTCCAGGCTCTTCATTGAAATTCATACACTGTTTTCTGAATCTTGAAATGGCACAATCAGAAGTTTCAGGTCATTTGTAACACACTTCATGAACAATAAACACACGAAAGCCAAATTTACTCAGAATTTACTAATTCATCCTCCAGTCTTTCTTCACTGGATGCTACTACTCACCAAAATCCAAAATCCTTGAAGATTTGCACAGCGCTTCCGCGTACGCCCCGGCCGACACCGCGCCGCTACTACCGAGTACCTCACCCCAGCCCGCCACTTCGCATCACTACTCACTGTCTCCGTACCCCTCCGTGCCTCCAGGCTTTGGAACCTCGGCATTCCACGCTCGCGCGCGCCGCTTCACACCTCAGGGTCTTCTCACCGCTACTTGGTGCCAACGTACCCCTCTGCCCCTCAGGGCTTTCGCGGGCCGCTCCGTGCCATCGGGCCGCTTCATTCCTCAGGGCCCTGCCACCCCTCCTCACCATGGGGCTGGCTCCTAAATGGCCTGCGAGGCAGAGAGGGCTCGACGCTGTCACGGAAGAGACAGTTCACACGTTCCCTACTGAGAAGAGCAAACTGAGCACTTCAAGGCGGGCTTGCTGCTACTTTAGCAGGTAACTTGTCATCCTTGTACTGCACTGAGCTGCTCAGTGCCCATTTCAATGCGAGGGATACCCCAGGGACGTGAGAGGTTGGCACCCGGGGAGGGCTGTCCTGTCAGAATGAGGAGAAAATGCTCCCAGGTAGCATGGTACCTGGCTTTGTGCAGTCCACCATGGTGGGAAGGGAGGAGGTGCCAAGCTGACAGGCGGGGGGAATTCTGTAGATGCTTTTGTGTGACACAGGGAAAATCCCAAGTGTGATTTGTAGGCATCTGCTGATGGATGGCATTCCCTTTGAAATATTAATAAAACTATTAATAAAATACAAATATTCCCTCTAAAATATAAATATGTCCTCTAAAAGGGGAATATCTCCTCAGCTAGGAGATGAGGCTGTCTCTTGGTATCATGCCCACCAGTGGGATAACTTAGCTGACTGCTGTAAGCTGCCAAAGACATCTTGAAGCCAGCAACGGTGCATTTTTACTGATAGCTCCATCGCTGTGTGCTGGGGATGAACAGGGACAGTTAATTCCCCAAAAGCAAACCCAGCTTCATGGCATTCTGTTAAACTCACTCCTGGTTCCTTGAGTGATCCAAATGATTTTGTTACCATGAAGCAGACAGAAAAAAGGCCTGGTTTCTCTTCCTGTTGTGTGGGCTTGAGTGGAGTTCTTCCTGCTCTATGCAGGCAAGAGTAAGATTTAAGCATTCAGACAATATAGAAATGGTGTGGTGGTGGGAGAAAACAAGATGATTCCTCATAAAATAGTTTTGCAGGAGTAAAACCAGCATTTCCTGTATAGCACTGTGTTTGTTAAAATAAAGCAAAAATACAATAGGTAACTGAGGCGGTTTCCTGAAAATTAAAAATTTCTCCCTAGGGTTTTCATTGTCCTGGAATTTATTCTCATGTGTCTCACTCTAGACCAGGGGTCCTCAAACTTTTTAAACAGGGGGGGCGGCGCACGGATGAAGTGGCAAGCAGCCATCTGCGGCTGCTTGGTTTCCCACCCCAACCCCTGGTGGGGAGGCAGGGGGCGGGGGGTGTGTGTGTGTGTCTGTAAATACCAGGGGCCGGATTGAGGACCTTGGGGGGCCATATCTGGCCCGCAGGCCGTAGTTTGAGGACCCCTGCTCTAGACTCTATTTAATCAACTCATTGTCTGTTGATCAGTGATACTGTACCACTGGGTGTTGCAGTGTATATGATCATGAAAAGGTTTACAGATTCTCTCTTGAGAAATTAAAAAAACTTTAATGTGTTTAACTTTATGCTAGGTAATGTGTTTAACATTATGCTAATGGCTGGCATGGTAGCCCTCACTGATACTACTCCTAGGAAGAGATAAAGGTGCTGTGCAGTGCCTGAACCAAGGGATTTATTTAGCATATTGGTGGGTAGAACATTTTTTTTTGTCTGTTTGAAACATGAAAACACTATGTGTGGTACTGATTAACTGTTTGAAAGCAGGTTGGTATTAAGTTTGGTGTTTCAGCCACTGGTCTAGATGAGTTGATGTCGAACAGAGAGGATGATTAAGAGACTTCTGTGCAAAGTTTTCAAGGGAGACAGAAATGCAAAGTAGCTGCCTTTGGCAACAGTTGAGATACCTAGTTCTTAAGGTCCAGAAAGTTATGTATGAATTGCATATTACTGTCCTGTTTGAGGTATTGGAACTTGCAAATATTTTAGAAATAAGCCAATTACAAAACAACGAACTGTTCTCAACTTTATCAAACAAAAATCCGTAAAAGGTCCCAAAAAGCTGCTTCTAAGCAGCAGCAGAGTTATACTACTGACAGTGGCTTGGCTGTCTTAGCTATATAGAATTAACCCTAGAACTTCATCTGTGGAAGGATCTGTTGCAAAGAACAACTTCACACATTCATTTTCTGTATCATATCAGATCATTGTACTTTGCTAAATCAGATTTGTAGTGTGCTACCACAAAGCAGAGAGGCTGATTTCTGAAATCTCTTCAGTTGTGAGTGGTCCTCCTTGGGTTGGAGGGAATTCCCTAACAGATCCAGAAGGTTGATTTCAGCCTCCGTGCATTACGGGTTTTCTGAAGCAATAAAGGGAAAAGAGTTGTAATAGGCACTAGAACAGAAGATAGTGAACTGTTTTGTCAACATAGCTGTTTTTGCAGTTATCCAGTTATCTACAGAAGTTACATATTTCTGCAGATTTTCAGTGCTGGCTACAAACAACAGTACTTCACTTATACAACATGCTTCCCAGTCCCGGTCCAGTACTGCTTTCCTCACCACAGGGTATGTTATTCTACGTCAATTCAGATTTGTTTCCCCCAAAGAGCCGAAGTCATGTAGAATGACACAACAAACTAAAACAAGACTGCAGTTCTAATTAACTAGAGGATATTACTACATCGTAGCTGAGCACGAGAAACATTTCTTAATGATGAGATCTATTAGATAGTGAAACTGCCTTCCAATAGAACTCGCAGAGGTCCTATTATTACAGTAATTTGTAATTGCATTGTTCAAAATACTCTGCAGGCAGCAGTTTCAGGACAAAAAAAAGCTGATACTCTTCTGTCTCCAGGATTCCTGTGACTTGCTACATGAACCATAGGTGTTAGCAGCTGTGAGAAAGCTTGTGATTTTCCAGCTGTCTTGTCTAGACTGTTCACCTGTGTATAAAGAGTTCACTTCTACAACATTTTCAGAACTTTCTGGAAGGTGATAAGTAACCTCGATTCCCACTGAATTAATTGAAATTAAACAGTTTTCAGGGAAGGTTTATATCTGCAGAATCAGACCCCTAAAGAAATGTGGGAATGGGCAAGAGCAGCCTTCATTCAAAATTTGAATAGAGCATTGATATATTTATTCCTTTCGGTCATCAAAACTTTCATACTCTATAGTAGTAACAAAGGCATTAAATTTGCAGTTAAATCTCCTTATTCCATACCTAAATCAAGAAAACTCTTCTGGACTTTAAAAAAGATTCCTGGCTATTTTTCTCATATCATTTGTAGCTGTCCTGTATCTGCTGGTTTCATTTGGGAATTGAAGGATGAAATGGAACTAAAAAACCAGAGTGTTATCTCTAAATTGACCGAGACCTAGATGTTCTAGAATTCTCATTAAAATTATGTGTTACAAATGAGAGTTCCATAAAAGGTTCTCAGTCAAACATGTCTAGAGAAATACTCAAAGCCGTCCAAGTAGAGTAGAAAAAAGGGTGAAGAGAGGGATGGATACAGGTTTTTAAGAAGTTTGGAGATGCTGAACAGAATAAATACCCAGTGGGCAACAGAAAAAAAAAACAACCCACAAAAAAAGATCCAAGTTACTGTTTTTGCCTGCAGCACTAAGTATTACAGAAATACCTTGCTTTGTCTGATAATAGGAAAAGACAGGGAAACAGAAGATTTTTGAATACTCAGTCATACGGATCATCCCTGCTCTCTTTTTAGGTTTCCCAGGCACTGGAGGGATTTGAAACCTCATCTGCTCTCTGATACAGCTGTGTTCAGTCATACAGACATGTATAGGCAACCTTTGGTCTACCTGCCAGGACATCCCACATGTAAGAGTAAGTAGTATAGGCTCATGCCAGGTACCAGTCCTGTCTTGTGTACAACAGGAACTGCAGGTCATTTCTAGTGGAATGCCATCTTCTGTTCCCAGTTTACATACTCTGCAGTGTTACTGTAGAATTGTATCAAGTGGTCATCCAATACTAGTGTTTTTCACAACATCGATTGATGCTAATGGAGCCTAGAGGGGAACCCATATTTTCTAGTGCTCGTTATGGCACTTCAGGCATGAAAATAGCTCTAGCCAGACTAAACAAGCTAAATTAAATGAACAAATATCCCTTCCACAGGACAAATGTCATAACTTGTAGTTACAGGGCAGTGGAGGAACTGACAGCATCATTTCTTTTGGATACAATGATGTCACCATGCACAGCTTTGGTCTGTTGACTGAAGATTTTGTATTCCCATGTATCTTATCGTCAGTACTTTCAAATCAATTTTATCCTTTTGAGGAAGGGAAGTGAGAGTTGGAGGTTGGGTTTTTATTAGACACAGCTGGTCTGAGGGACGTCATTTGTTCCTAAAGTTAGGGCTGTCTTTCATATGAAACCATTAGGAAGGGGGGTGGACGGTGGACAGGGGGAATCAGTTGAAGTAGTTTCAACAGCTGGGGGTCAAATTATACAGAAAAGTGGAGAAAAGTGAAATTTATAATCTATAATTTGAAACCAAAATAACAATGAGAAAAACTTATTTGAAGGACTGGAAGGAAAAGAATGTGATATATGGCCTGATACAGCCAAGCAAAATGAACGCTGCCATTGCACTATTACTTTGTGGACAATCCAAAAAACCAAAAGGGCCTATTAAGGCTGTCTCTGTGGAGATCTAATTAGGTCATACAAACAATCCCTGTTGTTAATAGGACCGTTTAACCAGACACAGACACCTTAAGAAGTCTGCAGTAGATACAGGAAAGATTCTGATCCACAAAGGGAATAAGAACTGAATGAGAGAGAAGGAGTAACAGATGAGGAATTGGCATAGGGGAAATCTATAAAGAGAAGAATTAAAGGAGTAGAAAAGGAACACATAAGAGCCAAAAAATTTCCTAGAGATGATGATGTCCTATTATGTGGGACACAGTCTGCTTTGTTTGCTTGAAGTTAAGGGAATGGAGAAGAGCAGCTGGTAGGAGACAATGCATTCTGAAGAAAAAAAAAAAAAAAGGGAGGGGGGAAGACAAGTATGGGAAAGGCCAAATTAAAATAATGTGCTTGCTCAGAGCAAATGACTGATACCAGTGACTGCCTGTAACATCCTAGTGAAAGAGATGTAAAGCGAAGATTGGTGTAAATTAAAATAGAGTTATAAGATGACCAGAGGGACCACTTCTGGCTTCAGGACATCATGCAAGAAAGGTGTCAAAAGTGTGGAGGTTCTCACCCAGTGCAGACTGTACTTGTTGGGACAACACCATCACCACAAAGTGACCTACTCACCTTAACACTGAAAGTGTGGTCCCTCTTTATACTTCTTCTTCTGTCCCCAAGCTCCCAGGTAGCAACTAGTTCACACCTATTACTCCCATTATGTCCCAATAATATTCTGACCAACTCTGTAGCAGAGAACCCCCTGTTGCACTTATTATAACTTAAGTGTTCCATAATATTTCTATGAACTTATCCTAAAATTTTGAAAGAATTATGGACTTAATCATAGCAGGATACTCTGTAGGCCAGTGAATGTTCAAGTTATATAGCACTGTGCCTACAGAGGGAGAATTTAATATCTGAATATTTGCAAAAAGCACACACTGAATGGTACAGTTGTTCATAACATACGTGGAATGTGCTGTTCAGTAACCAGTCAGGGCACGGTATTCATAACACCCGAGTCCTGTAACTAATCCACTTTGGGTGAATTTGCAGATGGGATATTCAAAGCAAGCTAGTTATGAGTTATTTGCAATGAGGAATATTGCACACCAACATTTACAAGTAATAATGCATTAATTCGATATTTCAGAATGTCACAATCTACGTACAAATAGCTCAGTACTATAAAGGACCTAATTCAGTACTCAAAGTCAGGATCTTCCCATAGAGTTTTAAGTCCCACTGAATCAGATTCCAAAAGAGGCAAACTATTAGAAAAAGATACTTCAGGCCCCTTCAGTAATCATAGGCATTTTAATCCAGCAATGCATGGATCTACAGCATTTTACCAGCAGTATTTAAGCTACTCAATATGCATATAAGAGAGAGAGGAATTACTCAGCACAGCATAAACAAAGCACTACATAATTTCTGGAAGGTTGTAAAGGGAACCTGTAGTTCACCCTGTAAAAAAAACCCACCTAACACCAATCCTTGACTTCTCATCAAGGAACCTTGCAAGTACAGCTATCCTGGGGAAAGAGATAGCTTAGATGACCGGTTAGGATTTCTTTTTGCCCTGTTTTCTATGATTCTATGCTGTGTCCCACAAAGGAAGTCTGAGACTCTCCACTGCTTGGATATTTAGCCTTCCCAGCAGCAAGTCACAACTAGACAGACCATAGTGAAGTGATTGTCTCTACTTGTTACCTTAGATAGTTTTAACCAGTATATGTTTCCTCAGAACCAAGGGCAAAGTTTGAATACTGCTAGTCTCAGGAGGAAGCCATGAATTTTAAAAACATCTCTGAAAAAGGCCTCAATAATGCTAGCTACCTGAAGCAGAATTTCCTCAAGCTCAACTCAATATCTGAATAGGAGTCTATAGAAAAATATCCTCCATATAGATCACTTTATTCACACATCTGTCATTTGTTATTGCATATGCAAAGGAAGCAGTAAAAGAGCTGCCTGGGAGTTCAGCATGCTGTGACTGAGGTGCGTTTCACTTTAGATTGAGGTGGAACTTGTTTGCTATAGATATTTGCCTATTGCAAATAAAACTGCAGAAGTTTACTAACGGGGTTTAAAGAAGGCCAAAAATAAAAGGAAAAAAACCTAATTTTAAGTATTTATAAAAAGTAAGCAATATATATGTCAATTATATACAGGCACCCTGTATATCAGCAGGTGCCACCACATATAGAAAACTACAGGCAGTGATTTGGTAGCAAACTAACTGAGTTGATACGGTATTTTGCTAGCTCCTATGACATCATCATTGCTGGATGGCTCTTTGGAATAAATAACCTCTTCCACATGTCCCTAAGCACACAGCTCCCAAAATAAATTTCAATTGCTGTAAGGCTCAAGGACGTCCTAAATCACCTTGGGTTAATAAGCAACAGAAATAGAGGAGGAGGGGGATCCAGGATTTGTTTTCATTATTCCACCAGAAGTATTTCAGATGAAGTAATTGTTAAATGCATTAGATACAATGCAGGGCAATCAGGAAATAAAACCATGAAGGTGGGAGAGATGTTTATATCTGATTTACATACTGAAAAGCTGGCAGGTCATAGTGCTGTAACATGTATTGCCAGGCTGTACTTGAAATCGTGGCAGCATTCAAGACAGGCTGAGATTCCGCAACTTGTAAAAGAGCAATATATTTGTCAGGCATCTTTACAGAGATCTGTGTTCAGAGAAATTTTTCAGAATAGAGAGGAAGTTGAATGTGAAACTTCCCTGAGAAAAAAAAAAAGGCATAGTAATGTTTGAAAAACATGACAATACTTGCATTCTCCCTCACAAACAGTAAAATTAATTCCCATGTAGATGATCAGTGAAGGACATGCAACTATAACTCCCACTTAGACCTGATCTGTAATTCTGGAGTATAAATGGTGCCTTTATCTCTTGCTATCACTCTGAACAGGGAAAATTTAAGAAGACCTGAATAGAAGTGTTACAGCTGGCCAATAGAGAAATGCCGGTTTAATTAGAAGTGTCTAGAGTAGTTACTTATTCTTCCAGGAACTAACAAGTCAAAATGATTCCTTAGCCAATTTATGCTGGATCTTCTAAAGAAAGGTGGAATTAATTATTCCAGTGTTGTCTTTGCTTACCAGTCTGTAATACAGAGGAAATTGTCTCTAGGGATTAACTTGTAAGTGGCACATCCGGATTTAGCATGGTCTATCATTGCAACAAAAGGTAGACCCTATCCTAGATACTCGGCCTGCGTTTCATTGAATTTTTGAGAGATTTGGATGTAGCTTCAAGCCCTGCACATCTATGTGATGCACCACAGAGAACACCAGAAATTTCCTTGAAATTTTGTGAATCTTGAATTTTAATATGAATATTGATTAGCTTCCAGTCTCTAAAGACATCCATAGTGTCTCACAACTATTCATAGCAGCACAAAATAGATCAGTCCCCCCTTAAACCCAGAAGCTTTGTACATTAAATTGCTTTAGCAGAAAACTGTGTTTGGTAGTCTCAAGAAGCCTGCTGCTCTCCAGGAACTGTAGCAACTTATGCTCACAGTTTCACATGCACTTAAGGTGTTGCTTTTGAATTGCAGAGTTGAACTTCAGTTTTCCTAAAATGAGTTAAAACTGTCTTGCTATACAAGGAGGGATGGAAAAGCATTTTTTTTTTCTATTTGGACATGTATATCCTATCTGTATTTCAAATGTGATCACATACTACTGCAATGAAGGGCATGAAATAAAAACTCTCGGATGGATACATGGCTGCATAAATATTTCATTTATACTTGGTGCATTTGCTTCCATGTCATCCCACAGGCTGTGAAGCCAGGCAGGACTCTCCAGAAGAGTTGGCAGTTCTGCAGAAGATTCATGTTTCATATGTCTCTCTGATGCCTTTCTAACAGGTGAAGATTACTCTCTCTGAGTTGACCTCACACAGATACTCTGTTTGATTCAGTATCATAAACTTCCTGAATGGTACCCCATCATCTGCAAAAGAAGCCTTTGCATAAAAACAATCTTGCCCTTTCCTCACTGTCTCTGAATCCATCTAGTGAAATTCCATCATAACGACTTTGGCTTGTCAGGCAGGTCAAAACTGGATAGAAGCAAAGATTCACAAACTACTTGGCAGGTAAGAAGAAAAGAGGCTACCAAAAGTACACACATGTAGATAAATTATAAGTGCACAGTATACAAAGGATCTTGTCCCTATACCTAGGGAAGAGATGAAGGATTTCTCTTTGCATGTGGTGGGAGGGGTCTGGGAATTATTGCTGGGAAAAAGTGATGATGCTTTCCAAATACCAGGTTTTCCTTCTCCCCCTGCCCCATTATGGTTTTTTCTCCTTATAATGGATAATAACAAACTATAGAAACACAAGAACCTGGCCTGAGTAGTGTTCCCCTTTCAAGACCCATACGGAGATCATTTACCAGGAATTGCTACCTCTGTACAGAACAAGAAGAAAAAGAAAAGCTGAAGCTGGAGCAGTTTATCTGCTTTCTGTGAGAAAAAAAAAAGAAAACACGCTCATGTTGCAAATGCAACAGGAGGAGTGACCAGTGTCCAGACACAGATTCCCCCTTTCTTTTTTATGTGTTGCACACGGTAGTCCCTCATACTGAGCTGAAACCAAGTTCTTCGTAAAAGTAATAGATGTAATATTGCAAAACCCAGAATTCCCTGGAAAGTGCAGTTCCAAGTCCTTTGGCTCTTAATAACACACTAAAGATACAAAACCATTGTAAGATTCATGGTAGAAGATTAAAAAGGGAAAAACCCAACCACGTGCTAACCTGAATGTTGGGTGTTTTTTTGATTGGTGTCATTTGGCATGTCATGTGGTGTGCAGCTGAACTGGACTTAGAAGCTATGATGTGTGGTCTCTTAATCAGAGAAATGTAAGATTCAAAAGTCCCATTATGCCGTTCATCTCTGTCATTGCTAAATTTTTCCCCACAGGACAGTGTTTTCTCTTGTCCTTTGTTCAGTGCTGTCTTAAACAATTTGAACATCATAGTTTCACAAATTCATTGCAGAATCATCATCTTGCATTTCACCCCATCACTGCTTGTTACACCTCACAGAGGAGCTGATGCAATACCTTCCACTGCGTGGTGTTTGTATGGTGGTGTGTTCACCTTACCCACCGCAGAAAGGGCGGCTTTCAAAGAGGGAGGTGGTTGGAAAGCAGTGAACGAGAGACCAGAAGGGAGCACCTGGCACTGAGATCACGCTTGTAAGAGGTGGTTTAAAATTTCTGTCAATGACAGGCAGTTGAGAGACACTTGACAGTTTTATCACAGGATAGAGGAACACACTGTTATTCTGTTACTCACTGTTTACGTGGTGGCATGGGCTTGCATTTTACTGGTGTTTGTCCACCTCCCCACTTATCTGCCACACTTACCTGAATGCAATGTCTTGATTCGCAAAGTTGCTTTGCACTTAAACCTCTCTCAGCCCTATACCACATTACACTGGAAATCCAGTAGGGAAGAATTCCATTTATTTATCCCATCTCCCAGGATATACTAGCAGAGATTGGATGTTTTAAAATTGTGAACAGCACGTGAGTTTGAGGAATGTTCCACTGAGTGGTCATCTCAGATAAAAATCTTTCTTTTAGAGACTTATGCCTTGGGTGAGCATTTTGCCAAGTATTTGCTGTGTGGAAATAGTTCTCCCTGTCCCATATCCTTCCCCACCTCCACTCTCCCCCATCCCATGCCCACCCCCCATATTTATAAGGCATGTCAAAATCTCATTGTGCTGTTATGCCTGTCACAAAGCAGATATACCTGAATGGCAGTTTATCAGGATTCTAGCTACCCCTTCCATAAACAGCATTGCTTGAGAAAACTACAGTTGCCATTGTTTCTAGCTACATATATTAATCTCAGATACCTTAAGGACTATGGAATGGGACAACCAGTGGCACAGTGGTGTTTTGGAGGTCCTCCTCAGGACTAGCCAGATTGATTTCTCATTCTAAAAGCTCCCAGTTTTGTGAGATCTATGTTATAAAGATCCAAAGCCACATTGTATTATCATGCCATGCTTGAAAACACACATGCAGCAAGCCAAACTTTCACATTAAATCTGTTGAGGCAGATACCTTGACAGTCATTTCACAGGGGTACTAAAGATGCCTGCATTATTAAGCCAGTTTTTTGTAAGCCTTGACTTGTTCCACAGTCCTTCCACAAACAGTGAGAGCCTTGTGTGGCAAATTCTAAGTATGCCATTCAAGATTGGTCTTGAGATTATTAGCACATGAAAAAAACCTACATGCTTTTCTATAACAGCATGGTGCAGTGCCTGGTACATTCAAACAACTGAGCTGGTGGATGACCGGTGTGTGCTCTCTGACCTCCCAAGAAGAGAAACCAAGTAGACTCTGACAAGCTTCGTCCTTCACACCCTGAGACCTTGCTATAAGCACTATTCCTCCAGACCAGTCAGGGCAGCAAAAGGAGGGCTGGGACAGAGGACAGCAAGCCCAGGGAAGTTTAGTTTAGCAGGCTATAAATCCCCCTTCCCCTCCTCCCCTCTTTATTGCCTGTCTTTGGAAAACACAATCCGATATAAACCAGAGAGAGTGGAAGCAGGGCAATAAAACTGTATGGCAGGAGCACCAAGTGTCGCAGGGGTGTTATGTTACTGGCATTCCAAGTGGCTGATGTCAGGCAGTGAGCAGCAGGGCCCACAACCCACCAGGGCAAAGAAATTTCCCAACTGTCCCTTGCAGCCCTGTGACATCGCTTCTGCTCAGATCCATTCTTGGGTTATGCCATTCATCTCTTCTGCCCTTTGCTACTCCAGAGTCCTTGAATTATGATTTGAAGGTCTCTGATTTCAAAGCCATTCAGGTTGAGCACTTAGGCCTTTTGGCTGCCATGTTTTGAGTCAAGATGTTCTTGAAATGCGCAGTGTGTTGTCTGATCCATGTGCCATGTGAACAGCAGTACCACACAGGTAAAGACTGTTTCTTAATATTCACGTGGCTGGATAAAATATGTATGTATTTGTTTATTATTAAAAAAATAATGTAACTCCTTTTAGATGGAGCCAAGTGTTTTAAAAGCGATTAGTAGTGTTGAGTGCCCTGCTTGAGTGATGGTTTTCACAGAATGGGCTCCCAGTGCTTTCTGGAAACTAGGTTCCTTTAAGATGCTATAAATGGGGCACTTAAAGACAGTTTCCAACTGTCTTTGACAACACTAGCTGTGAAAAATTGAAGAAAGATGCTTAACCACAAGGAATGAAGCCCAGAAGCTCAGACCTACTTCCATGCATAGGAGCTTGCACAAGCATGAATTCTTGGGGCTAGGTTTCTTTCTCTTCAATTGTTTTAAGTTAGGTGTTTGCTATAAACTAACTTGCAAAGCTCACATGATTGCAAAAGTGAAAGAAATATATCTGGAAAACAATTCATCCTGCTTTTTTTAGGATATGGTTGCACAATCAAAATCAAGCCTGCCTGAGACATCATGCAGTGACTCTTCTGTAACTAATCTTTTTCTCTCTTGTTGTGCAGAGTTGGTTTTAGTTGGATCAATTTCCCGACTCAGTTTTTTAGGCGGCTGTATGAATGCTAGCTGGCACAAGAGAGATGGTGAAACATGCAGCTAGGGACAAGGGAATATGAGGTGAAATTTTTTGGGGACAGCCTCCTCTTATGTTGACTTAAAGCAATCATCTAACAGCAACATCAGAGATGCATACCAAGATGGCTCTGTCATCTCCTAGGGTTGCATATCTTTCTGTTCAGTTAGTATATGCAACAAACTTAGACTAGAGACCTAACTTCAGATAAACAAAATTTGATTAAGTGAATCTCAACATTATTCATCATTGTAAGTATATTCCAGTTCTGAGGAGTACGCAGCAATACCAGTAAGCTCACCGAAGCAGTACATTCTGAATGCATATTCACAGAGCCCTAAACTCTAGACTGCATCATTTTGTAAATATGACACATGTACTCTGTGGTAGTTTCTGAGCATGTCGGGAAAAAATATCCAAATTAACTTTTTAAGTAGATCAATTAAAGCATAGTAAATCCCTGTGTAGACACTCTTCCTGAGTATCGAAGAGGCCTTTAATTCAGGTCAACCTAATTTATTTTGTATTGAAGTAAAACAAATCAAATAGAGGTCCCTTTAATCCTAAATGAGAGTGCCTGTGCAGGCGGGTGTAGGGGGCTTAACACTATTCAGAATTTAATAGTATTTGATAGCAATTACTTAGAATAATCTCCTTTATGACGTTTTTGGACACTTCTCTTGAATTCAGTAGTACTGTGTAACCATTTGTTAAATTATATAGAATAGTTTAAGATGACATTGAAGAGTTAACGTTGGAAATTGAATTCCAAAGGGTGTTCTGTACATGAAATGTAGAGGTTTTGAATGACCAAGGAAGCAGGAGAAGGACATTTGCTTATTTCACCATTATAGAATGCATTGCTCTCCGTATCATTTATTTCTACACATTTCTGTGAGTCTGCATAGCATTTGTTTTTAGACCTGAGCTGACTTTTTGGTTCAAGTGAACACAGCACTTTGAAGAGAAAGCTTTTAGGTTAATGATTGAGTTTCCTAGTGTATATATGAAGGGAGGTTCTCTTCCATTCTTTTCTCCATCTAGATGGATATTTAATGAACTGAATATCATACCATTTTGCATGAATATATAACACTTTAAATCCTGTGATCCTAAAGTGCCTTTTAAATGTCAATGAACAAAGCCTCACCACTGCCCCTGAAAGAAAGGTAAGTGCCATTATCCCAGTTTTGCAGATAGGAAAGATACAATCCTAAGAAGTGAAGCGTCTTGCCTAAGGTCACGTACAAGGAGAGAATGACTGCATGGAATAAAACAAATTCTTCTGAATCCGTGTCTTGTGACTCAGTCACAAGACTGCTCTTCTCTACTGTTTTATAACAAGCTTTTATTCCACTGTCTCCCTTTCCAGAAATTCTGCTGTCAATACAGGCCTTTCTGTGGTAGCCACATTGTCTGGCACTATTAAGAAAGATGGAGAAGTTACTGATCATACAGTTTAGGGCTGTCGTGGCACTTCAATATGGTGGGCTCTTTCTGCTCCTAATCCATTGTATTAGCTTCTGGCAATTCAAGCACCGTCTACTGAATTGCTAGGGGTGAAAGGTCAATGCATTAAGCATAGCAGATTAATACACTGCAGTAAATCCCAGAACCAGCACTTTAAGGAGCCAGTAATATTTCACACGTGATTGTTCTACCAATTGATTACACCATCTTGTGGGTGCGTGTGTGTATGTGTATTTCTTTTACTCCATTTACGAGCTTTCCCAAGCTCCCCTGTTTAGTGGAGATTGCTGTGTCCCACACTGGTTGCACTTTGATCAGGGAAATTCAATACCTGAGGTCTGGGCTTTATAGGAAAGCAAGGTCCAGATTAAGGGAATTAGCCACAGTATATCACAACTAATAAAAGAGTGATTGAGCCCCACCACAGTGCTGCCCCAGGGGACAGGAGGAAAAAGGAGGGGGGTCAGTTAGCAGAGGAGGGGGAGGAAGACTTGCAGATAAAGCCATGTCCATAATTAGAAATGAATAAACCTGCTATCACATCATGCCTTTTATGGTTCTCGCAACCAAAGCAAGATCTTTTAACAAAATGTTTCAGCTACAGCCTTTTCTTTCCTTTTTTCTTTATAGATGTAAAAATGTAAAATTCTTTCTTGATTCTTCTTTCTGTTAACTTTGTCCATTCCCAGGTTTTCAGTGCAACTAAATTACAAGTCCTTCTTAGGAATTTAGTGGAGAAATAAATCACATGTTCCACTAATTCTTATGTCTATTTCACATAGTGATTAAATAATTTTTGACAGTAGGAGCTGCAGTTTCAGACACTTGACAAAAGCAGGACTAAGAGCTAGCAACACTGCTATCGTATGGATGTTAGGGTTTCTCTCAAGGTAAACCTGAATAAAAGTTTCATGAAGACCTGCCTATCTTTATGATGAACCAAATCAAAATCATCAACCTTTCTTCCTACTGCTTAAAAAAATGAAGCTAGACATGAGTACATAGTTTGCTCTTGCACTGTTGCTAGATGAGTTTTGTCTGAAAGTTTTCTCAGTAATATGCCAAGACACAGTACATCTACATATCTAAACCAGAAGATAGTAGTATTTATTATTTTATAGACAGTGATTGAGGGAAGAGTAATAATCATGCTGCCAAAGAGAATGAGAGTGCTGCATTATCACAATTCTTCAGTTACAAAAATATTTTGTAAAAACTATCTTCACTATAGGCTATGAGCTTCATTTTCTTCAAATTCCTATTTCCTTGCCTGGTTTTTTCTGAGTTCTTAATTCAGATCAAACTTTCCTTGATTTTTTATTCATTTTTTGAAGAGATTTGCTTGAACAAGGAGTGGCAAAAACAGTAGGAAAAACAGCACACAGTTGCTGTGTCTGGCCTCTCCTTTGTCATAAATATGTCTGTGGCCAAGTATACTGTTATAGGTGCAGTTGTGCACAGGCAACCTTGATTTATTTCCCAAAGTCTGAGTGCTTGACTTTTCAGTTTTGATGTCCTTTGTCCATATTTGTTTGGAAAACAAATATAGAAGAAAATTAATTTTATGGTATCAGTTTGCATTTAGACATCTTTACATAATACATGTTGGTGCTTATTAATTTAAATCTGCCTCTATAAAACAAAAACACCTAATTTGCCTATAGTATGCTTTAGGGTCTTACTTGGAGTCAAATACAGGGTTAAGTGCTTCAGTGATTCAGATCACAGTAATTTAAACTTTGCCCATATTGAAAGAAGGAATGCATTATTTATACATAGCACCTTGAAGAGTTTTAGGATTTCTGTGTGTTAAATAAATACCGACATCCACTCCAGTGACAAATTCCTCTATCATTTTTACTAAATCTCTTAATTCCAATACTCTTTAGCATTACAACATGAACAATGGTGAATATTGAAGCCAATGGAAAGATTGTGTTGAACTAAATGCATATTTGATCAGGTTCCTAGAACCCATTTTCACATGTTGTTTATTATTACAGTTTATTTTTAAATAAATAAATTTATAAAGTAAATGGATACATAAATAAATATTCTGTCTTAATTAACCTGGTCTGCCTGAAATCCCTATTCATTTGCCAAATAGCACCTTTTTCACTGAAATGGCAGAATGGTATTGATTCATTACAGTAACAGTTTGCAGTGTTTTTTAGAACTTCTGACCATGCACAGTATATTGAAAGCATAAGCAAATAATTTTTTGTCCCTTCATGCCTCACAGCTAATTAAGTTTGCCTCAAGGTTTCAAAAGTACATAAAGTTATTTTTTTCCAGGATCAGGGTTTCCTGCTAATGCTTGCTTTTTTTAAGAGCAGGAATCTTCATGCCAAAGCAGACATTTGTGCTTGTCACATTTTATCTTAAGCAAACTAGGTTCCAGCCTTCTCAGCTTTGATATAATTCCAAAAGGTGATACAGAAAATGAAGAGGAAAGAGTGTTAAGTTAGAATATGTTGTGAAAAGCTATCAATAATTCATAGACAAATGGTTGGTTGATGCAAGCAGAAAATTTTGGTTATGTATCGGTTCCTAGAAAGATTCTTTCCTGACACAATTGAGACATCTTGAATTGTCTGTCAAAAGTGGGCTAAACTTAAGAACAAAATTGTATATATTAGTTGATAAAGAAACAGTGATAGCATCAAAATGAATTAAGCTTGCCTGAGTACAAGCAAACCCACTTTACTGTGATACATAAGTTAAATAACTCATAGCAATATTATTTTATTTAAAGTTAAATTGGAAGCAAGGTAAGTAAATTCAGTTTTGTGATTACTTGCTTTTGAGAACATAAACCTAAATTTCATGTTGGGAAAATTCTATTATGTGATTTCTCTTACACAGACTGTTATCTCTTAGTAACTAGAGACCAGTTCAAGGGACAATTGTCTGTAGCAAAACAGCTAGTTACCTTAGCTTACTGAAGATGGTCATTTTAGTAGTTTTCCTGAGCATTTTTTCTCATACTAATTCCCTAGTATCACCTATGAATCTGTTATTGTAGTGTGTGCTGGTTTAGGTTATCTGCTTTCATTATTTCATTATTCACCTGCCAAATTACATAAAAAAGGGAAAAAACCTACACCTTTCCTTTAAAAAAAAAAGCCATAGCTGTCATATCAGATGATGCCTTTAAACACAATGTCCTATGCATAATGGATCACAGATCTGGGTATCAGTGAGACAAAGTTGTCAAAGAAATAATGTCAATAAATACACATGGAAACTTGTATAAGAAACCCACTTTAAGTCATAAAAGTTAGAGCAATCGATGTACCTAATGCACTTGGGCTTTTCTTAACATCACTAGTCAAGTCCCTGATATCTTTAAGCTACAACTAGTGTAAGTTTACTTCACAGTCCTTAGACTTTAAGATTTTAATTAGGCAAAGTTTTGTCCCGTAGTAGCTAAACTCCAGGTTATCAGAAATGTCTAGTTAAGAGCCAAATGTTGAAGTCTTTAGACACATATTAATCTTTTTTCATAAAACACTGCCATAGAACTCAGAAATTGATCTCTTTCAGAACAGAATAAGAAAGCAGCACCCACTAGTTGTTAGTTAAATATTATAACAAATTACTTAAATGCAAAATTTGTGACATTAATTCAGTATCAACTGCTCGGATTTTTTTTTTAAATTCACAAACAATTTACACAATGAGGGCTGAACTGCCACTTCACTAGTCTTTTATTCCTCCTTCTATTCAGGTGAATGGTAAAATACTGATAGAGTTGAACAATGTAGGGTCAAGGCTGGAAGACTTGATATACAAGTCTGCTGAAGATTCCCATCAATTCCCATAGTCTTTGGAGCAGGATCCCAGATGAGTGTAAACTTGAAGTAGGTCAGTGGGATTTAGAGTAGTGCAGAACGTCTGTGACTGTAACTTAACCCTGTTTTATAAAGTGACAGGAAATGAAGACACTGTTGATGGGCAGAACTCAGGAAATTAATTAAAAACCTCAAAAATCTCTCTTTCGAGATCCATCCCCACAAACAGTTGATGAATGTTACAAGTGATGATAAAATGCCAGTGAGCAGGGCCAGCCCACATCAACTGTTTAGTAACTGCTTGCCAGATGAACAGATTGGTTGTCAGAGCAGCAGGATAGAAATACTTTGATTACCAATAACCATGAGTTAAAATCCTGGCAAGGTCAGATCCTCCCTCAGATCCTCAGGCTGGGTTGTTGAATTGTGATCCCTACTGAGAATGTCATATAATGCATATAAATTAAACCTATTTTTGAAGTAGTTAGGCTAGTAGCTAGACATTAAAATAGCTATATAAAGATATCCTAAACTCTACTGAACAGTATGCACATTACTGTATAAAAGCTATCCACACAGGACATTAAAATCATGATGCTGTCATCTCTGGGTAGTCACTTTTATGAGACTTCCACATCCAGCTCAGCAGACATTTCCACTTCCACCTGGACTGTACATGCCAGTAATGCTTTGTTATGTCTAATCTCAGCTATCCAATAGCATTCATCTTTAATTTTAGCACTTTTTATCCATTTATGTCAATATATGTCTTATAAAGGAAGCCCATTTGTCCTTATCGTTTCATAGATATAGGGACAAAGTGATTTACTCACGGAGTCAAAAAACTTTAGTAGCAGAATCAGCAATAAATGCAATCACAGATCCCCAACTTGGTGCCCTTTTGCTGAACCACACTCTACTAGTATAACCTTCCTAGCATCTGCAGTCATGCAGTAGTCTAGTCATCAAAACCCTAGTTACCAAAACCCTAGTTACCTATTATTACGCATACCAGTAACATAGTGCTTGTAAAGTATGTTCAGCTATTGTAAGAGACACTAACAATTATTAGATATAATTAATATCTACTTTTCTAATTTTCCTTACTTTTTACCTAATTGGATAGTATTGTAGTTACTGTCTCCCCATTCCTCTGTTCCTACTAATCATGCATTATTAAACCATTTTATAAAAGAAAACCTTAATTTTACTATGGGGACAGGGGAGATTCTGACCTATGCAGTGCTAATATTACTCTTCCCTTTTTTCTTCAAAAAGATCCCTTATTAAAGTGGAAGCATCTTCTATTTCAGTCCTTTTATCTATAGCCAATTGTCAGCCTGGGCTATATGTTCCTCTTACATGCACTCCAGCTGTCTCTCTCTTCTGTATGTACAGAACACTATAAAACATTGTCACTGTGACAACTCAATGGAGAGTTTTTATCCATACAAATGATATTGTTTATTCTGTACCTGAGCTGGTATCACTTACCCTCCTACAGTCAACATCTACCACAGCACAGGGGATACTAATCACAAGCTTTCTCTATATTAACAACTTAAAACTAAGCTATTAGGCCTCCTAAGGGAAGGAGATTAGAACTTTCAGGTCTGGTTAATAGAAGGCAAGAAAAGTGCTTCCTGGGTCAGCCTGAAATCAAATGTAATCAAGGAATATTTTCTATGAATGTGTTCTCACAAGATATTCAAAATGTTTTCAATGCTTCCTTATATATTATGTCATGATGACAGTGTGCAGGGAGCTTCCCTGGCAATCATGGAATGGAAATCTTTCATTTGGGAAGTGGACAGATCTTGTACCATTGAGATGGCTATCATTTTATCCTGGCAGCTTCTTGTTCTAGGCTGCCACATTTGGCATGGCTTCTGATCACCATTATGCACTGATAGACACTATGCATAATATTTTTTCATCAGGCTGCTATGATGAAAAGCCTTCTACATACTGATTCTGGCAGATGTCCTTTTGCTCAGGGGTAATCCTAACAAAGTGCTGCAGTCAGGAGCAAATGTCGGTATACACACATTCAGAGACGGTAAGTTTATTACTAAAGATAACATGGAAATAATCCAGTAAAATCAGTGTCTAAGTACAGCGATGCCTTCAGTGTGGACTCTTTCTGTAACTGCAGAGAGTCATGTACATAAAGCCTGCTCTAATCTTCTATTAATTACTAATTTCCATCCCGTTTTGTAGTGACTGTGCCAATGAGAATGCATGTGAATAGCTACAAATAGTTTTAAGATTTCTTGTTTTTCTTATGATTCTGATGACAGGCAGAGCAGTGGTGTTTAAAAGATCACAGAAGAGTCATCACAATGGGATGAAAGTTGTTTGTCCTGAGTATTTTTTATCTTGTTGAAGGGAGGCTGGTTTGGACTGGAAAGTAAGGTGCCAGTGACTATAAGAGGGCATTAGTAGAGGGAAAAAATATCTGCTGCATGAGATCCATGTACATAGTTGCTGGTCTGATGTAATCAACTGGAGAAATCCAGACTTCTATTGCACTATAATAAATGAAAATGGGGTTTCCTGGTGAAATCTGGCCTGACTTTCTGTAGGCATGGAGAGCCTTGAAGCAGCAGTAGGAGGACAATAGAAAGGTCCATTGAATTAAATAAAGATAATAGGTGAGATGCCTAACACCACATAAATTGTCTCTGTAATTGCACATGGGACATCAGGGGATTTGGGCATGCTTAAAAACTTGGAAAATTTTGGATAACCTATAGCTTGCCATTCTGTCCTCACAAGTGGCTATGTATGCTCTGTACTTAACTCTGCTTTTGAGCTATGGCAGTTCCACACAACATCTTCACACCAAGTTGATTGCCTAAGAAGAAGATTCTTTTCCATGAGCCCTCAAGGCTTTGCTGAGATAAGCTGAATGCTTATCCCTTTACTATGATTCTCTTGTCAAATTTTCCAGCAGGCACTCTAAAAAATATTCTCACTGCCCTAGAGGCAGGTTCTTAATTTACTTCCTGCCCTGCACGGTGTCTCACCCTTGCTTGTGTTTTTCTCTATATTTTGAGGGTAGGGGACTGGGTTTTTATGGTGGCCATGTTAATCGTATCCCTGGTGGTCACAAAGGAGTTTAATAAAAGGGGTGGGTGGCTGGTTTAATTATTTTTTCCATCTGTCTTGGGAGAAGAGTGTTTTAAATAAATACAGGTCTGTTGGAGCAGAGGGGTTGCAAGGGTAACTTTTTTGTTTCACTTCCTTTGTCACCCCACCACTCTCCTTCCCCACCCCCTAGTTTATTTCCTGCTGTGGAGACAAGTGACTTAATAAACTATTATTTATTTGTTAAAGATGTCTCTTTCCAGCACTAACTTTCTTGCTGGGGAGATGAGTGTCTATAAAATACTTCCAAAGGTACCTCCTTTAAAGGTTTAGTGGGTTTCCCAATAGTGCACTCCAAGCCCTGCTGCTGTAAAAGTTGGTGGCTGTTTATTTTTCAACATGTGTAAGAGCCTGAGTGATGGAACTAGAGGAAAGTTTTGTTCTTCCACAATTTCTACCGGCTTCTACTTTGAATCTCAGTTCTGTATAGCATGAACAAATTTCCAAGTCAGCACTGAGCCTTATTTTATTTAACAAGGCTCTGGTTTAGCTCAACTTTATACCATGCAGATTTGCTAAGCAGGATCAAGACCTTCATTTTAAACAACTTTGTGGAACAGTTGCTGAGCAGGGAGTCTTAAAGGTAAGCACTGGACTTGAAGGTGTTGTGCCACAGATCTAAATATCAGATGGGCCAATTCAGATTTTTAATGTTTCAAGGCAAGTTACCATTTTTTTACTACGTTAGGATCATTGGAGGAACCTGTAAATAAAGTAAGTTCCTGCTGCTCGGCATGGACTTTTTTCACCATTGACACATTGATTCATTTTGTTAAGAGCAGCAATTCATTTCCAATTTTTGCTCCAAATGCAGTATGCCATGCTAAGTGCTGTGCCCAGCACCTTTCTGTTTTCCTCACAGAAGTAGATACATTTTACTGCAAAAATGCTGCACATTAATAATATATATCATTACAAACGGTGTACTTTCTTATCTTCTCCAGTACCGTAGAATTAGGAATTACTACTGTAGTAAACATTCGATATATGTAACACAACCTTCATTAAGGGAATACATGCATTACAGCCTGGTGGCCCTTACAAGCTTGACATTCCAACTTCAAGAGCAATGAATCTGTCCAACATCATGCCGTTTGCTTTTTGTAACCGCAGTTTTGCATCAATCCCAAAGCCATATACAGCTATAGGTGAAACCCCACCTTTGGGTTGAAATCTTCCTTGAGGGAAACTATCAGCGTCGATAGATTGGAGGTATGAGGTGTAAACAGATTCAGAATTAGGTTTTTACATGGAAAAGCTGTTTGCGGAGGAAGTTTATGAAGAAACTCCTAAGTTTATCAGTCTTCCTAAAGGTGATGCCAGTCCAGTTCTCAGGACAGCGCAAACCAACACAAGTGCCTCCTTTAGATGATAACTCCTGCTCATAGCAGGTTTTAGGCCAAGTTCTGGTCGTTCAATGTTGGTGTTGGACCTGGCACAGCTGTTAAACCTGTAGTCTGATTATGCATATTTAGGAGCTAACTTCCTGCCTGAAGCAGAATACTCAGGAACCTTCCAAAAGTAAGCTCTTTGTGGTTCTCTGCTTCCCCCAGGTGGAGGTATCTGTGCTAGCAATTGGCTCCTGAGACTGGCATGCCATTTGCAGAGGGCACACAGGGCTAGAATAAGGTTAGGGGAAGGAGCAGTTAGAAACAGGGTTAGCTGTGCTGCTGAGAGGTTTCCTTGGCAAAGAGGAGAATAAATTCCTAGGGAGTCCCTGAGAATAATTGTGTGGGAGCAGTAGGCTCCTGAACAGAAGATAGGACTGCTGGTAGACACAAAGCAGAAGGAATTTGTGGGTTGGCCAGTACGTACAGTAAGATTGGGATGACTGAGGTATGTGACTGACCACTATCTCTCTGCCATTCTGGACGAGCTGTACTTGAGATTGCCTGAAGTCTTCATTGACCAAAAATACTATTTTCTTATCATAGGGTGAGCTCAGCATTCACTCAGTGTATATACATTACTTCTGAAAGTGTTCTAAGAATATTTGTGTTCACCACTTAGCTCAACTAGGAGGGAACAAGTTATCCAGGGAGGGGAGAGAGGGAAGCACTAAGAGGATAGGTGAGAAGCGTTGAAACATCAGGAGAAAGAGGCAGACACTGACATTAGGTGATATTCTCTTTTCTTCTTTTGTATTTTTAAAGTTGGTTTAGTTCTTTAAGACTGACTTCACAGTGTTTGAGACAAGTAGCACTCTATCATCTCACATTGTAAGACAAGCTACCTGGATTGCGTTGGGTCACAGGAAGTCATGCCCACACCAGACAGGTCACTCTTGAGTGTAACTGTTTGGGAGATTAATTCTTTCCAGTTTGTGGAAGGATGGAGAGGTGTTGCTTCTCCACTAGATACAAAGGGAAGGAAAGAGCCTGGAGAGAGGGTAGAAGTTACTTCAGAAGTGTAACTACTGGAAAGTTGCAGCAGATTTGCTGGGGAGGTACAGAGGACAGTTCCATAAGAAGATGCATTGGCCTTGCGATGAATAGAAATAATGCAGAGGAAATAGAGGAGGCTTGGGAAATGGTTCTCTTTTGACAACTTAATTGTCTGATCACAGGAGACCACAGAACAGAGATGAATCAGTTCATGGTAAGAAATGAAGAGAGTGAATGCTGGAACCAGATTGTTAGCCAGCAGCAACTGGCAGCTGTATAAAAATCTGGAGATACAAAATTGTAATCAAGACTCAGTCCCATAGAGACAATTAGTTATGTGAGTACAAATGACAGAACAGGTAACTGAAAGGAAAAGAAATGAAATATTTCATTTCTATGTAAGACTGAAAAAAAGCTAGGAAAATACGTGACAAGACATCCTGTATACTGTGAAAGAAATAATTATATTACTTGAAACTTTCAAATTACAGCTGCTGACCATATTCAACATTGTAGCAATGTATTATAGTAAGACCAATGGACAATTCCAGTTTTGTCATTCTTCTTTAAAAAAAGTCACATCATGTGAGCTGAACTGATTTCAGACTACCTGATGCAGGAGAACTTATAACAGTAGTCCAAAATATTACTTCTTTCTCACCCACCATATTTCTCAAAAAATCAACCTGATAAACTTTCTTCATTTTGACAGAAGTGTTGAAGTTATGCCAAGAATGAGTTTAGGACAGCAACTAAGTTGGACCTGGCATATTCAAAGTTGCTGAATTAATTCCAGTCCTGACTTCCCTGTAGTTAAGGTGTGATGCTGTTGGTTAAGGGCACCAGCTTATTGATGGATAGTAATAGTGCTGCATGCTGTGACTTGGAAATCTAGATATGTGTTTGATAAATATCTTGAACATACCAGTTTACCGGTAGAGCTGGGGAGAGATTATCAGTCATATTAGATAACAAGTTATTCAGTCCACTTCAGATTGTTGTTTCTTACAAAAATTAGAAGTCAAGAAAAAATTCGTAAGGCACCCGCTTCCCTTCACTGACTTCAGACACAATCTAAACAGGCCTTGGCTGTAAAATGAGCAGCAAAATGGACTTCCAGCATCCTCTCAGAATGAATGGCCTTATCGACAAGGGCACCTTACAGTTTCTGGTTTGGTCATTGCCCCAGGCTTCGGGTTGGTTGGCTAACACAACTGTAGAATCAACTCCTAGGTCAAAAATACACCAGTGTGAAATCAGAGTATTCTGAAACATCCATGGAATTAGAACTTTAGAATCTGAAATCAACATCTTCCTTTTAGTTCCACACCACCTTTCTTTCTCATTGGGGCCCTCACTGACTTTGACAGTCTTGCATGTGTAATAAAGTAAATACATCAAGATGTGGCCCATAGCAGTAGTCATAAATTATTTCATTGTTTGTTTTTGAAGAGCTTGATCCTTCATCCACTAATATTAATAGAGAATTCTTATTTGACATCATTTGGGAGGAACAGATCCCAAGGCGATTGTTCTCAGGCATATCAAAGCAAGTATTTTGTATTGAAAGTAAATGAAAATGCAATATTCTTACATTTGCCAGCAGTGTAAATCTCAGCACCACAAATCAAGTCTTAATTGTGTATCTATGTTAAATATTTCGATGAAACCTGTGACAGTCAGACAAGTTGTTGGATAACTAATGTTTTTCAAAGTTTTCATCAGACACAAGATTATTCAATCAAAAGATTACTTAAAATTACTTTTTAATGGCTGAAGCACAAAGTGATCTAGATTTAAACCTTAGGTATACCAATTGTAATTTGGAGTTTCTCTGTATTTTCTCAAGGATGCTTGAGGACAGAATGTCGCCTGAATGAGCTACTCCCTACACTAACCAGAAGGTGACTGGCAATTTACATCAGCATCCTTATTGAAGGGAAGGCTGAAGGATCGTTTTTGTTGGTGAGTCTTGCAGCAGTGTTATTGTGGGGGGGGGAAATAAGCTCTTTAGGGTGATAGAAAAGTATTAAAAAGAACAATCTTAAATCATCTCTGATCATATGCAGCTTCAGAATAATGCCAGAATATTCAGAATAATGCTTATTGCACCACTTATAAGTCATTAATTACCTTTCTAGTTTAACAGCACATACTCCCCCGCACTTTTGTTTAAATTAAAGTACAGAACATTTCTGACCCTATAAATTTAATATGTAGTGCTTATGTCCTTATTTTAAGGAGGAATAATTCTTTTGCTTGCCATGCCAGTAGGTAATTTGGCTGCCTTAAGTAGTTTACATATTTTGCTTGCTGTGGAAATCTTAGTGTGTATGTATGCATATGTACACACACACACTCTACATATATACGTAAGAGAAACTAGTTTCTTCTCTGTTTTTCTCCAAAGTTTCTTTCCAGGGAAGGCAACTATTTCTAGGTTTTTATAAGCTGATGGAACAGGCTTGTCAAATAGTCTTTATGAGAGAAGAAACAGGAAGATGGCTTGGTTTGCAGACAGGGGGTTATTGGGCAATTATGTTTTTTATAGAGCTGTTGTAGGACAAATCACGGGCCTGCTTTTGCCTTTGATGCTATGAGGCAGACGGCCCAATAAAGATCAGAACAAGGGAGGGCAAAGGGGGTCAGGGACAGAGCCTTCCCTTGGGGTCCCGCTTCTGCCTCTTGGCTCAGAAACCAGACACCCCTTCCAGATGCACCGTAGCCACTCATCATGAGGCTTCGTTGTGACCCTCCTGATGGGCTGTGCTATGAAAACTGGGGAGTGCTTCAGAAAGTTTTCACCCTGTACAGCTATTTAGAGGCTTACATGGATGTTGGTAAGAATGCAACCCTCTAGGGTGTCCTATCAGAACCAGGCTTATGGTTTGCTCCCATGTGTGTAAAAGGCCATCATCTAAAGAAACTTACTCTGTGGGGGAAAAAAAACCAACTTAGCTTATGTATAGTTGTGTAATTAGCAAAATTCTCACTGTATGTGTCCCTTTTTTGATATCTGTTTCCTTTTGTACTGTCTGAACTCATCTTTCAGCCATTCTCTAACTTTTCACAATTAGGAAGAATTCTCCTTGGGGCAAGTTGTCCTATCAGTTTTTATTTTATTTCACCTTTATCTGTAGCATTTGGTACTAGTCCCTGTAAGATGCAAAATCTTGGCTTACGTAAACTACAAGTTTACAAGTTTGTTTGCCTGTGCCAATTCTTTTATATATAAACAACATTTAGTAGAATGGGATTTGTATTTTTTTGTGATGGAGATTCATGATTTGCCCATATGGGGGACACTAGGGAAATTGCATCTCTGAAGATATTTCTCACAGCATTCCTAATCCATAAACATTTCTGCTGGCTTTTAGAGATATTTCAGTGGGGCAGTTCATTCCCAATATAGAATAGATAAATAAATCTGAAAAAAGGAAGTGGTTGCACATTTAACATCATCCTTTCCTCACTGTTCATAGCAGCATGTTTCTGAGCTGTTTCTGTTCTATTTTATTTTCCTTTGAGATACCTTGGTGGCATTAGTAAAGTAGAGATCATGTCCACATAAATGTTACAACTTGCGTACCAGAGTTATCTTTGAGTATATGCTGTTTTTCTTTCAGGTAGCTGGTGATTGGGATAAGTATCAGAGCCCAGAACTGTGAGGGAAGGAGGCCTGTATCTTCAACACTTGACTGATCAAAGCAATAACATAAATACATACACAACACCACAGGTATACCCAAAAAAATGCTTTGGGTAATAGATCTATTAGAACAAAGTTGTTTTGTAGAGTTAAAACTGTGTCTCTCTTACTTAAGAGACAGTTTCTGTAAATTAATCTATTTTGATCACTTTCACCACTTTTGTTCTCACAAGGAAAGTATGTTTTAGCATTGAGGCTGAAGAGACGAGAAAGAGGAGTCTAAGGGTAGGACAACTAGAGTCACACAACTTAGAGTCACAAATATGCAGTGTATATCATGTCAGGGAAGCTGGAAATACTCAGTGTGCCACTAGTACATTCTGACCTTGGACTTTCCCTGTAAAGAGTATCGACCTCCTACCATCACTCATGCTATCACAAAATTATCTGTTTAGAATGAACTGGACTTAGCTTTCACACTGTCAGTCAATTTTATATCTAGTAAATCCTGTTTTTTAGCTTCCTTCTCTCCTAAACAGTGTGCCACTGAGCTACTTTAATACCAGTGGAAAGGGGAGGAAAATGTATTATTTAATGAAGCTCACTAATAGTTGCTGTATGGTTTATTTGCTAAATATTTGGCCAATTACAGAGAAGATAGAACACTGTCAAATTGTTGTTGGAATGCCAGTGAGATTAGCTATGGAATATGTAAGTGGTGTATAGATTGATCAGTTCTGTTTACTACACTTCTTGCTTTTAGTATAACTATTTTTCATGCTTGATAAACCTATAACCTTTCTCTTTCCTCTACTATCAGTCATGGTTAGGCTTTTCCTGAAGGTGTCTGCTGTTTCTTTCTGAGGAGTCCTTCAAATGATTGTCTGTCTGTGGCTGTTTCCAAGTTTCTACTGTGAAAAAGGAACACGACTAGTTGGTGTTTGTTATTGTTATTCACAACTCAACAGCAAAACTTAAGTCTTATTCTGCATTCTGACAGCTTAAGAGAGCTTTGAACTGCAGAATTGGAATTACTGTCAGATTCAGAGCCCTGTATCAGGGCTCTGTACAGGATATACAGAATTCATGTTTCCATGCTCATAAGATTCCTAACAACTTAAAAATATAGGACTTAATGGAAAAGTAAGTAAAGTTTCACGTATAAGAAAATGATGATTTTGGGCTCAGAAGGCCCTACTTAACATGAATAGTGGAAGTCTGAGAGTCTTGAAGATGGCTCAATACAGGGCTTAAATCTTTACCTCCTAGAGCTAAGAAATCCATATGTAGCCCATTGGCTGAGCAGCAGGTCCCTGACAAGCTGAAGAATTCCAAGAACTGTCCCTTAGGCCTCTTCCAGTACAGTCATGGGCAAGAGCCAGACAGAAGCACCAAGTACCATGCCTGAGACGTCTTGAAGACTTAAAGAAATAACTGCATACTCCCTGCCCTCCTCTCTGTCTCTGCCCCCAAGTCATGTTTGACTCTGTAATTCACCTACCTTTAGAAATCTGCAAAATTTCACCTGTGACAGCTCTGCTGACAAACAGGAGAGATCAGAGCGTTTCATCTGGGTGATGAACTGCCAGCCTGTCAGAACAGCAGAGTATCTGTACTGTGGTGAGACAGGTCAGAGCTGCCGCAGGGGGTCTGCATTCTGACCTTGGAAAGGTTTGAAGAGGACTTTCAGCTGTACTTGTTCTTAACTCTCAGGGTCTACAGGACAGCAAGTGTATGTGGTCTTGTAAGAGACAGATGCATACTGATACACAAAAAAAGATACATCCCTCAGCACACACATGGGTCAGAGAGTTTGAGAGAGACTGGGCTCCCCCACTGCCTGCAATCACACTCCATTTCTCAAATGAGGGCCTCCCACACTGAATTATTAATTAGCAGGTAGGCTCTAGAAACTGATAGTGATGTAGTTACATGTAAAATTAGGTCTTTTCTTTTGAATACCTGGTTAGGAAGCCTAGAACACGGCATTCTTTACCCACAGTTGTTTAAGACAGCACGATTTGATCCATCTATATTTCTGTATGTTTTTAAAAGGTTCAATAGTAGCAGCTTATGTTCTGCAGTCTGTTAGTCAAGAATAAATTCCACTTTTCTAGGTGGAATACAGTGTTATTAAAATAAAAATCTCTTTTTAGATACTGACCCAGGATGAGGGGAAGTAATAGAGCTCTTGGCCTTTTCTTTCAAATAATGTAGTCTATTTGGCTTCTGTGCAGTGACCTGAATGGCTGTGCACTCAATTCCAGATTACAGCTTGTTGATCTTTAACCACTTTTGGGGGTAAGCAGGAGATGGAGGAGGAAGAAGAGGAAGACGACGACAGCAGTGTTAGAGGGCAGAGTAGGAGCACAGCATTTTGTTCTGTCATTGGATCGTTGCAGCATTTAACTTTTGAATGTGTTTTGTTTTCAATAACATAGTAACACTTCATTTGATACTTTAACTCTGTGTAGATTTGTGGGTGGGGTGGGGCGGTGGTGTCACAGTCTCCATTTAGCAACATCTTTCTCTTCTATTAAGCAGAGACATATTCTAATTCAGAGTAAATTGTTACGTTCAGAAGCTGCAGATAGAATAAGAAATTCCTAGACCAGGTTTAGAAATGTAGAAGGTACCTAGTACTTAGATTTTTAGAAAGGGCCTAATAAGATTTTCACAAGCACCTACCATCTGCCGTTTGAAACATCTAGATATGTTTAAATATAATGTGTCTGGACTTGGCTTTTTCTGACTACTTTCAACCAAAAGGGCATCAATTTCCCGTGTTTTAAGTCTCCATTCCTTTGTGGCATGGTTGTACAGTTTGCAAAACAAAAGGACTTGGCTGTAGCCTGCTGGAAATACATAGGTATATTAAATTCTGTATGCTTGATTATCAGAGGTCAAGAATTAACATTCTAAAAATGTTTTCTGTTATTATACATGGCTCCAACTATTTAATCAGCACCTTCTAAAGGAGGAAAAACCCAAACTCTTTGGCACAAAAGTCTTTCAGTCAAAACATAAGGAAGAAATTAGCTTTAATGAATGCAGCCATTCAGGATGGTTACATTGCCTTTAAGTGAGCTACCTCTAAGACTGAGGGTCTGTGGAATATGAACTCTGAAATACTGTCCTCTATGACACTATCCATATACATAAGAGAGCATCATGTGAATACATAAAGAATTTCTCAACACGTCCTCTTCCAGCTTCACTAGATCTGATCTTTGAAAAGAGATGGATCTTATCTGAACATTTTTCTGTCTGGTCATGAAAATGTGTTCTGGATTGGGTTTTCTGCATGCTTGTGACCACTTGGACCAGTCCACCAAATAGCTTATTGCCGAGTATTAGAATAGAGAAACACAAACAGGTTAACCACTTATCACTCTTGGTTGAAAATAGCTAAACTTCCAACAGAGATGTCCATGCCTTTCAGCTCCTGTTAGAAAATACAGTATCTCCCACAGTTAAGCGAATTTAGTTGGGGGGGGGGGGGGGGGTGTGGTGTGTGTGTGGGGTGTGGGGTGTGTCTGACAGCCAAATCAAGACATAAAAAACAGATTCAGGTTGCACTAAATGATTCATTTTGTTATGAAAATCAGGCAGAAAGTTCTATAGTATTTAAAAGGAAACATTCTAAATTGTTTTGTAAGTTGTAAAAGAAAAGTTCTAAATTTTAAAAAAAACCCGGACCTAGCCATATCTCAGAGGACGAAGAGACTGAGCATTTATAAGAAAAACAAAAACCCCAAATGTTATGTTAATAAAAGTACTTTCCATTGCTCCTTTACTTGTTAACCTCTTATTGAAAGCATCCACCAAAGAATTTGGAAGGCCCAGATTTATTACCCTTTTCTGTCTGAAGTAAACTGAGCCCACATCTGAGCTTTTTAAGTGGCCTGGACAGTGTACTATGATTAGTCTTTCTTGTGGCTAGGCTAAATATTTTATTTTAAAAAATAACATAGAACTAAACCTGAGTGATCAAAAGTATCTCTCTGTCTCCAAATATCCAATAGCCTTGTGTCAATGCTTTCTTAAGGAAGATGCAAGATGCAGGGTTAAGTCAAGAAGTGAATGAGTGCTTTTAAGCCAGATTGTTATTAGTTACAAAGATGAAGACTTTGTCAAGCCCTCGACTTTGTTTTAACCCCTTCCTTCATTTCAAAATCTGTTGTTAACTCAGAATTCATTTTTGTCAACAGGCGGGAATTTTGCTGAGGAATTCTCCTATCTTAACCTATTACAGATGTATTTTTCTGCATATACGTTGACTGTAAAGTTGCAGTTTCAAAATAGAGATGGAGGAGGTAGGAAAGGTGGCTTTCTTTCAAGTGAAAGCCTGTTATGAGACCATTAGTCATTTATTTGTAAGATCTCTAATTCCTGGGGGGACTGAGTTGGTACAAGATTACTTTGTACTTGCCTTGTTTCTTATAAATTTTCCATTTGCATCCACTAATGACCACTGTAAGAGACAGGATGCTGGGATAGATTTAGCCATGATCTAATCAAATTTGACTCCACTTGTGTGATTTGATAGTGGCTGCAAGATGCTGTCTCTCCAGTGAGAAGATTTACAAGGTTTACCCAATTTAAATAGTCTCGATCAGTGAAGTTATGGAACTGTGTTGCATGTAAGTGCTTGACAGAAGGACAGTGACTTTGTTCATCTAAAGTGGAATTGAGAGGCCTCTCGAGGCAAGTGCCTCAATGAAGAAGAGCAAGTGCTATCATTGTTCTTTTCTCTTTCCCTAAATTTAAGACACTGAACTGTTAAGATCAGTTGCCTCAGGTTAGAATGTTTCTCAATGATATAACAGGATACTCTTCTCCTGGGGAAAGTACCGTGTCTAACTAGTTAGTACCTCCTTGCTGTTGGCAATTTATTTATAATGGCAGAAGCCGGAATTCCCCTTTCAAGCTTTCCATAGCAGACAAGACAGTAGACTCTACCTGTTTGTTGGGTTTTTTGTTGCCCTTTTTATTTTTAATACCTTCTAAATGTATTTTCACTCATTCGTAGCAGTCAAGTGCTTCAATACCTATGTATGTTTTCTTCCTCCCCATTCTCTCAAGTGTACCAAGGAAGTTCACAAGTAAATTGCAACTTAGCATGTGAATGCCAAATTAGTTGGACCGGTAGTAACATGCAAAAAATAGGACACAGCAAGATGTTTTGGGCAAGTGTTGATTGCAGAGGGAATCTGCTACAACCAGCGGAAGGTAAGCCTCAAACAGAGGACAGATGGCCTCAGCATTGCTGTTTTGTACTTTTAGATATCACAGAATAACCTCAATGAGAAACTCATAACCGCTTAGGATTTCAAAAGTAGAATCTTTGATGCATTTGGAGCCTTTCTGTTGCTCTGTTAGCACAACATACCCTTCCAGGACTGGCAGAAATGGCCCAGGGGCAAACTACTGCATGGGAGGGCTTTTTCTCATCCCCTAGCCCTTATATCTAGCTCACTGAAACTTGAGGGATGGAAGATAAGAGGAACGCTGTAAAATAGTAGGAATATGAAGGTGTTGGGATGGTTCTACACTAATGCTATGGAGCACCACCTGGAAAGCAGGTATTGTTAAAATGGAATGATGTGAAGGTCAGTATCAAGGTTAATATCTAGCATCAAGGGCAAAGTGTAGTCTTCCATATCTGTTCCTTCTGTTAGCAAAGGAACAAAACATCTGTCTAAGCTTTTCTTAAACCTTCCCTTGTTATTTTCCTTTCTAATCACCTCTTTAATTCAGGTTTTTCATGCATCTCCCAAAAGTCCTGCAGAATAGTGAGATTTTATACCTACAGTGTTCGAGGAATCTAGAGAAAAGTGCTTAAACTCTTCAGTTAGGTGCTTTTCCTCCAATCTTCCTCCTTCTTACCTCTAGGAAATGTAAATTACGCATTAGCTTCGCCCCCATAGCAAGAGGCAATTTAAAGTGCACAAGGGCAGGGAGGAAAAAGGAAAGGAAAAAAATGTGATATTCATGCCCCTATAAAATAAGCAGGTTCAAAGAAGTGCAAGTTTTACAAGAAATGCATGATGTTATAGGTCACTCATATCCTGCTAGCTGTGTACCAGATGCATGAAGGGTGATCTCTGAACATACTCAGATGTCATTGTATTGAGACTGCACTCACTTATCTTGTTCATCTGACCAGCTCTTACCAACTTTATTTTCTTTCTTCAAGGCTTTTTAACAAGCATCCAGCTGTTGATGCCTAGCTGCCATCAAACAAGTGGTGCTTGCTCAGGTTTGTTCCACAAAAATGATAGATCTGCCTTGTCATTTAGGGTTCTGTCACTAGACCCAGGAGCTGACAGGAAGACATAGGTGGAAGGATCTTAATCTTAAGGCAGCCCTCATTTTTCCCCAAGTAAAAGCATCAGAGAGGGGCTTTCCTATCCTCTTTGTAGAAAGAATGAACTGAAATCCCATTTCACCCTCCTGTTCAGGACTGCCTGCCTGTACCTGCTCCTCCTGCCTCTGCTGGCCTGGTGTGTGTGTTTGGAATGAAAGATTTTCCCTGCAAGCCACCCTGAACCTCTTCCCTAGCCTGTCAGACTCTCTTTTATCAGCACAGGTTTCTCAGTGGGCCACAGTGATTTACTGTCCAAATAGTGCTGTTCTTCATCAGAGATTGTGATCGAAAAGCCTTACTTTGCAGCTAATAAGAGTATCTTCCCTTTCCCTCATGCTCTTTTTTACCCTTCTTCAAATATTGTTTTACAAGCCCATTGCTTGCTATCTGCCTGACACAGAAGCTGCCCCTCAGGGCATCATTTTCTCACCTCTAAGCCAGAGGCTTGCTTCTTTGATGCTTGGTTTGAAGAGTTTGGAACAACTCCACATAGGGTATCTACGCTGTCTCCCCAGGGCAATCTACTCAAGTAAGGAAAGTTTCCTGCATGGTTCAAACTGGCATTCTGGGCATTGCTTTTTTGTATGGTTTTGGTTTTCCCCCCCTGAGACAAAAAGAGGAACAGGTCTGATGTGTTTCGTCTGGGACATGAGCCTTTCAATCTGGGACGAATACATAAGAACATTCAGGATGTACTCAAAAAGGAAGTCAATTTTTCTGGAGAGAGTAGACACAATCCTGTTTTTTTTAATCCAAACCAAATGCAGTTGAGAATATGCAGGATTTTTAAAAAATCTAAAATGTCTCTAAAAAGAGAGTACTCAGTCTCCTTATCAGTGGTTGTGATTCTATATTCAAATTAAAAACAGTAGCTAAAGTCATGCAACTAGAATTCCCATTCATTTTAAAATAACTTTCAGGATTTTCCGGAACTGCAAATGCAGGATCTGGGTTCAGATTTGGATTGCAGTTGCTACACATAGCTGGGGGTATGTTAATCTAGCACTGGTTTAGCCCACTTAGCCCATCTAGATGCTATTTAAAACACTGAGATCTACTTTGAAACATCTATTTTATTCAAAGTGTAGCTATCTGGAGAGTTAGAGTAACCTTAAACACTAAGAAGTCTAGCTGCTAGATCACGTTTTCAATCCTTTATGTGAAAGTCTTAATATACACCTGATGTACATCTCTGAATACTTGTTTCATTCTGGTTCTAGTTCAAGTTGAGTACGATCAGTACATGCAAATCCTTAACTGAATGTGACACACTATTTTTCTGATGGACTCTGCAGCTCTCTGCAGTGTGTGTGTCATTGGGCCCTATATCCTTCTCAATGAAGCTCAGCTAACTGGAAGACCCTACCACAAACTGCTCAGATTCTTGTTAACTAAGTAATCCTGAAAAGCAGAGAATCTGTACAGAAAGTTTCCCTAGACTTTTCAATACATCTGCAACAGTCCCGGAGTTCATTTATCTAGTTCTTTAAAGGGCTGGCACTCTATTCTTGATCGCTAATGCTATTTTGAGAAATGTTCTGAATTATTTTGTTGGACACATAACAAAGATTAAAGAATGAAATAAGAACTGAAAATCAAAACGTTTTATAAAGGGAGAGGACATTTATCAGACTCTTGAAAAAGGCAACATTAACAGGAATGGGAAAATGACTATTATTCACTACATGTATCTAATGTTAAACTTCAAAGGCTTGGGCATTTTGTTCTTAAGAGGTCAATGCAGCAATCAGGGAAGGGGATTCTGAACTGCCATATACTTCCAAAAAAAACAGAAAAATACAACTATCCTTTCACTAGCTCACAACTTGAATTGATACTTTTCAAGGTTCTGTGCAAATAAGAAAAGTGATGTTTTGGCATTGATCTCAAGCAAACCAGACATCCTACTGCTTCATTTTCGTTTACGGTTTCCCATTAATTTTGCTATTTTCAAAAAGATCCCATCATGTTTCTGCCTAAAAGTTTGCATCCTGAAACTATGGCCATAACCTTTAAACAAAGTCCTGTCTTGAGATGCCTTCATCCTTGAGGAAATATTTTGAGAACAGCTAATAAATGGACACTGCAAATGCTTTGTATCTTTAATTCAAGCACAAATACAGCAGATCAGGCATTCATTTGATGTTATTTGAAGCACAAGGCAATGGAAATGCCTGGACTACTCATAATTCCACTCTAAATTTCTTTTTTTCTTTCTTTTTTTTTTTTTGACCCTCTTATTTTACATTAAGGCATGCAAGTGTATATTTCACTATTTATCTTCATACTGTAAAAGCGTGTATTTTACCTTATCATTTTTCTCAAATGCATGTTATTATCTTGGTGTATACCCAAATAGTGGTTTGACAGCCTATCATTTTCACATGTTAGAACACATTTTAAAGTGTCTATTAAAAGAGCCTGTTCTTAACACCAGCTACATCACCCTTCAACAGGGCTGCTTATTAATCATCATTCACATAAAAAGCTGTTTCCTTTGACTGTTGCAACAAACAAGAAAAAGAAAAGGGCGAAAAGGTGAAGATGCATAGATTCTTGGAGATCTAGTTAAGTGCAGTCATAGCTTGCATGCCATCTTAAGATGCGATCTTGTCAAATTCCATACATTTTAAAGAGGATTACAGAACAATCAATGATAAGAGCTTCCAAGTAAATGCAACATTGCCCTTAGTGACATATATCATGTAATTCATTGGGAAGCATGGTTACTAAACGTCCTGCAGTACTCTTTGCAAGTGTAGAGGTGCTAGTCCTGACATCCCATCCAAATTTCACCTTTAATTATATTCTCTCAGTTAATGTCTCATTGAATTTTCAATAGATACATCACCCTTTGCTTTCTGTCCTGAACTATTGTATAACATTACTCCATAATGTTAAATGGCTGCCAATTTCTGCCCTGAAGATAGCTGCAATTAAGTGGTAGATGAATGCTGCTCCTTTGACCAGAACCAAGCCTGGGTCTTTGCTGAAGCAGAAACCTGCTCTAGCTGTTCTATTGGATTGCAGCCAGGGCGCATGGATTTGTGGGTATCAAGTTTGCCAAGTGATCTCCAACATGATCCTCCTCCACGAAGGGAAAGCCTTCCTTTCTCCAGACTTTTTCTCTTGCCTCCAGGGCATTTCTCAGGGCATTCTCCAGGGTTTCTCATGTAGTTATGTCTTCAAGCTTTGGGATTAGTATATGGCTGAAGTAAGAGTGAGCTTGATAAACATATTGCTGTCTATAAGCAGAACAACCGGACACCTACCAGTACACAGGAATAAAATGCTATTTAAAATGCTTATGATATCTAAAATGCTGTCAGCTATGACTTAGGTGAGTGACTCAGTTTCCTGAGATTTGAGGACAGGAATGAAGATACTTTGTGTAAAGCATCTTGAAATGTGCAGGTGAACAATGTTAGATAAATGTTACTAGCAGCCAAGCACAGGGAGGCCAGTGTAATAAACTCACATTCAAACTGAAGATTTAAACTTTTATGTAAGAGCTGGTGATAGAGAAAAGACTGAAAGACCAGACTAAGTGATATTTCTGTATGACTTTTGGGTAAGGTGCCTGTGCAGATTATGAGGAGTTTGTTTGCTTTATACTATATATCACTCAAAAATATAGTTCTTAGTTTGGTATATGCAGCAAGGGAAATTTGATAAATCCTGAAATACCATGAAGCAGGATTAACCTTGCCTTAACAGATGTAGCAACTGTGTCACTGAATGATAGGTTTGGAGGACTATGAACAGCATAATGCTGTGACCATGAAGAACAGTTGTCTTGCATTCATCATATTGATTGACTCCTCTAGACACCAGTTTCCATCTTTTGTGGAAATGAACATTGAAAAATAGTTGACCAGTCTATGAATGAAAAACTGCATAACAGCAAAGGAAACTCCATTGGGTGAGTCTGAGCAGAAATGTTCTGTCTTATATCTAGCAACCTGGCTACCCTCTACATGTGCTTGTGATGTAAAATTTATAGAAGTAGACTTGAAAACAAGTTACTTTGACTTCTTGCTTTGTGCATAATTCCTACATGAAACTACGCAGAACAGTTTAAGCAGGACATTTTTTTTATTACATTTTCCCATTGAAGTTTAATGTTATAATGATCCCCACCAGTAATACAAGACAACTACCAAAAAAAGAAAAAAAAAAAAAAACAACCCAGGAACTGGAGTTCATGTTCAACTACCTGACTCAACCACATGAGAAACAAGCAAATATATTGCTACATAGTTAATGAATATTCTTGAGGAGAAAAAAACACTAAAAAACAGCTCTTAAAATATACAGGAGAGCAGCAGTTAATCAAGTACATAACTCCAACTGTTAAAACCATAGAGTCTGAAGGTGCTCAGTGACAAACAGATATCTGGGTTGTCATAACAGGATGGGATTGAACTTCTGAAGTTATCCCTCTGTACTGAAGACTGCATAGGGAGATAGAGGCAAGACATTTTTCTTGATAAAGATTCGATAGTTGAATAAGGAAAACTATTTTACTGTAGGAATTGCTGCCTTTGAATTGATGACAACTATTATTGCTGAGTCCTGCTTCTGAAGATTTTGTTTTGTTTCTTAAAAACATCAACTAGCCAAGCCTTAGAGAGGCCATGTGCATCTGCTGGAATGAACCTTGCAAAGGGCTTCTCTGGTATAGCATCTTGGTATCGGGTTGAACATCAAGAAAAAGCTATCTCGTTGAATGCTACAATGTCTTGGAAAGAGACAGCTCTGATGTACAGAAGTCTTTTCAACCTTGATTCAGTAAATGTATCTATACCCATGTGAGGGATGACAATTTCAGAACTTAAGTTGGCAGACTCACTCTCAGGCATCTGGACTATCAATGAGGATATCCCCTTAAGCTTTTTTCCATAGAATGGTTTGGATTGGGAGGGACCTTAAAGATGATCTAGTTCCACCCCCACTACCCACCCTCTGTCATGGGCAGGGACACCTTCCACCGGACCTCAAGCCCCAAGCTCAAAGCCCCGTCCAGCCTGGCCTTGAACACTTCCAGGGATGGGGTACCCACAGTTTCTATGGGCAACCTGTTCCAGTGCCTCACCACCCTCACAGTGAAGAATTTCTTCCTTATACCTAGTCTAAATCTACCTTTCAGTTTAAAGCCATTCCCCCTGTCCTACCACTACATGCCCTTGTGAAAAGTCTCTCTCCAGCCTGTTTGTGGGCCCCTTTAGGTACTGGAAGGCTGCTGTAAGACCTCCCTAGAGCCTTCTCTTCTCCAGGCTGAATAACCCTTTCTCAGCCACAGGAGAGGTGCTCCAGCCCTCTATCATCTTTGTGTCCCTCCTCTGGACATACTCCAACAGGTCAATGTCCTTCTTATGCTGTGGCCCCAGAGCTGGACTCAGTGCTGCAGGTGGGGTCTCACCAGAGTGGAGTAGAGGGAGAATTCCCTCCCTCACCCTGCTGGCCATGCTGCTTTTGATGCAGCCCAGGGTACGGTTGGCTTTCTCTGCCAAATGCACATTGCCAGGTCGTGGTGAGCTTCTCATCAGCCAACACCCCCAAGTGTTTTTTGAGAAGAATCAGTGCATTTTAGTTCTGTAGAAACAGCTTACCACTTTCCTTCCCCAACACTGTACACCCATTTAAGAGCAGGGACCCTGTGAAAGGGTACTGAAGGAGTATAATATATGAAAAGCTAGTTCTTATATCCTTCACATAGCTTCTCAACTAAAGCAAGAACTTTTATTGCCAGTGGAGTTTTGTTCCTCTAAGTCAGATTTGAATTCATTCTGTATGCCAAGTGTTTGTGTGATCTGCCTGGAAGTGTTCAGCATTAGTGATTTTGGTTGTGAGATCATACTGTTTTCATGGCCCTCATATGTGGCATTTCTCACCCTTTTCTGAATCTGAACAGCATTTGAGAATAAAGACTAATTAATAATGGCATCTCAGCCAGCTGCTGGTGGCTGCCATATTCATGCAAAGCAGCATCTCTGGTCACATTTCACAGTGGGAGGCAGGGGGGAGAAGAGAAAGAAGACGACCCACATGCACAAAATTCCAAACCTATGATCCTTTTTAAAAATTGTGTTTTAACAGTTAGAATAACTGAAATGTTTAGGCTTTAGGACTCAATTTTTTTTTTGGCTTTTAATTGTTGAACCAGCAGTTCAGCATTTTAGCTTCCTCTGCAGTTTTCACATTGCTTGTGTCAGAAAGGATGTCACTCATCAGCTAAGTGCCCACTGGCATAGGCACTGAAAGTGTCCAAAGTGCCAGCTGCAATTAAGTATTTCTGTTATGAAGTCCCACAGTTCGTGCATGGTGAGAACTTCTGTCACTGTGCAAGCCTACTGATCTCAGCAGTAAGAAAAACAGGTGCCTTTCCTCAGGTACTCACACTATCAACAAATGGAGGCACACAATACAGTTTCAGCATTTAGATTTAAACAACATACGACCCTTTTATGCACCCATCCATTGCTTACAGAGAGCTGAGAGAGAGCTAAACTTATTTCTGTCCTCAGATTTCTCTCCAAAATAATGATCTACTATGGGAGAGTTTACTTGACAGGCTTGCTTCTCCCTCTGTTACCAGTTATGTTCAACTGAAAAACCACATTCACCCCCACCAGAGCAAGTACAGTCAAGAACAACATTGCACTGTGTCTTAGTATCTCTTGCTCATGTCACAGAGCTGACATAGGTCTTACTTCTGTTCATCACTATTATACACAGATATGTGACTGGTGTAGTTTAGCACAAGGTTTGACCTATAAACCCTAAACTGATAAGGAGTTAAAGCAACTGACCCTCCCATTTCAGTGTAAACTACTGCTCATATGCATTTATCTTGAGTTTGCAGAGCCAGCAGTTAAAGTTGCAATCATTTTACTTGCAAAGTAAGCACCTTTAGTCTGAAGTCTTTGTAATGCAATACAAAGCAAGCTTCCTTCACAGTTGCTTTTGCTGTAGAATGGCCCAAGAGGCCCTTGCTCTAGTCCTCGGGGTTTATATGGGACTCGAATTTACCACCTCAGGTGGCTTAACTTACCTGGTTGTGACATTCAGCTAAAACAGTACTTTATTCTACACAAACAGAAGGTTTTCCTCCTTGTTGCAGAGCAAACAGGTTTAGATAGCACAAATTTGCTTCCTTCAGGGATGAAGGAGACAGAAGGCTGGAGCAATGAAATCCATTATATATATCTTTTTGTATCTCCTTGTCATGAACTTCTAAGAAAAAGAACTAAGAGGATCACTGCTGAGAAGAGCACTATAATTGTAGCTCCTGAGCACCGCATGTAGAAGATTGCCAAGGCAACCAGTCATTCCAGAGCAAGGGCAGAGGTAGTTGAGTTAAGATGAGGTTGTTACAAACCCCTGCTGAGCATAATCATATAGTAAGCAACATTTTTAAAAGGCTCTTGTAAAAAATAGGACAGAGGGAAAAGGAACGAGAGAAATTAATTTCCTCTATTTTTCTGCTTGCTCACTGATTGAGGTACAAGAGCAAATTATATGCATGTCCTGCACCTGAGGACACTGGGGGCTGGCAGGGGAAAGCTAGCTGCTTTCTTTACAGATATAATGCAGATCCTGTGACAAGTAGGGCAGTGGGCTAGTTTTATCTGGAAAATATATATTTACTTTCCAATGTTTTTTTAATTATTAAATCTGTGGACAAAATTGTTCTTCTAATGCAGAAGCTTAAGTCTTTGCAGTTTATGTTACAAATTGCATTCTTGGGGAATTGTTTGAAATCAGTGATCTTTTTGTGAGTAGGATTTACTCATGAAGTATGAGATTTACGGATTAAATCCCTAAAAATTAAAAGGGTATATCCACGATATCCTTCCACCAGCAAACTCCTCTGAAGTAGTCCTATCCCTTGCTTCCCCGATCCCACTACTCCTAGCTACTTATCTATGCTGCTTGAAATTAGCCATTCTAGCAGTACAGTGATTCACAGGGCTGGATGATCAGCTGAAGCAGATAATTTTTTCTAGTTCAAAGTAACCTTTACAGACAGCTATTTCAGTGATTCAGTCTATAATGCTGCCCTAAAGTTAATCAGCATAACTGAAAGCAGCACCCAAGGCCATGACTACGTACCTCGTACCTCGTAAGTCAGATTCACTGGCAAAAGAAAGTCTGCCACAGTACTTCACTGAACAGAACTTGTCACTTTCTTAATTCCAGACACTGCTTTCCTGTAGCGACCTTCCACTTAAACAGAGAACAATTGTTGCCTCACATATGGCTGTTTCCATTGGGTTTGCTTCTTTCCTGTTTTGAGTAATGTTCAGTTGCTGGCTCCTCTGCTAAATTGTTTGCAAACCAGACTGGTAGCATTCTAGACCCACTTGTGCAGATTCCAATTGCTACAAGTTTAAATGACCCCTATTTTCTGTAGCTAGGTCTGCATCCATCAGATTTCCCACTCTTTCTTTCTGAGAGACCACCACTCAAACAAGTTTCAACTCCTACTGATGCAACACACGAGTTATTCAGTGGTACTTATTGCCTATTTCCTCAGCATAGGACATGTAGCATCACCCTTGCAGCTTAGTATGAAAGACACTGTATTCTGCAGCAACAAAAGGAGGAGGATCAGAGTGGAATTGTGTTTCTTATCCTGGCAATGATGTGTGATATAGTGGACAAATCAACTCTCCATCCATTTCTCTGCCCATCTTTTGCTTACTCGGGGGCGGTAGTGTGTTTGAACAGTGACTTTGTTGGGGAAGGAGTTGCATGCACAAATGACCTGCCACCAGTCTCATGAGAATGCTCCCGGATTTAAGTGTTTGGCATGCATTGAAAAGTCTTTTCCTTTACATTTCCAGAAAGTAGAATTACCATGTGTGTTCCCTTATCACTAGCCAACTGTATTTTGCACATAGGTCCTTCTCACAAGCCATTTCCTTGGTGTATAACCCCTGCCTTCAAAGTTCAGACAGAATTACCCCCATGAAACCAAACACATGTGAGCATCACAGGCATCAGAAGGAGATTGTCCGACATCGGTGTTGTGTTGCATAATTCAGCAGCAGCCATAGCAGGGATCAGTTTAAACAAAACCCCAAACATTCTTTAGGGATGGCATTTTAGACCAATGTATGTTGCCATCATATACAACCAGAAAGTTTGCTTGTGGCATCTCATTGACTGTTCTTGCCTGTTACCACCTGAAGAAAGAATGTTAGTATACTTTAACTGAACTTGGAATGTATTGGAATCTTCAAGGACAGTGAGATTTTGATGTGCATTCAAGATCCTGGAAGTTAGTTTCCCTGTTTTGTTTGAGGGTAGTGTCAATCTCTCTGCCACTGCCTGAAGTTTTCCTGACAGCTTTTCAGTCTGCCAAGTTACAGCAAGAATGAAAGAATCCAATTATGATCCAGCATGCAACACTGCATTAAACACACTTATTGCAGACATTTCTTCCCTGTGCCAGCATCTATGGCATAATATTTGACAAATAATTAATCAGACAAAACCAATAGTTTTGTTATCTGCAACTTTTAACTCACCTAAAAAGATCAAACTTTATTTTTAAATAGCCCTCAGGAAACCTCAGTCTGTACAGCATAGTCAACCTCTCTCTCGGGGCCCTTGGTGTTGCCTTTCTCTGTGGGCTTAGCTTGTATCTCTTTGAAGAGAAATGGGGGACTTTTTGCTGCTTCTAGAAGGTCTTCCCTATGGTGTTAAGACTATTGTTCTTTCTTCAACATAAAGGGTCCTCCTTGACACTGTACTAAAGCTGAGGCAGGGTATAGGACAGTAGCTTGCTTTGTTGGAATGCCAGTTAAGTTTTCTCCTGAACAAAGCATGCTGGGAAGAGCTAAGACAAGGAAAATCTTATTTGGCACTACTAAGTGTTGAAAGGGATAAAAGGCTATTAAACTGATCAGAGTACAGCTCATTTAAGCAGATGCACAGGCTGGTAAAAGGCACAGAGAGGCATAGCTATTTTTGAACTCATTATCCCCACTATCTAGCTATATTTGTATAAACTAAAAACGAACAACTGCAATTAGTATACTCTGAAAAATTGAAAATAAAACCTTGTGGAAGAACAGATGCTAGCTGAAAAACCACACCTGGTAGAAAAACTGCAACACTGTAGCAGCCTATGACTTTCTAAATTTTGCCTTAGAATATTCTTGGTGTCACATGTAATAAATATGATACAAATATTTGCTTTATTGGCAAAGAGCAGAGCTGATTAATATTCATGTAGGTATCTAGTGTCAGACTAACTACAGAGCTTTCCCGCACTGTCTGGTTTAGTGAAGTTCCAGCTAAATGCTCTGTATCACTTGGCCAGACATGTCTGTTACCAAAATCAGACTTCAGCTCATTCTTAAACTTGTAAGCTTCAACTGTCTGTATGTTTGCTTTTCTATATCTCCCCAAATGAAAACTGCAAGCCAAGTCAAGGAACTGAAAAACAAGTTCTTCAGTTAGTGCAGGGCCCTTGTGGAAATAGCTTCTTCCATATGTGAAATTACCAAAGGTATGGATGGTTGTTTTATGTAATATTCTGAATGTACAGAGGATATTTGGTTGTCCTGTAGTTCAAGTTCCACTTTAATATTGATGTTTTAACCTGCCTTTTATGATCCTTAAATTCCTAATCTTTTCATTGACATACCCTATTCAGCTCTTCTTCTCTGTAACTTCATTTTAGTAGACAAATGGATCCCAGTTTCACTGTTACCCCACTCTTCCTTTTAAAAAAAAAAAAAAAAAATCTTTCCTGTTTTATACTTCCCCTTTAGCCTGCAATACCACATCTTTTCCATAAAGAATTTAGGTGTGGGTTTTGTTTGGTTTTGGTGAGGAAGGATGCTTTTATGTTAAGGCAGACAACTGCAGTTCAGGGTATTTAGGTTCTGCCCACAGGGCTTTTCACAAAGTTAGCAGTATGTGTAGCAAGTCATTACTTGACTTCTGTGGCATTGCTAAAAAAGATAGTGATAATAGTTCACTATTTCAAGGCGATGCAAAACTAGAATACTGCTTTTGAAATCATGCTGAAACAGTCTCTTCTCCCTCAAATAGAAGGTGCAATGGAGGCAGTGGTTTGTTAGCGTTATCTATATACCCAATCTCATCTGGATTTTACATGATTTTGCCCTGTGGTTGTTTATGTTGAATAGGTAGGAATACTGGAACTATGATTATATGCTGTGAAGTAAATTGCTCTTATTTGCTGGTTTGTCCATAAAAGCTTCCTGGAGAAGCTCAAAGATAATTTGACAAACAAAGCATGTAAGAGAGGATTTTACACACCAATGACAGTTTTATCCTTTTTGCTGTTCTTGTTGCTACCCCAAAGTGCCTTGTGTGTCCACACTTCTTCTCGATCAGGTTAGCAAGGAGGCCATCTGGGGGGGACATGGCTAACTCATCTAGTTATAAATAGTTTTTTTATGAGTTGCACTTCCAAATTCATCTGTGCAAGCATGAGCTCAGAGCTTGACAAGATCCATCTTTGAGACACGGTGGCCCTCCCTTCCCTTGAAGCTGACTGCAGCCAAGTTCCCTTCTGGTATGACATAGAGACAGGACGCAGAATTACTGTTTGTCAGGACTTTTTCCAAGAACAGAAATAATATAGGTAGTATTTGTATAACTGCTCTACGCCCACCTTATCTTTTCTGTGACCTTAAGAATTGCACAGCACTAAGTTCATCCAGTTGGTGCTGCTTGGGCTCTTCTGAAACCGAGCCATAGAGCAGTTGACTTTTAAAGGCGGGCTTTTGCCTTTAAAAGAAGGCTAAGCCACCTCCAGTTTACTCAAAATGCTTTGCTTTACTCCAGTTTTAAATTGTGCCTAAGTATGTAGGAGAAGCGAGAACTGTCTTGAACAAAGCTATAAAAATCTTGCCTAGTTTTACAGGCTTTACAACCCCAAACATGCACACATGCTTCTGTAAACCTGAAGTGCATACTAATGCCTTGGACTAAGAGGACAAGACTCTTCTAGGCACCTGGTATTATGGCTTTGATTCTGCTCAGAAAGTCAGGAGCAATCCTCTTGGGGCAGAACACGGGATTCCCAGTCCAGGGAGCAAGGAGTGGGAGACAAACTAAGGTGTTCTACACATCAGCACAATGCACTTTATCCAGCTTATTCCAGAGGAAGTGTCTTACTTTTACGCAACTGAAATTTTGCCTTGAAATGAGAACCTATTTCCCTTCCCTTAAATTTGAAACAATGCAGATGGGACTTCAGCTTATCAGGCCCAAGATGTTACAAACTTGTCTTTTATTTCTCACCTGAAATGCATTCTGATGTCTCTCTGGTCAACCTTGCTCTCCCCAAACATGTTATAGGAACAAAAAATGTTACTAAACTCCAGGGAGAAACTGGTTCCTTTTCTGAGAGATTCTGTTCCCTTTCCCATTCCCTATGTCATTGTATCTGCTGTTTGCTGAGCAGGAAATGCATTATTAAAGCAGTTTCTCCTCCATAAACTGCTTTGCATCTGACTGTTTCATTGTAAATCCGTAGCCACAAAGTCAGGCCACCTTGGGATAACCCAACATGAAATCTGACCTGATGAAAATGGTTCATGCCTCCCGGCCTGCATTGCAACCTGTGAGAAGGGCTTTTATTATTTATTCAAAACCTTTTTAAATCCCCCTTTTTCTGAAACAACCATTTTAAAAATATTAAAACACCACAGCTAAGCTGGGAGATTAAACAAGTTTAAACCTTATCATCGCAGGTGGGATATTAGTTCCAATAAAATGAGGAGAGATGGCAGGCTGCATGGTAACTGGAGCCCCTTCTACTCAGTAACTAATCACCGAGAAAGCATTTGGTGAAGGAGGGGGAGAGCGGATGAGGGAGTGAGACAAACAATGCATCCAAGCTCCTGGCAACCCTAACTGTTTACCATGGTGATGCACAAAAGGAAGAATGCCACGCAGAGTAGCAGACCTGGATCTGTCCCCATAACACTTGCCCTAGATTCAAGTGCTCTGGGAAGCTGAAAATACGACCTTCAAATATTTTTTTTCTGTTGGGTAATGCTGTAGCTGGACAACACTGTTCCAAAGCTGTCAAAAGTCTGCAGAATATTTACCTACATACCTTCCATTACAAATTTTTATTTTAAATAAATGTTTAGCTATCAGCATCTCTCTACCAGTTCTCCACTCCTGTGCTTAACTTTTTAAAGGGAGCCACAGTCTTTCTGTGGGTCTTACTAACTCAGAATTATAGCTTCATTAAAAATATTTTAATTAAAAACCATCAAACTCCAAAGTTACAAAGGGGGAAAGATGGGTTTAAAATACTTCCCCCCCTCTCATGACAGTAAGATTTGCTAATAGACCATTCCTCTTATAAGGCACCATACTTTCATTTTTCCAGTCAGGAGTAGCTTACGAGAACAACTTCATGTCCCACAACTGGATCAACCCTTACCTTCTTTCCACAGGGCTCCCCACAGAGACAGGCTTGTATCTAGTCCTGTAATGCAGGAGGACTACAGGTGGAACTACAGAAGACAGCATGATGACACCCAGCAAGCAGGTTGGGCATTTTTAACTCTGAGGTACATACATACTAAACAGAAGAATCTTGCAATGCCTAACAACATCCTGAAAACAGAGGCTTTTAGCATTACAGATGCTTGACCGTCTGAGTGGTGAGAGAATCATTTAATACCAAGAGAAATTACATTGGTTGCTTGCAAATATTAACCTCCTTTTGTCACCAGCACTGAACCTTATGTACTTTGTCAGTTTCTAGGGCATCTTCCCCCACACACACTTACAATGGAGAGAATGCAATATAACAAAAAAGTGCAAGCAAGGTTTTGAAGGACTACATAATTGTCCTGAGTGAGGGGCAGTAATCACTCTACTATTGCAGGAATTCAAGTACTCTGGCCATGAGAAGCTTTGGTAGGAGAATTCTAACATGTAAAAAACCTACTGTGATCTAAAGTAGCTGAAGACAAAAGAGGTTGGAACCACAGCTCTACTCTTGTCCCTTACTGTTGATTCTGAAAAAATGTTAAACCAGAAACTATCACCCTCCACACTGCACCCCTCACCATCTGGACAATTGTCCAAAGGAGAAGGAAAGTTTTGACAGCTGGGAGCTAGCTAATTTGGGCTGGACAGCTTTCATCTGGCCATCACTGAAGAAAGTTCTGGGTGTGCATTTAGTTTTAAAAACAAACCTGTTCCTTACAGAAGAATTTGTGCTTTTACCATGTATCACAGGTACTTAGTTCCTTAGGCAGGCAGGCAGTGTGATTTGTATAAACCCAAATCATTAAATAGCCCTTGGCCACTTCTTAAAGTGAGACAAGTACCTGCCTGAGCTACATACTTGAATTCTTAAGGGAGGAAACAAGGGGGGCAAAGTTAATAGAAATCTCAGAGCACTAAAACACAAGCAAAACTCCTAGGAGGAGAACTCCTGAATGTTGCATACAGAAATATTTAGAAGGAATCTGAAAACAGTAAACAAGATGCTTTGATGTCTCAGTGGGGCTACCACCGGGTGTGAATGACTGAAATGCATTTCAGAGATTGATGGGAAAAAGCCCCATATATAGCCTTGCTGGGTTGCTCGAGACAAAAACAAGTGAGAGAACAGTGCATGTGCTGCAGATCAGGAACGGGTGTGATGCAGGACCAGCTATTAGGGTCCATAAGAGCCTACCTGCTTGTAACACTGCTGCCTATGTTGCCTGTCCCTTGATGATGCCTCTCCTTTTCATTAACATGCATTTTTTTTTTTTTTGTGGGAACTGTTAAGAAACCTTTCTTCTGATTGAACACACACTTCACCAAGGAGTAGGAGAAGGTTGATTTAGTTGAATTAGAGATTTCCATGAGATTCTAATGAGTAGTGCATAAGTGAATACACAGGGAGGATCCACATGAGCCACAAAGCATCCCCATGTGTTCTCTCAGAGGATGGACTTTTGACTCCTGATGTGGTTTGGGTACATTTCCAACTATCAGCTCCAAAGAATTAGAGCGATTGTCTAATGTTTTAGTTTTCTGGTGGGGTTTGGGGTTTTTTTGGTTTTGTTTTTTTTTTGTTTTTTTTTTAAATCTCCCTTTTTCCAAGTGTATCTCTGCAGTCTGGGGTATTTCCTTTTTCTGAAGGTGACACAGGCAGTTCATCCACATTCAGTATTCCTTTATACAGTTTCACTTTATGCTGGGGATAGTAATCACTTCCTATCTCAGCTACATTTGTCTCTTCCTGTATACCAGCAGCTTATAATTATTATATGGGATGTAAAACATGTTTAAAGCTTGGTGCTAAAATATTAATTGTTATCACCATTGTATACAGAAAGCCTCTTGATCTGATGTGCGTGGTTGTAAAGCACCACCCTACATTACCCAGTGTTGCCGAGGTTGTACTTCAAATATGCCACACCACCAGCAAGTAGTGAGAATTTGTTGTACTGGGTACTGTATTTTCAAGTACAACAAAACAATAACACTGATAGCAAACAGAAGTGCTACATAAATTTCTTGAAGTCTAATGGTACTCATGACACCTGAAAAATCATGGAGTTACTGGCATGGTCCACAAGATGCCCAATACTGCCTTCTGCTCCCATGAGATGGTCCTACCATCCCAAGGTCCACAAGATGCCCAATACTGCCTTCTGCTCCCATGAGATGGTCCTACCATCCCAAGACAACTGTGTCTTCAGTGTAAGCATTCTTGAAGTTTGTATCTGATTTAGGCCGAGTAAATCAGATCTTTATCAGATCTCTTTCTCCAGACCGAGTCCAAAATCACTCTGTATGTGAGCACTTACTAGGCTTCAGTGCGAAGAGGGGACGCAGGCGACACCCGTGCGGTCTGGCGGCAGGCTCGGCAGCCGGCCGGGGGGGCTGCAGCCCGGCTGTATGTTTGAAACGCCGCGGGCCCTTCGCGGAGCCCCCTTTGTCCCGCGCGGGCGGGGGACCGCGGGTGGCAGGCGCAGCGCGTCAGCCTTGGGCTGCGGCGACACCTGCCGGGGGCTGCCGGCAGCGACCCGGAGCGCAGTCGCTGCGCCGAGCGGCAGCACAACCTTCCTCCCCCCTGCTGCGGCTCTTCGCCCGCTACCCGAACTCGCCGTTTAAAAATAGCTTTTTGATTTTAGATATTTACATGGGGTCCAGGAACTTCGTTCCTACTTGGCGTTGGTTTTATACAGTCTTCACAGAAGCAGACTAGGCAATCCTTTGCTTTCTAGCAGGAAAGCTTCCTATCTTGAGTACTACACCAATAATACGTTTGTAGGGGACAAGACTAAAAGCTCTTTTCTGTGTACAAGGCAGCTGGAATCAAACTGCTAAGATAGTGGGGAAGAACGCTTGAACAGCGGTAATGAAGAGCCCTATTGCATCTTGACCCAGTGCAGAATTCTCAAAGGCCCCGAACATCTGCCTGTATAGATGAACACAGGCAATTCTTTGGAATTGATCATAGGTACAAATAAGTACATGTGAACACTAGGAAGGTTGTCAAATCCTGATTCAGTCCAAAGACTCTCCCAAATTATGCAAAGTCTTTGTTCTGGTTACAGCCTTTGAAAGGTGATGTATAAGAATACAAGACATTGGTAGGGGATCCTTTGAAAATTCTCTTTTGGTGTAACTAAGTAATTTCTTTATCAGCCCTTGCATACACATTCCCTTTACAGGTGCCTTGTTACACTGTAATGGGGACTGAGACCCCTGTCAAAGGCAGAACCTTCCAAAGTCTGAGCAGCAAGAAAAAACACAAAGTGTCCTTCTCTTCCTAGTGATCACATGGGCTTCACTTAGTAAAATCAAATGCCTTCCAGAGCTCCTCTGAATCACACACCACCAATAAGACTGAAACTCTATACAAGCCCACCAGGTGGAACATCCTGGTGACTACAGTGGCTCAGAAGCCTCACGGTCCTAGCTGCCTTCAGGGGAACTTCAATATTTGTACACCAGCACAGATCTAAGGATGCACAGGTATACTGCTGAGCTCCCTCTGTAAACAAGACCTGGGTTTTCATGCAGGCTTCAGCTCTCAAGTTGTGGGAAAACTTGATACTGACAACAGGAAACAGAATTGACTTCTTCATGCCACTGCAGAGACCCCTCTGGTCAGCTCAGTCATATCCTCATGTCTCTTCAGCACCACATTTCATCCAGTAGTTCTTGCCACTCTTCAGAAACAAACATGTAGCCGTATTGTTACAGTCAGACATACAGAAAGCAGGCTAAAGCTTCTTAATTCATGCTGATGTGGGATTCTGAAGTGTTTTGTAAACTTGGACACATACTGTCAGTTGCTATATAGTGAACAGCACAGGAACACTGGCTATGGGACAGTATCTAGCTACTCTCATTACCTTTTTCCCCAGAAATGAGCGTTAGAGTCATAACTGCAAGAGTGTTCCTAGATACTTGTTTTTCAGTCTCAGCCCTTCTCTGTAAGGGCTTCCCCCCCCCCCCCCCCCCCCTTGACAGAATGGCATGGTCTTCAGCCTCCTCCCCTGGTTCCTGTCTTCTTTGGAAAATAAACAGCTCTGATTGTTGTGCACTTGAGATTATGAAAACATCAAGTCCATTAGTATTTGGCAAAGTGCTCTCTCATTTCCTTCTGATGTAATAATTGAGAGAGAGGGAGCAGAGACTGCAAAGATAGCACAAGGCACAAGTTAATGACCTTCTCGCATGTATGTGTGGGCTCTTTTATAGGGAGCCTTTTCCAATCCCCATCTCGCCTCCACTCATACCGTTTCAGCTGAAACTGCTTCAATGTGGCTTTTATTATTTTATCTGATGTCCCTTGGCCAGCCTTCAGAGGCAGCTAAATGGCAGGCAGGTGTAGGGGTCTAAGAGACAAAAAGCAAATGGAGCTAATGCTTCAACAGGCCTACTGCGCGCAGTCATTCAGGCTTCAGTCTCGACAAGCAAACACCACTGTTGCCGAATTCTTATTACCTGCTTTGGTTTCCCTTACACATTTAGGTTAAGGAGAAGGAGGGGGCAAGCGTGGCCTACTTCCTTTTTGGGGGGAGATTCTTTGGAAGACTGAAGGCCCAATAAAAATTGGGATGTGGGTGGAATGACTAAGTGTAGAAACAGATCAACTGTTGAAAGAATTAACTGAGGTCAATGGTTGCTACTCTATAAAGTGTTGGACTGGGCACCCACTTACTTGGTTGCCAAATTTGTGGCTTTACTTCAGGTATCAAGAGCCAAATTAAAGTGGGATAAATTCCACAGAAAGGAATTAGTATTCCCAACTGGCTTTCTAGAGGCTTTACTTTCATCTTTTGAATTACTTCTAGAAGCCTCCAGAGATGTGTAGCTTTCCACATTAGCTTAACTGGAACCTAAGCCAAAAATGTAATCTCATTTTTAAAAAACCCACACCTTAATTTGACAGCTCATGTTTTGGGGAAAATAAAGATTACCCCTTGTCAAGTAGTCTCATTTGAGCACCCCACCTTGAAATGGCAAGTTATTAGTCTTCCTGAGCCAAAAGGTGATAATATAAATACTCCAGCACCGCAATGAAGCCCACAAACAACTGGAGCCCACTCCTTCCCTGGACCAGGTGCCCCTGCTCCCACTGGATTCACAATAGCCAGCAGTCTGAGAAGAGGAAGCACATGGAGGATCACAAGTAGATTTCAGTGAGGTAGGCCCTCGCGTAGTTAAGGGTTCTGTCAAGATTAACAGTAGTGCCAGAAGGCAAGTTACATCTTTCCTTGGCACCTAGAGAAGGGGTTCTCTCCCCCCGCCCCCCCAGATAAGGGTGTGCATACATGTCTTCCATTTGTATTTGAGAGTATTTTAGTGGGAGAGTCAGGCAAGTTAGTTTCATGCATTCCAAGTCTCACCAGGGTTTGGGCTGTTCCTTTTCTTTTTTGCCACCAAAGCACCCTGGGCCTTACACATTCCAGGGCAAACCACATATCCTTTGTGCAACAATGTTAGAAGACTGGCGGGGGGGGGGGGGGGGGGGGGAGGGATCAGTTTTACCCTCTTTTCACCTCCAATTCCTAAAAAGAACTACCAAATGGATTACAGGATTGATCTGTCTCAAAAGACACATGATTTTTGAAAGGCCCTTTGGAAGGGCCCCCAGCTGATTTCAAGGTTGCATACCAGTACTTCCTTGCCAATCTAATACACCCTTATATTTAATAATGAAATATTTCCTATCATAGAAAAGTGGTCTTTTTCTAGACCTAGCTGCAAGTATAGCTGTTTCCTTCTTCCCCGGACATTTTCTCCCCCTGTATTTTATACATGCAAAGGCAAATACATTCTTACTCCTTTCTGCCATACTTACACAGCTTCAGTTTTGATTTCATTGATTGCACACACCAGTGTTTGCAAAGCTGCCTTAAGTAAGTTGAATCAGTTGGGAATTCAAGGTGATTATATTTTTCTCCTTCAGATACATTGTTTTAGTTAAAAGCCACTCTGGCTGCTCCATAACAAAACCAGACACAGTGGGCCCCATTGTCCAACTCTTGGCCAAGGTAGCGTGTATAGATTAAGTGATGAATTGCAAAAAGGGCCTAAAAGCCAAGCTGTAACTTCACAAAAAGGCCATTAAAGGTGAGCACCGTCAATAAGGTGCCCATTTAGAGTGGCTTTTATGACCCTCGGTCTTCCAAAGATGTACATGAGGCACAAATTGTTCATCTCCCAGACTCTTGCTGCCCAAGAGACAAGAGGAGGCCTTCTGCAAAGTGACAGATTCTCAGCAACTTGGCTGGGAGAGCTGCTTGCTGCCAGGATGGTGGATATAACACTATGACTATCCACTCCCAGCTGCTGAGGAAAACCAAAACCTTGGTCCGGGCCAGAGACCATTCATGAGTAACAGCACTGAAATGTCAAGGTGAAAAAATTCAGAATAAAAAAAAAAAGGAAAATGAAAGCACACACTTTCCTGGGTGTCGTCCCCCCCCGTCCCTGTCCCCTCCCCCCCCAACTTCATCTTTATCATTTCTGCATAAGATGTATTTATGTCTTCTTTTATACATCCTTTATATAGTTTTATAGTGCATCTATAAAGCATTTCAGAATGCCAAGTACTTCAGAGATTTCTGGTTATTAAAGGGGAGGTACTTGGCACTCGAAAGCAGGTTAGGACTACAGAATAGATGTCAGGTAGGACAGAAGACTTCCTGTCACAGAACTTACGGTTGGCCTCTGTTTCCTGTGTCTGTGCCATCAAGGTATTTCTTAATGACAGCAGCACATCACCATTTCTTTAGCAAGAACTTCTTGGCAGCAAGTTTTTTACTGAACTGAAATTTCAATCCATGGAAGGTTAAGAACAAGTACTTATCCCCAGAGCTGATTTTCTTACACAGGAAGGTAAGAAAAAGAAAGGGCAGGGAAAGGTACCCAGAAGTACAGGCCTGTGAGTCAAGGTTTAGGTCACCACTGCTGATTAGGCTTTCCAGACTTCCTGAGCAACTCCTTACAGGTCAGTTCCATTTTCTGTGCCTCAGTTACTCTTTTAGACAGGTTAAGATTATTACTGTACTAGAATGATGATCACACACTTTACTTCTGATCTTAGATTGCTTTCAGGACCCTGACTAGAAGGGGCTATAAAGAACCAAAATAATTGTCATTTAGAGGGTAGATGCCAATTGTGTGATCCAAGACATTTCCAGTTCTTAAGGGGCCCAGTCAGGGGACCTGATTATTTTTCCATATGGAAATTAGGGTAATATGTGCTGTTGATTGTAAGAGCAGAGTATAGACAATATAAAATACTTAGAAGTTTATTCTGGAGCAATATAAGCAGCTACTACAGCTTGTTAACAAAAAAATCCAACACAGCTTGAACCCTGACCACATTTGCAGTCAAATTCAAACCTAAGCTATATGGTCAGTCAAAGAATTGCAATCCAGCTAGAACAAGTGTGTGTCCTAGAAACAGACCAAGGCAAAAAAAAAAAAAAAAAAAAAAAATATTATTAGCTTGCCAGGATACAGCCCCAAACACTCTTCTTTAGGTAGCCCCCGTGGCCAGCCTCCAACAGCCTTTTTTTTTTTTTTCCCTTGAGGTGAAAAAGAAAGAGCTTGCAAATGTAAGGTGTCCGGACCACTCCCTATGAGCTGTGTCATACCCTGTACTGTTCCTGTAAGCTTTCCTTTTGTACTTTGGAAAAAACACATAGGAGCAGCAGTCACAATCACAGGCAGAAAGCCTGAAAAAGCATTTTAGTAATAGCATTGAAGTACAAGGGTAGGCAGCTGGTAAACAGTCTGTTTGCAGTGCATTTATAGCAGCTAAACCATATTCTAGGATATATGAGGACTGATCATATATTCTAAGCCATGTGAAGATATAAGGACTCACTCCTAACAGAGAGAAGACACAGGAAGAGCAGAGTGTGTCAAGGATATGCAAGATGACTCTTAGGCAAGGATCTAGGCAAAAAGACTAGTTAGCAAATCAGATTTCTTCACACAGGGTAGTATAGTGCTCTATCTTAGGTTTTAGTCTCAATTCCTCAATCAGCATTCAGGGAGAGGTTTCCAAGACTATTCCATTTATCAGCCCATAAGATTCTCAAGTACTTTTAATAATACCTTTGTAGGCAAAACAATATGGGGGACATAGGAACTGTTTACTTCCACATATTCATGAGCAAAGACTGTTTCTTTAAGCCCACATGAGTATAAGTTTTACCCTCCAGACACATGGCTTTATATTAGAAAAAGAGCCTTAGGCTAAGAAGTAGACAGTAGTGATCAAAACCAGTCTCATAACCAGGAGACAAGCTGTTAGCAACCAGATATGCCTTGTCAGTCCTTGTACAGTTCCTTGTGAGAAAGCAAACCTGCTACATCTTTATCTAGCATTGTCATCCAAACAAAAAAACCCCAACCAAACCAAACCAAATCACCATGTAAAACAACAGGAAAAAATACTGACATAGCAACACATACATGAAAAGTTTATCAGTACAAGAAAATTCTTCTTACCTTGCAGGCTACTGTTGCTGTAAACTACTTTTAGTGATTAGTAATAGAACCTTAAACTCAGACTGCTTCAAAACCCCAAGCAGTTGGTTTTGGTTTTTTTTTTTTTTTTAAAAAAAAAATCACACACACAACCCCCCCAAAACAAACAAACCCCACAGACTGAACCTAAAGGCCTCCTATAACATTGATATAGCTGGGGAGGAGGAGCAGGTGTGTGCATATAGATCTAGCTATATGTACCTGACAGGCTGAATGGAATTGGTCAGCAAGAGAGCCAGATGGTAGTTTAGGATTGGCTTACAGCAGAGACAGGTGAAAATACTGAATGAATCAAGTCCTCTTAACAAGAAGATAATTGAAGTGGGTTGAACCTTGCCTAGATAGGGATGTTCTACTATAGCAACATATCTACACATTGTTAACAGTACAGCATTTATTGGGAAAGCCTGGGCTGGACATTTCCAGATTTTGTTGCTGGGGGAGAGACTATTTCAAAAAGTATAATCACTTAATTCAAAGGTATTTCATCTGTACCTGCTTCTTCTGCCCGTTTGAGGGTAACAGGTCTTTCTACAGTCATCTGTTGTAGATGATAAAAGGTTCAGGACACAGCTGTTTTTATTCTTCCATACCAGTTTATTTTCTAATTGCTAGAAAGGAAACTGAATTTATGCTGGAGTCTTTGTACCTGAATCATTACTGGCCATATGGATCTCATCTAGGGTTTGGTGATTAAATTTTCATAATGTGAGAGATACGTCTCTGAAATTCCATGGCTTTCTCAGTTTAGGATGTTTCAGTAAAATTCTACTGCATAATAAAGTTGGAGTTAGGGGAAGACTTCTAAAAGCATAAAATACACCTTTTTGCTTTTCTGTACAAATGCAAAATTCTTAAAAGTTGACACTAAGATGTTTTGAATATCCCAAACCAATGTGATACTCTGAAGTTTCCTCCACTGAAAGTTTCCAAAGGGATCAGAAGAGGAAGCAAATTTGTTCTCATTCAGGACAGCCCTGGATGTTGAAAGCCTTTTACTTCACGGGACTTCTGCCTCTTGTGTGGCTGTATATGTAGCCCAACTTAATTTAAATTATTGACACTTTTGTTTAGGCATGTCTTAGAAGTTTGTATCTATGTAGCTTATGTGAAAGATAAAGAATAGCTGAAAATGTTGTATCAAAACACCCTTCTCTTTCATGTCTCCATTTTGCCTCTGACTCAAGTAGTCAAATTTTATTACCCATTCTTCATCTTGAGTGGCAGAAGAGATCACATTTACTCTAATAGTACACTTTAGCACCAGTCCAAGCCCTTCACCCATTCCTTTTTATCTTCTATGGAAAATTAAAAGTTTTGGTTTCAATAATCAAAGCACCTTCCAAGAGTATATTCTACCTGCAGGAATTTGAACCTGCTGTGCTTGTGCTGGCATGCAGATAAAGGCTGCTCTGTATTATTGTCCACGTTCGGATATTGTGTAGATATACTGAGCTATCAGCTAGATAGCACAGGTTCTGGGAGATGTTGTGGCAGTGAGTTGGGCTGTGGATACCATGTGATTACCTGGAGCCAAAGACAAGCTTGTACAGTGCATGGGAAAGGCTGAATAGGTTTTCCTGATCTGTAAGCTCACCTTTGGACTGCAGTGTACACATACTTTAATGGCATAGACTTTCTAGAGGCTAAATTGTGCCTGAGTTTCCTTACATGACAGATTAAAAATGATAGAAGATGAAGGAGAATGGACTAAACCTAATCCTGACTTTCTATCAAGCTTTAACAAAACAATTCACAGAGCAGCAGAATCATTACAAATATTTTGATCACTCCCTGAAAGAAAAAGGTGTATATTTCTTCTTCATACAGGAACTGAAAGGAGCAGTTCACTGACTTCTGTGTGATGCTTTGCAAGTCTGTAATTCGGTGGATTTGTGAAATATTAGATGGTGGTCATCTGAAGTACAGAGGGTTCTGCAACCCAAAGAAAGTCAGTCTACTCAGAGACTGGAGCATTAGATATGTCATATAGCTTAACTGAGCAGTCATTTCTCACTTCGGGATCAGTAGCTGAGAGGTGTTTCTTGGGCAGCTGCGTTGTAGCTTGAACTATATTCCCTGCTTTCTCCAGCTGTTGGCTAAATTGATTGCTGCAGACATCAAGGAAGACAACAGTTCTGAGGGCATTTCTTTCTCTACAGCCTTAGACCCTCTTCTAGCACTGCCTTTCTGACACAGCTGGCTTTGCTGAGATCCTCTTATTCTGACCTTCACTGGCCCTTAAAAAGAAGTTCCTGCTTTGGTCAAGGTGTAATTCTGAGCTGTAGATAAACTTGTCTCATTTCACTTTTGACTGAGAAGAATAGCAACCAAGGCTGTGTGCTGTAACCAGCTAGGGGAAATGTCATGGCTTTGATTGCAGTTACTTGCTCTGATGCAGTTGTTTCTACACAAGCAACTTCCTACCCACCACCCACCCAGACATACATGCTGTCCTCTGCCCTAACGAAACCAATTCGTTTGGCACGGTGCCTGTGTTTGGGGCTTCACTTTGACATGTCATAGCCTCACACATTGCTGTGAAGGTGCTGGAAAGGCACCGCAGCCTCTCTAAGAGCAGTGCTCTTTAAACTTTCCACTGATTACGGGCCTTTTAGCACTCAGCTGGCTTTTCCTAATGGATTTTTCCTTTTCATTGAGACTATTTTTTTTTTGCAGGCGTTGCCAAAGTAAACAGTCATGGATGGCTATTTGGAAAGCAGGGGAGAGAAGAAAGGGCCAGAGAATCAGAACTGGTCCAAATGTGTCCAGACAAGCACTATGTATCAATTGATGTGTTGAGGGCCAAGTGCTGCCAGAGTGAAGGTTGTGGTTTAACCCCAGCTGGCAACTAAGCCCCACACAGACTCTACTCACTCACCCGTGGTGGGATGGGGGAGAGAATCAGAAGGGTAGAAGTGAGAAAACTCATGGCTTGAGATAAAGACAGTTTCATAGGTAAAGTAAAAGCCACATGTGCAAGCAAAGCAAAATAAGGAATTTATGCACCACTTCACATCAGCAGGCTATCTGCAGGAAAGCAGGACTCCATCACATGTAATGGTTGCTTGGGAAGACAAAACACCGTCGCTGCAAATGTCCCCCCGCTCCTTCCTTCTTCTTCCTTCAGCTTTATATGCCGAACATGATGTCATATGGTACGGAAAATCCCTTTGGTCAGTTGGGGTCAGCTGTCCTGGCTGTGTCCCCTCCTGACTTCTTGTGCACCCCCAGCCTGCTCACTAGTGGGGTGGGGTGAGGAGCAGTAAAGGGCATGACTCTGTGTAAGCACTGCTCAGCAGTAATGAAAACGTCCCTGAATTATCGACACCGTTACCAGCACAAATCCAAACACAGCCCCAGCTACTATGAAGAAGATTAACTCTACCCAGCCAAAACCAGCACAGTGAAAATCTCTGGGAAAAGGAGGCCATTTTCTGAGAGACAGGCACAACAGAATCAACTGCAAAGTCGTCTTTTGGACCAAAGATGCCATGCCTGCACCCTTGAGCATTTAGGGGGAGCAGGGTATGAGCTTGGCATTAATCAGCCCTCTTCTGATTTATTTCCAAAGTCATGAAGTCAGAGGAGGTGTCTGAGTAATTGAGTTCAAGCATATCAGTCCTTCACTGCTCTGAAGTAGATAGTTTAAACTTCAGCCATCTTGCTGTGTGGGAACCTATCAGGCGCTATCTCAAACTCCTTTCCTCTGTGCTGCTTTGGTCAGTGGAAACCCCACATGTCTCTTGGGAGTTTTTCAGAATTTGATCCAGGCCAATAAGGAAAACGGCACAGCGGCTATGTTCCCAGCTGGATAAATGTGCCTGTTCACTTTTGTGTAGGCCCTGAATTCACTGCAGATGTGTATTATGGATGTAATACCTTTATGGCCTGCGTTTTTTCCCATCAGTCAAGCAAAGCATGTGGCTCTGAAAAAAATTATCCTAGATTTTACAGTTCCTTCTGTGATTCCTTGACACAAACTATGAGAGGAACTAAGCAGACCTTTTTGTATGTGAAGATCTTCTTCCCCTGTCCCATCTCTGTACTTATCTGGTCCTTAGTTCGGCCAGCTTCTGAATCCCTGCTCTTCTGCTTCCTGCTCAGATTAATTTCAAGAGTTCAGACTTTTCCTTTTCAGCTGGTACTTGCTCCTTCCTGGAAGCTTCAGCTTTGTTTCATCTTGCAAAGCAGTGAGGGTTCACCTGACTCCTTCTGGTCAAAGATGAGCTCGTTCCCTTTGCAACACGATACTCTCCTCTTAGTCCTCTCTGCCAGCCAGAGCATAAATCATGGACAGAAAGTTTGGGCTACTGACAGCTAGACCTATCAGAAGTCTTAAATGCTTAGAACTACTGCAGGCCTCCTTTCCCCACAGCAGAGTCTTCCAAATGTCCGGGGACAGGCCGTCATGTGACTTTGATCCATGTCAGGGATGGATTCCAGATGGACACTTCCCAGTGTTGGCCTACAGGCACGTTTCACACAGCATTGATGGGGTGTTAACGATGCTAAAAGTTCAGCCAATCTTCTTAAACATGCTGGGTTGGGAATGGGGAGACCAGTTCTTTAATAAAAACCTGATGTAAGACAGGCACTTCTACCTGTAGTGCAGCCAGAGGAGGGACGTGAAGGTGCAGTACCTGTCCATTACCAACCCACTGAAGCAACAGCGGATCTCTGAATTTCACTAGGCTTTAGCTTGAGCCAGGGCCCAGGATGAAGCCATTTTTGGCAGGAAAGTGCTCACCATCTTGAATGGCCAAGGTTCCCATTTGGCATGCTGCCTGGCACAGTGGAGGAGCTGTGCTGAACTGGGTCGTGCCCTGTGTGACTGGTGCCTCTGGCAGCAGTGCCCTGTGTCCCCTCAGGGGAACAATCACGCTGGGCCATGGAGCTGTCTAGGGACAGAGGAGAAAATTGAAGCTTTTCAACCCCTACTAAATGAGTTGACTTCCACTTCCATTGTTTCTTTTAGTTATAGGGGCAACTGATACAGTGTCTGGTTAGCCATGATGTCTGTTGGTATATTTTCCCTCTCTTCTCCTTGAGGGTCCTGCATAATATTGAGCAGTGTTTGGTAGATGCTGGCCAGGGCCCAGCACAGCCAAGGAAGTTGTGCCTCTTTGGAGCAGTCACAGCATATTTTTTTTTTTCAAACATCCTATCACTTCATCAGGGTCCTGCAGTTGTTTGGGAGTGAGGTTCCAGACCATTGATTGGTGCAGGACTCTTTAAGTGTGGTTATAGTGCAAATGCTGATGCTTTTTGATAGCACCGGAGTAGCAGAGTTACCTCTCTCCTGCCTAAGAAATACCAGGCCAGTCCCAATCTGCAGAGGCAGCAGAGTTCAGCCAACATAAGGCAGGGGCCTTGAACTCACAGCATCTTGATGCTAACACACACGCAACCAAAGCCCCCTGCAATAAGTGGTAAATGAGAGAAGGAGATGGCACCGATTCAAATTAATAAGATCCAGCACAGCCTATAAGGCAGTTCTGGGGCTTGAGAAGCCAAGTGTGAAGGGCTCTGGCCCAAAGTTGAGAATATAGGGCTGGAAAGCACCATTTGGACGAGAGGCACCAATCCACTGGCAGTTCTGAGTAGCCAAAAAAAGGATATTTTGGACCATCCATCCAGTTCAGAGGCCACCTAGTCCGGAAACATGTCATACCTCTCTCTACAAGATCAAGGTATGTACATCATGAAACAAATTTAAATCTCTCTTGGAAAGCCATAGCAGCCCTGCCTTGTAACATGCTGCATTTGTCCTATGTTAACACCCAGAAACCGAGGCGTAATTGCATCGTTTCACATACAAAGGTAAGGAAGACCATCTTCTCCAGCTGAATTTCCTCCAGTGGAGCAGGAACAGCGCTGGGATGGACAGTTGTAGCCCTTGGGTGGAGATGATGCATTCTAGGGCTGGAGCAGCGTGGATCTGAACTGTTCCTAGGGCTGCCAAAATTGCGATAGGCTCTTGCTGTTCCATCTGGCCAGGACTGGGAGAGGCTGGGAACTGAGTCTGTAAGCAGGGCTCTGCACAACGCGCTTGGCTTTTGGGATGGATTGAAAGCCGCTCTGATTTAAGATGTCGTGTGGCTTCACACACACAGTTGGTAAAGCTCCCCTTCATTTTCCCAGTAGCCAAATGTGAATCGCATCTGGGGCTCAAAACACAGCTCAATACCAGCTGCTTTGAAGAAGGTTAACTCTCCCCCAGCCAAAACCAGCACACCTGTGCAGTTTTTAGAGGATGTCTTCTAGGTCTTGTGGTGAGGACAATTGATTCCCTGTTGGCCTTTGCATAACTAAAGACATTTTTTTTTTTTTCCCTGAAGTGAATGATCCTTGTCTGTTGAGTCTTTCCTTTTTATTACGGGCATTCTGTGCCTTTCATCGTATTTGTTACCTTTCTCTGTACCTTTGCAGTTTTATTGTATTCTTGCTGTGATTGGATGGCCCCAGGAACAGGCAGAGCTGAAGGCATAGGCAAACTGTGTGTATACAGTGGCTTGACTGTTTCACTTTCTCTCACTTTAAGTCCTAAGAGTTCATTTAATTTTTCAAAGTCATTGTGCTACTTTTATTCATGGAAATACTTACAGTGACTAAGATCTTTTGGATGTTACATCCGAATTTATCTTATATCCTAAGGTTGTACCCTAGTTAGGAGGCAATTCTACACCTGTGTGTTTGGCATAATTTTGTTGAAATTTTTTTTGTGTCTTACTATGAATTCTTTTTTGGTATTTATTGGTCAGTTGCTCAGCATTCTGGAATCCTTCTGTAAGTCTTTGCAGGAAGTTTTAATTTTCATTGTCCTGAAAAATTTTATATCATCTTACTACATTCACTAAAGTTTGCAGACTAATGCTCTGCATTCTTCTGTCCGAGGGTCTTACACTTACAATGAACCAGAGCGCCAGACAAGCCTATCAGTATCGTTACGATTGTTACACAGACAAGGAGTAACAAAGCCAACAATGTGCCTAGCATCACATAGGCAGTTTCAGACTTAGAGCTTAGATCTTTCCTCTCTGCCCAGTCCTTTTTGCCCGCCTCCCTTAATTACTTATTAAATCTGGAACCGTTCTTTTGTATGACCGTAGACTTAATAACTGGAAAGACAATTGTTTAGGAGGCTGAACTGGTGGATAGTAGTTGCACAGAAATTTAGAAACTTGGAACAGCAGTTCCATTCCCTAACTGCTTGGCCTCAGGCATACTGAGATTATGCATTAATGCTCAGTGCCGGCGCCCCTTGCCTCCACGGGTGCCACGGGCTGCTGTCAGCCTGCCCTGCTAGCTGATTTGGTGGTAACGCCTATGACACTGAGACAGTGCAGCACTCCCCTGCTCTTTGCTAAATGTCAGGGGGAAGGAGGGAGGTGGGAGCAGGCAGAGGTCTAACTGGGACTGCGGGACAGGGAGCAGGGCTCTCCTGCAGAGCCATGAGAGGAGGGAAAGGTGGCGGGGCTGGTGCTCTATGCAGGGCTTTGCCTGGTGGCTGTGGGCAACAGGTGCAGCTCGGCTGCTTGTGTGCATTTGTGCGTGGCTGCTGGGTTCAGCAGAGGGAACGACATCTTCTGTCCAGCTCTCTGTCTGCGTGGGTACACGCGTGTACAGTTAAGGGTGTGCAAGTCCCTGTATGATCCCCAGTCTGAACTGAACCATTGTTTTCAAGCTGTATAACAGAAGAAAAACCCAGTTTCTGAGTTTCTTATTTGCACTGAGATTTTGCTTTCAGGCTTTCCTTAGCAATAACATTGGATAGAAACTTTTTTTCTGTTTTTATTTTCTAAGCAAAAGGGAGCGCAGACTCAGGTTGGGCCGTGGTTCTTATGCTGTGGTATTTAGAAAGAACAGAAATGAGCAAGTGCTGAAAGTAACAAAGTAATTGTGGTGGAGGACCCTACAGATGAGAATCTTGCAAATGTAACGCAGGACATCCTAAGTCCCTGATCAAGAATCTGTAGACTATAACAAAGGATTTATGTTGCCTCTATGGACAGAAGATTCCGCAATCCAAGTTGCCTTAATGACTTAACAAAAGCAGAGGTATTCACAGAAAATGAAGCCTAGTTCCCACAGCTGGTGGAAGGGAGCCACTTTCTAGGCACAGGTGTTCTCAGATTAGTTGTTGAAACAGTTTGATTCACCTTTTTCCTTTTTTAATTCACCCTTCTACCTGGCTTGTCTTTTCCCCCCCTCTATGTTCTCTCTGCCTCTGACTGAAATTGTTTAGGGAGGGAAGGTTTTGCCACATCAGTGCTAAAATGCAGTTCTAGAAAGAGCGTTGTATGTTCACTTGAGTGTGCTAGAGGAAGCATGATTCTTTTAAATAGAATCAGCAATTCACTGGCGAAAAAGGCCCAACATCAAAAAACAAGTCAGCAACATAAAGTGCTAAGAGAAGGGCAAACGAGCGATGGGGGGGGGAAATGTCCAGTTCCACTGCTAACAGTGAAGGAAGGGTGTCCTATCTGCCTGTCGTTCTGTTGCAACAGAGAACAACATGGATCTTGATGAGACAGGCCCGCTCTTGAAGTGTGTGTTATTTTCCACTTGGAGTCCCTGTTATTTATGTCTAAAGTCACCCTGAGACCAGGCTTGAACGCTGCCTGTTCTGTGTTCCCTTTCAGGTTTCTTTTCTCTCTCCTGTCCATTGCTTGACAATCCAGTTGTGCACTAGCGTGTGTCACTGCAGCAGAACGCCTTCTCCACACGCTCCCTCCTTTTTGAACAGAGAAAGAAATACAAGGGCAATTACTTTTAACTCTAAAATGCTGCTTAACCCAGCAGCTGGGAGAATTGCTCACAGCACCTTTCTTTTAGCACTTCTATGGGCCATTACCCTGCCGGGATTAATAGCCTCTCGTTCCCTGCCTTACGCACCTTACCCCATCACCTGCTTCTCTGGTACTTGTCTTTTCCCCAGGCACTAATGAAATTACCACCGAAACTGATTACAAGTAGGGGTGGAGCACTTTGACCAATGAACCCACACCTGTTCGCGTGGTTGACCTTTAATGATCCGGCTCTGTAGATGTGTGTAGTTTAATTTGTTTTTTTAAAACCCGCTCTGCGAGGGCCCTGCGGCACCATTCGCCGTTAGAGCCTGCCCCCTGCTGGAAGGTAGGGGCCATGGCAGCCCGCACAGCCGCTCCGTGGGGTTCGTGTGACACGGCACCGAAAGCACAGATAACTAACACAAAAAACAAAAAAAGAGGTTGACTTAAAAACACGTTTTAAAATACTCACCCAACTGCAAAGGTAAAAAAATAGGATTTTTCTCCCTCCGCATCTGTGGGATTAGGCTTTACAGAATTGCAGGAGCCAGTGAGTTTTTTGTGCAGGGGTGTGTGTCCCTGCCTTTAATTGGGATTCCAGATATTGGAATCTGTTGGCAGGAAGTTTTAAAAAAACCTCGAGGTAGCAGCAATGCATTTCAGAATGTAGTTTGTTCCTAGATTTATGCCAGTTTGACATTTTCTCAATGGCATAGCATTTAAATAAAAACAAAGACAGTGTCAGGCTAGAAGGACTTTTCAAAACATATATCTGATTTCTTGTGTAAGGAAAATAAATTCCATTTATGAAGGACTAGGCCGCTGTGGCTGCCATGTGGGCTGAATCCGGTTTCTGCTGGCCCATCTGTGTCTTTTAAAATGACCCAGCTGGAGTGGGTATCACTGCCTGTGAGGTTAGATGATGTCGATGTGTAGATGACAACTACCCTGCAGAAGCAGGTATGTCTGAAATGAAGCGTCCATCAAACAGGAGAAGGTGCACATGCTGTGGGACAGAAACCGCGTTCACAGAATCACAGAATGGTCAGCACTGGAAGGGATCTCTGGAGATAGAGTCCAACCCCCTGCTAGAGCAGGTTCTCCTAGAGCAGGTTGCACAGTCACATCCAGGCAGGTTTTGAATGTTTCCAGAGACTCCACAGCCTCTCTGGGCAGCCTGTTCCACGGCTCTGTCTCCCTTGAAATAAGAGGTTTTCCTCATGCTCAGATGGAACTTCCTGTGTGTGTTTGTGCCCGTTGCCCCTTGTCCTGTTGCTGGGCACCACTAAAAAGAGCTTGGCCCTGTCCTCCTGACACTCGCCTTTAAGATATTTGCATGCATTGGTAAGAGCAGTTCCTGGGGCATAAAGGCAGAGGAGGTACCAGGCTAGGTACCAGAAGGTCGGTAAAGAACTGAAAAATGGCACGTGGCTTTGGGATTGGAGGAAGCATACACAGCAGAGGCAGCTGTAGTGTCCCCAGATCCACGTTAGGGTCTGTAATGCCTTCGGTAACTGAAGTCCCTGGCCCTTGTGGGCACGCTCTCTGTGGAGCAAGCAGAGGTAGCCAGCGGATTCTGGCAGGTGTTGCCCTGGATTCTTGTTGCAGGACCATGAAAGATATTCTTGTAGAAAGAGTCTGTAGTAAGTTCCAGCAATTAGTGTCCTTGCTGGCTTTCTGGAAGGGGCCTTGATGCTAAGCATTTTTTTGGTTGGTTTTGTTTTTCATAATTCTGAAAAGTTTTAATAGGTAGTCCTTTTAGGCAACAAAGCTAATGCTTATACAGATAAATGAGCATATATTATATGTTTATAGCTTGTATAAGCTATATTATATTCTTACAGCATGGTTAGCCTGCCGGTTGACTGACAAGCGCCAGACTAGAACCGATGTGTACTGAATGGTCTCAGAACTAGAGAGCCCAAGTCCACGTTCATCGGCAAGGTGGACGTCAGGCAGGGACAGCCGAGGGCAGCTGGTGCTCAGAGCTGGCCTCGCACAGAAGCCGGTGTCACCTTGTTTCAGGTTTCATTAAAACAGCGCTGAGGTTTACATATGCCCTGGAGAGCCCTGCTGCTTTGATACCTGGTAGGGGAATAGTCGGTGGAACATCAAACAGGGTCTGCCCATGTAAACATTTGTTGAGAGTGTTAAGGTTCAGTTTCAAAATAGGGAAGTGGAAGCAGCATAGTTTTATAAATACTGCTTTGTTGTTAAAGACCAAAGACTTCCTGTTTTGGGATCTCAGGGCTGTTTCTATTTCTACCATAAATGGTGAGAGACAGACCATAAACCTAATGTTTACTTTCATGACTTCTGATGCTTTCTATGTGTGTTCAGACTGTTTTCAGGTGGCCATGTTGTTTTGCCCAAAATAGAATGGTAGTTGGAAAAAGAAGAGTAGTTTAATGCCAGCCTAATCATCAAAATTTTTTTCTTCATTGCTGTTAAAGAGACCATCATCACAGTACTGTATCCATTTGTCATAAATACTCTCGTTACAAATCAACTGAGATTTTAATTTTAGTGCTTTCATTCATTTCTTCCTTACAGTCTTTATGGAATAGAATATTTAACTGGTAGCTTTTCTCTTCAAAGCCCATGAATTAGCTGCCAAGTAATCTCCGTCTAAAAAAATACTGCTCTGCAGTAATTCCTTGTACTTACAGCACTCACAATGGAAGGCTGAAGTGTAACTATTCGCTAACAACTTGTACAAGTTAATTGTACAACGTCATTTATTATGAATATACTGATAGTAAAGTGAACTGAAAGATAGAAGCTTGAAAGTTGGGACAGAAATAAAAAGGCAAAATTTTAGGGACTGTTTTTATAACTAATCTAACTTTAAATTTAGAAATAAGGTGCACCAAAATTAGAGTGGGCTGGAAATCACAAGCACTAAGGAAATCCCAAGTGACCACTAAAACAGCCATGAAATGGAGTGGCAATTCCTTGATGCAGCCACAGAAGCTGTGGGTTCCCTCTCTTCACGGAAAAATAAGTTATTTTGTTATACTTTGCAAGAGAGTGAGCTACAAAGATCAGTTCTAAACGCATTTGGGGTCTGCAGAAACACTCTCATCTCATTTTAACAGTCCAGAAATGAACCTGCTAAATACAGGGTGGCTGTTTGAAGTGACCTCCTGAAGTCTTAAGAGCCCACGCACGCTCCTGCTCACAGCGGGCAGAATTTGCCCTGGCTGCTCAAGGACACGCCAGCTGCCTCTTCGGCTCATCCCGGATGGGGATTCCACAGCCTCTCCTGAGCAAGCTGAAGCAGCACATCTGGTTGTATTTCAGTTATCCTGCGTGCAATCCTGCTGCAGGGGGAGGTTGCAAGACTGATAATGCCACTGAAATCTCCTGTTAAAGACTCACCTGCTGTATACAGAGAAATTTCCTCTGTAATAGACGAAGGTTTCATGATTAGAGTTGCTAATGTAAAGCAACTCCTGTGTGCATGCCACCAGTTATGCCAGGTTGCTTGCACCCGCCCCATTTGGCAGAATTTTAAATCTGCTTATATCGGCATTTACATTTTACAAATTTCCTCTCACAACAGATGATTTTAAATAGAAAGATTTTGCTTTGATTTCAGTTTTAAAGAGAAGTACTGTTGCAAAGTGAAACTTCATCTATTTTCATAAGCCCCATGACTCTGAAAGGAGCTTTAACAGGCAGCAGATAGGAGAGGCAGGCAGGCACCGGCTTAACTCAGGGAAGGCAGGAGTGCATGTCTTTAAAGTAAAGAAATAGTAAAGAGCCTTTAAATTAATTTCAGTTCCATTCATATCACCCAGAATCAACACCTCGCAGGGCAAGCCCTTCTTCACTAGTAATGCTAAAACTTAAGATCTTGAGTACAAACTTGAGAATACTCACAAGAATAAAACTCCAGCAATTGTTTCAGTAATTCAATAATTTATTCATCTAAAAAAGTGTGTAAAAGTATATAGCTCTCATCCACAAGGTATATATGAATGACATTTAAAATGGAGGTCTTTATTATTATTGTTTCTTTTTATCAAAGTCTTTTTTTTTTTTTAGTGTATTGTACCAGCGATATACTGTAGATTTAAAATGAACTTCACATTTTTTTTTTGTTTTCTTTCAAATTGTCGGCTATATATAAAAGAAGCTCACTGCAAAATGCTCAGAGAAAAAAAAAAACCAAAACCAAAAAGAAATTCAGAACTCCCCAGAAATGTACAGCTTTTACATTTAAAAAAGGTTCTGAAATATACATACAAGCATGCTGGACATTCCCCACCCCCTCCCTCTCCCTTTAGCTCAAACAACTGTAATAATAATTCTGATTTAGGCATGATTTTCCAAAGTTAGAAATAAAAAAAAAATAAAATAACTTTCTTCACTCTGTAGGAAAGCCAGGGCTTGTACATTTCAGATTAATTCAGTAAAAAACTCACAAGTAAAATAATGCATATTTAAGGGAAATACTATACAGAACTTTTCACACTGAAGTACATAAGATTTTTCTTTAAAATCTATTGCCATTCATTTATTTTGCACAAAAACGTATAAATATGTCACCAGCTTCTCTTAACTTAAAAAAATTAAATAAAACACCAGATGAAAACTACGCCTTGCTGCCCTTTTTTTATTTTTAATTTTTGCTTAGAACCAGGTTTCTGGGGAAGAAACGCCCCTGGATAAAAACGGCCCATTTAAAAACAATAAACAAAATAAAAATCCAAAGTTCAGATGAATCCTGGGAACAAATAACCCCCAAATGGTAAAAGATTACAAATGTCTACTTTACATTTTTTCCTCCCCAAGTTAAATTTTTTTATACAAGTTTACAATCTTCATCTTTTTATGCTCTTCAAAAGGCCTTGAGAATTTTCTTTTCTGATTAAGAAAAAATAGTACTGCAATATTTTTAAAGTCAATTTTACACTGTACACATTAGATACAAATGGTTTGATATCAGATTTTTTTTTTTTTTAACCTATACATTGCAAAGAGGATACCCACATGGGAGGTTTGGTGCAGAGAATGAAATAATCCATTTACAGGTTACTTCTCTGACTTCACCTTCTCATTACACAAGCAATTCTTTTTTTTTTTTAATTATTTTATATAATTTGTTTTAAATGTTACATTATCTCAAGAAAAATACTTTTTAAAATATTAGAATTTCATTTTTTTTAACCAGAACATGAAAGTCTTTTGGAAGAACTTTAAAATTTGTAGTTTTTTCTCCACAGATAGATAACTAGGTCACACAGCCTGATCAAAGTGCCCGACCCCTCATGTAAGGCAGTCCATGCCTGCTGCACAGTGCAACAACAAACATTAGAAAATGGAGTTTAAATATAAACCCCTTGAAGCCTGGAATGAAGGAGTCATAAAAATACTTCAATTAGCCATTAACCTTTAAAATGGCAATCATTTTACTAAACAAAGTAACTTTTCCACCACAGTGGTATAACTTCAAGTACTAATTTAATGATATAATTTTTAAAAATTATTTCTTTGAAATAATATTCCTATAGTCAGAAAAAATACACCAGATTTGTAACTGATTTAGTGTAAACAAAAAACATATTTTTGGATATGTACATGGACGAGTCTGCCCAGAATTAAAGGGCGACTTGGGTTTCAGTAAATAGTTTTCTAGCATCACTAAATTTACTGGAAATATATTTCAATCATAGCTCTACAATAGATTAATTTACCACTTTCCATCTGCCCTTACATTGGGCTTTAAAGTAATTTTCCTCCCTACCTCTCACTCACTCCTCTTCCATTAGGTAGTGTTATCCTTCATTAAACAGCGGCCACTTCTTGCTTTAACCAGGCTAAATGCAGGTGAGAATTCCTTAAAATACAAGTCTGTCCTTACCAGAACACGCTTCCCTTCCCCGCTTGGACTTTGATTGTTACTAGCTTCATTTTTGATTTCTAGGTCAGAAGAGTGAGAGGTATGTAGATAAATAACCCTACAGTGGAACGGAGCTGGATTTTTAAGATATTCTACTGTTCCTGGTCCTTTATAATTTAATCCCTCCCCTTCCCAAACCTAAAAATAAATAAAGTATCTCCAGACCATTCATATCTACATGGACAGGTAACAAATGCATGCATTCATCCCAATCCACTCTGACAGGAACTCCAGGTAGACAGAAAACTCTAATATTTATACGAGTCTACAACTGTGTGGTTTTGTGGTTTTTTGTTTTGCCTTTTTCCTCCTGCAAAGTCCCAGTTTACGATGATCAAACAACGAAATAAGTTTTAGACAACCCAAACTGGTCACTACAATGTGTTTTTACTTGCAGGGCTGAAACTGCTCTTGGTTGTTTATCAGAGTTCCTAATGCAAAAAGATACTGTAGTCTTCCTTAAAAAAATAAAATATTAAAAAAAATAATCACACTGACCAGTAGTTCCTGGGCCACCAAACTAACACTGGCTTGAGGTTACTCTGTGTTCACTGTTCTTGGATGTTCCCAGATTTTGGACTGAAGCTGCCAGAGATGTTAATGGGTGGTTTAGTTCTGAACACTGCAGAATTCACATGTGCTTTTGGAGGAACAGAAGCACAGCACAGGACTGGTCTGAAGAGAAGCAAAATCGTGATCGTTGCAGATTGTGGCACATTTCTCAGGTTGAGGGGAGAATAATCCAGAAGAACAAGTGCTTTTCTATCTATTAAAGTATATTCATGATGGCATTGTACAACTGAGTGAGCACCACAAAGTGGACAGGAAGGCAGGAGCTGCGATCCTGGGTGGCAGGGTTACACGTAAGCCAGGACAGTGCATTGTACTGCTCCAAAACGAACCTGCAGAAGACAAATGCAGAGAGAAATGAAACTGGAATTGTTTACTCCTTTCCTTCTTGTCTCTTCTAGAAGATTTACTTAAACTTATCTCTGGTTTCTCCCGGAGATGCAATGTCACGAGGCCTGCCTGGCTGTACTAACACTGGTGGTGTTGACACAGTGGGAAACTCACTGAAAAGGGGAGCAGGGGAAGCACGGATTTTTAGGTTTAGTACATCTGAACTTGAACCAAGCTACCTGAATGTAGGCCCTCCCCAGTGAGGGCGTACAGAATCACAGAGGTTCAAATACCCCCGTACTCAAAGACTTGAGTCTTGAACACCTCTAAGGACAGAGGTTCCGCAGCCTCTCTGGGCAACCTGTGACAGTACCTGAGCACACTTGTGCGATCCTGCATTGGGTTTGAAGTTCTCATGTTGTAACTTGTGTCTGCTGTATCTTGACCTTTCCCCATGCACTGCATCACCCTTTTACGAGAAAATAAAAAGGCAGGAGTACCCCAGGACAGCTGTGATAGCTCAGTCCTCAAGACGATGCAAATCCAGATCTTGTAGAATACATACACCACCAATTCCCTTAGATTAGATTAGTCCTCATATCTCCTGCTGATCTCTCCAGGTTTGATGTATGTGTTTGTTCACTGGCTGTCCCACCCTGTATGCTGTCTCATAAACCAGATCTTTTTTTCCTTCCCCAACAGCTGGGATGGAGGCAAACAGTCCTCTAGTTATCTTCAACAATATGATACACAAGTCTATAAAGAATGTCCTCTTTATATCCAATTCCTAAGATACTGGTATCAGGTGAGTACTTTTATCTCCTTCAGTTTAGTTTGGTGAGTAAAAGTAATCACTGGCACAGTCCAGATTAGACCACCAGTAAACACAACAATCTTTAGAAGGTAAACCGAGGTGTCCACTTGGTGAGGCAACACTGTTTCTAAGTTTTCCTTACATATATAGTTCTGTACAGTCCTGTGGAAAACTGGTGAAGGAACCCTCAAAGTTCCACTCTTTGCTGCTGGAGGTAGCAGCTATAGTAAGAGTTGTCCACCGCTCTGAGACACACGAGTAGGGCATAGGAGAGTTACTAGCTGTTGACAAAACCAAGAAGTAATTTTGCCCGGCTGACAAGAAAACATCTCTCTGAAATTTCAGAGCTTAGTCCCCAGAATCTCAGGGAGGAAACGCAAAACCTAGAAGGCCTTACCTCAAGACATCTGATGTAGTTTTAGAGTCAAGGGGGTGAGGAACTCGCTGAGAATTTCTGGCAGGTAGAAGCTCATCTGACTGCGCTACAGAGATATGGTGATGTAATGAGGCCTGTGTAAAGGAAAAAAAGCACAAATTAGCTCTTCGTATAGGCAAGTACTTCTAAAGAGTCACAGTGAACAAATCCATTCTGAATTGTTTCAGGGCAGCAAGAAGAGTTGGCAATTCTGTGTGGAACTCACCATGACCATGTTCCAAGTTCTGCAATAATTAAATTTTTTAATAAACTGACTTCTCTTTTTGACTGGAATCAAGGAACTTGAAAAAAGGATGCTGAATTCTGTAATGTTGGTCAGGGAAGAAGTGATGAGGGGGAACGCCTGGGATGTGTCAGTGGTTCTTTGTATTTCATTAACAAACTGTCCTGAGTCTTCAGACTCTCCCAGCAGGAGGCCCAGCACAGTGTGCCGCACTGAGCTGGGGTGTCTGACCAGAGCGCTGTGGGCAGCCCTCGTCCTGCTCTGCTGCGACGCCTTCCCAGTCTTACCCTTCTGCTGGAGCAAGGCTTGTGCATTAGTTTGTGCAGGAGTAGGGAAGGGATTTCATATTGATCCTGTGCCGGGAGTAGAGCAACCACGTAAGCCTTTCAAGTGGGTAGCCTAATACGCCACACAGCCTGCCGAGGCAAAACCTCTAATTTATACTCCTCCAATTATGGCACGCACATTAGAGGTGAAATACTTTAGCTCAAAAATACTTAATCCAAATCAGACAAAGATGACTTGAATCTGTACGCCTCACATGCCATACAAGTTTCCTAATTGCAGTGCTGTGCAGCATGAAGGAGACAGCATCCCCTGCTCACTGAATGGTGTACAAGTCACTGCACGAATTCAGCCCCTTGCTTTTATTAAAAATTGTCCAAACCAAAACAGCATGTTCCAAGTCAAATTAAACATTTAATTCAGCCTAGATCTGAGAGCGCAATTGTGTTGGGCTGGGGGGTGGTGGGGTAGGGAAGGGTGGTGGCTCCTTCTCTCTAGTACAAATCTAGTATAAGCTTATGGAAGGAATTCATGAAGTTGCCTGGAGCTCTGCTGACTATGTTTTTACTGCTGGCACTGGAACAGTCTTTGGATTACTCATTCACAAAAAAAAGGTAGTTTTAACTTTAGCATAAAACTTCCTCTCTAGCTCCAAAACCACGGTGGTTAATTTTTCATATTATTTTGAGATCTCCATTCTGTTGGTTTAAGGAAGAGCAGATACTTCAGGGAGATCGACCCATGAAGAGTGCAGTGTAAGGAGTAAGGTCCAGTGCTTTGCTGGTGGAGGTGCTACACTGAACACAAAGCCTGCCACGCTGACTGCAAGTTACTGTTACCAGTGGTCCTAAAATCGCTTTTGTTGCACGAGGAAAGAATTGAGAAACACTGAACACCTTTACTCTGATAATTGCCTGATAGACACGGATGAGGGAGTTTAGTTAAGAGTCTTGCAAAAATGTTTAGTGTTTGTTAATTAAAGCTGGGAATGGATGAAGTGAATGGTACTAACTTTACTGTTCCATATGTTGTCTGCTTAAATAGTTATGTGATGCTCGCCAAGGCAGATTTTTCACCTTCTTTCCATGCTCACTAGCTCACATTGTTCTGATTCATTCAGATAAGCAGCTGCATGACACTCTACAGGGCTCAGTGACTCTCTAGTAGTTGAGCCAGTTCTGCTTATGTGTCACACAAGCACTTGCAGTTCTAGAATGGAAAGTATCCGGTTCACTCTGACACTGCAGACTCTACTGTGCAACTAGGGGAACAGAAATGGATAGTAAATACTTTACCTGGAGGTGCTGCTCTCCTAACTTCTGATCTGTGTGTCATAACTGGAGTACAGCAGAACAGAAGGTATGTCCCTCCTGCCTTAGGCTGACTGAAAACGAAAACTGGGATGTTTCTGTAATACCAGATCGAGCTGCGATGATTCTGTATTTAGAAGCTGCCGAACTATTCCATTTTCAGGTAAAGACCTTAGCAACACAGATTTAAGTTTCAATAGCCAGCTATCTTAAGCAAATTTAAACCTGAAATTGCATTTCCGTTTCCAGGACTGTCACAGTTGCAGTAACATGCAAAGCCAACGTTTTCAAAGAAAATTCACAGGCTATAAACAGAACAATTCTTCTCTTTCCCCTGTGAAAGGATACCACGACAGACCTTCAGGAAAAGGGGACACTGGTTTTGGGCCTGAGGACAGGACGACCAGAACCACTGCGGAAGGTTCTCAGCTTTGGCAGTTGATACAAAGTATCCGAGAGCAAGAGGCTGCTGCTTCAGCTCTTCCGGGGCTTCCCGGGAAAGGAGACGTTCCCCTTGGCTCTGAAAGAAGAGTTGAAAAGGCAGGTTTGTTGGTTTATGCCATTATGTCCCACTCCAATAACATTAACTTTGTTTACTCATTACTCAGTATTTTATCCAGTTCTGTCTTGTTCCTAATGAGCTATCCTTTAGTCATACATGAATCTTAAAGTTGTCTAATCCCTTCGTGTTTCCCCTGTCGTTGGGTTCTCCAGGCTTAGATTCCCAAACAGCAATGTTAACCTCCCCAATGGAACCCAGCATGTGTGGAATCTGATGCTGCAGAGTAACTCCGAGGTGCTGGGCTCAGGCTGTGAATCTGAACAGCTGCTCGTGCGCACGCAGACCGGTGTTGGATTTAAGTTTATGAAGCCTCATAGGCTTTTCCTACACACAGCAAAACCAGCAGTTTGCACTGCAGATCCTTCTAACTTCAGCTAGCAAAAGCATGCATTAAATACTGGAATATGGAAGAAGAGAGAGTACCTGCAACTTCCGAAGTTTGGCTGTTCGCTTTTTCAGTTACTCAGTTAGTTACATTCAGAGCTTAGAAAAAAAATGCTACACTTGCTATTCCTTGCTGTGGGCACTTGGACACTACCCAGCATGCGAAGTGTGGGGAAAAGGAAACAGCTGTCTTGCTTTTCAATTTATACCACTTACTTATTCATATGCTGTATTTTTGCAATATTAGATACTCATATACCTATATATGGACCAAAGAGTTACAGAGGAGAGAGTTAAAATTTCATCAGACTGAGTCACCGCCTGTCAGCGTATATGTTTGTGATTTTATTTCTGTAGAGTGAAAGGTAGATGAACCTTCCATACCCTGTCCGACCCGAGGCTGTTGGATAGGAGCACCTGGTGTGAGCTTGCTTACCTCATCCTCTGTGTGCCTGCATATATACGTATCCTATCTGTCACGAACCACAGTGCCAAACCTACCAGGGTTTCCTTGGGTATCGCCACGTGGGACTGCCATTCCATTCTAGAGTACATTCCTATTTTAAATGCATTTGGGTTTGCAAACACCTAGTTTGCTTTCAGTTTTATTTCACAGAGAAAGAACCCAAAAGATGCCTGTGAAGTATTTTGGCTTGTAACTTAACCCAGAATAATGGGGACAGCAGTTCATTTAATCCATACACATCTTTTAAGTCAACAGGTTTAAGAAAAAGATTCCACTTCACAGAAGCCAGCTTAATCACAAAGCCTTCACTGCTAGTCCTTCAAGCAGGCCTTTCTCCAATGGTAATATCTTGATCAGGACTCAAAGGAAGCTAAACACTCCATAAAGCTCGGAGAAGGCTGCAGCTCACCTGGCTGTGGGCACTCCGAAAGCCTAACAGCAAACTGGCTGCGGAGCGGTCAGGCCTTACACTGCTCAACTGCAGCAATCAATTATGGGTTGCATGGACGAAGGCTCGACCTTCCCTGACCCACAAGGTAATGATCACACGCTGTTGCTTTTTTAAAACCAAAAATTACACATCAATTACTAGGCCCTTGTTAATGGTTAAACTGAATTACTATGACAGGTTCATCTAGAAATGGTTTGCCCAGGTCTCCAAGCTCTGTGTTCATTAACCTTTCAGTGCTGTTCTGAAGCCACTTGGATGGAGTTCCATTGAGAGTAAGTTTTGCAAATGCATTTTGAGAAGTGGTACAGAATAGAGGTTGTTGAATGAACTAAGTAAGAGGGAGAAACTGTAATGAGTGATGAGTTGTGATTCATGGCTGGAGGGTTTAGTAACACAACTTAAAACCTTTAATTTGCCCACGTACCAGTTTGAAATAACCAAGCAACAGTAATGTGCAATTACTTGGCCTTTGGAAGGTGGGTTGGGGTATTAACACAAGGTAAGGAGGTTGTGTACTGAGATCACAACATACAGTATTAGCATTCTGGTGGCCGACGCAGAAGGGATTTTTCACTCCCAGGCTGTATTAAGCTGACCACTGAAGCATTTTGCAGCTGTTGCAAGGAAAATACAGGCAGGACTTTTTCCTTCCTGGTGGTGAAACTAACACCTTTTAGTTAGTAATTTTCAGGGAATAGGAGTTCTTTTCCTAAGATCTTTTATTTACATTTAGAAGAATGCAGTCCTCTGTTACCGAGGCTGAGCAGCATCATTCACAGGCATATATCTTAGCTGTACACGCATCTCTTCTCAGTACTCCATACTTCCTTTCATACCAGGTTTCTAGTTTTGCTTGAGACTGTTTGAAGCCACCAGTGATAGTAACAGATCCAGATCCAGTTACTGAAATTATTACAGATCAGTAAACCAGAACTTTTAAATGCATGGGGTTATCTGTCCCTTCCATAAAAGTTAGCCTGTTTTTTTAAACAAAATACTGTACTATTTAGTAAAGAAGTAATACGCTACTGCTTTACATGCACTATTTCTACAATAAAACTTCTCCACAGGAAATTATGAAGCATCAAAGTTCTACATACTTGTGATGGAAACCATTTTAAGAGTACAACTAAGTCTCTTACACAATTAAATGTATGAGTAAAAGAGTTCCATCAAGCATGATCCAGATTATGCTAAAGCTGATTCAAAAAAATACCTTGAATTACCAAAAAAAATTTGCATTTTAAGTAATCACTGGTGTTGGAACAAACTTTATAAAGCCACTTCAAACAAAAATACCTTAGAAACACTATGTGCTCTGGGCTAATTTTTACTAAGAAAACAACATCTGCATAAACATCCAGCACCTGCGGAGTTTTTATGGGTAGGGTTTTATTATTAGGAGAATTATCTCCCTTCTTGCCTCCCCTAGAAATTCATGTGAATGGAGCTGTCGTATCTTCCTTTCTCTCAAAGACTTGTCACACTTTGTGCCAGGGACATTCCATATGATTTTCCAGAAAAAATGGATGAATACAGATTAAATTTATACCGGTTCATTAGGTGTGGCTTTACCACATAAAAATAAAGCTTTTCTGCTTTTCTCTCCTCGTCTCTTCCTCTCAATTATCTTGTACACTAACAATTAACCTGAGACTTAAATGGTCAAGGCAGAGGCATCTTCTATAACAGTATTTAACCAGCACCTTCAATTTTAACGTTAACTTCTGCTTGCTGTTATCTAATTATGTTTGAGAATCTACAGGAAAAAGAGATTTTATTGGAGGATTGAGGTCTTTTTTTGTGTTTTAAGTAGCACATCCCCTTGGAAGTGCTACAGCCTTACCCTACTATGCTGGAAGTGTGATCCCACTCCAATGCCAGATGGTGATCCAGGGGAAGGAACTGGGGAGGAATTTGGTGAAGAGTGAAGATTCCCCGTTATTAAAATTCTAATGTCATTGTCCATGTCATCTGGGAATGGGAGGTCAAACATGTCATCTGAAAAGGGAAAGGAAGACAATTAATTTCCAATGTGCTGTACTCATTTTTGTAATGTACTACCATTCCCTTTAATTTATTATCTTTTTTTTTAACATCTTGAGACAGATGAAAGGAGAGATAAACACTTCACTGTTTAATCCTTCTTAGTACCTTTGACTGCAACCGCACAGACTTGAAAGGAAGAGTTGGCAGACACCTATTAAAATCATGAATTTTAACGATGGTCACAGAATGAACAAAAATCCTGTCATACCAGCTTAATAAAAATCCAAATTGAACTTTCTAACAGAAAAAATGACACCTCTCCGCAGTCGGTCAGAGAAATCCATTAACAAAATACTTGAAGTACATTAAACAAATCTACGTGTGTTACTCTCAGCAGGTGCTGCTCTTTGGGCTTCTACTGCTACACGCCAGGGCTTCGGCACATTTGCTCAAACTATTCTGGGAGCAGTCCTAGCGGCTTCAAGGAAATCGCTCCCAGAATCAATAAGGGCAGCAAGGCCTGCTCCACACTCACAGGCAATGTGCTTTCATGATTATTTCAAACACTGCACCAGGATTTCCTATAACACAGCTTTTAATATTTTACTTTCATCTCAGAAATTAAATACAGTTGTATTATCATAACTTGCTATTTTAATTTGGCTTATGTTAATCTGTGGGAAAGGCGTAAAAAGATACAGTGAAAACATGTTTGCATTCTGTAAGAAGTATATTCCATTGCTCAGTCATTTGCAACACAGGTTATACCATGAATAATTTACATAATGGAAAGCTAAGATTATAAACACAGAGCAAAAAATTACAAGCATCACAATATGGTTTATAGGGTTTTTTCTCTTATCCAGATTTCTCAGCAGGCAAAGACATTTAAACAATATAATGGCATTTAAGGTGTATTTTAGGGCACAAAGGGACAATGGGAGCTGTCTGAATTGACTGGATTAATTAGAATTGTAGCCAAATTATACTGAAACATGCAGAGCCCTAAATAAGAGTCATGCATTTCTACATACTCCAATAAATAATTTCTCTTGAAAAAGAAGAATTTACTCCACATGAAAATGCAAAAGGACGCATGTGTCTTGAACTAATTTCACTGGAAGTCCCAGTATTGAAATAAACAGGTGGTTGTTTTTCTTCATCTTCTGGAGAAACATTGCAAAAGCAATGAATTAAGTTTATTAACTTCTCTCCTACAACCTCAGTAAACAAAACAGAACTAATGTCATGCTCTGCTTGGCCTCCAGAACAGAAATGAGATGGCTAATAGCACAGAAAACAGTTTAATCATTAAGTAGAACCGAGTTAAGAAAATTAAATTTAACACCATTTTGGAAAACGCCAGTTCTTGTACCTCATTCTAATTAGCATCTGAAGCACTAAAGGGCAGGTTAACGCAGGTTAAATATTTGTCAGCACAGCGTTCAGTCAGGATTCTGGGGCCTTGAAAGGACAGCTGCTTAGGCATTAAGAGGGGTAACTTCCCTTCTGGGAGGCCCACTGAAATTCCAGGAGGCACAGATCAAAGCGGACTCTTTCTTGCAAGAGAGTGGGCTTTTCTTCGTTGCTATACTTTCCTTTTCATAAAATACTTCTGTTGTAAATGTTTGTAGTTACTCTTGGTTTAAATAATTTTACAATCATTGATAAGTATTTACAGCAGAACAGTTAGGAAAATACTTGATATGAAGTGCTAGTCAGAGTCTTGCTGCTGCAAACTATAGGGTTAGATATGCTTGAAAAAGCACACTGCTAACATGAAGAATTCTCAGGTTGGTCTATTTTGCTTACTTTACAAGAAGATTAAAATTCTAGAACAAGTACTTCCTTCCTCACCAGCTCTGTACACAACAGGGCATGAAGTGAAGCACTACTATAAAATACAAGTTGGCCTGATAAATCACAGCAACAAGAAAGACCATTTTATAGCCTGTGCCATTTCGCGTATTGATTAGTCCACATCGCTTCTGGAATAAATCAGCATGATTATCTGAGAACAGACTTCAGAAAACCCCCATAGTATGCCATCCTGTAACCATACAGTACAGCAGTGTTCTCTTTAAATTAGGTGGAATGGGTCCATAGGAGAACACTGCTCCACTCAGGTTTTTTCACTCGTGACTGGCACAGCTCTGCTTATGTGCTGAGCAGCCACTGAGCACTCGCAAGTGTTTCACCTCTTACACCAGACGTGTGCTCACTTACCATTAGTAGGGCTGAACCCGTCCTCGTTGGGGTAGTTTGCTGGTGCTACCTGGATAGTAGCAGAGGTTGGGAAAACCAGGATGTGTGTACAGGAGGCATCCTGAGGGGTATTCAGCTGAGATGACTGCAGATTCAGCGCAGTGCTCCGGCCAAACACTGATCCCATAGTGACAGCATCTTCCGGGACAGAAGCAATGGCAGAGACATTAATTTGCGTAATCTTCAAAATATACGTTCTGTGTTCAATTAATTTTTTGTGCATCTAAGCTGTGTTTGGAAGTGAATATGCGTGTTTAAAGGTTCTTATTGTAACAAGAATAAATTACTAGAAGAGCTTGAAATTAAGATCACAGGTTGTATAGACAATGTTTAGCTACGTGAATGCTCATACAATACCCTACCTTTCCTTTCATTCTGCTGCCCCTTAATCAAAGATTTACTTGTTAAATGAACAAGTTAAATTTATTTTTGATGCACATATCTGTATAATTATGAAATATACTCCACTTTGGTTGACATGAAAAAAAAGCATAACTTGCCATCTATTTTCTCACGTCACAAAATCTCTGCTTTGAAAATTATTCAACTTGATGAGTAATTTTCAAGCTTGTTAATTCTGTTCTGTGTAGTAATTTTTATTTCTAAGCTTCAAAAACCAGAGCAGCTTGTAAGGATATGTCACCACATACATTAAAAAGTACATGCTTACGTAATACAACAAGTTAATAAAGGGAACCTCAAAATTTTAATTTTATTGCAACTTAACTCTGTGGACTGCTGCTTATAATAGAACTCTCTAAATAAGCATATGAAAAGGCAAGTATGTTTATCCTTGCTCCCATTTACACAGGCTCCTCCTTTTTCACACTGTAGACTCTCAAGTGTCTGCAGTCCTCCTTGCACAAGGGCATCTACATCGTCACGTTCAGCTGATGAGAACCTGTCTACCTGAGAGCATGGCCTCCCCAAGGGAAAGGGGCAGCCCTCTGTCAGTGGCAGACAGAAACCTTTCCCCCCAGGACCCTCACTCCCAACACAGCATCTCTTTGTGGTATGTTGGGGGATTCTGCTGGCTTACCCTGTTTTCTCCCACATTTAGCCCTACTAGTGAAGGTCTTATTGTTGGACCCAGAAGTCTCCCAAAATTAATGTGCTTAGGTGATAAGTATGATAAAAGAGTTTCTTTGGCATTTAAATATGTGGATAAAATTTACCTGGCATCACCACAAAGGACCCCTGTGGCTCCATGGCAACTAAGCAGGCACTAAGGATAGAAGGAGAGTCTGCCGATGAGATACCACACATGCGGCACACCTCCTTCAGTTGTTTGCTGATTGTCTGCAGGGAACATTCCCCAAGGAGGATACTCCAGTCTGAAATGAATAAACATGATGATAGAGCAGAACAGAGTCCTGAAATAGCCAGCACTTGCTTGAAAATAGCAAACTATTAATAACCCTTTGCACTTCTTAAACACTCTACTATTCTGGACCACCTCCCCATGTAAGCAAGGTGCATGGCTTGCAGAGTGGGTATCCAGGCAGTTATTCAGTGGAAGTTTGTTGGTGCTCCCATGAGCTAATTGCATTACTCTGACAAATCACTGAAGATGATGTGTTTCTTCAAGAATGAGTCTCTCACTCTACATGTAAGGTGGAGGAGGTACCTGGATTCTTTTTAAAGACTTTTAAAAGTGGGGTTTTTTGTTTGTTTTGTGTTTTTTATTTTTTTTTACACATGAATCTTTTCCTGAAATGCACTGATCCTTTTTTCAAAAAGGACATCTGCTTTCATCTAACATGCTGCATTAATTGCAGAACTTGAAATGCAAGCAAAGAGAGATAAATTCACACACTTTGTTAGAATAAAATACACTAAACAAAGCAAATTTCAATGGAGGTGCAGATATGCATTCAAGAAACTCCATTTAGCCACTTAAATGACATTACGTGTCCAAACAGAGGAAGGGAGTTGATTAAATTCTTAGTCTGTTTTCCTGCCTTCATTCCATGTAGCCCCTGTGTGCATGATGGGTAGCACGTTCCCCTACCAGGGCAGGCAACAGCTCTTCTCCCCTGCATGTGATATACAGGAGAAGGCATTTATATACCGCTTTTCTCCCCCCTAGAGTATTCCTTTGTGCTTTCAGACTGAACTGTTATGCATTGTGCGCTGGTTTTAAGTATTTTTCCCATCTCATGAAATACAGAATCTCTTACAATAAGGTAACCAGAAGGATTCATGTCTCCTTCAGTTACTGATACAAAAGGACAAACGCTCATGAAATATCTTTATCCTCTCATCTAATTTATCTTCATGTTCCAACTGAGAAGATGGATGAAGAATCCCTCTCAGAATCCCATTTTCTTCCAGTTACCAAACAAAACCTGAATAGCAGCCACAGCCATTAGAAACGGAAGATGCTGAATGCATCTTTGCATTGATGCATTGTCTTTGGATGAGTGAGAGGAATCGCTGCTGAAGGGAAGCAAGGCCGGCCCTGCCCTTGCTTGGATTAAGGCACCTATAGCTGCAACGCTCAGAGCTCCTTTAAGCTGTTAGGAATCCTGAATCTGGGGAACTCTTCGCAGGTCGCAGAGTGTACCTTATTGCTGGCTAACACTGATTATCAGGTACTTTTGTGTACCACAAAAAAAAAAAATTTCTTTGTTCAGTAACTTTTTTTGCAATAATTGTTACGTTTATGTTTAAGTTTAGGAATCAGAACTGAATCCTATTTTTATTTCTGTGACAGGGTAACTATTCTTCAGACCTTTTTCTAACATGTGACAAAACCCATGTCTTCCACTTGGAAGTGCACTGTGCAAATCGTGATTAATCTACACATCTACCAGACAGGAGGGAGTAATGTCAAACCCATTGTACAAACAAACAGATTGTTTATGCAAACCAATACACAAATTCACTGCCAGGGTAGGATCATCGCCCTCAGCTCTAAGTCATTCAGCCTTGCACCCCAAGGCATTGAGAACACAGACAGTTCATACCTTTTAACTCCCCGTGGCCCAGGCGGCCGAGCCGCCCGATGACAACTCTCCAAGGCAGCGAAGTCATCTGCACAATACCAATGCACCATTCCCACAGCTTCTGCAGACCGATTTTACGTGCAGACAACTTGCTCCTCCTTGACCTGGAAGTTAAGGAAAGGGGGAGGGGAAATAAGAAGACAATTGAGGACAATATTCAGATTTCTAGTCTACATAATTGTTTCACTGCTTGCCCCTCTATAGGAGTTCTTACAGTTCTGTAGAGTGCCTAATTTACTTTTTACTAACACAGAGCAGAAAAAGTATGTACGCTTTCAGTACTATTATTGCAGTGACATGCAAGAGCTGTCAATATGCTGAACAACACATCAGTTGTCCTGGAAGGTAAGATTTGTAGGCAGCATTTGTAAAACAAGTGTAACACAGTACTTTTTTTTCTTTGCAGTTTTTAAGTTACGTAAGTACCAACTGATATTCTCACTGTAACATTATCATGATCAGGTCATCATGAATTATGATCAGAAGGGATGTGCAAAAAACTGATGAGAGTGAGGGCTGACAACTATAGAGCTAGATATAAGGTAAAAAGTAGATGTTTCTACCTGTTTGGTAAATCAATATTAACTATGCAGGTTTCCAACAATTCACCATGAAGGTCAGTGCAGGATGCCAGAAGCCAACGCTGATCATGAGACAAACAATATCCAACAAAAAGGACGTTGTATTTCTGACTGGCCTCTCCAAATGTTTCTCCCAGCTCTGTCTGTTTGTCTTTGATGGGTGCCAGTATGAAAGGAGGCGAGTATAGCTGGATTGGGCTGGGCCTCTGCAATAAAATTAACACAATCATCAGCAGATATGTCAAAAACTATTTAATGCAAGAAACACACAAACACAGACTGGCAGTGAGTATGGAAAAATAAGAGTGATACTAAGTACACTCAAGGCATTCATACTCAAGAGATATTGGGAAAAGGGTGTTTACAGACAATTCATTTCTGCTAGTTAAAACTAGTGCACTTCAAACTTTTATCTAAAGATGTTTTATATATATATATATATATAGGGAAACTAAGGTATGAAAACAGTCTTTGGACAGGCTGATACCAGACTTTGAAACAGCAGGAGTTTAAACCTGTTATTCTGTAAATCCCTCTGCTACAATTGATGCTGTCTGCTCACCTCCTTCCATTCCCATACTGCCTACAGAACAGTGCACAGCATGATCTGATGCGAGGACCAAGAACTGCAACTCAGAAACTGCTCAGATAGACTCACTTCTGGTTTTCTATCTGGGCATTAGGTATAACATACTTTCTATGAACATCAGGTGTGATGTCAGAAATTCTTTAAGTCCTACAGCTCACAGTTTTATTTCAGAAATGCTTTGGTTTTTGAATCAGAACTGAACTAATTCACCAGATCTGCTGTACATGTGTTAGTGCTTCTCTGTAAGAGAATACCCCTCACCCCTCAGAAAACAAACGTGTAAAGGGTTGTAAGAAGTCAAGGCTGTTCAACACCATTTAACAATAAGGAGAAGCAAATTAGTATTGTAAATAATATATGTGTAGTCCTCCTGTAGAGCCTAACAGTCGTAAGTTATTAAATTCATCTTTTATTTTAAAAAAAAAAAAGTCATAAAATTGCAAGAGGCTGAGACCCGAAGGGTCTCTAGTCCAATCTTCCTGCTCAAATTGTCAATTACAGCAGGTTGCCCAGGACTCTGGGTATCTGCGTCATTGGACACAGACATACTGGACATCGCCTCCAGCGACAGAGATGTGCAGTCTGCCTGGGCAACTAGTTCCAGTGTTCAGTCACCCCCGCAGTAAAGAAGTTTTCTTGTGTTTTTCATTTAAACACAATTTCTTGTATTTCAGTTTGTGCCCGCTGCCTCTCATCCCATCACTGGATACTGCCAAGAAGAGCCTGGCTCCATCTTCCTCACTCCCTCCCATCAGGTATTTATACACAACTATCAGAGCCCTCCTGGCTGGACAGCTGCAGCTCTCTCGGCATCTCCTCAGTTATCAGATGCTCCCGTCCCTTCATCATTTTTGTGGCCCTTTGCTGGATTTGCTCCAGCATGTCCATGTTCCTTGTACTGAGGAGCCCAGAACCAGCCACAGTATGTTCCAGGTGAGGTCTCACCAGTGCTGAGGAGAGGAGAATTATCACTCCCCTTGCTCTACCGTCAGCACCCCTCCTAACACACCCTGTCTGCTCTCTCTCAAGAGAGGGCACGTGCTGGCTCACATTCATCTTGTCCAAAAAGGACATGCAGGTCATCTTCTGTAAAGCTGCTTGCCATATGGTCAGCTCTAAACCCATGTTTGCTTGTAACTCCTCTCTGAAGAAAAAACGTGATGGCCCTGACCAGACATGTTCAATAATTTAGAAATGGTCAGGGTATTTTCTTATTTTTTCAGATGAAGTTTGGAAGTCTGCAGTGCAGACGAATAGCAAGCGCATGTGAAATGGAAAAAGTAGAGATCTGATTAATTAAGTACGCTGAATGCAAGCTGCTCATGAAAATATTTGCCCCATTTATGGTGTCTTGTAACTTCAGGAAATTAAACATGAAATGCAAAGTGCAAGTTAATCTGCTTAGAGGAAAAATAAGTTACGGTGTTTTGTCAGAGACATTAAGGGGTATCGTATTTCTGCTTATGTCACTTTCTAGAAGTGTACCACCCTGGCAAGAGAGCAGGAACATAATTAAAGGGAGGGAGATGCTTGCAGGGGTCTTACAAGTTTATTGCTCTTCCCCTTACACCTAAACAGCTTGAAGTATGACTGTTGTGACTTGCTGCAAAATCCACCCTGCTGAACCGATAGCTTTTTGAGGGAAGCATGAGGAGAGAATTTGAAGACGAGCCGCCTGGGGTGATACTGCTTTTAGAGGTTTTCAGTGAGAGCTTATGGTTTTATGTGAGTAATGGAATGTGGTGATAGGTTGGTTTTATGATGATTTTGAAACTACGTTTTTAAATCCTAACAAGCATGTCTTTATCCCAAGGTAAGTGTTTTAAGTGTTTAGTTGGTCTATTAAATCTAAATAAAACAGTCATTGTTATCTTTCAAAGAATGAAAAACCTTCGTGGAAAGTAGGATGGATTATTCTTCTTTTGAAATCCCTGAAATTCCAGAAACGGGGCTTGAATATTTACAGTTTGAAAAACAGATGAAAGATAAGCCCACTGAAAGAGGGGGATTTCTCCATTACCTCAGGGAATTACTATAGTATCTGTCATTAGGCACAGGAAGTGAATTCATAGGTATGTATATATAAATAAAGGTTGGACATAAACATTTTCTTGTGGGAGTACTACAGACTAATACAACAAAATGTTTCAGAATCCTGAGCAACGGCACACGTTTTCTCCTCTTTCACACTGATCTTTAACCTTTTAGTTTATGACTTAAAACCAGAAGCTTAAAATGTTTTGAAAGCAAGTAGTCTGACATTTTTCTTACAATTTTCTATTTAGTATTAGCTTACCCTTTCCCTTGATATTATCATAGTCTTCTGTACCTTGAAAAAATACTCCTAGAAGTATTTTCTCTACTATTTCTTTGATATTTGAGAGAAGCAGTTACAGTTTATTACCAGGCTGTCATTTTCTTGACACCAATACTAACCTCAGGATTTTTGAGGGTCATCTCAATGCTGGCAGCCGGCCCGAAGCCTGTGAGAGACTTGATGTGAATCTGCGTGGGCAGTGGCCTCCTGCACTGGCAGTACACTGAAAATGCCAAAGACTTCAAGTGCTGAATGTAGAAAACCTGTTCATCCTTCATGGTCTGCAGCATGTACTGGCAAGGCACAATCTGCATAATTCATATAAATAATAAAACATGATTGAAAGTCTTCAAAGTGCTGTTCATTAACACCAAACCAGGTTCGCACATTCATTAGCCCTTTAACAGCCACGACTCTGTACGTGGTATTCAGTTATGTGCATTACAGAATCTGTAGCTTCCTGTCAGGGCAGCTGCCCTTTTGCATGGATGGCTGCAACATGCAGCGACTCTGTTCCCTGACACAAAACTGCTGGTTTCATGACAATGATATATTTAAGGTTGCAAAATGCCTCAGAAAGCTGACACTCCTACCATCCAGGGTAACGGCGGAGCCTTCTTACAGGGCCACGATAACTGAACAGCACTATGCTACATCAGTAACAGCTCACAAACACACCTGACTAGAAACCAGGTGGGTTTTGCTTTCTGTGATACAAACGCTGAATGAGTAACCCGATCAACTACACAAAAAGCACAGGTTATTTTCCCCAGTCAAGTCTTATTTTTCCGCAGTCTACTTTCTCATTCATACTGCAATTTGGGAAGGGCAGGTAATTAATTACATGGATAACATTTATCAAAGTATACCACAAGAAGCAACTACTAGTGACTTAAAAGCAATACCCTAAAACTGGGGAGCAGTTTTAATTTTTTTTAATCTTCAGTCCAAAACCAAACACCTGTATTCAAACACCTTTATTTTTTAAAAAATTGTTTTTCTGATCAACACCTACATTTGCAGGTAGCCTTTACTACTATATAATCGCAGTATTCTGAACTTTGAGTTTAGGCAGGTTTGGTTCCATAGTTTATGGTTAGAATTAGGATTTGTTTGCTGGTCATGTGGCAATCAGCACTATGGTGTCATTCTTAAAGATTGTAGAGAGTAAAATGAAGATTCTATTATAATGATTTATGCGGTTGTTTCTCCTTTTCAATTTACAAATTTACTAAACTAAACAGTGGAAGCTCAGCAATCTTATGTTGCTGTTCACTTTAATTTGTTTCAGAAAGTACTGCGAAGCAAGTCACTTAAATATACATGTTCAACCAGCAAGAAACAGAACTACAGTCTGATCTGCCTGTGGGATGTGAGTTTGGTGGTTAACACCCATCTGCACAAGAACTTCCTTCAGAAGTAAACAAAGTGTGACAAAAATAATGTTTTCAGTTCAAATCCTTTCTAAAATCAGAATGAAATCCCTGTATACTCTTTTTATTTTTTTTACAGGTACTGTTGAGAAATACAATGTCCTACATGTGGCTGTGAAAACATCTTTTCTTTTGAACAGTGAGATCTTTGCAGCAGAAACTGTCAATACAAAATATTTCAGTTGTATCTAACACTGTAAGACCCAAGCAGATTCTTTTTTTTTTCAGTATTATTAGTAATGAAGCTTACGTATCACAAGACATTTATACTCTATGGTTCTTATTTGAATGACTGGAACTTTGGTAGCATGTTCTGCATACTAAATGCGACTGCATGTTTTTAAAAGACAACTTTATCCAAGAATTTCAGAAGCTGGGCTTTTCTACTTTATAATTCTTAATAAATCTGTAAACATTCGGGTTTCATTTATTTTGGAATTATTGTATATTTGTGTATACTGTGGTACAGCTGCGAGAAAACTGTCCTGGTAACTATATTGTGTCAGCCTGTACTTAGAGAAAATTGTCTACTATTTTGACTTAAACTGGCAAAATGCCACATATTTTGAGAAACAAATGTAAGTGCCCAAAAAAGAAGCAGTACTTAGAAAGTGTTGGTAAGCCCGTTAGTCGTCTTATACAGACTAAGGTCCAATTTCAATATGCAATTTACATGTTCTTGTATTTGAGACACTGTGATATCAGTGTCTATTTTATTTTTAGTGTCTTCAGGTCTGAATCAATTAAACTATCTGTCAGCTTAAAAGCTGTGAATCTGATTTTCAGTTCATCACCAGAAATATTGCAGTGACAGTTACCCCCATCATTTCAGGGAACAATGAGATCAAGATTACAAAAAATGACTAATTTTTTCCACGCCCAATTTGAGACTATAATAACTTCCAAATTTTTTTGTTTGTTTTTTTTTTTTCCCCCAATTTTAATTAAAATACTTTTAAGCCAAGTTGAGCATACGTGAATAAGGTACACAGAAATCATGCTTCATGCATGTGTTGCACACGTACATGCATGGCTTGCCATCTCTGGCCTCCCATTCTCCCCCCCCCCCCCCATTTGTTGAGCCTGAGCCACTGTGAAAGAGGAGGCATGGCAAAATGCAGGCAGCCTGGGCAATGGGCCAAGCTCTGCTTCTGACTACACAAATTCAATTCTTAAGTAATTCCATAGTAAGTATCTATTATTATATGTCAAGTTACATGGTAAATTATTTTTAAGCAGCAGATAATAACAATACAATAGTTAAATTATGCATTAAATGTCTGGTTTCACATACTTCTTTTGGATTAAACAGTATAAATCAAGAGAATATAAAAAGCAAACAACTTGACATGCAAAGTAATCAAAGTAGCAACTGGACATTTTTGGCAATGGCAACCCAAGCTGCAACTTAAATAACTGAAATCCCTCTTCAGGAAGCATCCAACATATGTGGTAGCTAGAACCATCCAACAGATTTGATGTGAGGATAATGTGGCTGCCTTAAATTAATTTCCTCATCAAAACAAAAGCAAGTGTTTTTGGGTTTTTTTTTAATATATGGTACTGTCAACAAAATACTGTGTAAACATCATGTAATTTTATATATTATCTTGCATTTTTTTTTCTTTTAGTATAGCATATGTATCAGAAGTATGTTGTGATAGTCTGAGTCTCCAGTGTGAAGATACAGAGGAAGGTAGAATTACCTGGAGAATGAAAGAATTCCTCATATTCTCAGGCAAGTTATCCAACATTTCTGTGTAGCATCTCATCAAACTTAACAGCCAGAAGTTGGTTGAGGCAGATTCTTCATCTGCAGTATAGGTAAAAGGATCCACCATGTAGATGACAACTGCTGGAGGATAGGCATTGCTGTCTGCAGACTCTGGTTCCGTGGGAATCCCTATTCTCTCCCTCTCTGTAACGCTGGAGACATACACATTGTTAAATTCAGTTGTAACTGTTTTTTGTTAAATGTGTGCAAGGCTGAAGCAGAGGAGGAAAAGGGGAGTACGAAGTGATTCTTATGTCGAGAGGCAAAACTAAAAAAACTGACAACAGTGATTGAGGACAGAGGACTTACAGCAGTTCTTAATCCAAAATACCTGTTATTAATTAGACATTAAAGATACTTACCAGAAGTCTAACATAATTTCATTTAATGAAGTCAGAATAGATTACGTCTGAAGAATATGGAAAAGTTGACTAATATTAGCTCTGTGAGTTTTCTTTTTTATGTATGTGCATGCCTGGGTTTTGGTGCTGTTTAAGGTTTTCTTTTGGGAGAGGTGGAAGGGGGAGAGAAGAAACCGAGAACTGAGGAAAAGTGCCAAAGTAATATTCATGGAGACTGAAGCCCTCTGTTTGATTACAGAAAAGGTTCCATTGGTAATGGAAGGAGCAACTGAACATTTTTTTGCTTGGTAAAACACTCCTCCATGCCTCGGCCATGAATAGGAAGCTCAACATCTGTAAGCGATAAAATGTCGCTCAGACTTACTTTGTCAGAAACCGCACTGCCGTTGATAAAATGGTATGTTGCATAGATCCAGTGAACAGATGTCTTAAGGATAACCCGAACTACAACAGGATGTGGGCTTTTCACTTAAGATACAGCAACTCCATAAGCATATATCACGACTATTAGCAATGTGCATTATTACAAGAGTAACGAAAAGCATGTTCACTCATGAAGTTACTTAAATAAGATGTTAAAAAAACTTTTCCTAATTGTTATGTTTGATGATGATGACTATTTATAATGAAGTCTTCAAAAAGGTTGTGCTGCTAAGATTTAACAGCAATATAATCCTGTTTCTGACCTCACAGTATACCTGCTTGCAAAACAACACTTGCAATGCAATCAAATTAGGAAAAAAACCTGTGTCTGTTACCGTTACAAGTGTGACAGAGCTGCCCACGTAAGACACATTTAGTGCCACGTAAGACACCCTGCAGTGCCTGACACAGGTGACACCGAGCTAGATGGCTCAGAGTCCATGAGACACGCTGTGTTTTTCTTGTACAGCAAATGCAGGCCAGGTGGGGTATCCTAAAGCATCTCAAACAGAACCACAACACCCATGTTCATGCAGTTGAATCAAGCTTTGTTCCTTTGTAATGAAAAAGGGGAGGGGTGTTTTTTCCCTTTATCAGTAACTGCTATGAACAAGTAAAAACGGGCCCTGCTCCCGGTCAGTGGTACTGCATGTGTCAGAGGGGCCTCTCCTTTCAAGGATTTACATAAGGCTTGAAGGTTATGTGTTGTATGAGAGCAGGACAACAGTGGATTTAATTAGAAGTACTTTGAGTCATTTGAGCACTTCAGAAACTTACCCTTCCTGTCCTTCTTGTTGCTGTTGTGGTAAGTTCTGACCCGATTCTGTATCTCCTCCGGGGCCTGTGCTTCCTTGCGAGCGGTCTGCTGTGTTTCCCCCAGTGCTGGTGTTTTGCCCTGAACCAATGTTCCCACTAAACCCTGGAGTAGAGGTAGCGGTCATCTGGTTAACGCCAGGTGTTGCAGAAGATGCTGACAGCTGCGGCACAGAGGATCCCGAGGATGAGCTACTCCCCGCTGGAAGGCTAGTGGTCCCGCTGCTGGGTGTGGAGTTAAAAGAATTGCCTGTTGGTGGTGCCCCAGCGGCTGAAAGACATGTTGAATTTGAGGGTACAGGTCCAGTGTTCCCAGGTACTGTTTGTGTCTGGCTTGCTGGCGCTGGGGTTTGGTACTTAGGTGGTAGCAATAGGCTGCTGTCAAGCTGCAGAGTGGCTAAGTAAGGTGCTGAAATTGCATATAAAGAGGAAAGGAGATTAATAACTGTCTGTCAGATCAAAGTGAACTGCATTAACCATAAAGTCATACAATATTTTCTGCACTTTTGGACTATTCTTAAGAGTATACAAATGCTAAGTGACTATAATCTCCATTATAAATAGTTACTTTGGAATCCATTCTTCAGGGTTTCGGTTCTAACTGGTATGAATCAAATGTCCTCAAAAACAGGACTGACTTTGTGGAGCTTTGTGAACCGAAGTTGGTACTGACATGTCATTATCTCTGGCTAGATTGTGCTGCGATAACAGCTTTATATAGTGTTCAGCTTGGCAATCTCCTGCAGGTTCCCTTTGTTAGGCTGAAAATCTGAAAGTTCTTTTTACCTGAGCTACAACAATGGCAAACTTTAATATAGTTATTTCTCTTCAGTATCAGAAAGAGAGATATCACAGTGGTTATTTGTAAGTCATAAATGAATAATAATAAAAAAAGAGGAAATGAATATTCATTGTTTATTTACTCTCAGAGGTGGTAAGTCACCGTTAGCGGAAGATTCCAATGCTGCCTCTGCCAGATGCCTCAGGTGTGAACTGAACAGCCCAATTCATCAATTGGCTGTGCACATGCTACATATTTCTGCATGAAAGCCTGGGGTGTTTGTGTTAAGTAGTGTTGTAATAATTCCTTCCTCCAAGTCACATGGTAAATTAAAACTAAAAGCAGACTGAATGAGGCAGCAGACTCATTTGAGACAGATGAGTCCTAGCCTGTTCTAGCCTAGCCCCAAACTTTCCTCAACGGATGGGGCAAGTGTTCAGCAGCCTGTAGAACTGCCCAGGTCACTCTGGTATGTTTGCTTAAGCTTTTTTTCCAAAACCAGATCACCACTCCTCAAAGTAAGCAGACAAATTGTCACACCTTTTTCAGAGCAAAAGGAGTAAGCACTTTTCAAGAAACCACTTAAAAGTTCCTGACTATTTTTAAACAAAAAAATAGGTTGCATATTTCAGCTCAAGCATGGATCATTTACATGGCTGCTGTTCTGTGATCACGGTCTGTCATGCTCACCAGTGCTGTCTCAACAAATGTATTTCCAGTGACCTCTTGGATGGGCCTGTGCCTTGTGCTAAGATCCTGTTTCTCAGTCACACACAATGTGTGTTATGTTGCCTCTGGATCCATTCTGGGATGGCAGAACCATGTCTCTCCCCAGATGAAATCTGGGGACAGCCATGTTGGATATCCGAGTCCAAGGACTCAGCCAGGCTCAGCCAGGACCAGTCTTCTGATACTACCCCAGCACACTCTATATTCTTCCATACTCTCAGATTCTACACTCCTCCATGAAACCAGCACATCTGACATTCTGTTATAAAGGAACAAATACAGCAGACTGCCGTAACAAAACCAAAATGAAACAAAAAGACTAATCTTTTACAATGTGTCACTGTTTCAGGATGGAAGTCAGCCTACATGAGGTGCAGAGGAGACCATGCCTTCAGGATAATGTGGTTCCAAGTATCCACACCCTGTAGATTGAAGCCCCAGGCATCAAGAATACTGTTACTTCCTCTCTGTCACCTGTGTTAATGCGTTCTTCCTTTGAGAATTTTAGTGAACTTGCCTCTTAAATAAATAACCGTTCCACTTCCAGGCACCATGCGCTTTGCCGTCACGCTGGTGTGATGTTACAGATCAGTAGCACATAAACCAGATCAATTTATACATTCAGTCTTGTGTGGAACATCTTTCAGACATACAAACATTGTAGACCAAACTGACTTTTATAAAAAAGTAAGAATCAGCTTTTGAATCTCTGACATGATCACCAGACAACAAAACTTTCTCAAGTAGGCAATTTAACACAGAAGGGTTAAGAAATTAAGATAAAGCCTCATAAAACCTTTCTTATTGTTAAACAGATCATAATCTGTACTGTAAGAAAGAGCCCTGTGTCCACCTACTGCAAATAATCTCTAAAATGCCTACAGAAAGCAGAAGAGCCTTGCCAGCGCCATGGCAGACTTACCTAGGTGATGCCGGCAAACTTGCGCATAAAGTTTGAGTCTGGAATGATTGTCGCACTCCTCAGTGCCCCAGGGCTGGTTAAACCATTCGCTCACGAGCTCATCCGTCAGTTTTTGTGCCACAGTCTTTCCCACCCGCATAATCCCATCACGTAACACTTTGCAGATTGGTTTGTGCTGGCCAAGTCTACACATCTGGTAAGGAAAGAAGAAATGCTTGTAACTAGATGCCAAGCACCTGAATAAGTTATGCAGACTGGTTTGTAGCGTAAACCCTTACTACCCAGCACACATCTGGCGACTTAATAAATATAAAACCAAAAGGCTACATTTATCTGTTGCCTTGAATTGCACTTACAGCAAAACGAAGGTCACAAAGTATTCTTAGGTATTCAGGAGTACACAATGTGCACACTGAAAAAGGAAAGGGCTTTGTCTCCAGCCTAGCAATTACAAGAAAGCAACAGTTTCTTTAACCTGCTCCTTGCTCTTTAGGTTTGGTTGGGCCTTCATGTGTTCGGTTGCAACTGTATTAATACTAGTGTTACATCCTCTCTAATATGAGAGAACGCGTACTGGAAAAAGCAGATGGCAACTGATACCCCGATATGCACAGAGAATCACAGTGTATCAATTGGATGCTATTCTTGGACTCTGAAAGTGCAGAAAGTCCTCAAAATGCAAGAAATCCCTATTCAGATAATCACTACTTTAAAACCCATGGCTTTCTCCCAATGAACATGCAGTACAGCAGAAAATGACACTTAAGAAGAAATAATTCAGCATGGTTCCTCTTTCCAACCTCGTATACAGCACTCAAGTCCCTGAAGAAAGTTTTGGCTCCATCGAGCAAGGCCTCATTTTCTGGACACACCACGATATAGGCGACATCCCGATGGCCTCCATATGGGTCTAGCAACAGCCTCTCCCAGAACGGCAAGGAGAACGGAGAGATTGTCAGGAAGTCCTTGTCATAACCCACTAGTAAAGTCGGGATTGGAAGAGGCTCAGGAGATTCCTCAGAGCCTTCAAAAAGAAAAAAAAGAAAGAAAAAAGTGTTAAAATAACTGGTTTAACTGCAGTGGGTTCTCTGATGTACCAAGAAGTGGGTTATTTTACAGGAGTTTTGGAAATCGCTAATCCCTTGCCATGCTGAGTCTCCTAGAAGTTTGACCATAAGAGTGGAAACCTGTATTGAGGCTGTATCATGCCTGATAAACCATGTTCTCCCACACCCTTTTTCTTTGGAAAAAGGTATTTAATAAAGGAGAAGAAAGATTTATATTGTACTTAAGAAATGTCATATAATCAAAGTACAGTCAGCCAAAGGAGAGGGAGCTGATCCAAGCACCATTTAAACTTCCCTAGAAAGCTGCAATAAAACATCTTTCAGTATACTGTAAATACACGTATTGCCCTTCCCAAGGCTTCATCTCATGGTTTTACTTTGTCATAACCATAACCACATCTCAGGAGTTCCTGTTCAATCAGAAGTAATAACATGAATACATTAAATTTGATTTTATAGTTCCTCATCTACCTCCACCTGGTTGTGTAAAATTACTAAGTCAAATGGTCGGGCAAACTTGTTCCCAGGTATACAATACTAAGCAAAGATACCATAATCCTAAAAGTTGCCTCCTGCTCCTCTCCAGAGCGAGTGCTCTGGAGCACCTCCTCTCGCAGCTGGGCGGACTGCCGCCCCACGTAACATGGTATCTCCCAGACTCATTAGCAGAAATATTGTAGGAAAAAATCAATCAAAAACATAGCAAGTAGTTTCTGCAGAACAGAATCCAACTTTTTAATAAAGTTAACGTTCAGTAAAAATTACTGAATCTATATCAAAGGCTCTGCTACTTACTATATGGCAATTTCAGTTTTATTCTCTGATAACAACTGGCAAACCCTAACTCTTTAGAAGTTACAAATGCTGGAGAAATCACTAGATGAGAAGTACTTCTCAGGAAGCACAATAGCTTTAGACAGGAACTGTGGTTACCACAAGTTGTCCCAGCCCATAAGGAAAACAGCAATATATTAAATACCAACAGCAAGAAAATAAAGCAAAACTGGATGGAACTGTAGAGAAAAACCCACTAAACAAGACTGCGTCAGTTAAGACTGCAATAAACTGCAGGTGAGAAATACATATTTAAATGCCACTCCTTATTACGCAAATAGGCACACACAAAATCTGTTTGTTAGTTTGTGTTTTCTAGAAGTGTCACAGTCAGGACATACTTAAATTTAAACTTCTTATTAAGACTATGGGAAACCTTAGAACAAGAAACCTCTCTGCGGAGGAGGCATACCCACAGTGCATTGGTACCAGCTCAGGAAGCCCCTTCCCATTAGGATTTGGTTCAGTTTTAGCAGCTTCCTCTGTGCGTTATTTACACACCAGCCAGCTTCAGTACAAGCCAAAAGCCAGCCTCAGACAGGGAGTCTCAGCCTCACCTGGTGTTTCTGCACTCCTTAAATATTCATCAATCTGGAAGGATGAAACCTGCACTATGGCATTCATACGTGCTTCAAATGCCTTTTAAAGCATTTTAAAACCATGTGAGGTGCAGACAGCCCCCCAGCCATATGAAGCACCCATTTGTTCCAACGTATTTCCAGAAGAAAGTGCACATTTCTAGAAAACTGCTTTCATTTTAACTGTTGGCATATACTGCGATATATGTACCATAGGTTCCTCGCCCTGCCATCTTATGGAATTGCTGCCAGGTGAGTGGTCCCTGCACATGCTGGATGTTCTCCCAGGTCCTTCCTGTTCGCTTCTTCTGGATGGCATCCTGCAGAAAGGGCTGCAGCGACAGCAGCATGCGCACCACGTCCTGGGAGGAGAGCATGCTGATATCCAATACTGCAAATGACAAAAGGGCATCAATCATTTTCAGTGAGGAACAGGAAGGATTATTTTTGAGGTGACAACATTTCTTTGTGTATTGTTCTTTTGCATTGCTCTTCACAATGCCCATGAAATTTCTACAGCTCTAATCAGCTTAATGGCATTGAATGTGGTACTTTATGAAAACATTGCTGAAACACAGCTGTCATCATAGTCCTTTTCACATACTTGTTTCACTGTTGTTGTCCAGCTCAGTTCATAAGAAGTCAAAGCATCTTCAACATATAAACATGTAATATAGGTAATATTTGATTATAAAATCACTTCTTTTTTCTTTGCGACACTTTCATACAGCACATTTCTTTTCTACTGATTGCTTATACCCTTCTCCAAAAAAACAAGGGGCCGTAATTCTGCCTTCCCCTCAATAACTGAATTTGTTTTGCGTCAGATTTGTGAATCTCCATGGATTTTCACAATTATAGATCACAAAGTCTAAGGACAACTGGATTATTGGTACTTTAAATGTATTTTGAAATACATTTAAAATCTGAAATCTTTCATTAATCAGAAATCTACATTATTTTTAGAATATTTTTATGCATAACATTTCCCACATAAAGATTAAGCAGCTCACGATTGCTGAATTTCAAACAAATTTACAGAGGTCACAGAAAAATCAAAGAAAAAACCAGAACCCGTTCTGACCCATACCATTGCTGTGAGGCCAAGAGTGGACAGTGGCACTTCTTACTAGGGCTTCATCCACTTTTCCACCGGTGGGGTTGTCCACATACTGCCTGCCTTGCTCCAGGGCATTGAAGCATTCTATCCAGGAGTCGTTGCTGTCTGCCTGCAATCTGTCATAACTCCAGTTCATGCATGGGAGCGTCTGACGATTATTGGAGGACATATAATCCAGGCAGCTCAGAGATGTGAAAGGCTGTGTGTGCTGATTCTGGAGGAGGAGGAGGAGGCTCATGGGAGGTTCCTGGGTCCTTCTAGCTCCCTCTCCCATCTGAGAGATCAAGTTGCTTTGACATATCATCAGTCGTCTTTCTGCAGCTTGGCCAATGTCTGAGGTCTTGCCAAAAATATCCAGCTCATCCTCAATGAATAGCCCGGAGTTGTAACCTAATTTGCGGTTCATGATAGCGCTAAAGCCACAAGTGCAACGGTACTGATCCTCGTTAGATGAATCTGGGATGTATAAGCCGACATCTGCACCTTTAATATTCATATTACAGGCGCATATGCAACAACTGTCAAAGTTACGGTCTTTGAAGATGTTCAACACCGAGTCTGAAAGAATCAAGGTGACGTACAGGCTGTGGGCTTCTGGGATGGGCTGAACGGTGGCTGGCTCCACGGAATTAAGCGGTCGTGTTGTGGAAGGCGTAGAAGCAGGTGAACCTTGATCTGTGCTGTCATATTTTACAGATCCTTGACCGCTCGCAGTACCCCCACCTCTAGGAGTCCTTGGGGTCCTGGGTGTGCGTGGGGTAGGGACAGAGAAGCGGGGAGTTGCTGGTGACGGCAGAACTCCTGCTCCGCTGTTGCTGGCCGGAGCAGCACTATTTAGTGTCACTGGTGTATTCATCTGAGGAGTATTCATCTGAAGATAGTCTTGGTCAGCCAAACTCCCAACACTAGGCACATTGCTGTGAGAAAAATGAAAAAGAGAGTCAAATGCCATCACAAACTGGTCAGCTGTGAAGACCGATTTCGTCAAAACTTGTTTTTAAATACAAGGAGATGGTGAAAACTGAAAGGATTCATTGTAACTGTACTCAAGAAAGAACATGCGTTCTGCTCATAACCTTCTACTCAGGTCTTTCATTGAAATTGCAATTCTTTTCATCAGCGCCGTTGTTTCTTATCGTTATAATAGAAAGCTATCATCTCAAGCACTTAGCCCTCTTAAAGATTATTCCTGTGGCCTAAAACACAAACGCTCTAGAGAAGAATCTCTAGATACCAAGTTAGGATTTTAGGATATTTTCAACTCTCTTAGGGAAAAAGAGAAAGAATTGTTGTTTTAAACAATTCCTCTGTAAAGAGATACACATTAGTGGGAATGAAAATAATATTTCAGAGGCATAGAAATCTTACCTTATTTTAGAAATCACCACTTTGAATAGCTGTCGGAAGTGATGCATGTGGCAGTTATATATAATATATATAATATTGCCTCATGGGGATATGCAGCTGGTAACAGTATATCAGATACCACAAATGCATGTGCTCATTTAGGATTATGCAGTCCACAGCACAATATGAAACACTGCATTACAAACTCTTAGTCCAGTACAGCCAAGAATCATGTTTTTGGGTCATCTCCTGTCACGACTGGTTTTTATTACTCTGTTTTTGTCATTTTCTGCCAAATTCATGCGACCAAAGAACAGTTTGTACGTTACCACGAGTTCTATCTTCTCTTTAGAATGACTCATATCGAGAAACAGGTAACACAGGGCCAATCAAAAGAATAAGATTTTTACTTAACTCTTTCCAAGTCGTTAAAAAGCTGCTCACTTTTCTTGAAATATGTTCATTACATATTATGGCAAGAAAAAAGTGTAAGAACTCATTACGTTTCTTAATAAAGGAGGGGAAACAGGGTTTATTTTGTGTAATTTAAAAGGAGTACTATTTTAATGCTCACATATCATTAGTGACTTGAAAAGAGAAACAGTGAGGACCTTATTCCTTAGAATCATTTTATTACCTTGAACTGATGTATGTCCATCTCAAAGGAAGAGTGGAAAAAAAAAATGAACAAAGGTCTGAAGGAGTTCTGAATCTGAAGCATACTGAATGCCTCAGACTAATAAGAAAAGGTGACCTAGAAAACTTGATTGGCAATCACCACTCTGTCGGAAGCCTGCAGTAATAATCTTCACTCTAATTGGATTATATTGAAAATGAAAGGGTTTTTTTTCCCCCCAACAAATACCTGAAATTAATAACCAGCTCAGGCCTGGTGAATCAGTTACTATTATGAAAAAACCTGAGAATTAAATTGCTCCCTAGGCACTATGAAGGGTTTACAATTTCTTTTCTGCAATTCTTTTGAGAACACTGAAGGATCCTTTGGAGCTGAAAAAGGACTGATTTAAAGGATTTACAGACTGATTTAAAGATACAGGCTACTTCCTCTAGAAATGAATGCAGTGCAGCAGGAGACCTTTGTACTATTACTATGCTTTTAAGAGGTTTTATTAATTTAATGGTGCAAATTTGTGACAGCTTTCAAAATCTCCAGCAATGAATTTCTTCCACAAACACTGCTAATTTCTGAGAAGTGAGTAAGAAATACAAGCTTTTAAATTTAATAGCAGTGTTTGCTTACAGGTCACAGCATTCTCATACTCGGCATCTTTTCTTTTAGTATTTAGAAAAGGGAGGACAGCAGCTCCAGAAGTGACCCATTCAGGTTAAACCACAAGAACTCAGAAGAGCTAACATGAGAGCACAGAGAAGAGCGCTGCCACAGGCCCACTCAAAATTTTAAAAGCCCTCAGATGACAGACTGGTATCGTCAGGACCAGGAATGATCAGGCTGAAGCTCAAACTAAATACACACGTACAAACAAGAGGGAAGCATAACCGTAGGCTGGAGAACTGGACACTGAAATGGAAGGACAGAGATGTGAGAGGTTAAGTGCGTTGATTTTATTCCCTAATACTTCTGTTTTATGTTTGAATTGCAGTATTTTCCTGTATCAGAAACTGTAGTTCATTTAAGTACCACATGTTCCTCTTTTGAAAGCACAAAGAGTGCAGTGGACACATACTGTAACACCACCAATTTCCTAAAGCTGTTTGAAATTCCAGTGTTCCGACTATCAGAACTTTTTTGATCTGAAACAGTGACATATTTAAAAGGTTTAAAATACATTTGCAGGTTACTTTATGGTTCTGGTATGTAGTAAAAAGCACTGATAATACATACAAACACTTTAACTAACGAGCCATTTCAGGTATAGGTATGACCAACTAGTTTCCTACAAGACTGTACTTACTTGTAGCCATCTCTAATGAAAGTGGCTGCAGGTGGCAAAGGAAGTTGTTCAATTTTAGGAGGAACAGCCCAAGAAGGCCTGAAAATGCAGGCATCGGGTATCTTCAGAGGTAGGAGGCACTGACTTGGCAGTATCTTCAGTGGAGCGAACACAGAGGAGCCCACAAAAGGTTGAAATGATGGAACCTTGTGCACGTACGAAAAATCCTGTAACATCCAAGTGACATTGCTTACAACAATATGGTAAGGTTGCTCTTTAGATATTTATTTTCATTAATTGTACTGTTTGAACCCTCTACAACTGCATTTTTTCCAATATTGGGTATATTTATTCATTCTACAAAATATTCAAGAGCAGTTCCATCAAGGAAACTCAGCTGAGGCTCCTTGTTATACTGAGATGCTATACAACTTCCATGTCAGTAGATTTCACCATTAGATTACCCTCATTTTAGACAAGCTATGTTTGAAAAGTGAGTACTGTACCATGAAATTGTCACACTGCCTAACTTTAAGCACCTAATTTAGGCACTTAAAAAGACTGATCTTTGCCAGGCTTCTCTACTGACAATGGAGAGAGAGGCTGAGTCACAGTGTGAAGAAACCTTAGGTGCTTTAAGTCAGCCTCTCTGAATAACCACCGTGTTGGGGAATAATATAATACAAGTAATAGCAATGGACACTTTACACATGCCAAATATTAAGTATAAACATATCATTAAGTATAAATATATAAACAATCTAGTAAACATAATATTCAATATAAATATAAATGAAGACCAGTCAAACTGGACTTTCATTGACTGCCGTTTGTTTGCAGAGAATGACGACAAGAACTTCAGCCAGAGTTTCTAGGGCTATTCCAAGTTTCTTTCAGAAGAAAAGAGCTAGTCCTTTTGAGGCACTACTGCAAAGTAAAAGCCATTATTAAAATAGTAACAGTAATCTCTCTCAGAATTTCAGTATTTAACATCTCATTAGATCTTTGCATTTTTCCCTTGCACCTTGTAAAGCATTGAGAAATGAGAAATGTGTGGATTACTATCTTCAGCAGCTGAATACTCAGCACAAGAAATCTACTTACATGTTCTCAAAATGATTAGCGATGGGTTTAGGTGCTTGTTTCCCCCACTGGTGTGTATGAGCAGGTGTGACACTTAAAAGCAACTAAACCGTGCTGTTGGAAATGTTTTCAGGCAGAATTGAAATATGTATTTTAATACTCCTAAAATGGTTGTGAGGGAGATTAAAATATCTTCTGTATCAATGACGCCCTAAAATCTGCTCCCACTCAAAAACTTTCAGCTCAACAAATTCCAATCCAGATCTTCTTTACAGACCCAACTTATCCTAGTCTTAGGCAAATTGTTTACTGCACAAACAGAAAGCCCCCCCACCAAGGTCTGTGGCAAAGCAAAGTCTTACAAACCTTCTAAGAAAACTTACTTCAAACTTCTATAATGGTATAAAAAGTGGTAGATACATAAACTGCATAAGGCAAACGGACAGGTGTACCTCAGCAAAGCCTCTAAAAATATGCTTTTTCTCATCATGCCCTCAAGTTGTAAGTTGGGGAAGAAGGAAGAAGAGATCTTGCAATAACAAGGCAGACTCGCTAGATCCGCCCAGCTTTCCAGGCGGTTCACTGTCTTCACGGGGGCACACTGACAACTAACTCCCTTACACTTTTGCAAAGTCTCTCTCAACAGAATTGTCTGTAAAAGCTCTCTGCCAGCTCAGTCCCTTCACAGGTGTCAGCTTAGCATGCAGCCCTGTGAGTGGTAACTCTGGGGACTGACTAGACACACTTTATCATAACAGGGAGACACAGCCCCTGAATGCAACAAGCTGTCTTACTTCCTCCCCTCCCAGGGGCAAAACCGAATGCTCTTATAGAGAAAGTCACCCTGCGGCTTGCCTGTGCTTTACTTTCAGTCTGCCTAAGAAATACTGTTACTGCCATGCAGGAAAATTTACTTATTCATAGCTAAATCATTTATACTAAGATAAATTTATATGTCAGTATTCTCATATTGATATATAGCCACTTCTTGTCCATGCAACTGCAAGTGCTGTATCTTTCCTTGTATAGCTCTCTCAGCAATGCAGATGCTTAAAAATAAGCCTTCAGTTAATTCCAGCACTGACAGGAACACCAAATGAGCAGGAAGGAGGTGGTGTCGGGGAGAAAAATGGCTGCTGAAAGAGAAGGAACAGGCTGTGGCAGATTAGGGACAGGGTGGGCTTGCAGGAGAAGAATTAGTCTATAAAATCAAGGGCTGGGAACTACCAGGACGACAGAGTTATAGTACGTATCTCCCTTTTTATTACCTGCATACAAATGAGCTTGCTGCAGAACAAGGTGATGTCTATTTCTACAAGGAATTGTGCATTTTTAAATAAAACACTCCCTCATGCTATATGCATGAAAATATGATAACGATAACTTCTGACAAAAGTGACAAAAATTGGCCCAAAAAGTTAAGTAATGCAGAGTAGACACAAGCAGGCAGAATGAGTTTATCCTAACTCTTAACCTGTGCTAAAGATGGAACAATGAAATACAAATCAATGTACACTAGGTGCTTATGTTAAGCCCTTTCATGTGATGCTATGGAAAAATGGATACATCTTGGTATGTAAAGTTGGGGAGGTGAGTACTAGTACCCAGCAGCCGAGTCTCCATTTTAAAATAGTTTTTTACTCAGATACACTACAGGACTCAATATAGGAGTAACTATGTGACATTACCTGACCTGTGTTATACAGAAAGTCAGATAAGAATGGTCCCATCTGGCCTTAAAACTTGTGAAGTAACATCAGCTGAAGAAGAAACAGAGCAAGTTCAACCCCTGGGCTTTCTCAGAGATTTTCAACCCTAACCAAAAAAGGCAACATTTCAGAGAGAAAAAGGCAGCCTTTCTACATGCACGATTTTATCCCAGCTGCATCCCCAGAGACTGGCAGCAAGGAGTGGCTATACATAAAAGGGCTACAGAAAAATTATCTGAAGAAATAAATCATTTAACAGCTATTTAGTCACAAGTATGATATTTTTTCATATATGCACATTCTTTCTGTTAAGCATAGGGCTCATTTCACATACAATATCGTTAGTTTCCTGAGAACACCCAAAAACATTACAAACATAAAATTACGAGAAGAAAAATACCTACAGTTAAAATAAAGGAAACAATTAAAAACCTCTTTTTACTAGAGAAAATTTTTTTCCCAACTAAAGACTGGTAAGGTACTTTATATGGATCCAGTTCATATTTGTTAAAGTAGTCCTTTTCACACACTACATGTGACTTGTTTATAAAAATCAGATCATACATAGAGGAGGTAATAAAAATACCGCATCTTCGGCATGTTACCTTAATTTCTTCAGGTTTAGGGCTACCTAATCCATCTTCCACCTCCATTTTAAACTCAGCAAGCTGTGTTGGAACCATGTTGACCATAGGACTTTCCATCATTCCCAAGGCAGTCACAGTCTCTGAACTTATTCCATCTTTATAACTCATTACCGGGGAGAAGGCAGGGTGTTGTTCTAAAGAAGGTGGTGTTGGGAACATCCTTTGGAGATCTGCCACAGCTAAATGTGATGAAATAATGCACTGTTAATCATTAAAATACAAATTCTCAAGGAAATCCAATAAAACAGACGTGACTGACTCAACACGAGCTCTTATTTCATCAGTTAAAACCTAGCACAGATTCTACAGACTTACTAGAGTTCTGACACCAGTATAAATCTGGACAAAAAGTTAATTCCTGGGGATATTTTGCAAGTTTATTGTTCAGCAGAAACAACAAACTGGTAGGTACCCAAATTCTATGTACAATTTTAACAACAAAATATTACATAATAGAAGAGATCAATCAACATTAATGCAAAGTTCACCCCAGCAGCTGTTCCTAAGGAGATACAGAGTAGTTCCTTCACTTTCTTAGAGCTGATAGGAAGCCCTAAAACAGGAGGCTTTTGGAATTACTGTGCACTTGGCTGCATTTTTTCCACTGACACAGAGTCATTGTAGTCTCATTTGGTCCATAGCGATGTAACTCCTGAAGAGAAGACAGGCTACTGTTGCTAACACAAACATCGGAAATTTTGCTTAAGAATCAGGCTGCCAGATATCCAAAAGTGACAAATGTCAGAGGAAGCCATAAAATTATAATTTCGCATCATTAGCCATTAAGCCAGAAAAATTCCTAAATTACTTCTCAGTAAATGAATGTAATATAATCATCCATCATATATTTTTCTTCTTTAACCAAAACAAACATACAAAAAACCCCAAAAGAAATGCTTTATGAAGTGTAATGCAGTCAAACAAAAATCAAAACAGTTGCATTTCCACCCAGCTACATTCTCTTTCCTTCCAGGTACCAGCTTCCATATTTATTTTGCTTAAAATTCAGAATATATGCTATCTTTTCCTGACTTGAATTAGGTTTCTCTTCTTAAATACTTTTTCTGACAGACTAAATGCCTAATTCCATCTCCATTCCTACACATACATCCAACCCAAGTTGATAGGACATGAGGACATACTTGTACTCAATAATGTTTGCAGCCTGAAGATTATGGAAAACTCATAAATAAATACAGATGGATTTTGGACTGGTAAACACTGCATTGTGGAACTCCAAATGGGTGAAACATAGTACTACTCTCAAAAACTAATTGAAAAAGAAATAAGTGATGGAATTAAAATTGTATTTAGTATACAAATACACACACTAACAGTACATTTTTGTAGGATGCTGCAACCTCAAGCTGTATCTCCTGTCTGCCTTAACAGAATTGTGCAGAGATGAGACAGCCAGTCTATTTATTTCTTTAGACAAAGTGAAACAACTCAAATAGGTGAAGTCCTCTCAAAATGGAGTTCTGCTGGTAATAACAGTCAAAACTCAACCCAAAGTCTTTCACAACCCAGAGCAGTAAAATAATGGGCTATGAATTATTCCCACTCAGTTCTTTCTCTGCCCCCTACCTTAGCCTCTGAATTTGTAAGGGCTTACTCTTGTCCTGATACAGAATAAATTAATATTGAAAACAGGTTCAGTAGAATGGAAAAAACTGTTTTCAACCCAATGCTAGTATGAAATATAATCTTCAGGATGTCAGCTGGATTAGCCACTGCCTCTGTTTTTCAACAAAGAGAAGTGCACTTTAGAAACTGGAGAAAGGGGGACAGGAAGGAAGGTTAAAATGAAATGCGGTCAGTAGGAATTTATGATGATGTACAAGGCATTTCAGTTCCCTGCAGGTACTGTTATGCCTCAACAGCTGGCGTCAAGGGGACAGCTACAAAACAGAAGTGTTTCTATTTAACTTATTTCATACAGCTCTATAGTAGATCATTTTCTCACACTCAAGCTCACTCCAGTTAGCAAAATTCTGCAGTGCAGATTCATAAAAAAGTTTAATTACAAAAAATCCCCCAACCCTACAGCAACAGGCTAACTATCATTATTCATTTTCATGTGTGTCATGCTTGAAAAAGCTTTGCATATTTTAAAAAGCTATGGATCAACTAAACCTGTCAAAATCCAATCTCTGTATACTTCAGACTTCTACATTTGAGTAAATCAGCACAGCTTTTATGGGTCCATAAAGCTCTGACTCATCTCCTTCAGACTGTTTTTTTTCTTCTCCTCAATTTGTTCTCATTACCAGCTGAAGTTAATGAGAAGGCATTAAAGGATGATTTGTAGAGAGATTTGATTTCTGCTTATAGCGGCCACAAAAATCAAACATTCTTCCTCCTCACCACTAAGTAATTTGTAATTCGTAATTTGGTTGGTTGGTGTTATACCAAAAATTCTCACCTTTCTGCTCACACATACATATACACATTTCTCTTTCATGTCAAAAGAAATGCCACCTATATAAACAGAATCACAGAATCGTTTAGGTTGGAAAAGATCTCTGAGATCATCTAGTCCAACTGCTAACCCAGCAGTGCCAAGGCTACCACTAAACCATGTCCCCAGGTGCCACATCTACACATCTTTTAAATACCTTCAGGGATGGGGACTCCACCACCTCTCCCTGGGCAGCCTGTTCCAATGCTTGACAACCCTTTGAAGAAGGTGAAGAAATTTTTCCTAATACCCAATCTAAACCTCCCCTGGTGTAACTTGAGGCCATTTCGTCCTATCGCTGCAACACCTCACTACAACCACCTTTCAGGTGCAAGAAATGCAAGAATGCCCAAACACCTCAGAAAGTACAAGTTCTCTATCCCAGTAGTTGCTGGCAACTTCTGTTGGAAAGTCAGTACAAAAAAGCTCTTTGTTTTAACATGTGTTTCAAACATTTCCAGTACTAAATGTAATTTCTAAGTTCCCTGCACTCCTATACCCTTCCTTGTACATGTGTAGTGCCTGCACAAGCTTAATTTCTACCATAACCATCTATCTGTAAAGGGTCTACAATGTGTCTTCAGTTAGAGCCTAGTTCTTTGGTTTTATTCATGCATGTCCACATCTAGATTACACCATAAAGGTGATTTTAGTCTGAATTTGTCGAATGCCAAACGCAATTTTCTTCCAAGACAGGTTGCACTATAATGGCCAATTGATACATCACAGCTTTAAACTCTTCAAATTCTTTAAAAAGAAGAATGATTTATAATTAAAGAGGGATATGACAATGATGTGACTGAGATTAAATACTGAATTGAGAATAGAGGGGATAGCTTCTAAATGAAGATTTGTAACAAAACCCTCCCATACTTCCAATCTAAGACAATAATGTCAAAGGAAGAGCATCTCAAATCTCAGCAGGCACATTAAAAATATATGTCTATATTACCATCCACTGTTTTCATTAAAAACTGCTTATCCTCTTTCGATATTGGCACCTGTTAATTACCAAACAAAATGAGCACACTACCTCTTAGTCCTGAAAAAGTGACATTAGAAGCCTCCTACGAAAAGGCAGTATGGATTTTAACTGTCAGCGAAGCAGTAATCAGTTGTCGTTACTTACTTGGTGGGTAAGGTACTGCTGTTCTACCATCCTTCCCTACAGGGCGTTCCTCAGACCCTACTGCGGGCATTTTTGATGACCGAAGAGCTGGTGATACAGCCTTAAAGCAGAAGAATCACATACCATATTAAAAAATTATACAAAATACTAGAACTCACAAGCTATTAAAAATTCTAGAACTCTCTGAATGAGATTTCACAAGAACGAAATAAGTGTACTTTTCTACTCTCCCATACACTCCCTCCAAGGAGCCTGGGTGTCTTTTTTGTCTCTTCCAACACTAAAACAAAAGAGAACAAAGTCTCTGAGGTATTTTTGCCTGTCTATACCCCACCCCAGATACGTACATATAAACACATATATCTCTATACACACAAATTATATTGAAAATGTTATCACAAACACCAAGCTTGAAATTGTTGTGACTACTCTACTTGCTTCCACGTTTGGACTACTCTAAGACAATAATGAGAATATGACACAGAGTAGGAATGCCATAAGTGGACTACCACAGGGGACAGCTCAACACATGCAAGTTTTAAAACAGGAAGAATATTAGGTCTGTCCAGGCCAACTTGAGAGAAAAAGGTTGGGATTTTTATTTTGACAGAACAGTCCTGTAGTAGATTTACACATTAACTGCAGCATCTTAAGTGTAGTTTGCGTGGAACCACAGAACAGGCAGAAGTGGTATATAAACTGGTGTACTTGAAAAGTACTGCCCAAGAACCAGACATCAGACTTTCAAATCCTATTATCTCCTATCAGCCAGTTCAGGATCATTATGGCTATACTAGATTAAGCTTAAAAATATTAATTATTTAAATCTTTGCCTTTCCTCGTGTCTTATTTTTTCCTGATAACTGATGTCAATCTGCTCTTCCTAATATTCAGCAATTCTTCCTCTTTGCACTAAAATAAACTGCTTGTAGGAATAGAAAGAAACATGTTTCTGGGAATTACTGAAGTTCAGTAAGGTTGAATTTATTTTAATTTGGGCAGTTTCTCAGACAAGGTAAACCAAGAAATCACCAGTTAATGAAACTAGGATCTCTTCCTTAACTTTCAAATAAACACAAAATACTGAGACAAAAACTGAGAACACAAAACTAGATGTAATGAATTTTTTTACCCATGGAAGTATTCTTATAGCCTGTCTATGCAATGACTGAGTCAGTGAGTTAGCTGTACACAGGTGCCCCTCATGACCGAACAACTGCCAGATAACACACGCTTTGATGTTACCTGAACAATCTCCTGATATTCCTGAATTATACACAGTGATGATTTCTCTCTTTGATCAATCTTCTGAAAGGATACCTCTCTTTGCTAGCAGTTCTTCCCAGTTAAAATCCAAGCCTGCCTACTTGGAAACTGCCTCTCCTATCTGTTAGGGATAATCACTCACCACTAGGATTCCATCCTCCTCCTCCTCTTTCTTGGCAAAGATTTAAGTCTACAGAACACTCAGTCCTACAAAGACTTACACCAAGCTCATCTTCATCTGAATTATCAAAGATATTATCTAGATCATGAAGAGATGGAGCCAGATCTGTTACTTGTGTCAGGCTACCAGAGCCTACTCGGCCTGCAGCATTGTCTTGCCGGGTATCTATCAAAAAGAAAAGGAAAAACACAGGAAAAATAGAAGCAAGTTAAAAAACACAAAATTGCATTTTTTCAGTTTTATTTCTCACTCTCAACAGGGGAGAAACAAGAATCACTGAGGCCCTTTTTCTATGATGTAGTCTAGAAATAACCTTGCAGTCAAGTTCTAAGCAAGCACCGAAGGTCAATCAGGAAAGAATCAAGGGTAGCTAATGCTCAACTTGAATATTCTAAAACAAATGTAGTAATTATGTTATTATAAAAAGGACAAGCAGAAACAAGTTCTTTCCATCTCAGGAGCTGTCTATAGCTGTCACCTTACAGTAAAATGTTCAGTATGTGATTTTCTCCTTTCAGATTTTATTGTATAGCTTTGAGTGGTTTTACTTTGCAGGGCGAATTAAAGAGCTTTTACTCACCAGTCTTAGGACCAGAACTGAAAATAGACATGGCATCTTTTCCATCAGGAACTGGTGTAGAATGACCTGTTGTCGGGATTTCCTTGGTACCAATTCCATCTTCTGACTATACAAAAAAATCCAAGAGTTTTTAATGGATATTAATTTAAGCTACCTAATAACAACTGTTTTTCTCTGTTAAGCAAAACTCAGGGCTCTGGGTTAAATGCTTTGAGACGTAAAACAAAGATTTAAGAAGGGAAAAAACACAGGTGTCTGCTGTTTATCTATGTAACAGGAAAACCAGAAACATTATGTATAATTTGCAAAGGATTATGTATATATCAGTTCACTTTGATAGCCAGTACAGATAATTGCCACCTCAATTTCTCCAGAAAACACATCATCTATGATTTTAAGCATGGTGCTACCTGCACAAGAAGAAATAAGTGAGTAGTCACACAATAAAAACAGCTGCGTAATGGATAAGGTACATGAGAAGTATCATGCATGCAGGGCAGGTGACCAAAGAGTGGTGATTAAATTGTTTTCTGTCACATATGGAAGAGCACCTTCTAAGGAAATGCTCAAATCAATACAGAGCCCCTGCCACAAATCCTCTCAGCAGAAGGCTACATTAATTTTGCCCAAGGGAACTAAAATAAACTTGGGCTGGAGAGATCTAAGTTTTGCAGCGAGGTGATATATCAAGCTGAAGCAAGCAAGGAAACAAAAAAAAAAAAAGCCCAGCAAATTCTTTCATCTCTACAAGTGACTAAAAGGCTCAAAATACTTTATTTCTTAGCTTAAATCTGGAACTTGCTGCTGGTCAAGTTGAATATATATAAATAGGAGGCATTCCTTGCCACAGAAGTGTTTTCATATACAAACAGGTTCAGAGGGATGACAGCAAGTACCGGTTCAGAAATACCACAGTGAAATGATGATTTTTCCTGTGAGCCAGTGCAGGAAAGAAATACATCTCTCTCCAATTTTGATCTGTGGAATAGGCTTTCTGTCTCCCTGAAAGCTGTAGAGCAAATACTGTGCTACATACTCGAAGTCCAACAGGAATGTCAGTGATAAAGACTCTGGATTTACATGTTACCTTGTTCTTTTTCAAAGGATCTTTCTCAGTCCCCAGTTTGCATTTTTTATTGCCAGTGAAGCTGTACTTTATGTCACCATCTTCAAAAGTGTAAGGATCACTAGCATCTCCCCAGCCTTCTCCAGGTTGTTGTATTAGAGGCAAGGGGTCAAGATAGTTCAGCGTCTGCACTGGTTTCTGCTCTTCCAAAATTTTAAACCGTTTATTAGGTTGTGCTAAGAGCCTGAAAGTAAAAATAAAAAAAGCAAAGCCATCGTGAAACAAAACAAAAACAAACATACCTTTTATAGTAAAGAAAAGTAACAGCTCTCAAGATTTGTAGCTGTCACACACAAATACAGCCCATGCCTCACTCTATCGTCCTCGATCTAGCAGGAATATTTATTTCCTCAATTAAAGGATGCATTTGCCTACATTTAATATTAAACATCTTACTGTATTAAGAACTACATTGGGACAATGAATAAAGAAACTTGTCACTGGATAATTCAGAACACTTTGAAGTGCACATAACCTTTTCAACCTAGCAAACTTCATTGCAATTACCAAAATCATTGTTGTTATAACTCAAAAATTCTTCCTCAATTAATTTTAGCTTACACATTTTCATTCATTACTCTCTTCGGTACAGCTTTTCTATGCATTGTCAGAATGCAAAAGTAATTTTTAGGCCAGGATAAAATGAATTCAAATTCTTATGCTAAATTTAAAAATAATTAACTAACTATCTTTGCATAAAAGAAAATATGTTTTAAAAAAAATAAAAAGACAGAGCTGAAAAATCCTTAACATTTAGGTAGTTCATGTTCTTCACTAAGGAAGACGCTGCACATTAACCCTAATTTTTCTAAAGTAACATTTACAAGGGATTAGCGTATGCCCTTTTCTGTGTACAGACCAGAAAAACTGTCAGGGTTTTCCGTTTCAATCCTACAGAGACTGAAGTTAATAGTAAAGCTCCTATCGGTTTCAAAGATCTGATAGTAGGTTTACAAAAAAAGCAGTGTTTTTCCATAATATAGTGTCAGCTCCTACTTGCAGAAAGCACAGTACAGCGTAATTTTAAACCCACACAATTGGACAAACCACACTGCAGTGCCTCTTAGTGTCATAAACAGAATTTCACTCAAAGCCAAGCATTTATGTAGTCAGAAGGTTGCATAACTAAACACAGCTTTTCTTTTTTTTAAATGATCAAAAGACATAAGCTTAATAAAACTCATACATTTGCCCAACTTACTGTGATACACGCTACGAAAAGATTTAACAGCTCTATAAAGCCAGATATGAAAAAAATAGCACATTTCTATTTAAGCATTTAACATTATCTCCAACTTACATAATTTTGATGCTACAGTGAAGCCTCCTACTTGTTCCAGTTTCAACTGTAAATAGAGTTTGGTCACGCTTAAAATTTAATGAAGTCCCCACTCAGATCAGTTTGCACTCTTACCTTTTCAGTGCAGTGCTGTCAGAGTTTATTTCCATCTTGGCATCATATCTTTCACACGGAAGATCTGGTGGCCTGAACTCTGGATCGTCACTAGATGGGACACTATAGGTCCTCCACATATCTAGTGACTCATTGTTCTGAATTATCCCACAGTATAATGCTGTCTCACTGACCTCTGCCATCAGAGGTAACCTCTGTCCAACAAGGACCGTCCTATCATCTAAGCTGGGCAAGGGCTGAAGCTCCAGCCCACTGCCGTAGAGTGCTGGGTTTACAGGTACGGAAGGCGCGTCCAGATTCTCTGCTTCCTGGCCTCTGGGCTGCGGGCTAAGTGTGGGAGGCAGAGGGGAAGTAGGGGAATGGGGTGAATCCATAGGATTCATATTCATTTGCTTGCTCGGGTTTCTAGCAGGTATAGATAGCGCCTTCTCATATTTTCTGGAATTAGAGACTTCTAAAGAGGGCTCCATTCCTGCTAATCCCAGTTTCTGCCCTGATGTGTCCTGCTCCATGCATAGCTCTTCAGTCACAGAGGGCCGATGGTGAAATGGCATCATAGGCCTCTTTTGCAGTTTATCTCCTTTTTCCTGTCTCTCTGTTGTTTTGTGCTTTGAAGAGGCGGGAGGTGGCAATGATGAAGATGATGATGTTCCCACGCTGAATCCTGGCTGATTTATCGTTGGGGGACGGCTGGAGCCAGCAGCACAACGCTGTTTGAAAACCTTGTGCCTGAAAGCAGAGGCAGAAACAAGTCACTGCATGGTTTACACAGTTATCTGATCAAATGGGGGAAAAAAACCAAAAAAACCCACCACACCCAAAGAACAGCATTAAGAAATCTTATGCCTATTCCTCATCATTTAACAGATTCTGAAATGGTCACATGGATCTGGACTAGGTTGTTCAAGCCAACTTGGCTGCAGTTTCTCTACCCGATAAAATGGAAAAAGACTGTCTCCAGAAAACAGCATTCAAAGGAAAGATTTAATGTTTATAAAAGCTTAGTACTGCTCAGATGGAAGGTAATATAACAAAAAAACCCAGGCTGCTGTTGTTTTCATTACCCTAAAGAAAGATAGCCTTTCAAATAAAACGACTGCTGTGGAACTACACCACTACTCTCACACGCTCTTGAGCATCTGTTACCAAAGATACAGATCAGACCTGTTTTAGTTACGTTCACGAAAGGCAGAATGCTTTCACAGCAGTTGCCTCCTCCTTATCAGGTAAGGAAAAATAAGTACAACTTTAGCCCCAAAACAAAACAAAAAACAAAAAAAAAAAAAAAAAAGCAACTACTGACTGATGAAGAAAGCATTAATAAATATGTTAAAATATTCAAAACAAAAAAATGCAATAACATACAAACTTATTACTAGCTTTATATTTTAATATGTTTTTTTCCAATTTGTATCCAGTACCTTTGAGACCAGGAAGCACAGGACTGAATTTCAGTATTTCAGGTACTGCTAAACAGTATTTTCATCATATAGCTGATGATCCCCAAGGGTGTTACAACAGGGACATCTAACTCTGTCCATATTTTTATTGGCCCTTGTTTTTTGGGGTTTTTTGTTTAGCTGTTTGGTTTTTTTAAGCTAAGCAGAAATTGAAAGATGTATTGTGCTTAATATTTACACCTGTTTAAAGTTAAATACCCGTTTCAAAATAAGTCACTCTGTCCTTTTCTTTGTTTATGAACAAAAAATATCTAGGACAGCAACAAAACATTTCAAAACATGTAATATGCTTTTTACTCACAAAGATAAAGTATGTTATCACAAGAGACCTACCAGTTCTGCTTTTTATGACCTAGCTATGAAAACATCCAAGTTTTACAGTACGCAGTGGCTGTCAAATGGTACAACTACAACTTTGTGTACTTGCTACATCTTTTCCCTGTAACCATCGACGCTGTGTGGTATCATCCAGGCTTTCTCTGTGGGCTTTGCTGTTATCAGAACATGTTGCAAATTCTCTGCTACAGCAGATGGTCTTTAGCTGCAATCACCCATAATGTGGAGCTAATGCCCTAGTAACTGAAGATTTGCCTTAAGCATGTTCTTGTAACATTTCATTGACTTAATTCTCCATCATTCACCGTATTTTAACTGACCGCAGAAAATTATTTTACACATTCTGTTTTTCAACACACAAAGTTCGGTCTATGGAGGATTGAATTTCATGCCGAGTACCAGACGATTCTTTAAGACTCCATATTTAAGATCTTATCTTGACATTTATACGCTCGTTTATACAATACATAGAATGGGCACAGTAATGACTAAACCAGTATCTATATGACAGCAGCCATCCAATTGCTGCAGCTACAGCAAAAACATTTATGGCTCTTTGAAATCAGGTACTGCCTTCATTTCAAGGATAATGTTTTAATTTCCCAGTTGCTGTGTTTACTAATTCCAGCCTGAGGTAGTTACCACTGGAGGCACGAAAAGACTGAATTTGCAGATGCAGCTGAACTTATCCATAGAATCAGGTTTCCATTGTTTACTGATGATGTCCCAGGCGAAGCTGGACAGCAGTTTTCCATAGGAAACACCTGGTATCCTGACAAAACATGTATCTGTCCCATATTCTTGAGTATACACATACAAGGAACATATAATGAAGGGTAAAGAGCTGCAGAGGAGCAACACTTTCACTCTGGATACAGCACACTCTCCAGGTTGAAGACTCTGCCCCCCATATGACGCACAATTCCTCTGCATCCCTTCGTCTCTTCTAAATACACAAAGAACTGGCTTCACAAGAAGTCAAACAGAAAAGGTACAAGGACACAATTTTGCTTCATTCAATTCTGGACAATGGAACTTTCTAATCAACAACCCTTCAGAGACTGTGAGAACCCTACATTCCTCGATTTCCCTGTACAGCCAAATCTATACAGAAAGCTCTGCAGAGACTGCGGTGGCAGGTAACACATTTAAGAGTTTGGTTAGACAATATATTCATTTTACTATTATTAATGACAGCATTATTCTCCAGTTTGCCTGACTGATAAAAGAAAAATAAAGAAGAAAAAAGAAAAACAGCTCAGACAAAAAGCAGAGAATTATTTTAGCCACATCACTGGCTGTTGCATAGACTGTTATTTTGGCAAAGACCACTTGCAGGGTGGGCAGGCACTGGGGTGGATGACGACAGAAAAAAAAAAAAGCCAAACCCAAAGCGATTAGTATAACATGATCAGCATTTCAGTTTGATCATACAAATGACATTTACATCTGTGCATACTTAAGGAATAACTTCTTTAGGTCATAAAAACCCTTTATCAATCTTGTACGTAGATAATGACCTTAGGAATTAAAAATCTCAGCAGAAGCAGTTTCACAGCATATTTCACTAGAAACTGTTTTTTTTCTAGCACTGTAACATCTCTCTGACAGTTTTAAGAATGGTTAAGCAGAACTGGTGGTGCCTAGTTTGCCTTTCCTGAGTGAGCAGTACTGGAACTTTAAGCATACATCAATGACAGATAATTTAATAAACTCTTAAAGTGTTTGTGTAAAGTGAACTCTGATTTCTTTTTAACCAGTTGACAGTGGATGACCATGCTGTAAAGGTTTTATATTCTCTTGGGTGTTTTTTGGTGTCCAATGAGTCACGGCAGATCGACTGGAGGTACAAGGAGTAGAGAGATTCTTAGGAATATTTGCCCTCTTCCTCCAAACAGGGACAGTTGCACTATTCCTCAATCAGGATGTTTGGAAACTTAGGCAGCTTCTGCCCCTCTTCATCATGAGTCTTGCCACTCTGAACTTTAAAGCTCACATCTCTGAAAAGCCTGAAGGATGAGCTCATTATGAACGAGAAATGTTTGAGTGATTCTGGCCCCCATTCTCTAGTCTAGGATCATTTTTTCCACTCAAGTTGACTACTGCAAATGACAACGATACAAGATGAATATTAATCACCTGAATATAAGTGATGATCACAGTTTTGATATTAGTTTCCTCTTCTCCCAGCTAAAACGTTACTCCCTTTTTTAAGAGTACCTCTGAATTAAGCACGGCTCTTCCAATATGATACATGCTTACTCTCTTCAAAGCTCACCTGGAACAAGAACAACTGACTCTTTGGACTGGATCCACAAACTCCCAAGAAACAGTATTGTTAGGAACTTCCTCTTCCAAATTTGCAGCTGTAATTTGATTCCTCCTGAAGAACATAAAATTATTTTAGTAGTTATCACCTTCTGCAAAACGGAAATTTTAAAATGCATATGCATAAATTCACTTATGTTCCCCTCAAATAAATTACTTCATTCTAATAAATTACTTCCTTCTACTTCATCTTTGAAATAGAATTCTACATTTAACAGTAGTTCCCTCTACTACTCCTTAAAACTTATAGTTTGATTTATGTTGGGGGATGGTACTGGCTCTATATCAGATAGCTCCGTCTGGACTTTGAGCACAAGAAGGAAGGGGACAAGCAATTTAAACAGAATCTGGAAATTCTTCTGACGTTCAATGAGAAAATTGCATGGAAATAGTGAAAAATAAAGATTTCAGGGCACACCATGCCATCGATATACTTTAAATCTCCAATAATACAGGCCTATGATACTAACATCATGAATTTACCATATCCTTGTCGATCGGAATTTTAATCCAACACACACAATGTAATGCTTTACAAATATTACCCTGAGAGTTCTAAATATCAAATATACACTCTTTGGTAATTACTTTGATATTGGGTTCTTCAGTCACCCAGCTTTCTGTCTAGTAACTACAAATGGAGCGAGAAACTGCAATCAATAAATCTGAAAGCATCTAGCTGAAGGCACATATTATAGATTTGTAACCTCAAAGACTGTCCCAATTAAGATACACAACTGCAAATACGATGTTAAGTGTTAGTTTTCAGCTGAACACAGTAACAAATTTGCTTTGATAACACTGTTCTGCATCATTAGCTTTGATTAACGGCAAAAGAACTCTGTGAGGAATCACATTATCTGAGGCAAAAATATTTCAATTTTAACTATATATTATGCAATATTAATAAACAAAGCCATCAGGACTGCTGCCTTACTTGGACTGTGACCTGTTGAGAATGCATTCCTTCCAGACACGGTGAACCATATGATTGTGAAATTTTGGAGTAATCTTGCCTGATTTCTTTGGACTGTGCACACTGACTGTCCCCTCCTGTACAGCTGAATGGCTGATACTGCTCTGAGAGCATCCACTTTCTCCTGCAACACAAATTAAGCATTAATGTTATAGCTGTTCTTAATATTCACATTTGATACTTTTTATTGAAAAGACTTTCCCTCTTACCAGGCCGCTGAGTACATAGATCTTCACATTCACTAGAAAATGCTTAAACATCATTACAAAAGACTGACTAAAGTACATTTCAAAGCAACACCTGCCTTTCGGGTAACAAAGATGGCACCAGGTTATAGCAGGTACTTGTGCAATAGGCGTGCAAGTACTGCACTTCACGTGAGATAATACACTGTGCTGCTTAAACAGAGATAGTTCAGATAGCCCCCTACAGCCTTGTACTGAATCACTAAGAAATAGTGTGGATAAAGAGTTGTTTCACAATTATCCTGGATGTTAAACTTGTATTTACATAGTCTTTGGTGAGCTGCTTTAAAGACTAAATTTGTTATAATATGGATGGTTCTATAAAGCATCTATTAAGAAAACCAATAATTTATGTGGCCTATTTCAAAGCAAGAATCAGTTCTTTATACTCAAGATAAAACCTCACTGAAGAAATGAATGGCTTAGTGTGCTGCTCTTTGTAATATGCTTGGACTGAAATACCAGAATCAAAACTTGCTTTGGTAAAATCCTACAGCTGAGATATATACTACTACAGAAACTGTTCAACACTTGATCATTAGCACATACTATTAACAGAGCATGTGATGTTCTCAGTAGTTCTGTATGATTGATTATCAAAGGAGTAACAAGGGAAGATATTACTTCACCATGTTAATAGCCTGAAAACTCTGATTTACATTCCGCACTTCATTTCTTTCTGTATGTGATGCAGAAACCTTACCAGCTTGTGTATAAGCAGATGTTTCTTTTTCAACTATGAAATACGATTTTGTTGGAGATAAACTGAAATCTTAACGCAGTCATCTTTACAAAATCAAACTACAACAGTAGAGGGAGCTTTAGGTTCATTTGGCCTGGAAGCTGAGAAACACTATGCTCTGCTCTGGATGGAAAAGTAAGTAAGGATATGCTGCATTTTAACAAGGTCAAATCAGTGTACAGAACACTTCGTCCTTTTGCCTGACGCAATTTAAGAAGCCTTAAGAATGAAACACTGAGAGGATTCACTGCTATACATCACTGCATCCAACAAGGTAATTCCACGGATTTCTGTTAGGTGACTTTCAAAATATAAAATTTAAAATTGTGCACAAGCTGCCTAACCCTGTATGTTCTTCAATTCTTCATGCTTATTTTTTCCTCCAGTTAGACCTCTTTGTCTAAGGAATTCTAATTAAAAAAAGAGGCAGTCAAAACCATAAATCCCCAGACATACTGAGGTTTGTGGCTCTAACAATTTATTTCACTGGCTTTCAAATGTTCTACAACACTATGAACTTGACAGATGATAAAAAAAACCCACCAAACAGGTCAAAACTTCAAAATTAGCAATTCTGTCCTCTTCGGGGGAGGTTGGGGAGGAATGTGTGTATATAAACAAACATAATGTGTACACATACACATCACATATGTCAATAGCAGGACAGTTAGAACTTCCGGGGAGCGGGGGGAAGTTTAATGGAAAGAGAAGGACAGGAGGTATGAGAGGATAACCAAGGAGCTACTACAGCTTTCACATTACAGTTGAGCACCAAAAAAAAATTTCCAAAGTTCTTTAACATTTTTATCCTATACAGTGCAGCAATGCACAACATAACATGAAACAGAACTTCACAGCAGGCAAAACCATTTTGTTCTCATACACTGACACTCATTTCGATCCATGAAAATCACTGACAAAATACTGGAACACACATGAATAATTATGTTATGTAATGGTATAAATACTGGAGGATACAACCAGCCACCCACCAGAGGTTACTTCACTATCCCTACCGTGCAGTTGTTTCTACACATGAAAAATGCCATTCACTAGTTTTAGTAGTAATTTGTTTCATTACATACTTTAGACACAATCATGGAATATATGGTTGAAAGAGACCTGAAGAGATCATCTAGTCCATCCCCTGCTTCAAAGCTGCATCAACATACTTGACTAACCTGTTCTTTAAAAACAAACCAACCAACCTCCAAAACCCCTCAATAACCCACCCAGATCTCTCTGCTAATGGAAATTCTGTAACTTCCCACTAGTCAATTTACTCTAATTCTTCATTATCCTTCCTCAGACAAAGTTTTTCCTCTTGTCTAACCTAGTTTTCCTTTGCTCCAGTTTAGGTTCATTACATATTGGTTGCAAAGAAAAGATTTTCTTTTTTCTCCTTTTATGTCTCTGAAAACTCTTACACCCGTGCTTCCTTCAAATTTTTCTTCTCTAGACTAAACAACCTCAGTTCTTTCCATCTTTTCCTGTAAGTCCCATTTGCAAAATCTATAATCATTCACACTGCACTTCCCTGGACGCCATCCAATTTTGGACAAAGTGTTCAAAACTGGACATGGTACTACAGCCACAGTTTTACTAGTATGGGGTAGAACTGAAGTATTATTCACATGCTTCAAACTAATCCAGTTTATGTATCCCATTTACTGACTCCGAATTGCGTGACACATATTTCCGATCCATTTCTCTATTTAAAATGGTGTGTGATATAATACAAAGGAATCATTTTATTGTTCGCTGGAGAGGAACACCCCTCTGATACAATTTTGTATCGGCCTCAAACAATAGCAGAGATCAAACAGAAACTGTGACTTCCAGATTGGACAACACAAACACCTTTTAGATACTAGTAATTTACAAATATTGTAAAATAAAATCTCCCCTTGTGATATTGTTTCAGGGACAATATTGTCTAAAAGGCAATAGAATAGCACATTAAAATATGCATCGGTACCTTGACAGAGATTTGTTATTTAGAAGTTGATTGTCTTGCTTCAGTTAGTTACTAATAAGCTTTTTGCTTATTTTAACTATCAGTTGCCTTGAAAAACACTGCTCAAAGTGAATTTGAATCTCACATCCTATATTATTAGCAGTAAATACTAAATATTTGATTGTCTTCATATACAGGCACTGTTGATGGACAACTGAATGCAGACAAGCACTTCCATGGCAAAGAAACCAACAATTATTACTTTTTTTTGGCTTTGCATCAAGATTGATCCTCTTGATGCGATACTGTCTAATAAAGGCTACGTGGGCTTGGTAGCTCCTTAGACCTCAGTGAGAGTACAACAAGGATTATCTCCAACTGGCTGCACAGCCTCACAGAAACCTGTAGGAACTTCATGTCTTCAACACTTCTATTGCTCTGTATAGTTTGGTAAGCACTAACAAACAAGTTCCAAAAAAGTACAAGTTCAAGCAGAAGGTTGCTCAGTGGTGAGTGGTCTTTAATGATTTTGCAAATTTGAGTCAAGTCAAGGAATCTTCTGTGATCTGAGAACTCCAATTCCAAATAACAGACATTTGCAAAGCATAAAACATGGCAGTACTTGCAAAATTATTACTAACAAAGGTTACAAAGACAGGCTAAGAAAGCTGGGGGAGGAATCTTACCAGTGTATAAAAATACTTGACAGGGAGAATAGAGAGGATATAACTAGTGGTATCTGGTGAAAGGATAAGAGGCGATGGGCATAAATTCACATACAGGAAATGCCATTTAAACATAAGAAAGAACTTTTTACTGTGAAAGTGGTCAGCCATTAGAACAGGTTGCCCAGAATGGTTGTGGAGTCTCTGTCCCTTGAGACATTCAAAACGTGACTGGACAATGCTCTGAGCAACCTCCTCTACCTGACCCTGCTTTGAGCAGAAGAGTTGGGTAAGACAATCTCCAGAGGTCCCTTTCCAAGCTCAACTATCTTGTAATTCTGTTAGTAACTGGCAAGTCTGCAAAGAGCAAGTTCAGAAGACAATCTACACAGAAAAAAATAATCAGTTATAAATGTGACTTCAAAACATTTTTTGAGGAAAAAAATTAAATCACTGAATTTCTTTTTTCTGTATCAGGTTTTTTTTTTTTTTTTACTTTATTATCTTAGAAGTTTGCACTCAACAGATTTTTGACCTCTCTGTTCCTTAGTTTTCATTTGAAATTGCAGTCCTGAATTTGTTACAGCATAACCACACTGACAGCAACTAATCTTAAGGTCTTGTCTGTATTCCAGATGACGACAGGTTACAGATATTTATTTTCATGGCTGAAGAGCAACAGGATATACATATTCATTTCAGTGAAGGAAGATACTAAGGATTCAGTACACCACATATCAAGCATTTGGATGGCTTCTGAGATTTGAACTACTATGGATCCAAATACTGGAAAGAGGCATACTCTACCCTGACAAAAGACATTAACTCACTAGCAAATATAAGGCAGCACTCCATTTGCTGTGTGCCTACCGTGCAAGCCTACGTCAGACTTCATTTGGGAGGCCCAGCTCCTTCTTACCAGTTCCACAGGCTTATGCATTTATTTTGAATGGCCCCTAATTAAAACCGAACTGTGTTGGGCAAAAACCAGTAGCTAGCATTTGCAAATTTTTTATTAATGAATGCTTAATTAAGTGCTGCGTTTCTAGCTCTTTACAAAAACAGCTACATACTCTTGAACATTCACTGTATTCTTGTACCGTAATGACTCAACACCCTCCTCCCATCCCAACACAAGAAAGCTAACACTTCATAAAGACTGGCAAAATCTGTCTAAAGCACTGCCAGAATCCAGGCTCGCAGGTATTGTGCAGATATAGCTGCACAAACACACACAGTTATAGAAAACAGAGTTTAACTGAATTCACAAAGTGTTGTTTAAATTGTGTCCTCTTCAGACGTGTTTGAAGTATGGGTTTCACCTACCACAGAAAAGTCCTCTCCTAACTTTCAGTCTATTGCCTGTCATTAATCTGCTACTGTTCACACACTTAGCCTTACTTATCACAAGCTATGCAAAAACAAAAGGCTGAGTCCAGCCTCTTAAATTCATTACTTACCCATAATGGCCTGCTCTGGAGAAGTGGGTGGAGTGAGTGGCATCCCACAGGTACTAGCAGGATCTTTCACGCTTCCAAGCCCCTGCTGTCCCACATTTATATGGCCTCCAGTATTGGCAGTGCTCTGTGACATGGGGATGTCACTCTGGGAGATGAGAACAAAGGCTGAAGGATATACCATCCTTACACCACCTACAAAGAAACAGAAAACCAAAAGTCTTAAATACACCTGATAATATTCAGCAGCCCTAGCTACTTCAACTTGTTTTCAATGTCAATTAGACAAAACTTACTACCCGAAATAGAAAGAGCTAAGGAATTTCACATACTAATATACATCCAACTCCCTGTAACAAGTACAGGGCTGACACAAGTAGCTTGATACTGCAAATAATAGCATGTGGGATACAGGGAGTACAGAAGCTTGAGGCAAGATAACTAGTCAGATGTTCCAGTGTCAAGAGAGCTACAAGAGAAGATAGGAAAATTATAATGGCTGTTTCTGATTAATTAGATTTTTTTTTTCCTAAAAATCACACAGAGGAAAATAAACCTTCAGGCAGAATACTGAAACTTACCAACAATGACTTCAACTGCCACAGGGAAATCGTTGTCATATCCCAACTCTTCTTCCTCTTTCATGCCTTCTTTTTTCTTCAGCACCATAGGGTAAAAATACTGCCATTCCTCCATCAGTTTACGAGTTGCTGGGTCTGACATCTTGTATGACTGGCCCGTGAGTGTACCATTTAAACCATAAGGACTCACCAAAACTGTAAAGTAAGAAACAACAGCCCCTACAGTATGTATATTGCAGCTATGTACCAGCCAGTCTGCCTCTAGTTTGAGTCAGTTCATTTGCATGCCGATCTAAGGATCTGTCTTCAGGGGAAAGCTACTGCAAAGTCAGGTAAGGCTATACATTCAACGCTGTGTTACACTGCACTAGCTTCCTTTACAGCCATCCTTACTGAGCTAAAAATGGACCTTTTTGCAGTTTAGTTTAATAATTTTCACAACGAACTAATCTAAGTGTACTGAAGCAGCACTCACTATAGCAAAAGGATGACCGTACGTGGAAGTAACAGAGGACAGATATTCAACAACAGGGTTTTTACCGGGAACATACAGTACCAGAGACGTCCCAGCATTAAAAACGATAGAGATAACGATACATGAAGGTGACTAGTCATGACAAACAAGGAGAACTAGTTGCTCAACAACAGGTATTCCCATTCAGAATCAGTTTTGCTTTTAGTCATATTTAATTTGAGAGAGTAATGGATTTAGCTCACTGAAATAAAACTTCCTATGACTTAAGTGTCTGAGTCTCTATCAAAACTTTATATATATAGAAACAAAAATAATAAAGCTTCTATAAATTAACATCCCTATAAAATGGGCATTTTATAAGTCTCTAGGTGTTTCTTTACTGTATGTTTCATTTTATAAGGACTTCTTGCTTTAATTGCTTTGAAATTCTGATTTCAGATTGTAGTAAAGACAGTATAATTCAGCGACTCAAATATGTTTAAATTTTTTTGATGTAGAGCATTGCACCACAATTGCATCATGCATTTGATAAGCCAATAACGTAATTCTATAAAATTCTAATTTCTTGCACTGACAAATAAATAGTTGCAGATACTTCCAGTTTTTCATTGTTTCTGATACATTTTCATAGACACCCCCTTTCTCTTTTTTTTAAAAACTAAAAGCCAAAACAGCGGGCAATCTATGAATGAAAAGTACTCCTGAATTAGATAAGCTTAGTATTTGTATTCATGTAGCATAGAAGTTACAGATTGTAGCCCAGTGGACACCATGTAAGAAAATCAAATCAGTGTGCTCACTTTCTTTAATAGTAAGTCTTTTTAAACAAAAATGATTAATTTCTTTGTTTATTATATGCACATAGCTTTAAAAGCAACATTAATGAATAGAAAGCTCTGGAAAATTCCTGTATTGTTTATGGCTGGCTATATATAGTGTTGAAGTCCTAACATTTTCCCTTACATCCACAACTTCCTGAACAGAAATTTAACCCATTTGAAGAGTTACTCAATCCTACTTTATTCCCCTCTGAAGATAACAGTCCCAGGAGCAAAGTCCCTACCACACAGAAGTGAGGTGAAGTACACAGAGCTCCAAATCCAGCTCACTTACCTTGGAATGGTGACGCTGAGGACTGGGCCATATGGATATGCTCTTCATTGATCAGGTAGATTGGCTGGTGTTGAGCAATCTCCACACTCGTGCACACATTGCTTTCCCCATGAAGAAAGAATGTGAAGGCACACGACAAATGTTCACTGGAGGCGGGGGGAGACAAATGAGAAACAGATTTATTAGCATGTTAATGAACTCATAGGAGATAGCAATTCCATAGCCTTAGAGGCCAAATACATATTCCTGTTTTGATGCTTGCAGCTACTGAATACAACAGGTTCACTGACTGATTGATAACCATATACAACAGAATGACCTGTCACTAGATGACTATTTGACAATGTTGGCAATTATCTCGAAGATTTGTTTTCCTACTTATTTCAAGTAATACGATCATTAAAACAAATAGGATTTTAACCAGGATTCAAGCTGAAAAAGCAGGGGTCCCCAGAAATTCTTCAAAATTCACTTTGTATTGTGTTCTATCTGAAAAGCAATAAAAAAGGAATAGGAAAGCTGTTTGTCTAACACCTCATGAGAATCTCCATTAAAGAAAATAAAGGCACATGAGTATTTAAAAAAGTTGACAATGGTTTAAGATGAACTATGGATTTGCCATTGACGATTAAACTTAATTTGATGTGAATGGCATTCAAAATGTTCCCACTTTACCCGTAGAATGACCTCCCATCCTAGCTAACTATTTGCTTAAATATTCCTTGACACAAAGCTGCAGGAAAAAAGAAAACAAAACACATTTCATGCTTTTCATCATCATTTTAATCAAGTAAAAATTTACAGAGCTAAAGTGGTAATTATGCAGTAATTTTTCTGTCCAATACAATAGCTGCACATAGTTTTAGAGCTGTTGGCTTTGGCACTAGATCAGCCATAATGTAAGCAGTATTGTTAAGACAGCTCTTTACTACCTTCACCAAAAAGAAATAACACAGGCAACTATAATAATTTCACTTTAGTATTTAAGTCAATCAACTTCTCTACTACTGTCAGCTATTTTTAAACAAAGGCACTGATGGTCTAGAATAGGAAACTGTTTTAATCTCACTAAACCTCTGAATGATTCTACACATCATGTAGAACAACTTTTCATCCTGTACTACAGGTTACTCTTCTGTGACCCTCAAATATTACCGCAAAAAAACCCTGAAGAAAACAGTCAGCTAAGAAAAACCTGGAAAGAAAAGGTTACTCAAATGACAGATAACAAGTAAATTTCCTTGGTGCCATCACCTTGTATTCAGAAGTACTTTGTAGCAATAATTTAATTCTATGAAATAAAAGGTTTCAATAGGTTTCCATTTTCACAAGGCAAAGGAAGTTCACTATCATCAGTGTTGTGTAAATTGATCATTAATTTACAGGGGGAGGGAGGTATTCCAGGTATTTCTATCCAGCTATCTTGCCCCAAGAAGAAAAACAAATCAATTCATGTAACAATAATAAAAAAAGAATAATGGATTTTGGCACATACAAGAAATAGAAAAATAACAGCAAAGCCCAATTATTTAACCAAAACCCATTAGTTTCCTTACTAATAGGATGATAGTCCTTAATACAAAAAAGGTCTTTAATAAATTTTAAAAATGATAAATCTGGTCTAAGATCAAGCAGGGATAATCTCTGCAAAGAGTTCAGCATGCAGGTCAGCCTTTCTAAAGCAGGGAGCAAAGCTATTTGTAAAGTAGTCATTTTCAACTCCTGTCTTGGGATATTACACAGAAATCCTCCTGATTCTGCAAGCTTCCTACAGTGTTTCACTGTGAAAGTCTTGCTTGTCTTCTATTGAACTGAAGAAAAAAATAGCCTTCTGGGACCACACAGGGACTCTTTCAAGACTCTTGCAAAGTGGTCTGGCACGAACAAATCACGTGCGATCTTCTGCAACATTCACAACTATCCATAAACACTGAGAATAAGAAATTGTCAAAATCAGAGTTTAAAAGACAGAAGATTCATTTGTTTTTGCAGGGAAGGGAATGCATGCTGTTAACTTTTTCAACCTAGAATCAGCTAACACCAAAATTAATCATTAAGTTCAGAAAATTAAATAGCCTCGGAATAAAAGTGTATACAACTAATTAAAGGAAAAAAAGATCTACAAATACAGTGGGAGCTATTTTACTTTTCTGCAAAAGTGACAGATTAATAGCAATGAGTATTACTACTCATGACCAGCAATAAATACTTCATTAGTGAAAAAGGGATCATTTCTGACACTGGATCCAAAGCAAATCATGCTCAGCTACAGAAAAAGAAGCAACAGATCTCAGTCACTCAGGTATTCCTTTTCTTCAGACCACAGCTAACAAGTCCTTGTGGTATGAAGCACTCTGTGCTGAGCCAGTAAGCCCCAGCTGCTCTGCGCACATCCAGCACCAAGCGTTCCTTCCTGTTCCCCTCCCAGGGCGGTCTGACAGTGCCTTGCAAGAGAAGAAAGTGTTACATGAATTTGATGCTCCCTCTGGTGCCAGTCACTGCTATAAGCTCAGCTTTCAAGGCTAAAAATAACAAAGATCAAGGCCTGGGGACTTCCTACATTCCTAATAAGCTTCTGGCAGATTCAGAGTAAAATGTTTACTTTAGTAACAAATAAGAATTTTATTTCAAGAAAATAGCGTCACCACACTCTGATGTATTCCACTCAGGCATGTGCATCCCAGCCTCCTGACGCTCCTGTCTTTAGTACATTTCACACAATTCCTTAAATACCAGGCTGCAGAAATCACTCTCGCTACAAATGCATGTGAGACAGATCTCCAAATAAAACTGAAGTAGAAGAAAATTTACCAAGCTAAAAACAGTCAGCCTTCAGAAGCAGAGTGAGCACTGAGGCTTTACTTTTAATTACTACTTAGCTGTAGCACTACAATGTGCCTCAAGACCTACATACTTGAGACTAAAGCTCTAAAATACATCAATTGTTCAGGTCCTCACTAGTCTTCCAACAGTGTTTTATCAACATCCAGTTTTCGTAACATATCTACCACTCTTTGTGCCAATAAAGGTACCATAAAAAAGCTAACCATAAACTGCAGAGGAAACTAAAGTTTCTAAAAACGTTAAGCACCATGTTCGGACAGATTTTTGCTTTATTTTATGTAAATTTATTTCAACCCAGTTCAAAAACTGAAGCTGACAGGCTTTTGAGAATCCACTCTACTACCTCTCCAGATTTGAAAACTCACTCATTTCTGTACTCTTTTCTTATCTCTCTGACATTCAAAGTATCAGAAACCCCCAGAGAGGCTTGTGAAACAGCTTCCAAACTATTTTCCCTACTCTACAGATTCTGCTGGAATACCTTGAGCTGTCAATTTATACCTGCGCAGAACAAGTACAATAATCACAAATACTACCAATTTTGAATACCTGCATTATACATTTACTTTGCACCTATTAATGAATTATGCAAGGAACAAAATTAGCTTCGGAATCATGTTTTTGAGCCTATACTGCTACCCAGAAAAAAGGAAGAAGGGACAAAGTCTCTTCAGGCATAAGTGTGAAAGCAAGGTGACCAGCCTGAGCAAGCCACCGGACATTCCTGATCCTTATGAGGGGAGCACAATGTGCCACATATTCCCTACAAGTTCCAAATGAGAAATCTGAATCAGACTGAAGCATCTAATGCATTAAAAAAAAAAAACAACACAGCAAACAAAACCAAAAAACAAACAGTTGGGAGTATTTAAAATTATTTATGGCTTGGGCATAATATAAAATGAAAGTGCTTAGCCACGCACCCATGAACTTAGTATGAAATATATTTCAGGATGGATTATTACAGCTACCTACCATTTAGGGTTTGAGGTTTTTTTTTAATTTCTTCCTTTCCTTGTTTTTTTCCAGGCATACAAACAGTGCCACCAGAGACAGTAGTAACTGCAGCAGTTTTGCTTCAGCAAGTTTAAACACAAACTTAAGCAATACCTATTTTTTTTATCCTATTCTATAAAAAATTAGAAACATTTAAAAAGAATGTAAATCTGTAACTGTACTCTTGTCACACTACGCAGGAATTCTTGTCCCTTTTTTACAGGTACCTTTTCAGAAACCTTTCTTTCCTTTACAGGTGACTGATGGCTGTCTCAGTCAGGACATTATCTACCAAAATAGAATATACAGAACACAGACAGAATATATGTTACTTCCATCTATACCTGCATTAAGGCCAAGATCTGAAAAACGCACTGTGGTCTTGAACCAGCAGAACACTTGAGCATATACTTTCAGGAGTATTTCTACTATGTTCACTGAGAGAGACTTAAATGCTAAAATTACAGTAATTGTTTAAATAGAAGGCTTCCGTTAATAGAAATACAAAGAAAACAAATAATAAACACTCCCCAATTACACAGTGACAAATATTCCATGCTATTTCCCTTGATTTTATTTGTCATCTTTCTTGATGTTTAGATCCCTAGCTTTTACGAGCAAGTAAATCGATAAGGAAAAGCCCCCCAAAAGAAATAGCAATGTCATATAATCTGCTGCCAAAAAAGAAATTTCCTATGTCCTTCTCCTAAGTATTGAAGGTAACTTTTTTCCTCTATAACACAGAAAAACTTTCAAATAAAGAGCATTTACATCAATCAAACCCTCAATTTGGCACCAAATCACCTGCAACTGACAACAACTGTCTTTCAGATCTTTCCTGTGCGATTTTCATTACCTTAAATAACCTCCGAGTTCCTAAAAATGTAACTGAATACCTTGTCAATGTAATATTCAGAACCACCCATAATCTTTATGAATGCCAATCCCTCAGTTACTATAAATTACTTAAAGGAAATAACATTACATTAAATTTACTTATATATAAAAATCGTATGAGGATTATGAAAACATGACTATGTTTAAACTACACAACATCAGCAGAGAAAGGAGAATATCTGACAGATTCAGATATTTTTTCCATTTGTTAGCAGGTTTATATAAATACACAGTGGAAACTGCACTAGTCTGCATTCAAACTTTAAAGAGATTATTTCCATACAAATAATGTCGATGACAAAAATGCCAACGTATTACAATTCATAACTGAGCTTTGCATGTACGTACTAAATGCACACAAAGTAGAACTGTACCTCATAAAACATTTCAAAATACCTCATTTTGGATGACAAATGTGGAAATCAATTACTTCAGGAAAATGGTAATAAAAAACTACCAACAACAATTACTTTGGGACTGGGGGGGGGGGGGGGGGGGGCACCATGAAGAATCTACTAAAAAGCTTAAAAGAACATCACAATTTTTTTTCCTTATTGGAGGGATATTCTAAAAATAGTTTTATGATATCAATTTTATCATTATTATTTCAATGATTTTTAATCACTCACTGAAAAGTGTTTCTATATTTTGAAAAACACTTGCTGCTGTGCAGCAGTTTCTAAGCTAGGTTCCATTCCAAACACTGCAACCTACTTACACACCCAGAGAACGCAATGGGAAACAGATGCCAATACTGATGCTAAAGGTTACTTAGAAGAACGTGGTGAAAATTTGCGAATCCTGTATTTGTAAACATTCATCCTGTTTTTAGAATAATTTCAAGGATGAGGATTTTTAAAGTACTTCTTTCTCTACAGATGAGCCTGAGCTCCCTTTCCCTGCCACCAGGCTGCTGGCAATGTCATTTCTCTCCTTTAGTTTATAAGGAGTTGTCCATAAAGCCACTGACGGTGTACAATTAATCACGTTTTATGATCAGTGAGAGTAAATTAATAGCCCAGTATGAAAATTACTTTTTTAAAAATAATCTGGAAATAAATATCCTCAGTGAAGTCTGAATTCAAACAAGTTCCCAGAACAGCCACAGTCAGAATGCATTGGGAAGACAGAAGAAAGGCCGCCTGCTTTGATCTGAGAGACGTCAGACCCTCTGTTCCAATGCATAGTGACCTGTGCCTTCTCCTTAAACGAGAGAAACTAGGCACTCTCACACTGCCCATATCTCCAGTACATTTCTCTAGGACACATGATGATCCAATTTAGGAACTACAGGGACCTGCCAGGCAGGGGTGTTAGCAGAAAAACCTTCTTCATGTACACCAAGAGAGCAGAAAAGGACCTAGAGCTGAGACTTCATTAACGGCAGCAAATAAAAAAGGCCAGGACATATTTTCTGGCCCTTAGGGAAAATAGCATGTTCATATGATAAAACCCCTTCATCCCCCAAAGGGGGTCATCATCCACAATGATTTACTGGAAATGATCCTTGGCCGTGCTATCCCCAGAACATCTCCTGGGCATTGCCTTGGAAGAGTGCTAGCTGCCACTGCTCAAAGCCGAGTAGGGAGCACGCAACAGTAAAGTGGTTTGGATGACAGCACGCCAGTTCTTGAGATCATGACCCATCTGCTCTAATAAGTAGTGTAGATACAGTCTGAGAGGCAAAACATTTATGTGGCATTTCTCATGCTTGCAAGTAATCCATAACATGCTCTCTGCCTACCAGATGGAATCTGAATGCTGCTCAAGCTGAAATAAGACAAAATTAGTTATTCAGAAGTACAACTTCAGTAGTTCGTAATATACATTCAAGAAACATGGCATAATTAGTAACAGTTTTTGCAGAAACCACAACTAAACCAAAAAGGAAAGCATTTCCAGACATGAGACAATTCCAGTTTTCTGGATGCAACAGCCTTCCAACAAATGGTAGGCAGCACAAAGCTGACCACATTTCTGTACGAGGCATGAAACTCACACAGTTGGTTTCTCTGTGCTATGGCCTCAGATGCAGGCCCACACTCAAATATGTGAAACAGCAAACTAGAGCCTATTCTGTGCTCTGTAAACTCCCATCTGTTGGCCACTGCTAACTGAAGACCTGCTGCCCAGCTGCATCCAACACATGATGTGTTACAGCTGGAGAGAGGGCTGTGGCACTGAACTGCAGCAGTCCCTGCAGTAGGAGCTCGTTTGAAGGCTAACGAAGACCCAGCTGAAACCATGCGTGGCAGCCATTTCACCATATCGCAGGACTCAAAATGTCTTTTCTTCATATGACACACACTGTTGTCTCATGAACAAGGGAAACTGATACTGTAAGAAATCTGGTTACAGTGTGAAAACAATCTGTGTTTCTGTAGCTGTTTCTGCCCAAAGTCACAATTTTTTTGTAAGTCAGAGAACAGGAATACAGAAGAGCAAGGTTCAGATTAAATCATATTGCTTTGGCAATTACTCCTTTTGTTGTTTCTTTTTCTCCCCCCTGAAAAAAAAACAAACAACACAACAAAAAACCCAAAACAAAATACACCAAACAAACAAAAAAAAAAACCCCAACACACACAAACCAAAAAAAACCCAAACATGGGGAGGGGAAGAGAACATCAGTTTCCAGAACTACCCAGGGCTTTTAACGATTTTATTTTTTAAGTCAGTATGTTGTCTCACATATGCCGTTGGATTTTTTTTTTCTTTTATTAAATGTATGAGATGCACACACTGAAACTTGGTATAAATATTAATTACCTTTAGTGTTTTTCCAGTGGTGAAGTACTAAGATAACAGTTGCACAATGCAGCAAGCATTTAGATAACATTATCTAAACGCTTTCTGTGTTACAGACTTACTATCTCAACACTTCCTCAGTTGTCACCAACAAAACCTCTTGCCAAGGCTAATACATGCCTCACTGTGGAGATTCCCTGATCCCATCTGTAACAACCATCTATTCTTTTTCTCTGTATAAATGTGTGCACAAGATGACCTGAGAGCCTGGAGGGACACTGGTGTTTATACTTCAAATGGATACATCAATCTGTAGCATGACAGGGCTAACAGCAGTACAAACACCTCCAAGAAGTCAAGGGGAAACTGCTGCACATCACATCAGCTAACATTTTGAGGAGTAATTATATCACATTGTCTCTACGTACAAGACCCATGTCAACTCTTTGCTAGAGGAAAGGTTACGTACAACGTGCATAATCTTTAATATGAACACAGTACAAATGGCTCCGCATTTTCTGCACTGGCTGTTAATGATGCCTTAGATGAAGATGGTTCCATCTTTGGTTTTTTTAATGACCTTAATAAAGATGGACTGCACTGTATACAGAACAACGTAAGAGGCCTTACACACTGTAAGTAAATTACACTGTGACAGCACTCAAGCTTAGGAAGACAGAAGCTTTCACTTTAGAAAAGAAGATCACTGAGCTTTTGCCACATGTTTTCTGCAGGGAGGAACATGTCCTACAGCAAGAGCTATCTCGTTCTTTCCCTGAAACCTATACCTGTAAAGAAATAAGCATATTTTCCCAAGACGTTAATGCAGTGTTTAATATTTGTTTGGTTTTTGTATTAATGTACTATTTAAAATGTGTAAGTAGTTCCTTCCACGTACGGGCACTGCGAGATTTTCTTCCATGTACAACTGAAGTAGCAGTTTTATTCCTGGAATCCTCAGTGAAATACTACACCCATGATAGGTGAAAACCTCCCATAATTACTCACAATAAACCCCTTATTTTTCTATATTAGTGTTGCATGTTGAACATGGAAATTTATTGATTTATTACTAGCTGCATATGTATATATAATGTGGCTTGTCAAAATACGCTGTTCTAATCTAAAATTTGCTTCTCATTATTTTTAAGATGAAGCAATTTCTAGACTGTTGATGGTCAAAGAAATAATCCAAAGTAACACAACATCCCTGAATAATTAAATTACACAGCGGGCTGCCATGACCACTGCAACATTTATTTTTTTTCTCCACATCCATGGACAAATCCTGTTTTTCATATCAGCGAATACCAAAGGCAACATGGAGTAAGAAGGAAGGCTGAAAGCCCCTGGATCAAGGATAATATTTATCCTCATACCATATACGCAGGAATATGGGACAACGACAGATGGCACAAAAAGGTTGGTCAATACATCCGCTAACATAAAAATTAATCAGTTAAAATCAGAGTATGGCAATGCAGGGGTTCTGTTTAGTTAACGCTTCCTGACTAGAAGCACAGCCCATTCAAAACAACTTTACATGATTCCTGCTCTGCAAATGGGACATGATTCATCTCTCTAACAGGATGCAACCTGCAGATCAAGCTACAGGAATCCAAACAGTACTACTCAATAGGTGAAGATTACGTGCATCTTCCTAGTAATACTTAAGACTTAGAAACATTTAAGGCACTTCAGGTTAGAAAATAGACTGTCTGCAGACAAGAGTAGATAAACAGAGTAACAGCTTCCCTCTAACAGAATTTCAGCTCACTTAAAAATTGTATGTGCTAAATCATTATTTTTTTATAAAATCCAGTTTCTGCTAAATCTAATCAATATCAGATAAAATTGGGAGGATGGGGGGAAGAGGTCTTACGGATCTATGAAATAAAATTTCTGCAATAAAACTTCAACCAGCATTCTCCCCTTAGCAGTAGGTAAGCGATGCAGTAGGCACTATACCACAATGTATAGCTCGAGGCACTTATGATTATTGAACACTTTTTGGTTTTTTACATATGTGTTACACTTAAGAATACTGCTGATTTAGAACTACAACTATTTTGAATTATTTAAAATATCAGTACCAAAAAATGATTCTGCCAGTTTGTCTTGTTCATTATGAATATAAATTCCTTGTGATAAGACACTGGATCATATCCTATTTAGGAAATAAAGAAGTTGCTGTGACTGTATCTATTATAATACAGGATATAGGCTTTACAATAAAATATAAAAGCACACCAAAAAAGAAACATGAAGGCTGTTACAGGTATATTCAGGTTAAAGCTGAAATAAACACACATTTTTCACTGGAAGCTCTGAGCTTCACATACATGTCCTTAAGAAAAATCAAGAATTTGCTCGTATCTGTACCAGTATTATCAGTTATTGTAAACTGTAAATAAAATAAAAAAAAACAAATGCCCCCAAAACACTTTAAACTATAGTGCCAGCTGGTAAGAAGTACAAAATGAATGATAATTAACCAGAAAATTGTCAGAGATGATGCAATCTTTCTTGCTTTAGCATACTCAAAATACCAACATCAGGAAAAACTGCATATAAAATTTCTAAACTCACTGCTCGTCACCATTCTGACACCTCTCTCTCCTTGTCTGAATCACTGTGTTTTCCCAGTCTTTGTAATGGACTCCTTTGGAAAATTCATTTCCACAGATAATCTAATACTCTTCAAAACAGGAATGCAGCCAGATAAGCATATATATTCAATGGGACACATAACTTATCCACGGCACATGGATAAGCTACATGTTAAGTTACATGTGGTATCTCCAAAAGCGCCCTCTTTTTCTTAGTCTTAGCATTTTATTAAATACCATACAGGCATAAAATCACCTCAGAACTGTCATGAGCAGTTGTGCTCTAGAGATCAGGACTGAAAAAAATCCTTTTGCATTTTACTAACCTAAAACTCAAGAACAAGTCTGACTGGCACTGACGGAAGTTTGCCAGCCAACTATTCCATTTTTTAAGCCTGAGGCATAAACTGACCTTTTCTTAACAGCTCAGTACTGCAAAGTTTAAACCCTGGGTCTCCTTAAATTTAAGCTTTCCTTGGTAATTTTATCACAGGTAATACAGCTATCAGTTACTTCGTCTCACAAAGTGAGCTGGATTACAGTCGCTGACTGGCACAGCTGCACAATGATTCACCTGCGGGTCACAGACCTATGTATAGCTGAAGCTTTGGAAAAAGGAGGCTTCCCCTTACCCCCCATAAAGATGTTTCCAGCAGTCTTTATAGGTAAAAGTATCATCCCTTCCGTTAATCTTGTCATGCTGCTCTTGAATTAGCAGCTGTTGCATGCTGGCAATCAGTGGGCTACTGAAATGTGGGCACCTATTCTGGCAGTCAGCCATGCCATCTACACTCGGCCGGGCACCTTAACACTGAAAGCAGAGCCCTCTTACCCCTTGGGGGAAGGGCGAGGGAAATGTTGAGAGGTTTGACATTTGATACATGACAGGCACTAGCCATCACACAGGTGATTATCATATAATAACTACATTCATTGAATTCTCTAGATTATAAGATCATTGTACATAAATCCTAAAAATGGGGCACAAAAATAACAAAAACTGAGACTTCATGAAAGAAAAGACAAATGTTTCCTACAATAATAAACCTGAATTTTCTAAAGAGCATGCAGTCCTCTTTTTCATTGCTTTTTGACTAATTTCAGAAGCACTGGCATGGTAATATCAATCTATAGTAATTCACAAGTTAATAGATACTACAACTAATTTGCTCTATCTCAATTTCAATTACTTGTTCACTCAGTCACAAAGATGCTCTCCAGACATGCATGCAGGCTATGTCACCACAGTTAAGATACCAGACCACAGATACATAGCATACTTTTGACGTGTAAGTTATAAAAATAAAAACACAGCATATCAAATGCCACCCCTCTTCTTAGCAAAGTCTCTGAACATACGTTTATTTTTGCTGTCTGCTAATGTAGGTTAATGCAGCCTTCTTCCCTTCACCCCCATGAAAGCTGAACGCTATTATCTAAAGTAACATTATATTAGATTAAGGCCATTCAGAAAGGATATTCTTGAAAAAATACGGCCAACTGACAGGGAAGAAGGGACACAAGCCCATACTTTGTTGTCATTAAGTTCACTGAAGATGAAATTACATTTATCAGTTTCATTCACAAAACAAGTACATCCACAGGGGGAAATGTGGTTACTTAGTTTCTTCAATACAATGAAGAAGAATATTATTGTCAAAACCTAAAATCTATTAATGCAGAGTTGACTTGTGTTTTCAAACAGCTGCTTGTCATGGGCACCTCAGGGGAAAAGTAGAAGTAATAACATTGTATCATGAGTTTCATATCATACATACACACAACCTTAAAAAGTCCAAAGTCATCAGGTATTAACCCCATGTACCCATCTCCCTGTATGAACCAATGTTTAGTTTTTCTGGCAGGTAAACTTCAGCGCTGGGAGCTTTCCACCAAGGAAGCTGCCATGCTCTTAGACCATGTAAACTAGGTAACTTCTGATCATCTTAGATCAATTTAAAAATAGCAACTGGAAACAGGATTTGCAACTGCTGGAAGACTGTGTTCCTTTCTCTTCCAAACATACCTTCTGATACATTCACATGATCATAAACCTAAGATAATAACCCAGTGTTTAAATTACAGAATGTGAAGAGATATGAATCTCCATGGAGAGCTTTAATATTCCTAGGACTTGCAGCTAAACTTAGATTTGGCAGAAGGACAGCGCTACTGTAAAATTTTTGTCCCTGAATACCTTAGCTGAATTAGAATTTTTGAAAAATGAAACCACCCCCAACAAAACAAGAAAACCCAGAGCCACTAAGCAAAGCATATAAATCTACATTTGGTCATACTGCACACCTTGCTCAAGTACCATGGTCTAAGTATATGATGCCCTTCACACTTCTATTAAAGAGCATCCAAGGTTTAATGAGTTGGACTCAAATTTTTAAGACACCTGAACCCCATTATTTTACAGCATGGTTTCAGAGACAATTTGTTATCCTTTGCTCTGTTGTCTGTAAAAGAGGCCACAAAAGATGTAAATACCCATTAATATACATTTAAATTTGTGCTGTAGGCCTGCTACCAGCTGTCCTTTAGGAGGATGGTTGCACAAAATTATTTCACGTGTCCATTATGCAGTATGACAACAATTAATGGAATAAATTTTATGATTCAAAACAACATTAAGCAACATGCAGAAAACACTAAAACCATGAAAAATGCATTAATTTATTCATTGCCATGCATTTGTGATCTTTCCACTTTCAGAGTACAGTTAAATTGACTAGTTTAGAGACCAATTAATCCCTTTACATTTAAGTCCATCACTGAATCCTCTCCAAATAATTTAGCTTCTACATGCTGACTCCCATTTGATGTCCCTGGTGAGTGAATGTAGTTGAAACAGGTGGCACACAAATTGCGTTTAGTAATACAGAAAGAAGAGCATTAGCAGGGATATGAAGTATTAAAGAAAGACTCACAATTCAGTCAACCATATTCACTCCTCTATCCTCTTGTGCTCCAGCTCCCAATCATATCCTGAATGTTTTATTTTTTTTTAAATGACAATTGCAGGTCCCAGATAATTATTTTAATTTTCATTAGTTTCTAGTCCTCACCTACCTACTGCTCCTCTCTTCCCTCAATATAGTTCTACAGGCTTTTCTCTGTCACCTTAAGTCTTCTATCTTTCATATATTTAAGTTAATGTTAAATTGGCTGAAATTAATTCTAGAAGATAACATCTTGTTTAACCTCTCATTTCTGTACTTGAAAGCCCAAAATTTCAGGTTCTGTAATAACCATCCTCCTTCTAGGATTACTCTTCTGTAATCAGGTTTTCATTTCTGCTTGCCAAGCACACCTACCTAGTTTAACAAATTTAGTCACACTGTATCGCTTCGTATCACTTCACAGAGACCGTAACTTCATTTCTTTATGGAGGTCCAGGAAAATGGTATCAAAAATAAGGAGAGATGGATCTGTCAGCCAAGGAAATCATTACTCAGATGGGTAACTGAGACATTGGACATCATCCCAAACCTGCAAACTCCAGCAAGACAATCTTGGGGGGGGGGGGGGGGATAAATTGAGGTTTTTGCCTATTTAAACCACTCAATTCTCACCAATATTAGAACTGGATAGGACATGTTACTTTCCCACAAAATAACACATTGAAGGGTATCAGAATGAACATGACATTCTTCTGTATACACAATACTGTAACTCTGAAAATAAAGAAGTTCACCTCTTCTATAAGCTACTCAATTAAGCAAAGTTTGAAAAGAAATAGTATTTCCAATAAACTGTAGTTAAAACCATGTCCTGAAGCCACATGAAGCTCAGATAAAGAGACATTAAAGTAAAATACTATTTCTTTACATCAGTCCAAGATTTGTTGTATTTTAAACATTCACATAGACATATGATAAACAAATTATCTGAAAACTAAAGAAAACATGTTCCAAGAACACAATTCAAGAGAAAGAAAATAACTGTTCTGTCATACCAAATGCAAGGTTTCCTGTTTTCAGTTCTACCAAGTAACTTTATAATATAAATTATTTCCTCCTTAGTTTTTCCCTTAAGAACAAGTTTCTCTCTGAAACTGCTGCTAAAATGGAAAAAAAAACCCCGAAACCCACAACCAACCAGAAACAAACCACCACCAAACACACACACAGTTCTGCGCTGAGAAGTATTTTATAGAAACACCTGGCATACCAGTTATGTGCCTTTACAAGAACGAAACTACAAATCCTGCTGCACAGTATGCTTAACCAAACAAAAAGCTCTCGTGAACAGCACCCATTCATGCTGGGACAGTGAAACAAAATGCCCATCAAAAGAAAGGAAAAGGAGTATCATTTATTCATCCTCAGTCTTTTGTTATGACAAACCATTACTGATTTCTCCATTCTGAGACACGTGAGAACTTTGTGTAAACCTTAAGTAGGCTTAGTCTCTTTAAAACCCGGCTCCTGTGTCTTGGCCTATATTGCCATCTATACTGCTGACTCAGGATCTCTGCCAGTTCAAACAATTCCTTAGGCAGGAATGTGCTGTAACATCAGTTTTGTACTGAATTCTCACCCACGTAGAGAAATGAAACGGTTGAAACTTCATAGACTAGTTCTGTGATGGCACATGTTTGCTTGCAAGAGAGAAACAACGCTGTTCAAAATGACTATAAACAAAAAATGAAAACAAAATTAAAGACATTAAGAGATGTCTTGGTCTATTAATTACCACACAGAAAGCACATGGCTCTTGCACACGTATAGGCACTGTGTGCAGAGACCTACATACATATAATTCTGAGCTTCAGTGGATAATGCAAACACAGGGAAAAAAGATGCAGTTTGCTCTGATCTTCAAACCAGCCTCACCAGATAAAGTACTGAAAAGGATTCTAAATGAAAGGAAAAGCTGAACTCCACGAACCATACGTGCAAGCTACTATAAGGTAAAGTAGCTATACTTACACTTACCTCTGAAGTGTTTAGATTGCACAAGGTTCACAAAACTTTCCTGAAAACCCCTAAGACTTCATTATTTCTAACAGGTCACTGAGATTTGGCAGGATTTTCCTCAAGGTCAGAAACATTCTCTTCATGCTTTCAATAAAATACTGTCAAATTCTGACTGAATTACAGGGTGAAAAAAAAATAACCACTTCCCAATTTTGGTTTCTCCTCCTGCCCAGTAACTTGACAGCCTGCCAACATTTCTGAACATCTAGACTCAAGTCCATGCTACAGCTATTACTGTTACCATCCTATTCCTGAAGAATCCAGAAACAGAGAAAACACAGGTGTTACCAGTAAACGTGGGAAAAGGGAAATGAGTTAGACTGAAATCACATCAATATCCCTCAGCATAGTCTGCAGCTTCAGGCTCCAATTTTTTTCAGTCTAGCCTATAGAAAATGTCTCATACCATAATTAATAAAATGGAACCAAAAGAAAAGGAGCTCTAAATCCATTTCCTCCACTCCCATTTTTTTAAGTTTCTCACTTTTGCAAGTCATATTAAGCAATACCTCATCAGCCATAAAGCACACAAAGAGTTTATTTAGAAGCTATTCTGACAGATTAAAAAAGCTTCACTCCCAAGGAATCACTTTTTGACCCACGCTGCCCCTCTGAAAGAACCTATCATAACTTTGTCTACTGCAAGGTTGACTGTTTACACATACATCCTCCATCAGTGGCTGACATGGTATGTTTTACACTACTGTGAACTGCTATTTCCCTGGAGTTTCAGAATGAGCAAGACAGCCTGAGAAGACTTTTCTTTCTTAGTAGTTCAGAATTCCTGGAATGGTTCAGGAATCACTCCTGTGAGTCTTTCCAGCACCTTTATCACCATGGACAAGAACGAGCACTGTTGTAAAGAGCAGGCAATTAGAAATAATGCAAGATACTGGAAAGGAATGGTCAAAGAAATTCTCACACATCAGCAAGGGTCTCTGTTGCCTCTTCAAACCCTGGTCTCTGCATTGGCACATCCTTCTTTCTGATATGGACAATTATTTTATGCAACGTGCAGCCTCACCCAGTACTCAGTCTGTTCTTTAGAGCTATCTACCAACCCTGAGCTGCCTGGCTCCACCACATCCCAGCAGCTACAGCATATGTTTTGTTCTGGTATCCCTCTCCTCTAAAAGGAAGTGAGCTAACAGCAGAAAAGAGAATTTTCTTGGTAACACTGACCTGCTCTTTTTTCACCCCTGGCATCTGAAGACAGGCAGAGTCTTCACAACATTGTGTTTACATGCCCTGTGAAGGGGGGAGTCACTTCCTTTTGAAAATATTCTGGTAAATGGTGGGATTGTTCACCAGCCTGATTTCTATCAGGAAACACGAGAAGGTTTTTGAAGATGCAAGTACAATAGGCTGCATAATCTTAACGCTGTTCCCACAGAGATGTCAGGCTTCCATCATGCACTTAAACAGCTGTCTGCATACAGACCTTTATCAAGCTCCTTTGTTTCAGCACATTCAACTATTATAGAAAAAAAAGACACAAATATATGTGAGCAAAGAGGAAAGTCAGAACATACGTTATAATGTGTGGTCTTGTGTGGAGCAGGTTGGTAATACTAACATTGAAAATGAATGAAAGGAGTAAAGAACATGCAAATCATTTCACTTTTTCCTTTAGGGCATATGATTTCCTCAATACGCAGGCTACCGACTCTACTTAACTATCAGAAAAACAGAAGCTGCATTTGTCAATGCTTAGTGACCTATTAAAAAATTCTACTGTAAAATGAGACTGTTTCAGGTGTTACAGAAGGTCTTGAGAATCAGATACCGTTATTTGCAGACAGCAATAGATAAATTGCACAAAAAGGTTTTATTCTGTCTTTAAAACTTTCCTGACCTTACTGTCATTGAAATGACAGACCTGGCCTATGGAAACATCCTTATCAGTGGAATGGCAAAAAGGTTAAGTCCAGACTTGCATTTTATTCCAGAATTTAAATCGTAGGTGTAAGAGGTAACTCTTTGCACAGAACTGGTACAGAATGGAGTCACACGATGTTGTTTAAAAATATCTGTAAATTCACTCTATTCTCAAGTTGAGGGGGAAAAAAGAGACAATGCTGCCCTAGCGACACCACACCTGCATCTTTACCACTTAAACCCCGTTACCATAGCAACTGCTATGGTCTCAGTGTCACTCTATACAATCACGAACTGGAAATGGAGTGTATCACAACCCTAACAACTATATACTTGAGAAACAGAATTGAGAAAAAGCGTTATTTCACAAGGGTTAAAACAAAGGCTCTTTACTCCCTTGAGTGCTTTTGTTGTGTTACCATGGACTTTTGCATACCTCCCAGTAAGCACAACAGAATTACAGAGAACGTGCTAATATTTCTGATCACATCCTACATGCTGGATGAAGAGCAAAATGGGTGCAGATGGATAGGGTTTTATTTTTAGGCAGGGTGACTACTGTTCCTTTGAGAAAATCCAAAGCTTGGAAAGCAGTACTACTGAGAAGACCTCGCTGTGGTGAAATGCAGTGCAATTGTGGGAAAAATCTTAAAATCCTCCATGTGTAGAAAAGGTTTTGAGTTAAACTCCTTGATAAATAAATTATTTTTCCTATTTTTTTCATGACAGATGAGAAGTACACAAGAGTATATTGAGTACATCGATACATAAATCTGAGGACTATTTAGTCCAGAGTAACAGTAAGTAAACAGCAAGTAAATATTCAGCAAACTCTAGCTGTCTACTGTCTTTTGTTTTCTCATGAAGCAACTCAGATATTAAAAAAAGAAATCTGTATATGTCCTTTGATTTCAAAGCATATCATTTTACAGTTGACACATGAAGGAAATTTATTCAGGGATGACCTGAAAAATTTTGGTAAGTATTATTATCTTCAGTAAGTGCTTCTGAGTCAGATTCAAGGAATTACTTTCAGATTCACAAAGTATTTGTATTAGGACAGTGGGCATTTTTACTGAGCCTAAAATTTTTTTAAATCCTTATACTAGGTCTTTCTGAGAATCAGGCTACAGGAATTTGTCTTCTTTGCACAATTAAGAGACAATTAAAAGACTCCTCTTTTTTGATGTCCTAGTTTTACCAACACATGATTAGTAGTAGTATTTACTTCATAAAGATGTGGCTTTATTTTCCTTCAAAAAATAATTATTGGGAAGAAACTGCAGATCTAATAGAACAGCAAACTTCAGACCACCTGAAATGCAACAAGAATGCTTAAAAGCACTACAAACATCACTCTCAAAGGAGAGAAAATTTTCTTAACACTGTTTTCATATTTTTTTATTTTTTAAAAAATAATTAATCAGAAAGAGAAGATTCTCTTAGTAGCCCAGCTGAAAACAAAATTCTGAAGGGATCTGACTGTTTTGGGCAGACAGAGTATGAACTGTAAAACAGGCTACCAACTTGAGGAGACACAGACAGGAAAATATTAGGTTTCTAAAACATAATTAAAGTTTGTAAAATATAGTTCCTTTTAGTGAAGGAAAATCAAGTTACTTATTTTGAAAAGTACATTATAGTGGATAGTTTTGTTTGTGGGGTTTTGTTGTGTTTGGGGTTTTTTGTGGGGTTTTGTAAAGTTTTGTTGTGTTTGGGGTTTTTGTGGGGGTTTTTTGTGTTTGGGGTTTTGGGGGGGGTTGTGTGGGTTTTTTGTGGGGTTTTGTTGCGTTTGGGGTTTTTTGTGGGGTTTTGTTGCGTTTGGGGGTTTTTGTGGGGTTCTGTTGTGTGTGGGGTTTTGGGTGGGGTTTGTGGAATTTTGTTGTGTGGGGGGGGTTTTGGGGAGTTTGGTGGAGTTTTGTTGTGTGTGGGGGTTTTGGGGAATTTGGTGGGGTTTTGTTGTGTGTGGGGGTTTTGAGGGGTTTTGTTGTGTTGGGGGTTTTTGTGGGGTTTTGTTGTGTTGGGGGTTTCGGGGGGGTTTTGTGGGGTTATGTGGAGTTTGGGGTTTTTTTTGAGGTTTTGTTGCGTTTGGGGGGGGTTTGAGGGGTTTTGTTGCGTTTGAGGTTTTTGGGGGGGTTGTGTGGGGTTTTTGGGGGGTTTTGTTGCGTGTGGGGTTTTTGTGAGGTTTTGTTGCGTTTGGGGTTTTTTGGGGGTTTGTTGAGTTTAAGTTTTTTTTGGGGGGGTGCGGGGTTTTGTTGTGTTTGGGGTTTTTTGGGGGGGTTTTGTGGTGTGTTAACAGGTTGCGCTGGGGTCGGGCATTGTGTGGTTTTTTTGCGGGGTTGCGCTGGGCTCGGGCGTTGTGTGGTTTTTTTGCAGGGTTGCACTGGGCTCGGGCGTTGTGTGGTTTTTTTGCGGGGTTGCACTGGGCTCGGGCGTTGTGTGGTTTTTTTGCGGGGTTGCACTGGGCTCGGGCGTTGTGTGGTTTATTTGCAGGGTTGCGCTGGGATCGGGCGTTGTGTGTTTTTTTTGTGGAGTTGCGCTGGGCTCGGGCGTTGTGTGTTTTTTTTGCGGGGTTGCGCTGGGCTCGGGCGTTGTGTGGGTGTTTTGCGGGGTTGCGCTGGGCTCGGGTGTGGTGTGGTTTTTTTGCGGGGTTGCGCTGGGCTCGGGCGTTGTGTGGGTGTTTTGCGGGGTTGTGCTGGGCTCGGGGTTTTGGTGGGGTTTTGTGGTGTTTGGGGGCGGGTTGTTTGGTTTTTTTGTTTGTGGGGTTTTTTTTGGAGGGGGGCCTAGGTTGGGTTGTTGGGGGTTTTTTGGAGACCTTGACTCTAAGCTTAGCCTGGCAGATCTTAGTACTGTTACTGCTTGAAGCCCCAAACCCCTCTTCCCAACTTGTCATCTTTATTGTTAACCTCGTCAGAACAAATCCAACAGATTCTGTATCTTTTAACATTTCTCTGTGCTTATAGGAAATGCAGAATTCTCTTGCACAGAAAAAAAAGACTAGAAAGACTTAACTGTTCAGTTGCACAGTGAAACATGGAACACAAGTTGGACTTACATTGTGCAGAGGTCCCAAAATTTTAAGTTTCTTGAAATAATCATTTTTTCTTTTTTCTTTTTCTTTTTAATACAGAAGCTGAACATAAATAGACACTATCAGGCTTAAATATCTTTAAATACCTTTAATCCCTGGATTAAAATGTAAAATATCATTATCACATTTTCATTTCGTAACACAGCAGACTCTTCCCACAGTCGGAATCACATACAATTACTCTTTGTGAAGATCACCTTCCCATATTCTTCCCCTGCTCCCCACCTCAACAACACTGGGTACAAAACAGGGACAAATACGCTATGAATGCTGCTTCATCTCTGCTTGGACCTTCTCTCCTCTTCATGGAGTATCAATGGACTTCTACTCCCCCTCACTTCATCCCTCCACAACTCCAAGCTCCTCCATCTTACTGAAACAAGGGCTGGCATAACTGGTTGTTTGTGGGCTGTAACCCCTTGCTGGTGGATAAGGCAAACCCTCACCTCCATCTTCCCCAAGCCTCTACTGTGCCAGTGCAGTAGCAAAACGAGCACACAAACAGCAAAGTTACGCAAGAAAACAGATGCCAGATGAGGGCAGGGACACAGAAGACTCATAAGTGCAGGGAGCATAAGTCTTCAAATCAATGTATGTAGAGATCAAGTATGCACAATTTTATAGACACCTGCAAAATGTGCAGAGACAGATGAGAAAGCATATACCTACATGGTATCTGTATTTCAGGAATGGGCTGTAAGCCTTCCGCAATTAGACCAGCATTTTTATAGCTTCATGAATTTCCATGGCGTTTTGTGATTAAACATCTGCTGGCTTTCATCACAGGATAATACTGGTAGGCATGTTTTTGGATAACAACTTCAGGTATGAATACTATGAAGGTAGATTCAAAGTCGGCCTACTGTGGTTTACTGGTTACCTATTTGCTAAGAAAATCACATGGGTACTTTATGCCCAAGAGCAAAAAACAGAAAACATGTCAGAAGCTATAAAAGATTTTGCTGGACTCCTGCTGAGAAGCCTGCTTGTTAGATACAGCATTCATACATTTATGTCTTATTTTGTTACCCTCTAATAAGAACAGACTAAAGTAAGCACATCCCTGGTAATAGTACTTTCCTCTTTCACAGAGATAAACCAAACAATCTCACTGTATAGTACCTCTTATGTCACTGAAGGAATTACCTTTCTGTACTTCAAACACTGGAGTGAAAGAAATGACAACCGATCTTAAAATAACATTGTATCCCTAGTAAGCTCATCATTGGTTTAACTAAAAGTTTTTGAATACCCTAAATCAGCAGGTAGCAGAAAAATACTCTTCACATACCCACACAGAGCACAGAACTTCCACTTCCAACTGACAGTACTTTGCTACCTCCTGCACACTGTAATAAATCCACAGAACGGAAACAAAGAAAAACAGCACTACTACAGATTAAGAGTAGCTAGAGGCCAATCAGTTTAAAGAAAGCACCTGAATAACTGGCTTAAGAAATGTTTTCTAATAAAGATATTGCATCCCATTTTTGCATCCTGATTCAGCAATTAAAAAAAAAAAAAAGCAGCCTATGCCATTTTTCTAGTTCAACACAATTACTACAACTTAGGACTGAAACAGGTAGAACAAATACAAGGCTCTAAAATTGCTCATTAAGCTAAAGACACTACAGTAAGTGCTTAAACAAAATATCCAAACTGAAGGAAATGCTTCCTTGTTTCTTCTTATACTCCATCTGCTTCAAGAACAAAATCAAAAAGCAGATGCAAAAAAATCATTCTTTCAGCAGAAGATAATCCATAAAGTTACATTTATTTAGTCTCAGTGTAGGTATTTCTTTAAGATACAGCAAACTGCAGACAGGAATGCAGACAAGTAATAAAAAACTTCACTCAATTTTGCTTCAATTTCATTCCCATTGCAGTATTAGCTGCCAATACTGACGAGCTGACAAGTATGTCTCTTATCAGGTGATTGTGCTCTCAGTACTCAAGGGAGACAAGTTTTGGGGAAAAAAAAAATAAATCCATTTCCTCACCTGCATTTGTCAAAAACAAGCAATCCTCTGGAACTTTATTCGGTTAAGATTTAAATTAAGGTCCGTATTTATTGGTATTTATAATAAAACTGTATTTGCTAGTACTATACTTCTACACAACTGAAGAAATGTTTTATCCAATTTTGTACCGTGTTCCAGTTTCTGGAATAAATGGAAGCAGACCCACTCACCCCAGCCCCTGCAGGTATCCAAGGCATAGCTAGACAGCTGGCAAACACTGGGACATCTCAGACCCACTCCGTGCAGCAAAGGCAAATCAACTCTCTGCCTGCATGCACAGCACATCACTGCAATTCCTTGGAACTGTGCATTGCACCAATGTAATGACTCTTGGTATTCATTTTTCTAGAGTAGGATTCCATGAGAATCACATTTTCACCCGTGAAAGAGAAAATACCGAATATATGAATGAATGAATTCAAAGAATTTCTGCAAAAACAGAGGACTGGCACTTTAACGAGAGAAATAAAAGAGCCTTGAACAGCATGCTGGACAACAACAATACAATTAGAAGACCGGAGCTGGGAAAGGATATTGATTTATATTCTCATCTCATCATTGTAACTTCTGGTCAAACCCAATCACTTAGACTTAAGTATGCAACTTAACCCAACTACATTCACATTTCTCAATGAAATGAAGTTTAAAGTAACTTCATAAAGCCCACTGAGAATCCAAATGAAGAAAAAACAAACAAACCAAGGAGCAGAACATTTATGATAGTGAGGAAGCACCATGTGTGACCTCCTGACCAAAGCCCCAACCACCAGAAGAAGCCATCCAGCAGTTTTAAGTTATTAAATGTTATTCTCTCCTGACCATCACCAACACAATCCAATAGAATTGCTCAAACATCAAAAAGAAAAAAGAAGCCTCCTTCCCTCCATCACCACCACAAAAAACCCCCAACTAAATTAACAAAAAGCATGAGTGATGTCATACTTTCTTCATACTTCAATGGCCTACAAGGATCAAAGTCCCTACATTTCTTACGCATTCTGTAGCCTATTTTTTGCCCTCTTTAAGACACTGTTAGTTAAGACAGGCTTTCAGAGAAAAAATAAAAGCTTCCCTGGAATAAAGAAATTTTACATAGTCCTTGTGTAAAAATAAAGTGTAAAATCAACGTTTAAAGTATTATGCTTTTTGTCACACTGGCCAATAATACATAAGTGACAGAAGTTGGGAACATTTTATGTCTTGCAAGAGTATCAGTAATGAGAACTTGCTTCTGTCACTGTGTACGCATTATACAGAAATTTCTAAAGTTACTTAAAAGCCACACATTTGTATTTTACATAAATTTAACTTTCAGCAAGTATCTGCTTAGAGGAAGAAGCATTTCAGTGATAAAAAAGAAATTATATGTTTGTAAAAATCTGTTTACGTATTGATATGTAAAAATTATTTTTGTCACACAAATAGTCAGTTTCTGATTACTTCCTGCATAAGTTTGAGAGGTTAGTGGCTGCGTAACCGCTAGCAATTGCCAACTAAATGTTGTATGTACCCTCCTACATAGTGATAGAACACGAGATATTCTTATTTCAGTCATACAATTAGTCCTACATCAAGCTTAAAGGGAAACTGTTCTTTCTGGTACTTCTAAGAATATCTTCAAAAGAATTCAGAAAACTAGAAACAGTTCATCTAATTCAAGACACATAGTCAGTTCTCCTGACCCATTTCACTGATCTCTTTTGGAGGAAAAAAACCACACCACCACCACCCATCAAAAACCACCAAGAGAAAAAATACAATAAATTATCTTAAGCTGAAAAGAGCATGGAATGCTTAGAGATTATTTTCAGGTGTAAAAATCCCAATGATATATAGCCAACACTTCAAAACATTTGTTGGCATCAAGAGGAAAGCTCTGATCCCCTCCGCTCCTCAGACATAACTATGCTGGCAAATGCCCTACTGGAGATGAATCTGCAAGACCAAAGAGCAACCTCTTGCTAGTTTGATTTCTTGAGAACTGTTTTAAACCATTTGAATACAATGATCCTTGCAAATTTAAGCTATACCAGCATTAGACAGGTTTGTTGGTTCTTTTCTTCACAAACTCTAAGCAGAGAAAGATTTCTTAGTAGTCTTAGTTGTTGAGTCACTACAGTCAGCGTTTAGAGGTGGGAATGGTGAGGTACATGTATTGCAAAATCCATCTTTTCCATTACACATTCACTGCTGAAAACAAGACATCCATATTCATCTTTTTAAAAACCTTATCTGTAAACGCATACAAAGCATACATATCATGATCATACACAGTACATAAGAATAAGGTCACTTAAGTGAAAAAACAAACGCTAACTGGCTGTAAAACACTGTCTGTCTGGGTTGCAGGAGGAAGGTAACACCTATTTGCAGTACAAAATCACTGGAATAAGACATATAATGGTTTAAAGAAACGACCAGCACTGGAAAAACTGGCAACGATTATAACAGTGTCTCACTGCAAGTAACAGGTAGTACTACAGCAAACTAGTGATGCCTACATACGAACTACTACACGGCCCTGGTTGGGTACAGTATACACACTACAATTGTTGCCAAAGAATTAAACCATATGAAACTAATTACAGATGGGATTCTGTACAGCTTTATTTTTACTTAAGCAAACAATATCAAGATTCTTGAAGTACCTAAAAACATGTGTCTCATGAGAATTTTGTAGTTAACTATGTTTTTCCCTACAATTTGTTCTTCTATTACTTAAGAAAGGCTGATCGTAAGCAGTGTGTTACCAATCTAAGCAAGCCCTAGAATTTCCATTTCTAAACTTCTCTTCATAAAGCAGAAAAGATTTCAATTTTCCAGCAGCTACAGGAATTCAAAGGAGCAGGGGCTCAGGGCAGGGCTGGTGGTGGTGTTCAGATATCAAATTTTATCACATGTGGAAGTTTGAAAGAAAACTAAATCTAGGAAAACTATTTAGATACAAGGCACAGTGTGATTTTGTAAAAACTATGCCGATTTAATAACAAGTCAAAACGTTGTTGTCAGATGGCTTTAGCAGGTTCTGTTTTCCTTGTGTTAGGATCAATTCATGAGTTGAGTACAAGGGAAGACTTCCTTCAGGGTTGAAAGGGTAATTTAGATTCTATGGTCCATTAATTTCTTGGCTTCTTTCCCCAGTCTGCTCATTAGTGTGAAGTGCAGTGATGAGTTTCAGAACATGGAAGTTAAAACAGCATCTACAAAATTCCTCCACACAATGATTGCAAAACATCTATCAGAATTAACACAGCTTTGAATTTTTTTGACCTAGAATTTGTACTGGTGGCCTGCATCAGTAACTGGTTTTACCTTTAAAAATGATACAAAGTCAGATAATTACATCATTCATGGCTTCTCAGGGTTACTCACCAGCATTTAAGCCAACAGCCTCCAAACAGACAAACTAGTTTTACTTCAGCTGAATTAGTAACAGATGGAGAAGATACATTAACCTCAATCACAAGGTTAAACAGATAATTATGAAAAAAAAACAAACCAAAAATGCAAATCTTCGATATTATCTGATCCTATTAATGTTGCGTGTGCAAAGAGTAACACATAGCTCAGTTTAAGAATAAGGAGAATTATTTAGGTCACTTGAAGAAACAGATTTCTCTAGTTCTTTCCTTCAAGAAGCACAGACTGCAACCGTTGAGCTGAAGAAACCAAATTTGCTACCATGGAGGCACACAATCCATAAACTTGTGAGTTCTAGACTCCTAGAAAGAGTTACTCCTATGCAGTAGTATTAGCTTGTTTTAAACACTAACATGATATCACCCTTTTCTTCCAGTGAGTAGGATGGAAAAGAGGCTTACATTTAGTGCTGTTAGCCTATTTAAGACAACTTGGTACTACACCTCTGTATACATTAGGAGTAGTCAGAAAAAGATTTGGGATTACCCTTCATGCATTCCCACCCTGTACGTCGGGGCACAGTCATTAGTTTTCTTTTTCAAACAAACAGTAAAGAAATGGTATAGGCCACAGGAACGTGTAATTGTTTTGTTAGTATCCACCTTCAGTCTCAATATTTTAAGTATGTTCTCAGCAGAATAAAGGAAAAATTTAAGTAAAAACAGACATACGTTGAAAAAAGTTGAATTCAACCCCTTCCTGGGATCTGGCTGGCTTCATTGACAATACTTCACAAGAGAACATAAACTTCACTAATTCCTGCCATCCAAGGTGACTATACTAGAACTTTCTGCAATATGCACCATTTCTAACTCAAGGCATTCGCGTGGGTTGCAAAGCCTGTCACCCCGCTCCCAAGGAAAGTTTCTGTTCTCCATAGTGGTACAGAATTGCGACTGCTATTTTCTTCAAGGTGAGTTTTATACAGCAAGCTCCTCCTGACAGAGTAAAAAATTCTACCAGTAAATACACCTTACCAGACTCCAGCACTAGATCTTTTCATCACTAACGGAACCAACCAGCTCCAGCTATTGAGCACGGCAGCATTTCACAGTGCTGGCTTGTGCACAAGGTGAGCTTTCACATTAAAGCTACCGAGAGTGAGCTAGTAAAGGCTAGAGAATGTATGACAACATAAAAGAAGTGAATGAAGTCCATGTTAATTTTGCCTTGTCCTTGCTAATTTTTCCTGCCTATATTAAGTCTTTCAGTTTGCAGTTTAACATCTATGGGCAAATTATTACACAGATAATCCGAGCAAGTGCTATGCTACTGCTTGGAGGTGGTCAAAGTGCCATCTATTATTGAGGTCAATCCTGTATCACATATCACAGTTTTCTTATATTGCTTCAGCTGTTTCCTCTTGTGCCATTTCAGACTTTGAGGGTAAGGTGGTTGCTGTGTTTGAATTGATTAGCCCAGCACAACGGGATGTTAACAAATAATAAAATTATACTATAGTATACCTGCTTTTCAAGACGCAGACATAAAATACTATCTCTGCATTAGAGTAATTCCCTGGAAAAGAATCACACTACCTGCATTCCCTTCTTACATTTAAGAATAAACACTCTCCCAGTAGTAAAATGACCTGGGTGGAACAGCACAGCTAACATTTTTCAACCATCAGCAAACATTTTCATAACGCACTGTTCGCAAGGCAAAATTTTAATCAAAAACAGTTTGTTAAGATTCTTAAAGTGCTACTATCTACTATGGAGACTAGGTCAGAGCAAGTAGCAAACAAGAAAATCTAAATATTGACCTGGCAATAAAATTCCTATCTAAAATTAAACTCCTAAAAATAGGACTCACTTTTTGAAGTGCTTCTTGAAATGCAAGCTATATTGTGTGCATTGTGCAAACAAAATCATCCCACAAAAAAAAAAAAAAAAAAAAAAGAAATAACAGTGATGAGATCACTGTATTTCTAAATACACATGTAGAGATATATACACCCACATATTACCAACCTCAAATGATCACCTGTACAAAACCTAAAGGTCATCTAGGGAGGAGGGAGAAAGAAACTTAACTCCCTTCATCCTGTGAGTAAATACAGCCAAACATACGGTGTACTTTGGAACCTGAAGTCATGTTGGGAAAGTTTTAAGATTGTATGCGTACATGACAGGCATATGATTTATTAATCCCCAAAACATGTGAATAATATCTAGCATAAGATAGTATAACAGGAGTATGTAACAAATACACAATTCCTGTTTTCATGTGTTGGTACACACAGGGGGGGTTTATTAAGGATTGCTGAACTGCTTTGCAAGTGGGAAGTCCAGAAACAAATCAGGCAGCTTATATGCTAGTTAAGCCTTTATAGCGTATCACACAATCTTATATTCCATATATAGCTAATACCTGCTTTAGGAAACAATCCAAAAAAGTTGCTCAACTTGAAATGGAGATTTCAATTCCACATTCAGATCAGAAAGCTGAAGTATCATTAGCAGGCTATTTGGCTGGGAAAAGAATCTCTTTGAAGCTGCTCATGGGTTTGGAATGTACAAATGAAGACTGTATCCTAATTCAGCCAGACAAGGAAGTAAGGACATAACTTTAAACAATCATGTGGTTACAATGGCTTCAATGGAATGTGATAGCCTGAAATTATGTGCGGCTCAAGTGTTTTTTAAATAAGAACTTGAAGTAATCAAACTGCAGATGAAGGAGTCTGAGTACTATTAAAACCAGCATGCATCATATACAATACTTTTTATATGATGTTCTAACTGCAACATTCAAAATGCATTTCTCATTATTTATCCTAGTTCAGAACACACTGCACTTTCACCGTCTACAATACAGATGTGTATCGTTTATGCTGTCAGAAACTCACCCACAAAACTGTGTTTCCTGACCAATACTCATTAGTTTATTTCACTTTTCATTACCTGAGGCCTACCTCATAATAAGTCAAACCTATATTAACATCTTCTTATTTCCAAGTATCTCATTTGAAAAAAAACATCCACCTAAAGAGTGGTTAAGTATTCCTTTGCTTTACTATTTTTGATTTTTTAATACAGGTTTATTGTTGTGTTTGGGGTTTGTTCATTTGTTTTTAATAAATCAAGTTACAGGGCACAACAGTAGCATAGGTCCATGGTTGGGGTTTTCCAGCACTGACACATGTAAGCATGACTTAAATCTTCAAACATACCGTTACATGGTTTTATAAGTAATCCCAATGGAAATGTTTGCATTTAAAATTAACTAATAGCAAAGTATTTACCACACCTTGATCCTTAAGCAATATCATTAGGTTTAGAAAATATAAATTATTTCTAACTGCTGTTATTTAGGTTTTTACAGAAAAATTCCTATAGGAAACACAACCGTTTACTCAACTGCAAAACAGAAGAGCAGCTCTGTATACACATTTCCATTTTTCACTAAAATACCTGAAATTATTTTCCTTCCCAAAAAATCTAGTTAAAAAGAACAGTGGCAACATATCTATAAATATGTACAGATGATGTAATGTGTGTGCATATGCTGTAATTATCCTACAAGCAGAGTCCAAGCATCGGTAGGCATCATATTTTTGTACTGTATTTACAGTTTATTTCAGTATAAGGGGCCTCTAAACTAATAAACAAAGCAAAAAACCAAGGTGTTGTTAAAAACATAATCACATACAGATGTGTCATCTGTATTAAGGCAGAATTTTAACATAATTTGATCAGTGCCATTCTTTGGTACACAGAAGAGGCCATCTATTAGCCAGAAAAGCCATTACCATAGGAAATCCCTTCGACCTCATCAACAGTACAGTAATAGCTTCTCAGATAGGGTCAGGCTTGCATGGTCAGCAAAAAAGAAAGTAAAAACAGCTTTCTACTCCCACTTCTCCAGGGAAGGCTGAATATTAGGCTATTAGGTAGTCAGATACATTATTTTATAGCTAGCAAAGCCCTTGGGTAATAAAGAATGAGCGCAACTGCCACAGGCAGCTTTACAGGAAATTGTGTGAAACAATGACAGATGCTCCAGAATTGTTTCAAAACAAGAAAGCCAGGAAGAGCAGTGTGTCAGCTGAGGGCTTTTTTTTGCTCATGAACTATATTCTCTGGCATGTTGACAGAAACTACGTGCATAAAAATTGTATTTTGAGATTTTGTGCACATATGCACACACAGAGCCATATGAATACAAAGTTAAATAATTCTATCCATAACTAAAAATCTTAAATGTGTATTTTTATTGCCGTTCTCAAAAAGAGTTGGAAAAGCCTTCCTCATTTAACAGAAATTTCTCAAGGAGCTGACTGTGAAAGCAAGCTAACAGGAGCACACAACGAAATCAAAGCTTTTACATAAAACTTTTTTGGAAAGTTTTAAGTCTTTTTTTTTTTTTTTTTAGAAAAACCCAGGTATTTAAAATACCAAATCTCACAAACCCTCACTTGGATTTAATATCCTTATCTTCTCAACACAGGACTTACATCACCAGAGCTAGATTTTAAAAGCAATTGCTTGCTGTAAGACAAGGAAAAAAAAAAAAAGACACCAAGCAGGATCTTAAAGAAACAAATAATGCCCAACTCCAACTGAAATAAACACCAAGTAGGTGCCTAAACATGTCTGAATACCCTACAAGTAGCTACCTGCATATTAAATCACATAGATGCTATTAATTGCGCCTAAAACCAAGTTTCTCAAGGTTCTGAACTACAACAAAAAAATCATCTTGCAGATTTAGGAACTGTAGAAGAGAGATGAGTCTTTTACACAGTTCAGTTGCCGATCTGCTTGCTTTTGGCAGAATGACATTCATCTTATTATTTTGCAGTGCCATCCAGGTTTTTAATAAATAAAACTGAGTTTCTCTGATCTTCTAGTTGTTTTATGTGTGTAACTAAACACGTCTCTTTCGTGCTTAATATATGTTTACATTTCCAGTGTACTTTTTGCAATAAACTGCTTTAATTATTTATTTGCTTTAATATGCTACCATTGCAGTATGTAAAAATTCATTTGACTGGCTTTTATAGAGACCTTTATAAAAAGGTTTTTATATTTAAAGGTTTATATTTAAAAGCTTAACAGTAAAATCACATCAATAAAGTCAGCTTAGTACTTTCCAAAACAAAGTAATGGAATTTCAGTAAAGTATGCATCTGCAAAATGTAAAGGTGAAATTACTGTAGCATTGCCGACTATGTGAGCACTTTATTTCAATTGTGATTCTAATTGTTTTTGAACGTCTATAGAAAACATCATCATTTAAAAAAGACTTCAGTCCAGATTATTTCTTCAAATTATAAACTTTGTCATTTAAAGAGTAATGCTTAAACCTCTAAAAAGAGCTCTGAAATTTTTTAAGCATGAAACTATCACAAAACCTCTTGTAACTTGACACATGAAGAAAGAACAATATCCCCCCTGGCTCCAAAGGTGGTGGAAGCCAAGTATTCTAGGTTTAATCTCTTGAGTTTTGCATCAAGGACATTGTACGCTCAGCTTTATTAAAGCAGTCCACAACAAAACAGGAGTGGAAAAAAAAAGCACACCTCCAAGTAGTAGACAGGTCATACAGGCACATAATATTAAAGCATGCCGTCAGAAAGCAGAAAGGCATTATGACAGTCTAAAAAAAAGCAATGCTGGTTTTAATTTTTGGTTGCTGTTGCTTGCACTGTACCAGAACTAGATTCTAAAATAAATCCATTACATAGGTTTGGTGAAGGGTTTGTTGGTCCATCTGCTCTCCAGGAGAGCTAGATTTTTTCTGTAATACTGCACAAAGGACAAAGCTGCAGTATATGAAGCTGTTCTTAAGGATAAATACATAATCAAAAGAACTTTCACAAAAAATACACCATATAACAAAGTCAGTCCAGTCTCAAAACAGCAGTTCAGTTTTCAACCTGAACAGAAGTCACTGAACTAACACACTTATTCGCAGATCTCTTATGACAGTATATTGTAAAAGGATTGACTATTTTGTTTTCCCAATTCAAACTAAATCATCTCCACTAACACAAAAGAGTCATTTGAATTTGGAACATTAAATAGATATTTTTTTTATACTCTTGAGCTAGTCATTTACATCTAAAATGTATTCTCATTTTCCCTTTATGTAGCATTTATGATCTTTGAAAATTCAACTGAAATCACCAGTGTCTGTGTGACAATTGTGAATATTCACATTTTTGCAATAGTGGCCTTAAGAAAAATGAAGTACAGCAGAAAATCCTGCTAGACTGCAAGCTTTATTACATATTAAGGAAACATTCACTATAATAGAAGAGCAGCGATTTAGTCCCATTAACAGTATTAGTGTTATCTCCTGTAAATAAAATGTGACACATGGGGTAGGGTAATAGATAATTAAACCCACTGGCTAGTAGAATTTCTCAATCAACTGCTTTAGAGTATTTTAATTCCTTCATTTACAATAGCTTTCTCTATAGTAACTTCCATCAGTAACATACTTAGTTCTCTATTGATTTTTACGATTAATACAATAGAGGTCCTGCAGGTTTGGATTAAACTGTATTAAACAGGTCTGTGTGGTAGTTTATACATTGTTCTGGCTTACTTTAATTAGTTCTTTTACTTCTCTCATTTATATAAACACTATAGCTACTTAAGTACCTCTCCTGAGATCACTTAGCCTCCTTTGATTTCTTCACAGTATCAAGACACAGTCCTTGACTTTGCATTTAAAAGAAACGTTATAATTATTAAAGCAAAATAATGAGAATCAGTAGAAGAGGGCAAACAGGACTGTAACAGATTCTGCTACTACAATGATACTGAAAAGATAGGAAAACCAGAACTCAAGGCAAAGAACTACAGTACAACTTTACAACAGTTAGTGACTGCATTAAGGAAAAAACCCCAAACCCACAAATGGAATCAATATAGATAAACATATAGAAAAGGTGCAGGGGGGGATAAATTCTTACTTAGGAATTCTGACTTTGAACAAGGTATTACTGGCCAGGAAAGAAGTTCTTGAAACTTTAGTAAATATTTCTACAGAGACACATCAATTCAGAAATAGCAAAGATGTCCCAAACAAAAAAAAAAAAAAATACAACAGGATTTTGAAAGGGATGCAGAGCGAACAGAAGATACCATGCAACAGCCCAGAAAACCATGTCAGTATTCACATAAAAACAGGTATCATTCTGAATCTCCTCCATCTAAAGGAACGACAGTAGAAGTAAGAGATGCACAAGGAGGTGACAGAAAAGGTAAAAAATACGGAATGTTTTCCATACAAAAAAGTTAAATATATACAGAACCTACATTGGAAAGGACATTAACTAAACAAAAGAGAGAAGACACGCTAAAATGAAAAGAACTGAGACAAAAAAGGATATAGACAGTTACATTCTGTCCTTCATACAGGAAGTAGAAGACCTAACAGTGCACTAATGAATGAAAAAATTAGAACAAAACCCCCAGATTTTTGCCCCCACACACATTGCATGGATGAGCTATGGTATTAATTACCAACAAGTATTTGTGCATGCTGAAATTCTGTGTGGGTTCAAACTCAATTAAACTCACAAAAGAAAAATTCATCAACAGTTGTTAAACACAAAAATATGTCGACTTGTATTGCCAAAACCAGCAGGAAGCTGACCGAGTGTACAGAAAAATAACTGTATTCTTGGCATGACCTTATAGTCTTCCCTAAGTTGTTCCACTTTTGACCACTGCTGGAGACAATTTTTACATTAAGGGACTATTTAAGAGGAGTATCTGGGTATATTTATTTTTAAGAAACTAGAAGCACGTAATAGCAGACAGCTTCCTGAAACATCCAGAATGACTGTACTACACTGCTTTTTATCTTACTTGGTTAAATGCCACATCTGTCTCATGGCAACACTTCCATTCCTTCCTAAATTAAATCTTTTTCTAGGAACTGGGTGGGACAGTTAATAATTTCACTATATGTCCCTGTGCTAGGGAACTGTTGTTCAAAACATCAGATCATAAACACTGTTTAAGTAACATTGTGTACGCACACAGACATGTTTCTACATAATCTGAAGACTAGTAAAAGGATAACTCCATACATCAGACATACAATTGCATAAATTAGACCGTTGGATCCTACAGCAAGGAAAAAAAAGAAGTATTTTGATGTTCTTCCTTCAGATCTTCTCCATCAGCTTTCCAGTCAACAGATGGAAATCATATAATTAAATGTACTGATTTCATCATCCAAAAAACACTTGCAGTTCCCCATGTATTTAACAGCTGGCAACACGAAGAGATAAAAAAGCGTCAAGATCCCTCAAAGTAATTTTTGCAGCTTGCTTTCCTCAAAAATGACAGAAAATTCCATTTTCTGGTGGGAAATTCAATCTACCCCTGCATTACCATCTTGTCCTCCTAAGATTCTTCTCTTAACAGTCCTGTCAGGACTGCAGTCAGTCAGAGTGGCCATTAGGATTAGTTTCTCACTCTCCCATGTTGTGGTGTGAATCATGAGACCGTATTTTGGAAGTCTTTGATTGATTCATATAGCTACCTTCAAGGTGGTGGCTCCCATTTCTCATGGACTGCCTTCCCCATCCCCCACCCCCAGGGAGGAAATACCAAAAGAAGAATTGTCACCATAACCAGACGGATAGAAAATCAGGGGAGGATAACTGTTCTGCATGCAAGTTTCAATTTTCCCAAATATTATGTAACTAGTAAATGCACTGCTGAAATTTAAGATGGCAATCGTTACACAATATAGCTTAAGAAAACTGGCTTTCAGTCCAAATCTGGACTGGTTCTCAGAAATTGACAGAAAACTTGGAACAACAAGCCAAGAAGAAAGGGTGAAGAGAAATGGTGGAAATCACTCATGTAGGAACAATCTATCTTGGAAGTCACATACAGAAGAATTCACATTGACATTGCTAAATCCAGTGATGCATGAGGAATGACTGCCGTTTTTTCTTATAGATCACCAAGGATCAAAAGGCATTGCCACATGAGCAATTTGAGATCAGAGTATACTTCATCTGCAGTTCCCTGGATAGATGAACCCTGACCAAAATACTGACTGAAGTCATTCTACACAGACACACTTTCAGGATTTAGAGTGCCTTTTTCCTATGTAATGTAGACTCTTTGTAACAGACAAACTAATCTAACAGTAGTACTTCAAATCCTGAATAACAGCATCCACATCCAAGTATTCTAATGGCAAATCTGCAGAGGTATAATTATAACAAAGCAGTTTGCACCACACATCTTACCACAGAGGCAAGCCATGATTTGATCCCCTGCTGTAATGACAAATGTGATGTCAGCAGATGGCAGTGTGAAGCATATTATTCTTAAAGAAGAATGGTTTGTCAGTGCTCAAGAGGCGAGTGAGCTCTTTGCTGGGCACCTGCAAAAAAGGTCTACTCCTTAGTCATTACCCAGCCTTCGCTTTATTAACAGGGTAAAGTCTAGAGAGACTAAACGCAGTCTGATATATTACGGGGGGGTGGGGTATGTTTACCGACTTTTCAGGAAGAAAACATAGTATCTGCTATGACTGACGCTGGGAAAGAGAGGCCTGTCTACATCATAAGTCAGAAGCAAGAGAGCCATACAAGTGAATATATCCTACCAGAAGCGAGACTAGTCAGCTCAGACCCAAACACAGCAAATGGCTCCAGTTTTCTTTCTCAGAATTTTTTTATCCAGTGTTTGCTCATTTCCCAACTCAGAACACACCAAGTCACTTCTCTGTCAAACTAAAAGCACCTGAAATTCACCCAGCATTTGTGACTGAGAAATTACCTACTCTGCACATGCTCCTCACCCTGCCTTCAGCTTAGACCACATATAACCTGTTTCAAGTTTAGACCAAAGGAACAAGGTGTGCTGTGCAACTCCGAACAGGAGGACATGAGACTTCTTCCTGAGGTTTTGCCTTCAAAGGACACAATTCCTCAACAATTAACCCCAAAATTGCAGTCTGAGGGAGGTATGCAGGCAAATGATCACACATCTTCCGCCAGAACCTTTTCCTCCCTACCCATCCTGCCCCACTCTTGTCAGTGAAGCAGCTAAACTTCTTCCGATGAGATTTTTTTCAAAGACAAAAAATAAAAGCCTAGTCGCCAGTCAGTAATTCTTGCTACAAGGCACTCAAGAGAAAGCAGAGTAACAACCACCAGTTGATTCATAATACATTTTACTAAACAAACTATTGTTTGTACCACCAAATATAAGTGCTCTAACTGCAGCTCCTCCCATTCTAGACAATTTGAAAAAAAAAAATATTACTGAGCTCAGTTACAGTCACTATGCATGAGAAGTGTGAACCCTCAGAAGCAAACAAAGCAGAAAGGTGAGAAGTAACTTGAAAACCTCAGTGAGCATTACTTCTATCCTTTCAACAACGAACTGGAGCCATACTTTAGAACTTTGCTTTACTCCCTTGCCAAGTAAATTGAAGCTAACAGAATTCATTAATGATGATATATTTTAAGATCTATCCATTCTGTAATTACTGTAGATCAGCAGATTGGTCCTCTGCAATGTTCATTTTAACATGAAAAGGATGGCCAGTGCTCACTGGCTCATTATTAAAAGAACATTGGTCTGTTTGAATCACTAGTCCTTCACAGAATAGCTGCTTTATATAGCCTTATTTAGATTATATATACCAAGTGTTCATTCAAGTTTGCGATCTTCAAAAGTAGCAGTAAATTAACACCAAAGACAAGCTACTTTAAAAATGTTATCCTGAATCTGAAAATCTAATAAGCTAAAACATTAAAAGCATTCAGAAGACTAATTCTGCTTTTTCTTTAACTTTATCAATGGTTCCAGCCAGCTATCTTTTGAAAATAAGCATTTCTGTTTGGGTTTTTTTTTTTTTGATATATTAGTCACAGAATGGTCTTTATATCACATCATCTAATGATTTCTTAAACAAGCAACGTGATTGCCTAACAGCATGGTATTGCACAAAGATGACATTATTTTGCAATATTTTACAATACTTACTCTACAGCCTACAGAGATGCACAGAACACTATGCTGGCATACTACCTGCAGAGCTCACATTGAGGAGAACTCACTAAAGGTAAACACAACCAAATCTGATTAAGAGGAAGAGAAAAACTGGGAAAGAAACATTTGGGGGACAGAAAGGAGAAATAAGAGTCTGAAATTGTGACTTCAACCAGTTAAAATGAACATTAATGCTTGAAGGTGTGCTAGCAGACAGATTAACCAAGAATGAAATGGTTCCTGACTGACTAAGAGGGGAAAAACCCAATCAGACAGCAGTACAATTCCACTTCAGTCCAAGTCTTTAGAAAATAAGGGCTAGCAAAAAATTTTTAGAGTGAACATAAGCCTCTGAAAACCCACTTCCAGAATAAATAACTTAGACAACTCTGTTCTGAAAAAAAGTTGTATTTCAAGATTAAGTTATTTCAAAGAGGTATAGAAGTGTCAGAAAAATAAATGAAAAAGGTATTGTTGTTGACTAAAATAATTCAATGGAATTGCTTTCAATTTAAGTTTTCTATTTTTGGAGAGAGGTTGAAGAATTTTTTGGCTTTAGTCACCAATTTTATTTAGGAATATGAGGTGGCGTATTGACTTCTGAATTGGACTGAAAACAAATCCTACAGTGCCACTGTTTTTGCAGAACTCAAAAGACCACCTACTGCCTACAAGGATTTTAAATCACTTCACTTTAAGCACAAAATCCAACCTGATTTTCAGAAATTCAAGAAAGCCAGTATCTCTTGTTTGTGGAGACTGTTGCAGTACAGAAAGCAGAGCTATAACTGTAACTACAGTTATAGTTGCAACAGATTTAAGTATTCAAAACTAAGGCACTCCAAATATCTACAAAAGCCCTTAAGTCAATTCATTACTGATACAGTAAGTGACAACACTTGTGTTTGGCAGACAGTGCAACTGGGAGTCCTGACAAATCTAATTAACAGCACATCAGGGGCACTTAGTTTATCCTTTATATACAGTGCCAATAGTGGGTGTATAATGAGAAAAGGAGCTTAAACATTAGTGGGACTTCACTAATTGGTCACCAAGTCCTGATTAAGCCAGACTTCATATATAATTATTGAAGTTTGAGTGCCTGACACAGGCGTATCCAAAAACACTTAATGAAGATGCTAAGTCACTTGTAAACTACATAAAAATAAGACACAAAAAAGAAAAGAAATAGCCAACAGAAAAACACAACTCTGATTTTCTTGAGCTGCTTGCTGTTTGTATACGCCTAGTCCAAAATACTTTAACCATTTAAATAACTTTTAAAAGAAAGTTATAGAAGTGTGAAAAATAACATAGTCTCAATTACATTAAATAATGCAAACTTTTGGAATACATATAGGCATTCCAGTAACCTTATATATATATATATATAAAAATAAATAAAAATATTTGCCTATACAATAAATGTAGCCAGCAAGTAATAGCCTACAAGAGAGTGTTTTACAAAATCCAGAAACATGACAAGAGCAGCTTTCTATGTTTGTTCATGCACATTCATTAAATCAGTAAAAAGATTCTTAACTTCAAAATTCTAGAAATAACCAATCTGCATTGTAAATGGGAATCCACAAAAGTGTGTATTTCAGCTCCCTCAAAATTCTACCAGGAAATAGTAGTTATAAGCATACACTGGAAACAGATGGAGTCAGAGTATCTCCAAAGAAAAAAGGCAATTCAAGTCGCAGGCACCTCACCAAAATCGAACTTGTGAAAGCTCCATGATACTCTGTGACAGCACCTTGAGCACTTCTACTCACTCTAGCACAGCCCAGGAAAACAGGCTACCTTCAAAGGCAGTGGGCCAGATGGTATGCTTCTTTCTCTAGACACAAAGGGCTAAGAATTCTGCTAACAATTCATTTAAAACTGGTAGATGTCGGTCAGTATCTTGCTTCTGTGTTGGAAGCTCACTAGGAGCCACACACCTAGAGGTCACAAACATTGTTTTACAAGACTCTGCCAGGCTAGATTATCAACTGTTGCCAATTCTGCTGCATACCCTCCTGCCTCACATCACCCTGCCCACCCTTTGGAATTTCTGTATGAAATGAGGGACCCGCAACTGACATCGTGCCTGCCAGAGAGACACAAGCACTCCAGAACACACAGTGCAAATACCACCATAAATTTCATTACTAGCAGGACTGTTTTGAGGTAATGCTGCATCCATACAAAGAGGTCAATGTAATAACATAACTCCCATTACGAAGACAAGGGTAGACTTGCGAAGAAGGAATTTCAAACTCATGTCTATCAAAGGTTCACAAAATATCACAAGACTGAACAACCAACAGCACACCTATCAACATCCCTTATGTTTTATCTTAGCTGTGTGGCTCAGTTCCGTGCACTCAGCCAACAGCTGTGTAAGATACTCTACAGCATCATTTGAATTAGCAGAAGAGGGTATAGGCAGCATGCTAGAAGCACTTGCTCCAGTGACATCTTACCAGTGACCCCAAACAGGGGTCTTTCTATCGTTCCCAGGACTTTATCTTGATTGGCAAGGGTCAAAGAATCTGAAGAATCAGTGCCTGGGGTTGCTCTGCCACGGTCTTTTTAATGCTCTTATTCCAGGAAAGGAAGATGAAAAGGATGGGTCATTATCATGAAGAAAGTAGTCCTCAGCAGTAGGTGCTACAAGTATACCAATCTAACTCCCTGTCTCATTTATTAAAGGACACTCGTGAAAAATAACAGCTGTAGCCATACTGTAGAGCTGTGCAGAGGTAATGCAAACTGGATCGTGTATTTAATATATTCAATGAAAATTTTACAGTATGCTCTGTAAAAACATCTTTTAGAAGATACTGGGGTTTATTACTTTCATTATTAAATGAAAAACAATAGACAATTTAATACAAAACACTCCTTAATTTATAGCTTATCTAGACAGTTACTTTGGTAATAAAGTACATGAACATTATGACCTTCAGTCCAAAATGCTTTTTTCCTGCACAGTGTACTAACGTTTTCAATCAAGAATTTTACATACAATATCCTTGGAATACAACACAAACAAAATAACCCAAGACAAAGAGTAGCATATATCCACAATTAATAGTAATTAAAATCATAGTGCTTGAATAGCATTTTTCCAAAATGTTATTAATAACCTTAAGTAACCCTAAGTTGTTAATAATATTATATCTTTATGTTTTATAGTCAGAAGACAGTAAAACTTTATTAGTGGTATTAGATTAATAGACTTGAATGTAATTACACTAGATTACTTTAAAACATATTTATAAATATAAACACACTGACACCAATGACAACAGCTTCTTCCGAAAAAGGCATGTGAAAACACTTATTTTATAATCTGTATTTTATGTCTATTCCTTCTCCTAAAATATGAATGCAGACTCCATTCCATTGGTTACACTACCAATACTTCAGAGTAGGTAAGAATTAAGGCAGCTTTAGCACACATAAGATGACCAATTAGGAAAAAAAAAGAAAATAACCAAAAAACCAAAAACATACACAAAAATCTAGAATCTCCAAAGAACAAGCAACCAAACAAAAAACCTCCCAAAACCCCTAACCAACCAGAGGCATAATACACTAGCTTGGTGTACGATTTTACTGAAACTGTAAATAAGACTGAGAAGAAACTCAGCAAAGATGAACATAACATCTCAGAATTTAAACCTAAAAAACATGAAAAATACTTGTCTGGGAACTAAGCCTCTTAAACTAAAATAGAAAAGCTTATTTTACAGGGGTAGGAAGAATTATTGAAAAATAAACAGTATTTACGATTACTTAGTATTTCTATCACATTTATTTTGACAAGTCAGGAATAAGCACACATTTTTTAAGATTAAATTAGATTGATTTTTATTATTTTCCTTCCTAGTCTTTCCTAATTTATGATGGCATTACTTGGCAACACTGCGCATACATATTACTATAGTATCACTATACACCATTTTCAAGAAACATGTATGATCACATTATTGATTTTTTTAAAGCACAATTAAAATACAAGAGCATAAACTTAAAGAATTAGAACAATTTATATGGCTTATTCTTCTCAAATTCAAGAAAATTAAGATGCTCGGTTTTAAACTGAGACGTTCTTACTGCATTGCAGTGAACTCTACATGCACAATCAGTTACCACTTCTCAGCTGAGGAATTAAAATCTTATTAAAAATTTACATGGATAATTTTTTTTTATCATGCTTTTACTGAATTACATCATCATTTAATGAAACACCTCAATAACATTTGCCAAAAGGACATTATCTGTGTAACATCATGTGCCAGGACCAAACCTCTGCACCAGATTCAGACAAGGTGCTCCAGCCTTACAGATAGGCACTAGCTTCCCATTCCTCTCTGGCACAGCACGGCAGTTCTCTAGGGCTCACTAAATCAGATGTTTTCATATGAAGATACTGCCTGACAGGAGTTCCTAGCATGACAGAAAGTGAATGCAGCTTGCAACAATCCTAAAGACAATTTTGCTTTCACTGATCCAGATATTCCTTAGATAAATCCTATGACTACTCCCGGAAAACTGAAAGTAATGATGGTTTCCAAGATCTCAAAGAGGAACCAGTGCTTAAAGTGTCTACAGTCTTCAGGTTTTGATGGCACTGATTAACACTCGATTGTGATGCTTGCAAAGACATGAACACAGCTATTGAGCAAAACTGGATATGGTTGAGCTAACTGAATCTGATAGTGGTAAAAGTTCATGGATTAGAACTAAGGGGGAAGAGTTGACATGTGAATGTTCGGGATACTGTATTTATTAAAATACAGCCCATGCACTCCTAACTCAGACATGTCTATATTCTGTCAGCATCACAAGAGGTTGTCATAACCAACTGTCTTACGGGATAGTAACAAACAGAAATCTGTTTGGAAACTGGTATCAAGAAACTGTATTTCATTGCAGCCTAACTGTAATTCCACTCTTCCATCCCCACTGTTTCAAGCGCACAGAGGGTCATGCAGCTATCTAGATACCACTCCTATCTTTCAGTCTCCTCACCTACTAACAAATAAAAGAAACAAACTACAAAATATTTCACTGAGGGAACTTTTTTCTTCTTAAGGCTAAAAAACCCAACAGACTTTTGGAAGAGGGGATGAACCATCCGTTATTTAAGCTACAAAAAGCAACATTTTTTTCCCCACATGTTCTTTAAATTTAAGCAAATTAAAAACAGCACAACAACTTATGTTGTTCATACAGTTCAAAACAAACAGACTCCCCCCCCAATTTCCTAGTACCCACCAAGAAAATCATCTCTTAAAAAATTAGCAAAGATTCTTGCATAAGATGGTCATAAATTTATTTGCCAGTAAGATGCTTAACATTTTATGGTGGTGCTTTCTGAAACCGAATCCCCCCCCAGAAAACTTGAAAAGTAATTCTGAATAGACTGTGAAGATGATTTTTTACTCGACAGTGGAAGGCACTATCAGTGCCTTGCATCATGCAAAGTCTGCAAACTCCAAAGATACAGATCTCCTTTAGGAAGTTGTGTAGCTAAATAAGCAAGTTTGCCATTTTCCAGCAGTAGTGTGGAAACATATTTTAGACACACACTGCTGTAGAACAGACAATAAGACACAACAAATTATTTAGTAAGTGACAGAGAACATTAAAGATACTCAGGAAGGAAAACCCACAAGTATTGCATTAAATTTCCTGTCAAAAGCATCTGGTTTGCAATGTAAGCAAAATGAAACCGTATTAGGGATCTGTCTGTAACTCCCTCTGCTGTTCCCTCACTCCCCTTTGAAAAGACCAGGAAAGCTCATCTTGCATATTGTTTCTAACACTGCCTCGGAAGGTCACCTATTGTTCTTAGACCTCCTTTTCACATCTCAGGACTAACTAGGTCACAGCCACTGCCATGCTCCACTTCATCTTTGACTCCATTCTAAATTCACAGAACTCCCCGCCCTTCTCCTTTAATGCCATTCACAAAAATCACAGGCCCTGAATCATTTTACTGCTTGAAAGCCTGTCGCATGAGTTTTAACTCCTTCCCTGTGCATTTATGCCCAGTCCAAGACTTTTCTGTATATTCCTGAAATGACGTAAACTCAGGATGTCGGAAATTTGAGATTACTAACTTTGCCACAAGTATCAGAGTAGACTTAAGAACCATTTGTATTTCTTTGCCAGAGTGACACCTGCTCAGTTTTCATTCATTCAGGGATCTATACATTTATACAGATCCATTATCTTTATCTTTCCCCATTCAAGGGGAATAGTGCCTGCATTTTCAGCAGGGATTACTCATTCCCAGACTTCAACCTAATCACTGTATACACAAGGCAACTTATTTCTAGTAATTTATATATTAACACGGATTTAGCTACTATTTTTTAAAATACCACTTTCTTTGGTTATGAAGTCATTACCCATAGTGCTAAAATACCTAGACACTCCCAGCTGGCCTTGCTTTCTGTGACTGCTCCTTACTGCTTTATCTACAGCAAGCGGCTGCTTAGAGCAAGAACTTAACAAAGAATTTATATGGAATTAACGTCAATCACTTAATTTGTGTAAAGACAGCTTTTTGTGCTACACTGCAAAAGAAAGCTTAAAGAATTACATAAAAGGTGTCTGGACAAATTAGCCCCCAAGGCCTCCTACTATTTGCTGTTACTGTCCACAGTTGACTCCACTCTCAACTTGTGCCATCTTTATGACATCTTTCAGTAAGATTAGTTAACTCCAATGATATATTTATAGCAGAAAGATTAAGAACCTGAAACAACACAAAACCTATCTCATATTAGGCCACAGTTATTATATACCATTTTAAAAGTATTTATTTAGCAATATCTAAATGATCTATACTGAGAAGTACTTTATAAAAAATGAAGCAAACCAACAACCCACACAAACCAACAATAAACATTATCTTCTTCAAATCAATAGTCTACCCTTTGACACTAAAATTCACAATTAAAATGTCAAATTTGATATGCAGAAATACTTCTAATACAATTTAAATTCAACAGGAATTCATGGTTTGGAACATGTTCCAGACCAGATATATTTCTGTGCATACTGCAGAATAATTTACAAATGTAATTATCCCCTACAGATCACCTCACTGTACAAGAGACTCAGTGTTACACATATGTAAATAAGACACATAAATAAAATCTGCCAGAATTCCAAAATAACAATACCTTCCACACCAGTGCTGCTGCTGTTTGACACAGCATCCACTATTTCAGACACTTCATTTCTTGAACTGACACACACCAGGAAAAGACATGAGACTCACAAACACATTTAATCTCAGCACTCAGGCTGCAGTAAAGTTGATAAAACAAATAGCTTTTGCTGAAAGGAGCTGTCTCACTTTTCTAAAAGCTGGAAGACACCACTTCTTATGTCACTTCAGGGAATTAATCTTCCAAAAAAATAAATTAGATCTTGGTGTGATCAGAAAAGCAGCAGAGAAAACACAAGGGAGGAAGGTGGTTACGAACAGCCAGGACAGAGAAAGGTATGGGAAAACCTGGACCTTTCAATGGCTTCTTGCCATTAGATCGATGTGAAATCAAAGGTTACACATATACAGTGTAAGTCTACTTACCCACAAAGAGCAAACAGCAAAAAAAAAAAAGGTATTCCCCATGCTAAGTTAATGCTTTCTGGTTTTATAAAGGAGACAAATCCATGTTTAATTACCTTAAAAACAACTGCTGTTTGGAAGTACCTGGTTAACAAAGTCTGTTACAGAATGCAGCCAACTGTTCACAGTATTAACATGTAGCAGAGGTAAGACACTGCTATTGTAGACAATGCAGTGAGATAAAGAGATGAGAGGGAGAAGTTATGTATGATCTACAGAACAATTTCCACCTGTACCTACAGCTGCCATCAGACATGCTGTTGTGACTGTAGCTACGCTGGATGAAGAAGTTACCACCCCGCTTCATTTCCACTGGCTCATTACCTTCAAATCTTCCAGCATAACTGCATGTTTAGTCACTTCCTAACCCAGTTCTGTCAAAATGATTCCCGTTAGAAAATCTGTGTTTCAGTTTAACTCAGATTATTTTTGACAGAACTTGTTTAGCAGATGACTATAAATGCAAGTACCAGAAGATCTGAGAACACTGTAACCTTTAAAGCTAGGAGAGGAAACAGCAATGAGCAAGTGGAGACAGCTAGCCCTTTTCCATGGTTATGCTGCTACAAGAGAAGCACATTAATCAGACATATAAGTCTGATTTGTCAGCCTGCCTAATCAGTGAAACCTGTATATCAAGGCTGGTGTCTTTAAAGAAAATAAATGAAACTGTATATTACTTACTTTGCTGCTTAAAAAGTCAGGTTGGGGTTAAGTGTCCAGAAATTAAAATAATTTGTTGTAACTGCCTGGAATTCTGTTGTATAATGAGAGGAACAGGCAGATGCTATTCAAAAGATATAAAAGAATATGATATTTCTGTGGAGTTAAGGGATAAATACCATTCTCACCTTTGTATCTTAAATTACCACAACAAGACATGAAAAATTACTTAACTGCTTTCTGTGTATTACTGAACAAATTAGTGTCTGTGTTTTCACTTGTTACAAAGTTAAAAGAAGTGGAAAAACTACCACCAAAATGCAGCATCAAGTTACCATCATGCCATATACAACACTGACAGGAACAGTACTCGATATATAGATCGCCTTACCTTTTATTAACAGGCTTCTCATCCTTGTCGTAGGGCCTTATGAACCATTTTCCAATTCTTACGAAGTTTTTATCCATCAAGCACCTAGAAGATAATTACAGCAACAATTACTAGTTACATCTTAAGATGTAATTAAAAGCAGTCTTTGAAGACAGAAAATCTAAGGGATTAAGCAGCTGAATTCCCATCATATTGAAATCAACTTTGTAGCTGCTGGGTTCCACATAACTTTGCCATGTAACTTTATTTTCCCACGCTAGTCATAGAAAATCACTGTCCAATTTCATGATGCTGTCACTGATGCTGATCTTCACATATGCATTTTCCCCTCATCTCCAACAGAATCTCTTCCTCTCCATGCTACTCTTTTTGTTGAATGATCCATCATTCTTGTTTTCAAACTCCTCCTCTTGAACAATGACAATTCATGGTACAGATTCTTTTCTATACAGTGCTTCTCTCAGACTTCACAATAAAGAATATGCACTCCTGTATTTTTGGCATGTAAATGGCATAGTATAGTATATGAATGACAGGAAATTGTATTAAGTAAATATTAACAATGAACCCTTTTCCCTTCACATGATCCACAGCATGATTTCAGGTGTTGAGACTTCCGTAATTACCATTTCCTCTCTCAGAAAGCTGCACTCCAACAAACATACTTCCCACACCACTAAATTTAGAGCAATAAGTTACCCATTTTCTGTGGTCCCTTTAGAAGTGCACAATTTCTTTATAGAAACTGTATATTCTGTGGCTTTATAAAAATGCCACAACTAACAGTGAGGATGCAAACTGATCAATAACCAATTTAGGTTGACAAGGAGTGCTTGATGCCTTTCTGAATCCACTTTACAGATGAATCACACTAGCAATATGACAACACTAAGTATGCTTCAACATGCAGTTGAACATACTGCCCAAGGGATCACATAAATTTGTTATGAAGGAACGGTTTTCAGTAAGGTAAATATTATGTTTCTAAAATTTTTAAAAAATGGTCATTTGTTGCTAGCAGTTTGTTTACAATTATGAGCAATATATGAGCTTTCCCTATACATTTCATGTCTGATAGGTGTTTCTTTAGGTGGAAGAACTGTACTTCTCCACTCTTCAAAGTTTTCTAATAGTTTAATTCTATAGCAGTTGCTACAGATTAGCCAAAACAAATAAAAAAATTAAAATTCACATGAAACCTTCTGGGAAAGTACATTCTGCAAAGTTTAGAAAAAACGTGCAATCTATACTTCAAAAGCATACCCAGAAGACACAGATAGGAAATGAATGACAGACAATGTAGATACTAATAGGTTTCTAATTCTTCTGTACAAATTTGGCAGGGTTTTCCAAAGCTAAAGCTAGGCTCCAGAAAATTCTAACAGATCTTTCTCAATTAAAGCAAAAAGATTCCAGTTCTGTTGAATATACCAATACCTTAAACTGAATATGAAAGCTAAACCAGCAGAGATCTAAAGGCACTGGTCTTGTGCAAGTGGGAAAAAAGTAGTATGCTTCAGCAACTGTTTCCCTAGGAAATATTTGCTATCAGAGAAAGCCTGTCAGTGTCAGCCCGCTTTATACAAACAAAAGGAAGCCTGTGAAGTTTACATCAATAATAAACTCTCTCCAATCACACACACTTCAATGCCACATCATCCTGCCTCACAATGACAGGTTTAACTGCCTCAAACTAATGCTACTTTGCTGGGGGGGGGGGGGGGGGGAAGTCTTCATGGGTAGACCTGGCCTTAAAAATCAGCCAACCCTCCACATGCTAAACTAAATCACGGGTTATTATAGTCTAATCCCATATGAAATGGGAAACATGACTACAGAAGCATGGATCTCAGTTTTGGCCGAATGAACAATTAATGACAGCACCGCATTATTTTTGCTGTATAAGCACTCGATGGTAACTAGTAACAGTAAGCTGTAACAATGAACTTGCATCAAAAAAGAAGGTGGTCATAAAATCCCAAATGAGTATACAGTTAAAAGCAGTTATTTAACCATATGAAATAAGATCATAAAACACTCTGAACTCCTTGGCTCATTTTGCTAGTTAGGGCTGAGTGATACTTTCCTGTTAAGTACAGCTGTTGGAGCATTACACTGTCACTTGACCTCTCATATTTCTGTTTTTTCCATGAAAAAATGTGACCTGACAAGGGCACACTAATGATTATGAAATAATACCATAATATTTCAAGTATTATTTCCTCAGATCTTCTAACGTTTTCTAAATTGCCAGTTTACAAACTTCTGATCACTAATTTGGGTACTGTGGGGGGAAAAAGGAAAAAAGAAAAAAAAAGAAAAAAATAATAAGAAAAGAAGAATATAAGCAGTTGTGTAAAGGGCTCTTCCCGCCCTTGCCAGGGTTACCTCACAGCAGGCACCTCTCCCCGCTGCCCGGGCACAGCTTCCCGCCTTTTCACCGCCGCTCCCGCCCGCCCCCCCCCCGCCAGCCCCTCGGTGAGGAGACGGGAGAAGGAGGAGGAGGAGGAGGAGGAGGAGGTGGTGGTGGTGGGGGTCACCCCCACACGGTTCTCCCCGGTGTCATTTGCTTCCCACCGCCGGGTTTTCCTGCCGCGTTAGTTTTTGCCGCCCCTTCTCCAGCTGTTGCCGCCTTTTCCCCGGGGCCGAGGAGGCTCGGGCCGCCCTGCCCTGCCCTCCCCTCACAGACGGCACCCACCCCCCGCCGGGGCGGCTCCGAGAGGCCGAACCCCACCGCCAACAGCTACAGCTTGGGGGGCACACCAGGGGCTTCCGAAGAAAAATCTGTCCTTCGCCAACAAAAAATAAACCCCCAAACAACCCATAAAACTTCAAGCACTGGCAACGGCCCTATCACCTTCTGGTAAGGTCAAATAGAAGTTCAGGACTTTGTTTGATTGATCAAGCTTTTCCTAAATGCAGGATAAAAATGGGTCTTTCAAGTGTTATTTCTCTTTTTAATAAAGCCCATATACACTGTTATTTTTCGATAAAAGCATCATGATGTTCACAAGGTTTTGTATGGCAAACAAACAAACAAAAGCCCACCAAAATAGTGTATACCTTAAAATAAACTCACCTATAATACTGTAAAAATGAGGTAGCTAATTGGGGAGATATTCGGTAAGCCATCACCTAAGTCCCCTCGACAGCTATTCCATGACAAGACAGCTTAGCTGAGGGGGCTGCAGAAGGCATGCCACCTGCCCCCAGTGCCATGGATCCCCAGCGCCATGGGACTGTCCCCAAGGGCAGAGGCTGAGCCGGTGGCACCAGACCCATCACCTGGCAGTGACACGAGCCTTTCCGCACACACCTGATGTGCGTTGACCACCTGTATTTCAAAGCCTACAGCTGAAAGAAAAAGAGCTCTGAAGACTTTTCAGGCACAGCTGGGTAGAACGATCTGGCTAACTCTGCCGAGTGGTTTCAATTAAACTACTTTTTACCAAAAAAAAAAAAAAAATAAAAAAAAAAATTACTTCACTAAGCTTAAAGAGGTCCAATGAATAAAGATATCCACTAGGAATCATACTTTAAAAGTCAGTTGGCTGGGTACCACAGATGAATAAACACAAAGAATTATTTTTCCCTTTTATACTGCAAAGCCTCAAAAGAAATAGTGAACTTAGAATTTAAGTTTTATACTTATTCACTCTAAGTACTCTAATACTTCAGTAAAAATCCCCTAAAAAACCTGATGAAATAGAAAATAGGAAATACAACTAGCCCTTGTACCTGTGAACATGCACACAGGTAGCCATCCAAACCTCACTTGTGAGCAGGCACGGAGAGGTGACTAGCAGTCAAGGGGACAATTACTGCACTCATGGGAACACAACCTCAGGAACATAACACAAACCTGATTATTAGTAAATCTACATCGAAGCAAGTAGGATACTAAATGAGACAAGATCAAAGTATTTTCAATTAGCTTTCTTTCTGAATGAAAAAATATTCAGTGCTACATTCTACAAAATTACTGTAACACAAAGGTACAGGTGAGGTGCATTACCTTTTGTTGTAATTATTATTATTATAAATTCAGAAAAAGTGGGAATAGCCTAATGACACTTAAAACTGAGATCTCCAAATTTGTAAAAAGAACAGACATAATACAAGAACATGATGATGACCTGGAGAACTGCAGTTAACGGAGAAAGAATTAAATGCGATAGTGTCTAAGATGTAATGTCACACACTGAAGGTCTAATAAGATAATCTTCAGTCAGTTTAAGAGTTGATAGCTGGATTAAGAAGAAAAAGCTGTAAATGTATTAACTAATCACAGAATAACTTTGCAATCAAGTCATATATAAGTGTGTGTGTATACAGATACACGTATAAAAATCATCAAGACAAAAGAAAGCAATGCTAGGATACATTAGGCCTGTCAGAGCCTGGAACTGTTAAGCTACACCCTGAATACTGTGCACAAATTTAGTCAAATTCTAATATGCGTGTACCTAGGGTGATTTGAAAAACAGAATTAAGATCTTTCAATAGTACCTGTTAAGACAGGTACTATTTAGCCTTATCAAAAGAGCTGGAGGTTAGATACAATTATTCTCCATAAGCATATTATCTGTAAGAACCTCAAGAAGGTGAAAACATTGTTTGGGTTTTTTTGCCTTTGATAGAGCTCCACAGCAAGAATCCAACGAGAAATATATACTGACATTATTCTTTGTATGAGCGTTTAATCAGTCTGCACAGCATTTTATGATACATTCCCAGAGTCAATGACTTAAGAGATCCATCTCTATCCTGCGTCTCTTGCACTAAAAGTTCTACCTCTAAAAACATGTGGTTTAAGATCAGTAACAATATAAATGGTCTGTAGATATCCTACATCATTTCAAATATAAAAATGAAATATTTAAGTGCAATAGATATTTTTCTTACCTTTCCAGAAGATTATGGATTGCTTTGAAGAGCAGGGTCCTACACTCATAGGAGAGTCCATTCTCCCACAATCCTTCTTCCACCACTACAAAAACATAAAATATCATCATGTTCAGAACCGGGAAATACAAACATTAATACAAAATATAACTTCAACAGCTTTAATTTTCAACAGCAGCATGTTTCATGAAACTGTTTCAACTATTACCTGTATTGCCAAAGTAGCTTTAATCTTTACTTGCTGAAGACACCAACTTTGAATTTAAAGAAAAAAAAAAACACAAAAGCATAAAAGTAACACATTTGTTTGGAGTGTTCAGTTTTAAAAGTAGGGAGGTGAGGAATTCATGATCATTCTTTCCCATGACTGCCGAGATTCTTTCAAATTCAACCACAGATGCAAACAAGAAACAAAGTGAATCATTAAAGGTGTAAAATCAATTTACATAACTTAAACAACATTAAATAACTATCCTAAACCTCTGTCACACTCAAGCGAAATTCCTTCATTGTACTGACTTAAAACTCTTGCAGTTTAAGCAATACCCAGCAAATGTATAAAATACATTTTATATACCAGCAAATACCCAGCAAATGTATAAAATACACCATTTTTTTATTCAAAAACAAAAACTGTAAACTCAGTACAAAACTGCAGAGATTTCAGGGAGTTTAAAGAAAAATAATCTCTCACAGTGGAGTGCAGCACGAACTAGTCAACGGAGTGAGTGCCTGAAGGACACAGAAATCTCAAAAATATCTGCTGCCCTTACTCTTTTGGATGCTAAAACTACCAAGAGTAAAACTATTTTTGGTATGCCTGTACCAGATTATAAATCTTATTCAGCCATAAGATGTGATCTGAGCTGCAGAATAAAAACAGATGATTTAATAACTTTGTCAAGGAGTAAGAATTTGTTAATTGTCCGAGTTCTGTCATTTCAATTTTACAAGAATACTCGGCAGATCTTTAGAAATGCAAGCATAAAATTCTACACGTTAGGAACTGAGTACTTAACATCCCTCCTTGGACAATTTAAAGGATGAAATCCTCCAACAGCATGTCTATCATGCAGAGATTATTATCCAAGCATAGTTTACTCTACAATCACGTTTAAAGTAAAGCTTCTAAGGAGTTTCAGCTGTATGAGAAACACTAATATTGCCAGCAGTATTCAACTACAGCTTCAAAGCCTCAAAAGCCAGCATTGTTCATTATTCTGCTGCTTCTCCCGGCAACTGTAAGTCATATAAACCTCAAACAAGAAGAGGCACATTTTTTGAACATGTAATGTTGCGATATGCAAATATTGGTAACAGAGTCTCTCTCCTTTTACGGAATGAAAAAGCCAGGGCTTTAGCACCTAAATCACCTTATTGAATAGCATAGTTACTTCCTCAGAAGAATGAAAAGGCATTTGGGCACAAGCATGAGCCAAATCTCTTTCCCTGTAAAATCATTAAAGGCCCCTTTAATTCTTTCAAAACCTTACTGACACAGAGTATGTAATGCGCCATAGCTGTTCACTAGGTAGAACTTCACATGGCCTCAGTTTTCATATTTAAAACAGTATTCTTAAACTTCAGAATCTCCATGCATTTTTGCAACTATCAATGTATAAATTCTGTACAGTTCAGAACTACTGGAGCCTAAGACACTGTACCAGTCTTGCACTTAAAAACTACACAATTCTCAAAATATGTAAACAGGTATACATTGCAGTATGAGACAGATCACACACAAGTTCATCTCTATGAAAACTCCATACTTAATAAAAATTCAATTTTTTAGATACTGTCATGAAGTTGAAAGAACCTGTAAAAGCCAAAAGAAATTCACCACCACATGGCACTGAGCTCTTCTTGAGTTTCACCCTAATCCTATCAGGGCATTCATGCCAGAAGCCAGTATTGTCCCTGCATTAAGAACTTCATGCAAAATGGGAGAGATTAAGAACTTATTCCATGACATTACAGGAAACTTCTCAAAGCCAGTCTGGTGATCTCAATCATAACTCACTATCTGCTCCCAAGTATGCACAGACTCATGGGACCCAATGAAAGAACAGCTTGTATCAGCTCTCAAAACTATTTTCTGCAAGTATAAATTCACCACTGCCTCCAGAAGAACTAAGATCAGATCACACCGCTTTACAACGTTTATAAGGTAATATTCTGTAGGGCTGGAATAATTTTAATACCAAATTATTTAAGTACCGGACATTACCTGTATTCTTTTGCCCCGCTCAGCTGTGACTGGCACAGCTCCTCTTCAGGCTATACCATTCTCTTACTCTTCCACAAACTGAGACCCTCTCCCCAGGACACATGTGCCCAGAAAAGCCTATGTACACCTGCAGAAGGGACGGAACATGAGGAAATGGAAATTGGCAGCACTCTCCTCCTCGACACAACACCACAGCTGCATTCATGGTTACCCTGCGCTCAGGAGAAGGAATGGCTATGCAAGAGAATGTGTCCCTAAGCCTAGGAAAAAAAAGCAGGCAAAAGCACTGTTAACCTCGCAACGGTTACCTTGTAGGTAAGTCCCTAGGGTCAAGCCTGCCAATGAGGAGCAGCAGTTGAGTACAACAGGGAAAAGGGGAGAGTTAAGTGGTGTCTTCCCTCAATATTCTAATTTTCCAAACTGGCTTTCTTATTATTTGGCATTCAAAAAAATTATATACAAAATGTAAATAAAATTATTTCCCCATGAAATTTAACCCTAAGCATATCATAAAACATCTTCGGAACCATTTTCCTATAATAAATAATACCTTTGATTCCCAGATAAATTAATGCACTATATTTAAATGTAATTACCTCTCATACTTCTTCCTACTAAAAATGTACATCTCACAATTGAGAGTATGTACATACAGCTGTTACAGTAAAAAAAATAATAATCAGAACTGCAGCATTTTACTTCGCCTCTGCTCTTTGGCTTCCTGATCCAGTCTCCAAAAGAAAAGAGCTTAAATAACTGGAGCAAGTTACAACTTCCAGGTGCAAATGGTGACCAGTACCAAAACTTGGCAAAACGCTACAAATTAGACTATCCCTGCAAACTGCAAAATTCCTCACACTGTAACAATGAAACTAGATTTTAGATTCCGAAGAATATTTTAAATCACTTACAGAAAATTGAAGGCTAGGAAATAATTGTTGGTCTCCGTCTGTCTACACGATTTGTAACGCTTTTAACCCTTAAATGCTTTCAACTCAAGCTTTCGTCAGCCTTTCAGTGCTGCCTGACAGCAATCTCAGGCACACAGCTAACATAAAGCAGGTGCTGCACAGGTTCATAAACGTACTTAAGCCAAGCACCTATATCCTGTCCTGAAGGTAATTTTCTGTTGCTCTAGTTGAAAATATTTCTCTTTAGAGGCAACAAATTTGATGCTGCACAACAGCTGTGAAAGCCATCTTCAAAGACAACTTCTAGCAGAAGAATCAAGTAAAGATTGAATTTTACTAAAAGAGTATGACAGAGCAGGGAACTACTTTGTTCTCCACGGAAGTCAGAGAGGAGGTTGAGAGTTTTGGAGAGGCAGCAAAGCAGATGGGACAGAACTGTGGTCACTATTTTCCAGGACCTGGGCAGTCAAAACCATCACTAACCCCATCCATTGTTTGTGGCAATCCCATTTTCTGTAGGATGTCAGACTGGATGACCTCTAGGAGTCCAGGCTCCTTTTCACCTGTATGATCTGTCAGATCTACTGATCCTTTACTGTGATAGATATCTGTATCCATGTGATACATTTATCAGTATATGCCAACTACTTCATCTAAGCATGTGTAAATTCCACAGTATTCAAGGATGACAACTGGAAGTAGCATGTACTTTCTTGTGAAACAGGCAGTTTAGACCCTTTTCACTGTTTATCCCTCCTGCAATAGAGGGATAACTTTACCACTACATTTCTCACCAAAATAAACAATTACTGTGTGTGTCTTGTTGTTTGGTTTTGGGTTTTTTTGGGTTTTGTTTGGGGTTTTTTTGTTCTTTTTTTTTACATGAAATGACGTCTCAAAATAAACAACTAAGCTTATTAAAACTCCACCTCTAAAAATCTGGATACTTGGGGGGGAGGGGGGGATCAAGACGACAAGGTCACATCATCTCTGCCATTAACTATACTTCTATAAACTGACTGGGTGAGATAGTCTAACTGCCTTTACTATATCATTCTTGGTATATGCTTTTTAAATCCAGTGGAGATAGAGAGCACTGAAGAAGCATAAGGATCCAAAAAGAAGAGTGAGATATTTTCAGTACCTTTCAAGAGGGGAGAAGAAAAATAGAAAAAAAAAAAAAAAAAACCAAACTTGAGATAGCCAGTTTTGTACAAGAACATTCTATTGATTTATCTGGAGAGGCATCATTATTTTCACTTTCTTAACTCTTCTAGATTGAAACATAAATAGTCTTTAAAGTTTTTCATGGAAAGGTAATAAAACACCAAAGCAACATTCTAACAGATACAATGGCAAAAAATAATTCTGTGTAAGCTGACAGGGCAGCACTATGTAGTAAAAAATAAAAAAGTTAATGTTACAGTTGAGTACCTGCCTATTACCATTATCCAACATACTAGTGTGTATAGGAATAAGGGAAAAAAAACCCCACCCACGACTTTTGGTTTTAACACCTGAAAGAGAACACAATGCAGTGTTTTTTCAGTTGCAAACAAATCTTCCACAGAGAAAATACTTCCTATTTTCTCATTCCAAATATATTAGCAGAAAACACAAAAAGAAAAAAGGTGTATTTGATACTTATAATGGATTATGACTGAGGTAGTAAATCTCACTGCTAGTTCCATACAGAATGGCAATTAATCGAAAGCTTTCACATATAAAGTTTTTAAATGTTTGTAATCATTTAGTTTTCATCGTTTCAAAAAATGAATAGAACATTTGTGCTGATTTCTAAGTTTATCCCTGTAGACTGGATGCTAAAACAATTAAAGGCAGCTACAATAATTTAGGCTTACACTGGAAATTTATAATTTAAACATACATTAATGAGCAGCTTAGTTGGCTTGGAGTCTTTTTTTTATTATTATTATTTTTATTTTCAAGTCAGAGATGTTAAGGTCTTCAAACTGTCCAATGATTTTTATGAAGCCAGCCATGTTCTCAAAGAAAAAAAAAGAACCATTATAAAAATTTCAAGGAGAGAAGTCACAGCAAAATATCAAAGCAAATACTTCAATAATTTTAGGTCCCCCAGCAGAGATACTAGAAAGATAATAAGATCTCTGTTCTGCTTCAGTGACCAAACTGACATATTTTACTTAAAAGAAATATAGGAAGGAAGGAAGGAGAGAAAGCAAGTTAAGACTGTGGCGGCACTGCAGAGATAGTTATACCTTTAAGAAATTCAGCCACCCACATTTTAATAATTCAGGTCACACTGCCTTATGCAGTTTAAAAGTAGAATTAGTTTCAAAGAATACATATTTCCTCAGAGCTATGTTACATATTTCCTTTTAATGTATCATATTGCAGCAACAGCTGAAATGAACGTCTAGACATCAAAAACAGTCTTTATTCCCACCTACTGCTTTTTTACCTCAGGCATCAAAACTAATGAAACCTATTATCCAGAACACTGACTTCAGTTACCACATTGGCCACTGCAAATATGAAAAAACACTCTGGGACAGCACCAGTTATTCAGCCATTAAAATTACTGAAAATCAATTTCTTGCTGCACACTGCAGAAATACTGATAGATTAAAGCAGGACACATGGGACAAGGAGATTACTTTGAGGGAAGATTACTATGTCAAACTGCTGAGGAAGGGGAGTTATTCAGCTACTCAGGGTTCATATTCAGATCAGTATTTGTTCCTTCTTATTCTTTGATATTTTGTCTTGTTGTCACCACGAAATATGAAGAATGTGGGGATTTTTCCTTGTGTAGAAACAGTTTTTAAAAACACACAGCCAAATAACTTGAACAAAATCAGAAATTCAATTACTAAAAGCAAGCATTTCATTTTTCACTTTAACCTTTATTAGCATGCCCTTAAAAAAATATTTCAAAGTCCAACGAGTATTCTGAAGCATCATTTCTTCTAAAAAACTGAGTTAAAAGAGTTACAAAGCAACGCAATGGTACATTAATTCTGAAAAACTATATTATACCCATAAAAATCCAATTAAATGTGATGCTATTGATCGATCATTTTTATACTGCCATTGATCACCTTGTAAAATCTGTCTTTGAAGTCATTAGGGATTAAATTGACTTATTACTAAATCAGATTCAACCCACTTAGAGATCTAATTTCCTTGCACTGGTTATGATTGTAGGGAAATGGCACTGCTCACCTCTTACAATACTGAGAATTCACCTTGGCTCTCTGTCTCCCAAGCCAACTCGCCAGCCAAAAAAGAACCAATACAGAAGAAATTCTCACCAGAACAGTCCATTTTGTGTTCATGTATTTGCAAATAGAGCTTATGTGAAGGGTTAAGAATATGGCCATACTGGTATTTGCATCCAATATCCTAACATCACAAATTCTCAGGAAAACTTCCAGGGAAATCACAAAATTAATTAATACTATCACTGAAAACTGCTGTTCAGACAGGACCAAGTTTGTATTTCGATAGGCCACAATTTTTGAAATATAAATAGATACATAAACACTAACACTTTCAAGCAGAGTTGACCATGAAACTAAAATTGTTGCACTTCAGCAACATAAATAAAACCTTCAAAGGCAATAGCTGTCGAATATCACAGGAATACAACACTTTCATTGTTGCCTACTGAAACAGAAATTAGCATAATAGGTATTTGTTGGAAAACTGATGGTAGAGGTAGCTATCTGCACTTTAGATTATGTTAGCACTACTTGAAGTATTACTTTCATTGCTTCCTCACTCCTAGTAGGTAGGAAATTATATTTTATAAAATATACATTAAATGTTACATTCTCTCCCTCTTCCTGTTCCATACCCTCACATTTCTTTACTCCTGCAGGGTCTCTTTCACCTTTCCATTGTAACACACCACAATGCAGATCTTCACAGTGACATTTTCCCAGTGCCATGGTTAACTATGCAACATTTTGAAAAGCACTAGGAACAAACTGATCATGTAAAGTATGTAATCACTTCTGGTTTTTTAGAAGTTCACTTCCAAATATTCCAAAAATCCAGGGGCAATATCTAACTTCCCCCAAACCAAATTATCTATGAAATCAGTATAAACATTTCTGTGTAATTATAGTTCAAGTCTGCTTTCTATGTAGGAATGCAGAACTAGCAATGCCAGAGAGCTGAGCAGCTCGCTTCAGAGATATAAGAGATTCCAAATAAAACAGTTAAGTTTGCTGTGTGGTTTTTGCTTTGAATGCTTTTTAAAATCACTAGCTCTGTTCCAAGAACAAGTAAAATGAACATAAATATGGCAAAACTTTTATGCCATTTACACTGCTTCCTAGAGTAAAGCAGGAAGTTGTTTGCAGTGTGAAACCTGCTCTCGTGCGCCAGAAAATTCCCCCCAAATCCCTGATTTAAATTGTTTCATTTGTCCCACCATGTGTTTGTGTTAAGCACTTTTATTTCCAAGCTACTTTATATTTCTTTGCAGTGCTATTTCCTATAGATGAAAAGCATTAACCTGACCATTGTGAAAACAGACTACAAGTTTGGAGAGACTCTCACCATCTTCCCCTAAAGCGTTCAGGGCTAAGGATGCCACTAAGAAAGAAGTACTTTCTTAAGTTTACTCCTGGGAGCTTCTAGAATTTCCTCCCACATTTCTGAACTTTTCACTTTCCGTTACATCTCATTTCCTTCTTCAACTTCTTGGTATAAGGGCATTAAAAAATAGTTTCTCAGAATAATATAAAAGTAACCCAGAAGATCTGAAAGCAAGTAATTTTTTTTTAAAAAGAAGTATTACTATACTTTTGTAATCCAAGGAAACAATCTCAACTCTGCAAACGTGACCTGCTCTCTTCTTTCTCCCTCCGAACCTCCAAGTTTTCTTCATTCCCTCCCATTTTCAATGACTACGCAGGACTCTTGTAGCCAGTGTGCAACCCTCATTCCACACATCAGCTGCAAACCCCCACTTCTGCCTTTTGATCTTTCTAGGTTCAAAGAAGATAGAACTACTGCAATACATCTGCACCAGTAAGATCTTCCTTTCTGCACTGATAATGGAAGGAGAATGTGGACTTAATACTTTTCTTCTCTAAACATAAATGTTTTTCATCGATAGCACGTTGAGTGTATTTCCCCATCCCCTACAGTCAAGAGGCTGTGCCGGAGGTAACAGAATGTACGAGGCCAGTGAGTCTCTAAAGAGAAATCAGAGCTAGTTCAGCCATCACCAGAGTAACACAAGGCTTGTTCTTAGGAAAAATACAGTCCTTATTAATCCATACTTGGAAAGCAAACGGAACAAAAAGTCTTTTCTCATTTATAAAGTATGCAAGACGTCATTCTTGAAACACAGATAGATCATTTTGGAAAGCGGTACCAGGATGCTTTCTTCCCTCCTCCTGAAGGCAGGTTTGCCTTATAAACAATTGCACAGCTCAAGACAGACGATTCCATTTTAAACTGCAATTCTGATGAGCCAAGTCCCTGAAAAGCCTTCCACTCACCACTCAACCAGTTGGCCGTCACTCCTGCGCCAGCCCTGTGAGTAATCCCTGCAGCTGTAGGGAAAGCAGGGCGCTCTGCAGCTTCCCCTCCCCACCGCCCCCCCCCCCCCCCCCCCCCGCAGCCGGCATTTCTGCGCTTGCTACAATCATCTTAAAAGAGCATTTTACAGGAGGCTTAGCCCTGGCTGAGGGCACTCTGCAGCGTGACCAAGAGAACATGGAAACACGATTCATTAGACATGCCTGGAGTGATAACAATGGAACTGCTTCTTGCTGCCTTTCATTTCTTACATTTTGTGGAGGCTAATGCATTCGCGTTACACAATGAGCACATTTACAGACAGGAAAAAATATAATCATCTTTAAGCAAGCCAGCTTTTTTCATTATTATTTGCTGTTTTACAATATGCTTGCAGGCTGCCACAATTTTTAATTGATAAGTTAAGATTATAAATGTAACAAAGACAAGATCTCCAACTTATCCAAAGACACATTTATAGAGAAATTTAAGAGTGTAATGTTGCCTAATCTCTCCATGATCATGGCTATCTTCCTTCCACCCAGCTAGGAACAAAACACTGTAATATTTCCATCTCAGTTGTACGCTTACTTAACCAAGTAAATATTTGGATTTCCATTAGCTAAATTCGAGTTTACTCTTCTGTGTAAAAATTATGAATTGTGCTTACTTTTTCTCAGTTCATGCTTCCTTATGGTACTGTGCCATTACTTACAGCCCCCAGACCACTGTTTTCTTCTTTTCCTTTATTTTTTTTGCCCAACCTAATAGTTATAGAAACAACAATTTTCATTAGGAAGATTCTTTTCCTTAACTTACTTGTAATGCTATATTGTGAGAAAACAAAATTGATTTAACTTAGGAATATAGGAAATATTTTATAGCAGTCTCCCATATTAAACACATATCATGTACCACAAGCACGTAACAGCTAACGGTTATAAGTGTGAACTACAACACTAATTCCATTATATGTGGAACATTAGATAAGTCCTCTTCATACTAATTTTTGAAAACTAGGAGGAATCGAGCAAACACATTTGCTTCTAGTTTATACAATACTTGAAAATAATGTTTAAAAGCTTATTTTATTACTTGCTTTCCTACCTCCCTATTGGAACTCGTGTAAATGTGTAAAATATTATAACAAGTGAACTACAAAATTGACTTTGCCATTTGTTTACTTAAAAGTTGCCGAAGCAAAAGTTGAAATCATTTCAAAAAACCCAAACCCCACCCATCCAGCAGCAAATATACAAATAAAAAGTAATAGTTAGCAATAGGCAAAGCCAAATTTAATATTGCTAACAGTTTTTTGAGTAGCAAAGTTAAGCACTAGATTTCAGCTTATAATTTTTATACATACTTTAGAAGCAGAGGGTCAGGCTTCAACAATAACTAACATTATTGCAAAGGTGTTTATGGTCAGACTTGATGCTTATGAATATTTTCAAAATAAAAGGTAGGTTTCCAGACTCTCAAGTTTTGCTACTATTTTTTGGATAAAAGAAAAAGAAAGAAAAAAAAGAAAAGAAAATACATCTTAAGTTTAGGTATTAAAGAGCAGCAGAAGTGGTTGAAATGAAGCCTCTTTTTAAAAATGTGAGAGTGCAAACTGTTTCCCTCACATACACATCTTTTTTGAGAGAACAGTAGACTTTCAAAACCACAGGCACAAAATAAAAGGCTATAAAAGACTTCAGAGACAAGACAAACACATTTTTGTCATTTTGTTTGTTCTTTACTGGATTTTAGTACTCTCCAAGCAGCATGCCAAAATACTTTGTGCTCTTCTGTAAGCAAATGTTTACTGGAGCTTGCCACTATTTAAACTGAAGTAAAAGTGAAATAACAGGTTTTGTGCACCACCACCATGTATGCATGCTACCAGCAGAATGTCAAGCAGGCTTTGAAATTTATTCATTTTTGTTGCCAACTTCTGTCAGCAGCCAGCAGAGGGAGCTACCTGTAACCAGTTCCTGGACTCCTCATAGGATCTGTTTCTCAGACTTCAAAAAGGATACAATATCATACATGCTAAAATTAAAACTTCTAAAAAACTGACCACATTCAATAACAAACATTTTAGAAGAGGGATGATTTTGAATAGGAACAGTTTACTTTTGTAAAAAAATTGCTACTTTTAAAATGAAACCCTCCATATGAAACAGCTTTAAAAGCAGAATAACTTCCTTGAGAAAGTCTAAGTGCCCAGTATCAAACCTTGTGTAACGATTCCTTGAGAAAGGCTAAATATTTGGAAAGCCGTATGTGCATTACATCAAGTGGTTGAACAGTTACATGTCTTTGATTTTCAAATAATTAGTTTCACACATTTGGTCTTTCCTGGAAAGTTTCAAAAATTTTTGAGCTCAAGTTCACACTTAACCAGCCTGCCACAGTGACTGTGCTACACTGAGGCAGCTTTTTTATAACGCTGAGCTTCACTAGCGCTGCCTGTTATTACAATTGCTATGTTGGCAGCACCTTTCAACACAGGAAAATTCAGCTATAAATTAATCAGTATAGATGTGCTCGGAGATTCTTCCTCTGCCTTTGCAGAAACATCAACATGACAATCAGACAAGCACAATACACGGCTGTTTGTAAGGCTGGCCTGCCAAAGCAAGAGGGACAAACACAGTACCACCCCAAACCAAAAGTACTAAATAAAAAGTTTCCGTTGGAAACGAACCCCTCTCCCTCCCTATCCCCATCTATTCCAATTCACCTTTTCAAGCAAGGAATACTACAGATTTCTTTCAGATGGGGACAGAAAAACAATTCCTCCATCAGCATATTCTTATTTATAATAATATATTCATTTATTCCTATTTGTAAACAGAAGGTATTGCAGGAAAAAATATTAAGATCACACAACATTATATACAGCATCAGGGATGGAAAAAACAAATCACTGAAGACTGGAGAACCATTCTGCAATCAGTTTTATAAAACTTGAGAAGATGCATCTACAAGAAATTCCCCTTCACAGCATCTCCTGTATTCACTGTTGGAGTTATTTCACATATCCATGTTTCAACAGGAGCCATCTCCCTCACCGCTGATTCTGCAATGCAAATGTAATATGTTGTTCACTTTACAGTCTGTTGCCATGGATATTAATGTGATGTCATAAATTGTTATATCTTCATTGCAGAAACAAAATGAAAGGGCTGGTAAGCAGGAGAATAAGAACTCATCCAAGAAAGCATACTTAAGAACGAGCAACTGTTGTACAAATCACAAACAGAAAAATGAATTTGTATTTTAATTCAGTATTGTTTAATGTTTCTTTACGTGAGACCTACCTGAAAGATTACAGATTATTTAATTAATTTTACTCTAATTTTACTGGACTGTTACCTGCACAGCAGGACCTCCTCAGCAACAAATATAACAGCACTTCTGTAATTTAGCTTTCCACCATGGCTGAAAATACCATATTTGTTTCTGAACTCTCACCTTAATTATCAAGGCAGTAGATAACCATCCCAGCAATGCCTACGTGACTCTGTCCTCCTTTTCCTTTTATTCCAGCTACTTTTTGACTAACCAGTTACATCCATTGCATATGGACCACATCAGAAACAAGGCAACTGTGCGTACTTTGTTTTGGAAAAGTCAGGGTTGCAGATTGCCCTTAAAAATTATTACTACACATTTCTGAAGTTTTTCTCTCCAAGGACCCCAGGAATAAACAGTAACAAAATCTCCCTTTGCCTTATTAAAACAGTAGTTAAGATTATGATAAATTAGTCTATCTGTAGATACACACAAAGAGAAAAGAATAATTTAGCGTAAAGAAAAGTATAATACAGTGTAAAGCATACCCAGTGTTCACAGTCAGCTTACATCTTTTAAAATAAAGACAATTCAGAGTTTCTCTCATTTTCAGTTACTCAGACTGTCTTGTTTAATCTTTTTCCCAAACAGTTTAGCTTTTCTGGAAGTGGATTTAATTAAGTCTAAAGACACTGGGGAATGAATGGGCTGGGCCTTCTGCTTACTCAGACTTGCTGACCTGCCCAGCAATAAACTAAACATGAATTAGACCATTCACATGAGGCAGGGATCAACATATACCCATTTCCTGCCATCACAGTCACCAAGACACCAAAGATCCACCCAAAGGTGGAGGCAGCCTTTTTGTAAGACTTCTTGACCTAATCCACTCTACTACTTCAATGTTTCCTAACCTGCTAGGAAACTGAGTCACTCCTCGTCAACTTCAGAACATTTCCTTTGTCAGCTCACATAGGGAAAAAGCCTCACAAGGGGCATACCCTTCTAAGGTCTTGTGGCACTTGGGCAGAGGTCTGCTAGGTCAATGATGAGTAAATCATCTGCTTATAATGGTACGTAAAATGTTCTTCCCCTTTTCAAACTTGCTTGAATTGCATGCAAAATGGAAAAAAGCCAAGCCCTTCCACTGCTATCAGCCACTCAACATTTACACAAGTTCAGAACAGGTGTCATCTTTCACAACCTAAGATTAATTTCCCTAGTCTTATCTGTGGCTTCTGCTTCCCCTTTCAATCTAATGAGGACTCTTAATCTTTTCCTCAAAGTCTCTCTACTACTTAGCTCTCCGTTGTAATTCATTAGTACCTTTTTGTTCCTATGCCCCCAAGAAACGTGCATAAAGAGGAGAAATATATATAAAATAAGTGCTTGCCATTTCAATCTCTCCAAAACTCAAATGGCTGTTTAATAGGTGAACATATAGAAAATAAAAATTGTTTCTTGACATTTCTTTAAAGAGAGGTATTCCCTAACTGCAGCTTCACTGTCTTTGGAAGATGTTTTAACTCCTCATCTTAACCTGTTCAATTCAGTTGCATATGAAATCTGCTACTACTAATAAAATAAACAATGAACAGTAAACCTCCAACTTAAACAAAAAGCACAGTCCCTCACAGCAAGCTATGTTTCTTTGCCATTTTACCATTAGCATCAGTTCTGCAGCAGACGCAGATATGCATCAGGTGTTTTGGAATAATCTGAACAATTCTGTTCACAAAGGGTCACCAATACACCATGTTTTCACTCCTATTTTTAATTCAGTAGCTTAAAGGGCAAAACAGCCACAAACTGACATCATCCTGGTCGATGTTGTCATCTTCTAAACATTGGAAACAAGACACACAAAAAATTACCATATGCAAGAATATTAGGGGGGGGGGGGGGGGGGGGGGGAGGGTTTTATCCTCCACCTGCCAGCCTTAAGTGTTATGTGTAAAGCAAGGATTAGTTTAAGAGCTAAGGCAACTCAAAGGATAGAGAATTTGCCACACACATGGTTTTGTTTCTGAAGTGTAACCCAAAGGAAACAAGAGGAGTGCCACCCATTACTTGTCTTGACTGTATTTCCTTTGTACTGGTATCTTCCTCACTCATTCCCATTTAGGGAAACCAAGGTTGTAGATCCACATTAACAGCTTACTTTTGAAACATTTCTTGATTGGGACTGTTTAAATTCAATTCCAAGGTACCCATTCTGGAAACAGCAGACAAGCTCCTAACAGTTAAGTGACAGCTACTGTATGAGGAATAATGTCAAGAATTTATCTTCCTTGAAGGATACTCCTTCTATAAATCTACGTACTTAAAGTCCAGGGTCAAAGGGCAATAACAAGCAGACAAGCCTACAAGACAGCCTTGAACACACACTGTAGCACCATGCTGAAATATCAAAGCCATCATACGGAACCAAACACGAGCAAGAGCAGCACAAGCGTTCAAGGAATTTCTGCAGGATGCAATATGAAGTGCAGAGATCCCCATGCTGGCAGAAATTTGCTCTTGTCAATCCACACAGTGTAGCACCGCACACCCACGAGCTGGCATCTAGCAGCTATTTAGACTAATTCACTCAAAGACACTGTTATGCACACACAGCCGTGCAGCTTCTTTCTACACTCAAAATGTTTCTGTGCACCTAGTCCAGAGGTTCACTGTACATGAGAAAACAGAATGCTATTAAAAAAAACCCCAACTTATTTTATTGAAGTATTTTAATCTTGTTTAAAAACACAGCTTTAAGATTATAGTTCACTCTAGTGTTTTCCTCGTATTTCAGTAAATAAGAACCGTGTATTTATGCATCCTAAAAGAAAGACCTTAGCTGTCAAGCAGAAGGACCTACGCACAGAACTCTTTGCAAAGACTTAATTGAAATCAGAGCTGACACTGTGATCCCAGCAATCTTCGTACGCCCTAAGCCGAAACTCTGTTCTGGCTGACCATGCAGCCCACGTCACCACGCATTAGCTTCAGATAACACTTGCACAGCAGTGAAGTGTTTCGTCCTTTTGTGCTTGCCTTAGGCCACAGCCTCCTCTGACGTACATCAAACCAATTCCACTGGACACTCCAGAAATTTAACAAGCAAATTCAGAATACTGACTGAATATGACAGGGAATCTGTGGGATCATTATCAAATACGGGGTGGGAGGGGAGAAGAAATCTGTTGTCAGGCTGGTTTAACTGACATTTAAATACTGTAATGGACATCACAATTTTCCCTTTCTGTCAATAATTTTAGTGTAAAAAAGCAAGTATACATACAGCTATAAACCCAAAAGACTGCCTGCAAGAACTGTGGCTGTCCTTCATGTAAGCAAAAATAAGCTGATTTTACATATATGATAAATCTTTCACTTCAGAACGCCTACAACCATACACAAATTCTCACCTACTTACAACAGAAGCAGCAAAGCCATGCTTAATTGACTTTGTCACGCTATGGATGTAAATAGCAACTCTTAACTACTGCAAACCACACACACACTCCTACATTGCTAAATACAAATCACAGTGCTCGAGTTTAAACTGCAAGTTAACAATGAAAAATATCCATCTGAAATATCACATCAAGTTGGCAGCCCTGCTCAGCTTGATCTCTCTTGGCCAAAGAACATAATCTGACAGCAAATGAAGCTTCCAACTGAAAATTATTAAAAAGCTGGGTTTTGCTTAGTTCCCCCTCCCAAGTAGAATGTAAAACAAGTGGAAACATAACCTGTTGGAAATTCACTATACTATACATTCTTTATGCTGATAAAGAGCAATTACCAAACATAACCACTACCGACAATTCAATTTGTTTTCTTTTATTCTTTTTCCTTGCTTATTTGATACCCACATAACCTGTAAGAGGCCTTTGCCTTTAAGCACAAAACATTACAAGTACTCTAGATGTTATTTTGCTGGCATAAAAATCCAGCTACAATACACTGAAATTTCTACAACACATATCTAGGTTGTTTAAAAGAGGATAACAAATGGGTAGATAATCCCAGTTTAGTAACTCTGTATGTAGTATGTAATTACTCTGAGCTACCATCTGAGCTGTTTTACATTAAAAAAAAATAATCATCCCCTGTATCAACCTTTATTCTCCTTACCTTCTGATCACAGCTTTCTATGCAGCTGTATCTTCTGACCCAGCTGTACTTGACTACTAAGTCCACCATCACCACTGCTACATTGGTCACCCAGCTCTGAATTAGCTTTCAACATAATCATGGCCCCACTTGTTTCCCATAAAATTAATTCTACCAACACAGGAAGACTGCCCCAGAATTTTGCAGCAAGCATCACATGAGAAGCAAAATACACCTTGATTTCACAAATAATAACAAGTATCTGTGCTCTGTGATGTTCTGTTTTTCTTACTAGACTGAAGCATTAGCACATCCAAATTATCAATATGCAGCTTCTTTCTAATAACAATTATTAGAGAGGATTTAATGTCTCAAGTAATTGGACCACCATTATTTTAGTTAAAATTAAAAATAAAGGTCACTACTGCTGTTGTTTAATTTCCAGCACCAAAACTTACTTTTGGCCATAGAAGTGGTGGGGTTTACCTGTGACTTCCGAAAGAAATAAAAATTAGGTCACAGGGGGTAATTTTGGAAGACTATTGATATTTTTCATTTATGCAAAATTTAATTCAACCGAGTTACAAAGAGCTACCAGAGCCTTGGTAGCAAATGCATAAATATCCTACCTTTAAGCATGAAAAATAATTTCACTACAAACAACAATCTTTTTCAAGACAGAACAGTTAAGAGACAGACAAATTATTTAACAAGTAGTTCATTTCCACTAGGATCTCTTTCAGCATAAAGCAAGAGATTCATATCGCAATGGGAAAACAAATTTGATAAGCAGTGTTTTATACCTAAAATTCTTCTCATTCCCAACGAATTGCCAGCAAATCTGTAAGGCAATATATACTTGTTCTCACTACTGTCATTTTTTTGTATTTCACAAAAACTGTTTTGAATGTCTTTTTCTTTTGACAAGACATCACCATTGGAATGCTATATTTACTCTGCATTTAAAAAAAAAAAAAAAAATCTGCCCCACAACTTCCTCTTGGTCTCTATACATTTTAAAATGCCTTTTAACAGGACATCAGGCACAAATTAGCCCAAAAAAACTTCAATTACGGCATCATTTCCTCTAGTCACTGCATGCCACCAGCATCAGTACAAAATTTCTATCAGACAGCACCACTGCGTCCATTGGTGCCAACACCAGCTTCCAAGACAAGGTTAAGGGCACATACACAGCAACCTTGTAAGCTGTCCTCATACGCAGACTTTATTACGTTGGAAATGCTGAGATCCTAATTACAGTATTAACAGACAGCTTCTCCTTACTCCAACCATTACAGAAGCACAGTACTAGCGAGATGCCTATGCCCTCTCCCTGCCCTCTATCCTCAGCCAAGAACACCTTAAATCAACAACATAAATGTACAGATATTAATTTACATCAGAGGTTTAGAAAGAGAGATGTACAATATATGAACATGAATATTAAAAAGATTATACTAGAGGCAGATGTTCACAGAATACAAATAGATTAAATCACCATTTAGGTCTTTCAGGAAAGACACCCCCCCTGCACACCATTTCTGTGTGTCAGGAGTCCAAGTCCCTGTTCACAACTGAAGTTCCATTTGGAACAGCACATGGTGTCACTGTATCTGTTAGCAGGAGGCACTGCTCTTCTGCACCAAAACGGGTAAGTAAATAAGATGATAAAATTAAAGTGCTGGCAAGATTAATGGAAGTTTCTTTGAACTTACCGCTCGCTTAACACTCAGTGACTCTTATTTACAAGAAGTAATCAGTTCAAAATGTCAGTGACTCCTCCCTGTAACAGCCACAGCCCAATACTGTCTAAAGGGCAAGAGAAGTATTTCTGAGATGACTGACCCCCTTACAAACCATTATGAAATTCTATAGCAAATGAGAAAAAGTTTTTAGTATGTGCTTAAGTGACATACCAAAGAATGGGATTCCTTACATGCTTTGCTGAACGCACTAGCAGAATACTTCGAAAGTAGAGGTTACACAAATATAGCAGACGCTGTAGCATGTGAGCAAGTATTTGTAAGTAAGCTGATTTTGGAAAAAGTTACAGAATCAGATACACACAAGCTTAACTAAGAGGGGGGGAAAAATAACTTCTCATTTGGCCTATTTTTTAACTACAAATTAAGAAAGAGAAGTGCAAGTGACATGCATCATCCTATAGCTGTTTAATAAACCCTCTTGCTTTTGTGTATCAAAGGAAGGTGTATGTGTGTGTGTATATATATAAAAAACAAAAAGGCTCTTACTTCACCACGCTCTAAAAACACTAAATACATTCTCAAATAAATTCATTATTCAAGAAATAATAAAAAGCCCCAACAACTTTTAAACAAAAACTTCTAAAAAAGTACATACTGTGTTCTGTACTCATAATGCTTAGGAATGACACCTTCCAAACTTTGAGATACTTGTGTCAAAAATGTACGCTAAACCCGTAGAACACAAAGAATTTTCAGTGGAAGCTGTTAATTTAATACTGGCTGGCTACCTAGTGGATACCAGATTACATTTTAATCTGAACAACAGAATGGGAGGGAAGAAGCTCAAAAGCAATTTCAAATCTATCAGGATTGAAGTATTACCTTGACACAGTAACAACATTTTCACTTTGGGAGTTCTGCCAAAGAACAGTTAACCTACAGTAACTATTGCTCTTTGGTATGTTATTTTTAACGAAGAAGCCCCTGTAGGAGTACACCTACCTCACCTACGCTAGCCATCCTTCCAGAAGCTAGAAATACAAGATAGTATTCTACATCTGCAAGAACAACAGACATGTCAGAAGGATCCTACTGCAGCTTGCTGACAAAAAGCATCCTTCCATGATATTACTGGTAAGGAACCACAGAGTCACCAGTCAAAAAGGTACTGGAGTAAAGAATTACCACCAAAGAACACAGTCCTACTTGTTAGCTCACCTATTTAAGACTTTTAGATTCCTGAAACAAGCTGAGCAAATTCTGACACTAAGTTGTGAAGTCTCGAGCGCATATAATAGTTTGGTATGCTAGTCAGCTAGAGACAGAAGAAATTCAGCACCTCTCTGATATTCCTTAAAATCTACCAAAACTATTGGCTATACAAACTTGGCACCAGAAGCTACACAGTAAATTGGACAGAGACAGTCAATCAAAAAAATAATTACGAGAAACAAGAGGATCAAGAATGCTGCCACTCCATTTTCATGTGTCAGAAGACCAAGCCACACGTGCCTGTTGGGGTGTGCATACAGCCTAAGCGTTAAGTGTTTTGTCACACAAGATCACACAAAGTGTGAATAGCAAAATATACAGTAAGAGATTCATGTAACCATGAAACAAAAGGCATTTGCAATTATATTTGCAAGGTACAATTCTTATTTGCATCTCCCAGTTTAATTGAGTTTACCTGGTTGCCATTTTTTTATAGCCAAATAACTCAGCAGAAAAAAACACCACCCAAACCTGAGAGAACAGGTTTATGATGAGTATGCTGCTGTAGGGGTGTACGTTTATCTTTTCATGACTATTAGAGAGGTTTTGCTGTTCATGGATCAGTTATTTATAGCTCATCTGGGCAGCATCCACATCTTTAATTCTGTAACAGCTTCCTTTGCCTTTTGAATTAAAAATTGAACTTTACTCCAACTGATTCTCAAGGGGAAAGCATTAAATGTGCCACATCCTGTTCTTTGTTTCAAAGCAGCAGTGTGAAATAATGTAAAGAGCTAACACAGCCCTGATGATTACTGCATATTTCATTAAGACTCCAACACTCTTTGTCCCACTTAAAGGCTGACTACATGCTTTTGGCCATATGGAGTTAGTTAAGCAGGCCCTGTGACTGCTACTTAGAAAAATCTACAACATCCAGATTCTCAGACAATTCTCAGTATTATAATTATTATACTTCCATTTTTGTAAACCTTAAAAAGGTAATTGACCGTATCTAGAATGTCAATAAGCCCTGATTTTTCAAAATTTATTAAAAGATACAACATGATATAAGAAGGGCTCAACAAGTAACTCAGAGGTGCCATGTGCTGCATTTATTTTTGCACATTATTTTGAGTAGGTTTGGGGAAATGTACTACTTCAAAGTCAGAAATTAGCCATCTTTTATAGGGCCAAAATATGTGGCTGATGGGTGATACACGTTTGTGACAGGTCACCTTAATGAGCTGCTGTAAACTTACTTTTGTTGACTGCCTTTTGCCCAAAATTTTCAAACAATTCAGTTTCGCTGGATCACTGTAACATGGACAAATGTTATGGCAGAGATGAATTCATGACTAAAAAAAATTCAGCTTGAGCCTTACAAGAAACTGCCTGATGACTCCATTCCAGCAGCCATGAAAAGCCCCCAAGCCCATCCAAGTTACATACCACCAGTGTGACCCTCCAGTCCACAGATAGGAGCATCACCTTTCCCTGCTCTCTACAGACATCATGACTGCAAGGTTGTTTATTTTGACTGTCCAGATATATTTGATTCATCAGATAATGTTTGTACAACATCTGGGAAAGGAAGACACTGTTAATAATGTGATCTCTGTTGACAATTATATTTAAGTTTACAACGGACCTTTTAAAAGCAATCATTTCATTTTGCTCACGCCATAGTGTCTCAGAAGCAGCTCTTCACAGAAAGCTGCCCTGGAGGAGAGGCTCTCCGTGCTGCAGACCCCCCTCACACAGACCTTTGCCTAGAGAGAACAGATGACATTTATAGGCAGTTGTCAGCAGAAAGAGGTTATGCTGAACCAAGTGCATCTTTGAGGTCTTTGGCCTGGCTAATTTAATAAATTAATCCTGATCATTTCTCAGAACACACTGAAACAACTCATCCTCTCTCCTTCCAAAAAAACCAAATACAACTACTATCTGCCGATGAACTTTCTAGTCAAGAGTTTGGTAGCCCAAGGATACAAAGCAAACTATAGTCTAGACAACAAAAAGAAGAACTCATAAATAAAAAGTCTGGAAATGCCAGAGACCACCTTCACCAACATTTTTCATTTCTTACCCAGAATTTTTTCTTTTCTTCTGGGACCATTTCCCTCCCCTTAGCTTGTCTCAAGTACTGACATACCTAGCAGCTTCTAATGGTTTACAGAAAATGCCAGTCAACCTATTCCCTATCCTTTAATATCAAATGCTGAAGTAACACATTTTTTTTCATTTATGCTCATAGTAAGGTGTCTTATTCCCATTGGCCCAAAGTAAGTTATGTTTGGCTGCACGGGAGAAAGTAAGTTTTAAGGTCATGGAAAGAGGAGGTGAGGAACGAGGCAGAAATGCAGTAACTCATTTTCACAGGGCTCCTCCATCCCCTCCCTTCTCCTTCACAGGATATGCGCCAGCTTCAGCATCCCGACATCATCCCACAGATACGCCACGCTCAAACCTGCCCATGCTCAACAGTAACCCTCACTTGGACTCAGGAGTCAGAGGAGGAATAGAAAGAAAAAAACTCTCACTTCATCAAGAACGTGAATAACTAGAACAAAACAATACCCAACAGAAGAAAAACCACCATCTGTAATTACCCATATACAAGTAGCTGAAATAAACGGGGGTTTATATCATTAATTTCAATGTAAATTACAACACTTTTGAAAGATTCACATTATAACATCCCAACAGAGTATTACCACATACATTAATCAGCACGCACAACACAACATCATTATCGAGTAACTTTGATTTAGGAACAGCCCGTTTTCAAAAGTTAAAACAAGAATCTGATTATTTAACCACTGAGGATTTCTGCACTGTTTTCACTCTGGCAGGTTGTTTGTAATAGTAATACAAGTTAATTTAAAATCTTGGGTTTAACCATGTTTTAATTCAGCATTAGAACGTGATATCTCTCTAGCCAGCAAACCTTGCATTTCTTCTATCTTGTTTATTCAGTCCAGAAGATCTATAAAAGCAAGAAATCTGAAGGTTTCTATAAAAATATGTATTTTTTAAAAAAAAGTTTAATGAGTGTGATGGCCAGTAAAATGGATCTTGTACTAACTACCTGCAGAACCTCCCTTTAAAACTACGTTACAAAGAACAGAATTTACATCTTCCAAAATGCAATTCAACTGATCTCATTTTCAGAGAAGTGGGTGGGATTTTTTTGTTTATTTCACTCTATTCAAAATGCCTAAAGAGGAGAAAGTTCTGCAAATTATTCAGTAAAATCAAATTAATCACAAACTATATTGACATGTCAGATGTTTTAATAACATCTAATCTATATCAGCATATATTCTCCTTTAAATAATTTCCCTTAAAGGTGTCCAGTAATGTTCTATTACTTCATGGCTTATTATAGCCCCAGTATTATAATGCATATTTAAAAGCAAAAGTAAAGAATTTTATGCAGAAAAACAACACTTACAGCATATGCAAAAGCTAGTTTAAGAGCAAGCACAGAATTAGCTATACAGATATTTTTTTCAAGTTTGACAGTTAAGCCTTCTGTGCTTGTCATGCATATGCCACATTAGAAAAAATAATATTCTTATGTAGTAGTGAACACATGTTTATTTAATGGCATCTGCCCAGAGGGATGATATATTTCCTTTTAGCATTCACAGAACTGTTTCTCTCAAACCAAATCACGTTTGAAATATCTAGGTTAAAACTGATCTGGAACAGTTTGATTTTTGAAAAACAAGACCTCTTTTACTTTTTAAAATTCAAAACGAGGGTGTTTTTAATACATAGCTGCATTAACTATGCAAAAAATTATCCACATCTGAAAATAGGGAGAGTGAATTAAATACAAGTATTTTTAAAATATTATAAGATTTATGAACAGAAAATGTGGCTTCAGAGAAAATACTGGGAAATTTTATTCTGTCAGTTCCCCCCAAACCACATTGGCTATCCCAATTTATCTATCTTTTTAAGCTAAAGCCACAAGGAAATAGTTTCAAATGAAAGCAGTACTCCTTGGTTTTGCCTTGCATTTATGGGAGTTGTTTCTCTGGGTTTGGTTTTGGGTTTTTGCGTGTGGGTTGGTTGTGGGGTTTTTTGTTTGTTTTTTTTTGTTTTATTTTTGTTTTAAATAAAGCAACATAATAGTTACTACTTTGGGTATTTGTTAAAGGAAATAAAAATGCAGAAAACAAAGCTTGCTGTACAAGACTTATTCCTTTAAAAGATAAAAAAAAAGACAGGAAGCTATAGATAAGGCTCTAAAAATAAATAAAAATGAGAAACCCTGTCTTTTTTTCCCCTCTTGTTTGCAAAGTGATGACTTCAATCAACTAACTCAATATTTGTGCTTCAGCACCATCATCCATAAAGACCAAAACAGTATTAATTCATCCATCTTAAAAAGAAAGAAAAAGAACCCCCCAGCCTTTTACATCTATGATTAATATACACGTGTAAGACACTGTAGGCATTAAAGATGCAATGGGATCATTCAGAAAATTAGAAACAAACCAAAGGGTTTGTATTATCAAGTAACAGATTCAAATTTGGCTGAAATAAGCAACAGGAGCCTGGCACACTGTCAACTCCTACGCCCTCCACCGACAGTAGTCCTTCGCTCTGTTCCACTGGTAGTACTGAACACCACACCAAACAGCATCCATCCCAGCGAGCTGCTAGACTGGACCGCTATTTAACTTGACACTTAAGATTTCTGCAACAATTTTCAGCCAGCTCAAAGCCAACTGTACATGTGTAGCTACTGCTAGAGCAGAGGGCGTTTCCATTAAGCAAAAAAATCTGTCCTCATTCAATGGAACACAAAGGTGTTCAAGAATTCAGTTTAGAGCAATTCAGGAGACTGTGTAAGTAACATTTCTGCACAAAACACCACCAATTATTTCAAACTTTGGATGGAATGAAAATTAAAATAAACCTTAAGGGGGGTGGGGGGGAGAATACATTTATGTCTCCTCCCCTTTTTATTTATTTTTTTTTAAGATCTGCTTATGTCAGAAAAAGGAAAATAGCTACTCTCTTATGAAAATTACCTGATGATAGGACATGTTTTAGGGTAAGTGATTTACATTTACTGTACTACATTCCTTACATGAATTTCAGACACACCCTACATCTAGCTATGCTCTGGCTGTACTATCTGACAAATTAGACAGAAAGCCAATGCTCAACAGTATGACCACAGACTAATGCCAGCCATTCCTGTTATGGCTCTCTTCCAGAGGCAGTGAAAAAAAAACAACAACCAACTATAGATAGCTGCTTCTGGACCAGGAGCAATAAAAAAAAATTTAAAAAATCTAGTGAGCAGAAGTCATCTATGTATTTATGTGCGGACGCACAATCTGATAATGGCTGCTAGGCATGCCACCCTTCAAGTGCAGGTGGAATTACATACCTTGTTAGAGGTGTGGACTATGATTTACTGTTGATTTAATCTGCGTGCAGGTAAGCTGAAAGTGCAACTGAAAATTTCAGAGACGTGCATAAGCTTCACACAGAAGGAAATGTGACCAAGCTATGCTTACTCAACACTTAAGGCAAGAACTGAGACCCTGAGCAGCCCATGTGGCTGCACGATGCCCAGCTCTCCGGGAGTATGGGGAATGCTCCTGTGCTGGTACCTGAAGATGGCCACGTAGATTTATCCCAGCTGTCACATAAAACAGCTTAGACCCTACTAATACTCAAACCCCAGTATTTTTTCAGGGCCTTCCAGAATTTCACCTTATGCATTTTTAACAATTCATGTTTAAGTTTTTCTCTGAGAGCACAGAAAACTGAGATTCACCAGCAATAAAGGCACAGAAACACATTTTAGGCATCGCATTAAGAAAACCACAGTGCAGACTTTTTCTCTAAACTTTGTATAAGCACTTGAGTCACCATTCTTCTTACTTCAGAAGCTGCTCCACTGAAGGCCTTCGGGGTATTTCAAGGTCTACAACTTTACAGCTTAATGTCCATGTCACAACACAGGCTGAATATGTATTCTATCATCGCGTGTGACATTTGCTCCCTGGCTTCTACAGCCTGACCCCTCTCTCTATCATTTTTTCCTCTCTCTATTTCTCTTCCATTCTGTCATCCCCACTTTTCCCTCAAACTATGTTTCAGCTTCTATGAGAATTTGCAAGCACGCAGACCTCTTGTGACTTACAGTCACTAACAGCGACAAAGCTGGGGGCAGAAAAGCACATCTGGGGGCAAGGGGGAAGGAATTTGCTGTTTCTTTTGGAAGTGGATCAGATTCAAACCAAGATGATCCTGAAAACATAGCCGGAAGCATCTTTTTTAGAGGCAAAGGCATCTAAGATTCCCAGTACCACCTGGAATACAGGTTTAAGGGGAAATAATCTTCCGGAAATAGAAAAGAAATTGCACAATTAATTATCGTTTAAACAGGATTTCTCCAATTTACATGATAGTACATTAGGGTTCACATGCTCTAAACAACATGTCCTTGTCTAAAACGTCTAAACAAACTACACATGTAACACCTAGTAATTACAAATACAATGTCATGTTTCTGTATAGCCTAAAGGGCTTAAAAACAACTGCACAAATATCTAAAATAATGTAATCCTATTTCAGTGCAAAAAGCTGCAATGCCTAAGTAACTTTTCTTCATAGCATCCACAGAGGCCTGAAAAGGACACGCTCCATTATGACATTTTATAGTCCTTTAAGAACAAACTTCATATTTCTACTGTTACAAGGAGGACAACATTAATTAACGAGCCAGACCAGTCTCCCCTGCTGCTGCTGGTTTGTTCTGCCTTCCTCCTGGAAAATACCTTGTACAGGGGTTGATTTGATGACAGTGATTAAGAGCTAAATACTCTGGATTGTTAAAGGAATTATCACACCTTTGGAACAATTCTTTGCCCCTTTAACAATATTAAGCTGGAGATTTGCGTTTTTTTGTCAATTTTGCGTTATTTCGTATTTTTTTACTGCTAATGTAGTAAGAAATTTATTATAAGCTATAAGACACATCACGTATTTCAGATGGATATCTGAAGCCAAGATATTTGTCATCCGTTAATTAATCTTTCAGAGGTTTTCAGGGATGAAATAGAGAAACAATAAGCCGCTGAATAAACGGGGATTTAATTCCCTTAGCCTCTCATCTTCCATTACTCACAGAACACAGTATGAGAAAGTCTATTCGACAATAACTATCAACATACTAAACATACACAAAAGCCATCCATCCTAGAAGTGCTTCCTTCAGAAGCAACCACTAACTGTGATTAATTTACACTTATTTGTAGTTTAAAGAAAGAAAACAATGATAAAGTGTTTCTCTTACTCATCAAAATATGGAACTGTAGAAACATACATAGAAGGCAGACAGCAACAGATACTACTTCACAACCATGTGCAAACAGAAAGCTACAAAGACTACAACTCTGCTTTTATCATTCTCATATTCCACCTGAGCACTGTGAGCACTCCAGTTACTGTCAGTGATATTTTAAAAACCTAAGTACATTTTACATCTTGGTTTCAACTCTTTAACCATGCCTTTTGCTTTCTGAACCTTAAGAGAACACCAGCTGCTTAAAATGAAGGAACACAGCCTACTAACTCTTCCAACATGCATGCAAACATGCCAATTTATGAATTTTACAATTTCTCTTTTAATTTTTTGACTGTATATATTATCAACTTGCAGCTCCTCAAATTTATTTCATCTAATGAGCAAAAAGATCTTAAATGTTTCATTAGGTTAGTCTTTGTATTGTTTTCTTATGAACATCTTATTTGCTGAAAAACAAAACATAATTTCTAATTATTTGTTCTCCTTCTGTAACAGTCTTCCATCCCAAGGGCTAACCTGATTTTGACATTAGAGATCAGTCAGAACCATTCCACGTACTCAAAGGATTAAAAGACTTAACAGCCATCAGCTAGTGTACACTCTCCTTCCTGGAGAACAAGTAGTGATTTTTTTTATTTAATTGTGGTTTCCTTGCCTCTTACTATAGCAGTAACTGCATTAATAGTGAGATCTGAAACATGTCTGTCATTTAATCTATATCTGCAACACAAAAAAAAGTGGAATACCTCGAAGCTCAGAAGCAATTCATAAATTCCAGATAAATATAACTCTTGAACTCCATCACAAGTTAGAAGTGTCTTATCCTTCCATCTAAACAATAAACTTATTAATTATATTATCAAATATGCAAAAATTCCATCTACAATGACACCAAAAGACTGCTTAACACTTGCAGCCAGCTATACAACCATTATATCAAAGAGTTTTAAGTTTCAGGTGAGGTTAAATCAGAGTAGGAAAATAACAGCTCAAGTTTTTACACCCTTACCCTTTCACTAGTGCTGCAATTCAAACAGATCATTTATGTTGGCACATACTATTCAAATTATTTTATATTTATAGGTTATTCATGTATTATTTTGAGGTTTGGCCATCATATTTACTTTGTGTTTTCTACTCCTTAACTCATTAGATTCTTCACAGCTTTTTCTGTTATCTAAAGAAGATGCACTGTAGACACTACATGGCTCATAAAACAAGTGCAACAAGTGTCTCAATCTATAGAACATTCCCTGCATATCTCACATAAAGCTTACTTACAGAAAAGAGATAAATAAACAAGCAGTAAATCATCACCACTACCTTATGCTGCTGTGCACATCTAAACTTCTTGTTAAGTATGAGACTGAGAGGCATTATTACCCCAACCAAAATTTTCAAATTTCTACTTTGCCCTACCTTGGGTTCTGGCAGCGGGGGGGGGGGGCGGGAGGGGAAGGTACACTATTCACATTTTACTGTATTTCAGTGGAGCTTCACAATGTTACATTACAGCTATAATGAAAAACTGATTCCAGGAAACAAAATCAGTAAAAAAAAAGCTGAAGCATGGGGGAAAGTAATTGGTCTAAGCCCTAGTATAAATACTATGTGTACAGTTTACTGTGTTCTATGCTTTTGGAATAGAAACTTCATTTCAAACACTACTCACAGTACCAAGGGTGTTTTTTGGAAGACAACACGTTAATAAAAGTAAAGGGACTTTTTTTTTTTTTTTTTTTTTTACACATCAGCATGTTATAACTCTGAAGGTTTCAGAACTACTTGGAGCTCTTCTGTGGGTCACACCAACATAAAATATCTTTTTAAAATTTGCTACCCTTACCTAATTATAAAGTTATTAACTTGAAGTCAAATGCACTATACCTATATAAAGTATCATGACCTTTTACCCTTTTATTACAAGATTATATACATGTTGTTAATAATGTTTTCAAATACACAGTTCTTTAAATAGCTTCAGAAGGACAGAAAAGATTTGAAACAGCCTCCGGCAAGGGAGGGGGCATCTTGTCTCTCTCTCTCTCTCTTTTTTTTTTTTTTTTTTTTTTTTTTTTTTAATACATTGGAAGGAAGAACATAAACAAAAGGAAGAGCGAGCCACACCATAGCTCCCTACTGGAAGCTGGCTAAGTGACATCCAAAATTTTTTTGGTTTTAAATCTCACACACTACCCAACAAGCCATTCCAACTCCCTCCAAGGCACAAAAGGATATACAAGTAACCACAGCTTTTAACAAAAGCTGTCCTAAACTACTTATCTATTTGTCATAGTAATATGGATCCAAACTTCAATCTGGCTTTATTTGCATGTTTCACCCCTAGAAAGCACACTAATCTAGGCACACCACCTTCAGAAAACGTTAATCATTGAAGAGATTAAGGTTACAGCCGTAGATTCTTTGCAGTTACTTGAACAGAGCTGAAATCAAACAGCAAGAAAGAGCAATTCTGGTCACAGCTCCAAGTTTCCTTCTGCACAATGAATGATCTAAACAGTTTCTGAGGTTTTCTTATGGCTCCATTCCAAGGTTTATTCTGATCACGGCTCCAGTTTTCCTGACCCAACTTCTCTGATAGTTTCTCCTGCTTCTCTAAAATAAACACAGAATTCACTGATCAGTACTCTTGCTTTTGCAATTGCAATGTAACTTCATGGGAAACCTTTTACCTTGCCTGGTGTAGCTTTTACTCAGCCTTTCCAAAATCTTTATGTTTTGGATAGCTGTAGGTCCAATTGCATTAATACAGAAATATGTTTTTATTTAATCTTGCCTTCACTTAAGCTCTGAGGCTGCTGTTACATAAACCCAGCCTCACTCCTTATCCATTTCAATAACTTTTCAACACAAAGACGTGTGCCAAGTAATCATACTGTAGCTAGCAAACCATTTTTCCTCAGATACTCAATAATCTGTCTGAAGACAAGGAACAACAAGTTCTGGCCCACAGAAATTGGTGAAAATGTGTATTGGAAAGATACTACACTTGTACTTTCATGACTGAATGTAGATATGACAGGATGAACTGGCCTTTAAAGATAAGACAGGTTAAATCCCATTTCTGCCTAATTAGCAACTTCCCCAACAGCAGGCTTTGGTTTTAGAGCATAAGATCGCACGATGGACCTTTACATGATGATAGTTTGGAGGAAATATTTTCCTAAAAGAGGAAACAGGTAACATGCTAAAAAAATAGTTTGATTGTATCTCACAAATTATTCACTCCCTCTTACCAACTTCCTCTAATTTTTTAGAACATAATTTCTAGGTGGAGACTGGATTACTCTGCATGTCAGGCACCCAAGATCTCACACAGGCAAACTCCTCACCACTGCCAAAACAGCACACCTTCATTAAGAATAAGGTCCCCTCAAAGTATCTTTCTTACTAAAAAGTTCCATTAGAAAGTCACAGAATATTCAGCTGTTCAAATTACAATACAGACGAGGAAGGCAGAAGATAGTCAAAAGCAGCTACAGCATGCATTCTCATGGAGAAAAAGAAGATCTAACAAAGCACTTCCCCATCAGGCAGATGACCAAGTAAAATCCTTAAGACAGGACAGCCTAGGACTGGCTCATGCATTTAGTTACACAGGTCAGTCAGTCTCCCGATTCCTTCAATTTTGATGTCTCTTGTACTACACAGCATAAAACACTTTTTGTTCAATTTACATCTTTTTAAGTGTTGAGTGCTGCATGTCAGGACATTACAATTTGAAATTCAAACAGAATGCAACTCTGTCCCATTAAAAGGCAAGAAAACAAGTGTGAAAGGATAGAGGTGGCAAGTGCTATATTCTTCTTTTAAGGCTGTATTACAGAATGGTAACTAGATGCATTTCAGGATATAAAAAGGGGTCAGAGCACAATGCACCACCACCGATGAATGCTTGAAATGCTCTAAAAAGCAAACTGGATGTTTCAGTTCAGCGAACTTTAATTTCTTTAAAACTGAAATACTACGGAAAAATATTTCTACCTCAGAAAACAAGCTGAAATACAAGGAGGAATTTTTCACAAAGCAGAAGCTGTGCTGCACAGAGAGCACTAAGAGGAATTCTATACATAATATTCATTTGCTCATGTCCACTATCAATCTTTTATTAAACCAGAAACCAGGCAGCTTCTCCCCGCAGACTAGGCCTGCATGTACATCTGGGCCACAGAAGACCTGAAGTGAGGTGCTGGCTTCCAAAAATACTTTAAGCAAAGGAGTAACAAAGGAATTTAGATCAAAAAAAATCTCAAGGCCAGCCCCTTTAACTTCCCTGGTCATAACAAGACCAAACGGGAAGTTAGGTAACAGTGCTCCCAGACAAGTCTGGAGTATCTCCAATGATTAAGATTCCACCACCTCGCTGGACAACTTGTTCCAGTGTTTGAACGTCCTTTTTGGGGTAAAAAAAATAATAATATTCTGATACCTAATTGAAATTTCTGCCTGTTTATGGTAACTTGTTTCTGCTATCTTTCTATTTTTCTTGGGTATATACAGAGAAAAGAGCCTGCTTCTTCCTCAAGTAGAGCCACCCAGCAACTAGCCAGAAACAGGAATCAGCTCCTCTTTCCACCTTCTCTTCTTCAGACTGTAGAGAACACGGCCCCCGCAGCCTCCCACTACGGCACACGCTCTGGCTGCATTCTGCTGGACCCTGCCCAGCCAAGGAGCTCAAAATAGACCCCAGTCTTCCAGATGCAGTATCACCAGTGCCTAACAGGAAGGAATAATCAATTTCCAGAGCAGCAGGCAATTATCCATAAGGCCATTGCTACTGATCCATATTCCACTTGTTGCCCACTAGGACCCCCCATCATCTTCTACAAAGCTGCTGTGCTGGCCCCAGGTTGTGCATGACTTCATTCTATCTCAGGTGTAACATCCTGCATCAAACCCTGTATTAACTCTTGAGAAACAGTGTGGCTAACCTAGAATGCCAACTGGGCCTTAAACCACTAACCATTTCTCTCAGAGCCTAGCTCAGCCAGTTCTCTACTACAGAGGTCAAAAAAATTCAAATAGACAAAACAGCCCACAGTCCAGAAGATGACACTGAAAACAGAAAGTTCAAAGTTCTAAATCCTGTTGTCCCTTTAGAAGGCTCGCTCCATGGTCTTTCCAGCCTTTTAAACTGGTCCAGGCCAGAAGTGTCCAGTAATAACAAAATACTCCTTTTAAAAGATGCAAATGTATTTTCTAGGATGCTACCGCAACAAACAAATCTCCTTCCACTGTACAGAAAGTTATACATGCAAACATATGCTAACAGTTCAGCAAGCTAATCCTCAGAGCTGAAAACCTGTTTCAAGAACAGGTAAACTTCAAAACATTTATCAAAAAAAGCTTTCCATTGAAATACATATTCATTATCTTCCCAGACAGGAATGTACTGCAGCACAGTACACTGCAACCGGGCTTAACAGAAAACTGAATCAAATGCACCCATTTGGCTGTAACTGATGGACAGGGTGGACTTGTTACAGGGAAATCATCTTTTCCTTAAGAAGATCATGAAAACAGACAAACTGTACCAAAAGTACTGTAATACTGTGAGTCTTCCTAGTTCTAGAAAGAAGGAAAGCCATGTATTTTGATTCTTCCAAAGATTTTCAAAACCAACAATTTAGAATTTTAAAGAATTTGTACTATAACTCTATTAATAGGTGGCAAATACAAATTATGTTACACTGACGGACACAATATTTATTGTGTCACTGCAGGTCCTACTTAGCAAGAAAACCGCCAGTATGAAACCCATCTCCATTTACACTTTTCAACATTATGTACTCAAAGAACAAAGGGAATGCTATAATAATCTGAAGTATGTAACATTTTGTGTTTGTGTGTGTATAGACACACAATGCCTATGACTAGGGCAAAATCTTGAATTTGTATATGCACATAGTTACACATGCCTATTTCAGAGAATTTGCACTAATCGCACCAGGCTGTGTAGAAATGAGTAACTGTCATATAAAATCTGGAATCTGTTACTGATCCAACTGTTCCACTTAATCAAAAGCAAAGAGACTCCTAAGAGCTCTTTTGCTACTTCTGACAGCCAATTTCCCAAAGAAAGAGCAACTGTGCTAACGGATCTTAATAATTCACAGGGCTTGGAGAGCTTTTGCTTTAAAAAAAAAAAAAAAAAAAGGGGGGGGGGGAGGGAGGGAAGCTTTTCTTTTTGACAAAAAGCAGCAAATGGCCTCTTGAAAACAGTAAGAAAAGAGTCTGCCCCTGCCTACATGCAAGTCTGCAGAACAGGAGAGTGCCAAGAACAGCGCCACATTTCTCATTCGTTCAATGTATTTAATAGCTTTTTCTTGCCTAGAATGATCTACAACACTGCTGTCTTCAGTGTATTACCTTTCACACAAAATGCTTACCTTACAGAAGCACACCATCTCAGAAGGCTACAGCAACCCTTTATAGATGTTATTGTTCAATATATGACCTTGTTAGAAATCATTAAAAGAACAACTACTACCACAGCCAATTAATCTGAATTTAGGAAGGGGGTGGGGGTGGGGGGGGAAGTCTGGCAAGAGATATGTTTTCTCTGAATTGCAGTAAAAGTACTACTATAATTTTTGTAGGCTATGGAAAAACCCTCCCATAACGAGTAATAACCATTGCCTAATTCCTGAAAGAATAACCAATAAAACTGGCTCAAATAGAAAAAGGACTGAATACCCTGACTGTCAGATACAGCTTTCAGGATCTGATTAAATGAAACTTGCAGAGGATTTTTTCTATAAAACGAAACAAACTTTCTTACCGAACAGTAGAAAATTTCTTAAGCTATTTGTAATAGAGTGTAGCTCTGAAGAAGTGTTCAACTTTATTCTTCGTTATATTAAAAACAGATGTTACTGCAGAAGAAAGGAAAGCCTAACTTGGAAGAGAAAAAAATCTGCAAGATCCATTTAAAAAAAGTAGGTATGAAAGTGGTGTTCAATACTGAAGGTAACACAGCTGTGCAAAGCAATTTGAAAATTCTCCAAGTACTTTGATATTAAGATAATTTCATATGAAAGTTATTTTTCTCTTCTAGCTGCTTTAAAAAGAAAAACCAAAAGCCTCTCTTATTTCTCGCTGTCGCTATACATCTATGCAGTTGTGCCAGAGGTCACTGTCCTCAGCTGCTTCTCACAGTTACAGGCATGAGAATGAAGACTGGTTCAGACCTGCCAGCACAGCTCCCACATATACGCCTCCTACGCGCCGTGTCAGATCACTAAAACATATTAAAACTTTTAAATACCTAAATTTTATCCACAAAAATACTACGAATTCAATACCTGAAGTAAACTACACCTACTCTTGCAACCCAGCTTCCTAAATTTGTGGAGCCAACAGATCTGGGAAAGCAGGATTTGTCCCTTTTTCCCAGCGATGAGGTCATTCACCTGTCTTGTAGTTCAAGCTCACATAAGGGTGGCTCTCAATGCAACGTGGAAGTACTACTTATGAACAAATGCACGAACCAATTCATCTACTCCGTGTTACCTGTCACGCGGATTCTGGCAGTAATTCCCATTCACCCCGATTCCCTCACTGCCCCGGGGAGAAGCGAGCTCATGGATCAGGCTTCCCGGCAGGAAATGGTTACAGAACAGCAGATGCGGGCTGGCTGAGAGAAAGCACATTCTCTGCCAGAAATAACTCTTCCTAGCTGAAACACTTCAAACAATAACATTTTTACTTTTTTAAGCACTGCCTAAAGAAAAATAAGTACAAAGAGGACTGGAAAGGCTGGCATATTTATATCACAAAATAAGCTAAAGCACAACCAAACCAACAACAGTTAAGAGAGGCTCTTTCTTATACAAAGTAACGGTAAAGTTTTGGAAGCAAAAGAAATAATAAGTTGAAAGACCTTAATGAAAAAATCCACACAGAGAAAATATTTTTTTCATCTGTTTTAAGGAGCATAATAAATGAGGAATAATAAAAGCATAATAATAACAGAAGCATAATAAATGAGCTATCTAAGAATGGCCAAAACTCCACTTTATAGATTAGTGTCAAATGTTTTGTTTTCTTTATGTGTAACTTGATTTAAAACCAGAAATATGCTACTGTTTATTTTCTGGCACTTCATTTTATTTTCTTTTACTTTTGGAGAAAGATAAGACCTTTGTTTCCCAGCCCATAAATCATGAATGAATAAATGAATGCCTTCAGGGTCTTCTATTGTTTGCATGGCACTCCAAGCATCTCCTTTGTCATTCTCTATAAGGACACAAACAAAATAAGGTGGAAGTGAGGTTACAGAAGACCAGTTTACTGGAAGGCATCATGCTTATACTGAAAAACTGCCTGGAACAGCTTCACCCTGAAGAACAGCACAGCATGACAGCTAAAGCATTAGAAATAGTTTCCATTACTCCTACATGACACTTGAGGCAAATTAGTTTGATGTACATATTAAAACCTCATCAGTTAAGCTCAGAATCTGTGGAAGTCCATGGAATTGACAAAGGACATCTCAAAATGGCAAAGCCCATAGCTTCAGAAGTTTCATTAGCACTGTGCTATTAACCAAATGAATTTCGAGATGTCATGTTAAGTAACATGAAGTTTTAAGCTTCCAAGGGAAAAATACAAACCCAAAGGTACACACAGAAGAAAGACTGCATAGTATGCTATACTGTACAGTCTCTGCTACTTGAGAAATTAATTCCATTAATTCTGGAGCTCGCTAAAGAAAAAAATAAACCTGGACTGATCCAAAAAACATACTCCCTAAAACTGTCAGCCAATGCCCAAGAGAAGAAGGTGAACTTTGATCTCAAGCACTGTGAAGCTTACATCTCTGCTAAGATCTCTGTAAGGGAATACAAGTTGCTTTTTCCATGAGTTCAGGCTCTGGATCCCAGAACAGGTAGCAGCAAACAGGAAAGTTGCCCTAGCAACTACTAACTCCGCAAAAGGCTCTGCTGCAGACATATGAAAAGGAAGCAGTTTGCGCACAGAAGCACAAGGACAGAGGAATTACTACATTTTGTACAATTAATGAACAACTTCATCTTCCATTTTCTATGTCACGGCTAGAAATTGTACACAGACCACCCCCAGTAGAAAATGCAGAGTTTCACATACTTCCATGTAATCTTCCCTGCAAACCAAAAAGAGACATTTAATATTTTCATAGCTGTTTTGCTGTTCATATTCGTATTTTCTAAACTGAAATGCAAATACATCTTGGTTATTTTTTCAGGGAGGCAAAAACAGTTCTGAAGCTTTGAAACACAAAAGCATGAGCCAGAGCAGAAGTGAAACAGCCTCCAAAAAATAGGTACTCCCGTGGAAATGGCGGGTGCACAAATTGCCTACCCAGTCCCACTCATGCAGTCCACACACAACAAGTACCAACTGCATCCAGTCTCAAAGCAGATAAAACCCAAGAGAAAAGAGTTTGGTTGATGCATCTTTTTTTATAAAAAGGTTTTTCATCAAGAGAACATTAAAGCAAGAGAAAATTATTACTACGGCAATTAATCTTGTGCACTAAGCAACGCCTGCTATGCAGAATTTAAATAAAAATTAAATAATTATACTTTAATATTATTATTATTATATTATTACAGGTTGGAAAAGATTTTTAGGTTAATTTCTCAAACCAGTTCATGGAATTCCTATTACTATTTCCATTAAACTGCAATTCACAGGCAACTGCTTGCTCTGGATACCGTTACTATTCCAACTTACTCCTCAATTACTTCATGCAGAGTTCTGGGAAAAACCTACTACGCAGTGCAATTATGGTGTTTGTTCAACACATACCACTATATACACTGTGGAAGATACAAACTTTGATAAGTTAACTTGCAACAGAAAAAGCCAAGGATGTCTAAATTAATGCAACCAACATTGTGCGGCAGTGCAGAAGAGCAATCCAATTTTGGCAAGAAAGTCTTTGAAATGCTGTGATTATTCTAATAAGAAATATTTTTGAAGGAACCAAATAAGGAGTCTGTCTAAACAGAGGTTCATACATAGAAACAGCAACATAGGTGATCATTATTTTCTGACATTCACAGAAATCATTACTATTTTCCACAAAAATAGAATCCTTATAACAAAAGGTTAAAAATTAAAATTCATTCTCAGCCACTCAAGCAGGAGCACTGTAAAACCTTTAAAAAGTAACAATTGTATACCTCTTCTAAGACAAAGCACAGTTGTTTCGACTCCATATAAAGCATTCAAGTCACATCTTATGGTATAAGAGGACACAAACATACACCCCTCTTAAGAATACTCAGGTCTCCTTGTAATGGAGTAGTTAATACTACAGCAAACACATTTGGTTTATTGCTCAGCACAACACATACACAATTTTCAAGAGTACTTTAATGTCAACCTTACAACACCTTAGTATTGCTCACCCAACCAATGCTACTGTTTCTAAAACTATTAAAAGCAGTAAGTTTTATCCTTAATTTCACCTCATTCCCCTCCTCTATAGCACTAAATAGTACTACTGTGAGACCAGCAAATTTGACTTAAAAGCACCAGCTGACATGTAATGCCATTAATAATGACAGTCAGTCTAATAAAATACTTAATGCCTTAAAACTCTCACATTTTGAGCCTGTAAAGGCAGGAGAAAGTCAGATAATTAAACAGCTTTACTATAAAATGCAAGCCCCATCTGGCTGCAGCTCATTTCCCTAACTGCAGGATCATCAAGCACAATACTTGACTTTTCATAAGGATAAATGGAATGGAAAACTGTTTTTGTTCCCTCTCAGTCTTTAAAAAAAGATTTGCTATATGTATGGATACCTGTGCTGGATTACAACTGTGACTGAACTACAGGTGTGTGATATTAAAAGCTACAGGACAGGGAGGTTTAGGAGGGAGTAGGTGTTACTTTTTGATAAGCAACAAAAAAGTATCCATAAAGAAGGATTTTTTTCTTATGCTTCACAAATCCCTGCCTGCATTATTTGATCACAAACAAATCCAACAAAACCTACTCACAGTATGCTTTTAACAGCTCATTTTATCCTGATTTACATTTTAAAGAGTCCACCTACACATGACCAATATCTGCTAACTCTGAAAGATGATCCAATTAATCAAGTCTGTGCCTGTTCAAATTCATCTTTTAGATTTTAACACTGAGCAACACTTAAAAAATTCCTAGTAAATTATATCACTGTATTTACTACAGGTAAGCCACTTCAATTTTTTCCACAAACGTTATTCAGTCAACAGTTTGAGAATACACAGGCACCTTTCAGACAAATGATGTTTCTACAAACAATTTCCTCTTGTTAACCCTAAGTCCATACAACTTTAGATTAATCTGATGCCTCAATGGATGGTAAAAAAACACAAAACAAAAAAACGTTACTGATGCATTTCCACTGTTTGAAATACAGCAGATACCCTATTTTTTTTAATGTGCTCTTCTAGTTTATTAAACATTAGTTTTTATGCTTTTATCCAACACTCTCCACTTAAATGCACAGCTGCCAGAAAACTTTCTCTGGACCAGCTGTTTATGAAGAAATTTCCACCTGTGTGTGCTTTTCCATCAATTACTCAATATAAAACTTATTTATGCTCCTATCTCCAAACTTAGCAGGTTCAACAGCCCCCAACAAGATTAAGAGGTATTTCACTACCCTCTTTGTCCTAGTGCTAAAAATTACCTCTAACCAGCCATGCCAAAACTACCCTACAGGCCCAGGTCACTCCGAGCTGTTTCTGACCATCTGAAGCAGGTGACCCAATAGCATAAAGATGACTGTTGGACAATATTTTGATTTATATAATCTCAAACCTGTACAGATGTTTTATTTTTCAATCATTTTATATAAACATTACCTCCCAGAATTTTAACTTCTACAAGAAGAGCATAGTGAAAAGCAATTAAGGATTTTGCTTCAGAGCCACTAAGCATTCCATTTACTGAAGTTAAGGAGAGGGTCAAATCCAACAGTGATACTACCACTTCTACACTTGCTTCGCAACTTCTGAGCAATGTAAAACAGAAATAATACAATAGTTTAGTATGTGGCCTCTTGTGAAAACCTGTAGTGAAAGTAATACCATACTCAACTTTATCGCCAGGATTTTTTTTTTTTTTTTTTTTTTTTACAGCCAAATAATGGCAGCACAGTTTCTGAGTTTCAAGAAATTATGACAGGGATCCCAGTAACAGTAGCTACAGATACTGCTCTCAGGACCAGGGAAACAATTTACCACGCTTAAAATCCTTAAGAAATGCTTACCAGACAACATTAGTTCAATGTAATAAAAAGAAAGAAACTGATCCCACAGAATAGTATTGCCAAGACTGCATTAAAAAGTTTATTCTATGTAACACTAAGAGTAGTTTACCTAATGAATTTGCACTTTAGCCAGCAGTGTTTAATCTTGTCAAATTCTTCCTCTGAAGCCCTGGATTGCCATTCCAGTAATGCAAACCTGAATTTGCTCTACAGGGAAAGCCTCCTTTTTTTCCTTAAAATACAGGTTTGGGTCAGCAACGAATTAAAAAAGCAGGAAATCCACTGTGGAAGGACAGCCTGACCAAGGACAGCCTAATCGATGTACAGTTTCTGTTACGGTAAGCTGCAGGAATCCTAGAGGATACTTCAGGCTACTTGAAGACTGAAATGAAAATGGTATGATCAACATGAAATTTAAGAGCACTGAGGGAGGGGGGCAGAAATAAATTAGTACATTAAAACCAAAATCAAAATAATTAGCTTGATCCTTCAATCGCCTTCAGAACAGAAGGCCAAGACCGTGTTAAACCAAGTTAACTCACTGAAGTTACAGGAGGAAAGCCATGCCTTCCCTAAGTGGTTTCCCCAGCGGCAGGATTCACCCTTCCTTAACACTGACTCGTTAGCTGAAACCCTGCACTATTCTGAAACCAGTCCATATTCAGGAATTCTGAAGGCTTTCAAATCAATTGACCACTTGAAAACAAAAAAGTGCATCTGCCTAGATCTCCTACCTGCCTAGAAAGCCTGCTTGCATTCTCCAGCCTTTCTGGCACAGCAGCCAAATGCAGATCATGGCCTCTAATGCCAGCCCAAACACAGGTTAATATTAAGCTCAGCATTGGTACTACTACTGTCAACATCAATACGTAAAAAGCTTCATTAAGTATGATTTCAGTGGAAAGTGTTTCTACAAAAGCACCGAACTTACCAGCACAGCACCCTTCAAACTAAGGGTTTTGCGAAGATGCTGCAAAGTCTGAAAGGGTTTTAAGAACAGAAAACTGGCAGGAACTCTGATATAGTACTGGACTGAATCACCCCTAAATGTCACTGCATATCTCTAAATTGCTTACAGTTTTGCAAATCCTTGAGAAATGCAAGTGGAGAGGAGACTAGGGGAAAATCACACAATTGTCTTTTGTTTTCACAATCAAATCTCATTTTTATCTGAGGAAATTAAAAAATGTAAAGATTATCTCTGAGTTTATTTTAATCTCGGATACCTGGAATGAAGAAATCTATCATTCCTCAAAAACTTTATCATTTCTTCATTGCTAATCTGTCCTGTTAAAAAAAAAAACACCAAACAACCAGCCACAAAACAACCAAAAAAACCCTCTTTGACCAACACCTACTCTGTTCCCACAAAGACTGAATTTTGGGAAAGGTCATAAAATATGTTTGCATCAAAAATACTTGACTCACGATAGCCTCTAGGAATGCCTCATTGTGAATGAAAATGTGAGACCATACCATCCATTAAGAAAAGAACAATTCTGTAATAAATAAATAAATAATCCTGCTTTTTAAGTGTATCTTCTTAAACTATGCATGTATTTATAAACTAGTATATTATGTGTAATACTGAGCCTTCGGCCTCTGTGGAAGTATGGGCGAAACCATTTAACTGTAAGAAAAGCATCATGTTTCAAGTTATCAACAAGGAGTCAGGTTTATGGACTTTCAGTAATCTAAAAATGTTCCACACAACTTTGACAGCTCAAGAAAATATGTGTATCTAAACCCACATCTGGCCCAGAATATAAAAAAAAGAAGGAAAAAAAAGAAGCAAACGCAAAGTCACAGCACTAGTTACAATGCAAGTGATTCAAAACCTACACATAGCTCATTATGTATACAAATAAACCTGGCATGGCCTGTCAGAGGAGTAAGTTCCAGATGTTTGCACTTACTGTTCTCTCTACTTAAGAAATCCCATTAAACTGAACAATTGCTTACTGTCTGCAAGATAAGTCCTTGAACAGGTGTGCTGATCAACTTGTTTTACCTTTATTACCTTGGGACAAAACACTCCAAATTTCATTAATTCCATTTACAATTATGAGCCTAATTCATCCCATGTAAAATGACATTACTTGGTCTGAGCTAATAACGGGATTCCTCAGAAGCACTTAAGCCACAACTTCTTCTGCATCTTATTTTTGTAATAGTTTGAATACAATAACACTGAGAATACTTAGTTAAAAACAGGTAATAAATACTTATTCAATAAATACAGCCTCACAAAAAGTTTACATAGTACTTCCATGACCATTTTAGTAATACTTATTATATCCTGGGCATTCTTTGAACTGAATTTCAAGCCAGTTTATGTCAAGAAATAGTTATTTACTTCAACGATCTTGTCTTAGTGTTAACTAGCAGTGTCTTTTGGCTGAGATGCATTTCAGAAGTTACAGTTTACAGCATCAGCGACGCACAAATCTGTGATTTCCTAGAAAAGAAACAGAGAACTCCACACCTGCCATCAGAAGTCACCCAAAATGGGCAGCTCCTGTTCCATCAACTTGCTGTGCTCCTTCCTCACAGGGGCTGCTCTACTGATACAGAGGGCATCTACATGCATTTGGTGGAAGTCAGGTAAATTAAGAAATCTCTGAGCTGAATTTTTAAGCAACAAATAATAATAATAAAAAATAATTAAAACGATGTGGATTAAAAATATTTTTCTCCTCTTACTCTTTCTTCCTCACATGCCCTAAATGCATGGTCATCTATTTCTTTCAGCAGCAAGGATGCTTGCAAATCACAATTAATGCTTCCCTATTACAAGTACTATCAGGTAATTATTATACTGAGTGAATCCCTTTAAATCACTTTCATTAATTCTTTCAAAAAAAAAAGTCAGATTTAACACAAGAATTACGTAGATTACAGAAGTAACCTTTTAATGCAATTCTAGAGACTATTATTCAGTACAAAGAGTGTTTTAATACTTTTTTTAGTCAAGTGCCTTACACCATCCATGAGGCTTTATTTCAGGAGTGCAACTTGCAAGTGTTTTTAGAATGTAAGTAACAACGTATTTTCCCCATTTTAAGTAGCAAGTTCTCATACAGTTTTCCCTTACATAGTATCTCTGGATTTATACATGTGAGTGACCTCAAACAATGGCTGTAACTGAAGAATTTCTACTCTGAGCATCTACTGGGTTTATTATTTATTACTTAAAAAAAAAACAAAAAAACAACAACAACCAACAAATAGATTTTAATAAATCTCTGCCTGTTGGCATTTTAAGCACATCAGACATCTCACTCAGGTAATTCAGTCTTCATTATGCAAAGGACAGCTATATACGTACATACAGACTGGGTAACTAAAAATTAATAGATGAAATCCAGGAGCCCTAAGAGGCTAGCAAGTGCCAAAAGCAGCAGGAAACTTATAAAGACTGATGTTACGTAAAGAATCAGTTCACTTACCCTTTAAAGTGGGAGAGAGAATGGAAACAAGGGATGCAGGAATCCCTAACACCCATCAGATTTCAGGGTTTTAATTACTTGTCAGAAGTTACCAAGTAGTACATAAATATTGAAAGCCAAGTATACTTAAAAACAAATATTGTTATTACATAACACAGAGATTACTACAAATTACAAAAAATGCAAATAAAGACACCACCATTTCAGTTTTGGCTCATTTCTCCTCAAGTGCAAATTCCTCGCTGCAAGGTATTACAGAGGATTTGGAGTCTCCCTCCACAGTATAGGATGCATACTGCTTCACCAAAGTAGAGAATGGCAGCAGTTCAGTGAGTTTGGATTAAACAAAGACCAATTACGTGCTCAAAAAAACCTCCAATGCCCCACCCCCACCCCACCCCACCACCACCCCCCGCCAAAATCTGTATTTGCAAATACACAAACATGTCAACAAAGAGGCACACAGAAGTACAGCAGCTTCACTACGCGATAGTGGTTCAGCAACTTCACTACGCGGTAGTGGTTTCATGTCAGCTCCATCATGCTGAAAGTCAGAAGTCTCACAGCTGCCAGAAACAGAATCTATTCTAGATGGCTCTGTCACCAGGGGCTTCAGAATAAAATTCAAATAATTTCATAGGAAAAAGGGGACCCCAACAAAACCCGCAGACTCTCCTGGTTTTCTTTCAAAATGAGGAAATAAACTCCAGCCTCCTTGCAATAAATGTTATCCTGTAACTTCCACAATTTAGACTAGACAGTTAAATACATTTATCTTCTTACAACACTAACAGGTTAATGTGTTTCCAAACCAAAGCACTGAAATAAAGCAGGTCTTTTAATGAAATCTACAAAGTTCATAAGGTAAACCATTTGAAATTTTGGTCTCACTTAACACAAATAAAAGCCCCCTAATGTGACTAAACACAACAATATATCACTCATGCTCATCGTCTTCCACTCGGTTTTTTTCTAGTGACAGTATTCCTTAGTTTAAACAAATAAACATATTCTTGAAGTATAGTCAAATATTTTTACAGCTGACAGAGTTCTTCCCTCACTCAACATGAGAGCTGAACAGGGATAAACAAGCAAGCAGTTAAAAAAAAAAAAAAAGACAGAAAAAAGCATCAACTGTTACTTGAATTAGGTCAGTAGCATCAACAGCCAACAAAGTCCCAACACAGAGTAAACTTAACTTACACCACAGAGTCAACTCAACCTACACAAACAAATCTACAAAAGCAATCCACATTTAAGCCTTACATGCTCAGATTCCTGAAATAACAAACATAAATTTAGCTTTGGAGTGTATCTCCTCTTAATGTTGGGAAAACTCTGTAAACTCTACTTAAGCCAAACCAAAAAAAGTTACCAGAGCTGGTTTTCTAACTCTATAACCTCACTTCATCAGTACTTGAAAACAAAGACCAGTCTAACAGCAGGGTTAGAGCTGTAAAGATACATGCTGCACAGTACTCCACCATCGTAAGAAAAGCAAATAGGAAACAACAGCCTGACAAAACACAGATTTAAGAAAAAGAAATTCAAAGCAATAAAATGACTGGGAAGACTCAGGGCTGATACAATTTATTGAAGGAAAGAAATGCTCATCAGGATGGGGAACACTGCCAGCACATTCTTTGAGACCACAGTACCATCAGACATACTGATACAATATTTATTAGCAACCCAGATCCAAACAGCAGCAGCCTCTGACTAGCCCCTCTACCCCCCCAACAGATTTGGTTGAAGCACAATGGCACAGTGGATATAGAGTAGGATGAAGTTACTCATACGCCAGGATACCCACCTTAAAAGCCATATGGATCAGTTGGAAAACCGATGTACAAACAGTATTTTATCCTGTGAGAGGTCAATATTTATGCTGCCCTAGGAAATTCTTTTCATTTCAAAAGCATCAAGAAAGCTGAACAATGTTGAAACATACAAACACAAATAAAAGAGACCAGTGGGAATGCATGTATTTACTGCTACCAGCTTCTCACTGTAAATAGTCTCCTGCCAGGCTCAATACTTGAAAGCAACTTCTCGAACAATATCCAACAGTCATCTCTCTTTTGGTGTGGGATGAGGAAACATCCATTAGTCCACTCCTTAATAGTGGAAATATTTTAATGCTCACATTCTGGCTGTTGACTAAAACAAGTTCCCAGTGAGCTTTGAAAAAGGCATTAAGGGGTGGCCAGTAATTTTATCATGGAAAAAAAAGAATTCCACTATGAACACTGAGGTTCCAAACACTTTCTCTACCACCTTAATCCTCACATGTGAGCACAGAACACAATCTACCTACAATACTTTGAATAACAAAGAACACAGAGTAACACAGCAGGAAAACTTGGACTGAACCAAAGACTTTCATCTAATGGGACCAAAGGTAAAGGAAATTGGTTTTCACTATTACAGCTTTTTGAAAAATCCACTTCTCAAAAAAGAAAACTTTTGGGCTTCAACCAGAGGTTTTTCTTAAAGTATTTCTTCTTCCTCTCTTTCTCTGAAGACAAAATTACTTGCGCTGCCCTAGGCAGCAAGAAGATCTTAGATAATAAGCTCACTAGGAAACGGGGCTCTTCTGACTGTGAAGTATATTTGAAAGTCTAATGTTATTTTGGCAATTCAGAATTTTAACGCTACTCAATCTATATTTTAAATTTATTTATGCTTCATAGACATTTTCATTAGAGAAAGTATAGGTTGAGGAAAAATAATAAGGTAAAAAATATCATAAATGAACTACATTTTGATAATTTTCATAAACTGTTCAGCTCTATTTGTTCAAATGAATTCAGCAAGCAACAGTAAAGATAGTTAGATGAAGATGTAAAACCAATTCAAAGATGATGGATTCACAGAAACCTAAAAAACAACAGAAAAGCAAGAGGGTAGTTTATCATTATTATTATAAAAGACAGCATGCACTAAATTCAATGCAAAATGCAGGAAGTACTAATGAGGTACAGCCAAGGGTTCAGAAATATGGTAAGTGGAGATGTTTATATTAAATCTAGCTGTGCCTCTTGCAGATGAGACTATGTTACTGAGAAGAAGTACTGCTGTTATGTTTTAAAGCAAAAATACAAACCCCAGCATCGTTCCAGAAGTCTATGTTAAACAGACGTTTCTATGAGAAGTATTTTGCCATGCTAAACACCCAACTTTTGAGAATTCTTAGGCAACATAAAACCAAACCTTTTCACGTACTAAGTGTTCAAGATGACATTCTTCAGAATTTCAGCCATAAACAGGAGACACAAAGTTATTTTGCTTTTTCATTTACATACTGATACTGAAGTGATTTCTAGCACTTATTAAATGAACATGAAAATTCATCAGAAAAGTACACCCAGTATTAATAATTTCCTAAAACCATTCTGAATAAAATTTAAACATTAAAACCCAATAAATCATGCCTGAAAATTACAGGTAATGACAGCCTCCTTCTCACCCCAATCCCTTGTAACAATTTCAAGCTTCCTCTGAAATGGTAAGCAAAATAGCTTTTAAAATTATTTCGTTTTTTCAATCACAGATATTTAAAGAATAGACTCAGGAAGAGAGTACAACATTAAAATCAGACATTGCTGGTGGTACAGTTTTCCTTACTAAATTACAGCAGTAGATATGGAGAATAATCAGGTATCCTGGGGAATTTTTCCTGCAGCAAGGTATTTTCATATCATGGTCCATCTATATTTTTATTATTTATTAAAAAAAATAAATCAATATACATACAGTACAGCGTCTCGCTATTACTCCCCTTTATATTTATAAACACCAATGTCTTCCAGGCTTTAACAAGAGAAAAAACCCTGTGTTACCCTTTAACAAATTAGCATGTTTAGGGTTTGGAAATATCCACTGTATAACCAAGTAGGAAAAAAGCTGAAGCTCCTGAAGATCTTAAGACTTTTTCCTTAATAATCTTTTTCCTTTTCTGGGTATCAGGGTTATCATGATATTGAACAAAACAGTATTATTTCGCTGTTTTGTTTTTTTATATTAATTTCCTTTTCCTCTTTTTTACTTTTTTTTTTTAAACAGTGATGTTGCACAAAAAAACTTAACTGTAGAAATCAAAAGAAAGATGGGCAATTAGTGGTTGATCTGCTAGATCTGCTTCACGGAGAATTTTTATTTGACCCCAGGAATGCTAGTTGCTCAAGCAGACTAAACAAATTTGATTCATTTCTCTGTGTGAGGATTGGGGTGTCCAGATCTAAGCCAGGCTGGCAAAGTTTAGTAGTAGTTCACATACAGCATTACACAGCCATAGCCACATTAGTCTTCCCCGCTCCACCCTACCCCAGTCTGCCAGGAATAAAGTCTGAACATCTCCAAAGTAAAAGAACAAATTCTGAATATCAACAACTTATGATTCCCTTAAAAAGAAAAGGATGTTGCTTAAGCAGAATTACTGAGGTCTGCTATTCAAAAGCCACAGCATCATAAATTTTCATCTAGGATAAAGCGTTATGTTGTTATGTTGTGTTATTAACAGGTTTTTTGACTCTGTGCCAAATTGCTTTGATAGTTATCATAATGCATGAACCCATCTGATACCTGTGTCTACAGGAACGCATAATCACAGATAGTCAGCAACAATCTGTTTGCCTAGAGACAAAACTTAATTTTCTTCTACAGACTGAACTTACTTTTATGCCACCTGGTTTAAATAAACTGCTAAAGTTTTGCTTGTTCCGATGTGAACAGCTGCTCCTTGAAGATGAAGGGACAAGGCCAGGAATAGTTAATAACTTTAAATGGAAACACTGTTGAATCATTCATTTTCCTCAGAACAGATTGCGTAAAGCCTTCTCTGTGTTTAAGTCTAACCAACCTTTTAACTAGAAATAGTAATCCTTGTTGAGATTTTCCTGTCCTGGCACTCGTTTCTCTTAGAAGTGTCCATCTGGCTTCTAGCCAAAGCTATAAACGGCATTTATTAAAACCAAATTTTAAGAGACAAGGGAAGGGAACTGAAGACAAGAACCCAAATCTGTGTAGGTTTTTGCCTACAATGCACTGACTTCTCCTTTCCCAAATTCAGAAACATCATATGTTCTCCCCACATCTTCTTTCCATTCCAGCCTCTCACTTGTACACCAATTCTCTACATCAAAAAAGTTGATCTCTATCAGCTTTCATAGCTGCAACTTTTATGGCTCTCTTTCTATCTCTCCAGTAATGCCTTCAGTGTCTCAGATAAGATGCCTGCTTTCTTTCAATTTATCTACTGTATCAGAAGAGGAAGGTAAACAATCAATGTATTAATGTATACTTATTCACTAAATAAACTATTAAATGCAAAATAAAAGGCACTTATAAATTGGTAATGCTAAGACATGATTGCCAGAAACAGGTAAATTTTAAAAGTGCAACTGGTAAGGTCTGAAGGCAAAATACATTTAGATTAACTTGTTCTATTTTGTAAGTTCTTCACATATTTAGAATAGAATTAACTGTAGCATTACAAATTTTGTTTCACATCTTTAAGTTAAATTTTAGCCAAGTGAAAAACAGACACAAAACAATGGAAGAATTATTAATCTAGTAAAATAAGCGCAATGTTTCTTGATAGCCAAAAAACACAAAAAAAGGAATCCAAGTAAAGAAATGTTAGGTTATAGTGCTACTTCATTGACAAAACAAAATAAAAACACAAACAGAAAACACCTGTGTGTTCCTGGTTACAGGATGGTGGATTTGGTTGCAAACAACCTCTCCTTCATGGTTCAGTTACATTTAGCAAGGAAGGAAGAAAAACCCAAAACAAAACCACACAAACCCAGAACAAATCGCTAAACGGGGGGGGGGGGAGGAGATACCCACCCCCCCACCCACCCCCGGCTTATAGAAAATTTAAACACAAGATTCCCTAACAGCTTATTTAATTTTCAGATAGAAGTAGTAGTTTCCATGTTGGATGGAATTAATTCACCTCTCCAGGCCTTCCTCACTTTTGCCTTCTGTATGTTCCACCTTTACAAACTTCAAGTCCACAACTCAGAAGTTACATCATTCAAATCATACATTATGCAAGAAGATAAAATGTAGCATCTCTCCCTAAAAACTGTTCCCCAACCAGTTTTTCAGTTCCTCTCCTCCTGTTTTAACCCAGTCAGTTCAGCAGATGCCCATGAAGTACTTTTGCTAGGACAAAGCAACAAGCAGTTTAGGGACAGAGCCTTCTCTTCCCTACAGATTATCTGTGACTTAAACCACCCTGGAGTAGGGGAACCCAGCAAAATATACAGGCAGTACACTCAAAGAGAAGTTGGTAATGTGGGCAAGTTCTCAAATGGGGAACACCTCACAACAAGTCACTGTTAATGTCTGCAGTGAATGGGGTTTCAAGAATTATGTATGACAAATTTGAGGGGGGCAGAACAAGCAGGGACTTTAAATACATAGAAACAGTCTCTGGCTAACAAATATCATTAAGCTGGAGGTTGCTGGAACTTTGGGGATGAACTGGAAAACACTTCACTGTATTCTTGCTCTCCTCTTGCACCCTTTCCCTAGACATTTGCTAGGTCATTAGCAGTTGTAGGATACTAAATGGATCTTTGATCCTACATAACTCTGTCAGATCCCCGAGCAAATCCCCCCACTCCTAGGGGCTCAAATACTTGGGCTCAGGCCAGCTTTGACAGTGCAGCCATCCAAGCATGAAACGAAGAGCTGTAAGAAGCCTCGGCAGGGGCCTGTCCCCCTTCTGCTGCTCCTAGCTCAGGCAGAGCCTAGGGCGGGAGCCAAAGCTTAAAGCTACAGCTCTGTGTCTACTTCTGCCTGATACTGTAACCTCTCCAGTTCTGGTCCTGAGCCACTGATGTCGCTTTCTGGCTTGGCATGGGACCTGCTTCATCACTGTGGACTTGCCTCGTGGTCTGGACTGTTGGCTGGTCACCACCTCACACTTCATCTGCTCTTCTTGATCCAGTATTGTGATACTATGACCTTGGTGAGCCCACTGCCCCTGCCTGTTCTACTGTGATTCTCTGCTCCCAGCTTATACTTTCTTATGGAGCAGTGACCTTTCCTATGTTTATTACTATTCTAGTTGCTTAATCTTTTCTTATAGGAGCAAGAAAAACAAAAAAATCAAGGTGGATTAACACTGAATTATGCAGGCATTTTACAGAGCGCATGAAAGACATCAAACCTGACAATTCTCTAAAGCAAAGACACTACTAGCCACAGTAACACTTAACAAAGAAAATCTATTCCTTAGAATACAGCATAAATGTAATATAAAAACCCACCAGATTAAGGTGGTATTAATTAAAGGAATTCACTTGCAGATTTGTCACATTCACTTTTTTTTTTAATAGTAATTCTTTTCTTACTTCCTATTCCAATATTGGCACAAAGGAATTTTTAACTGAGTTTCACTCAATCTTAAAAAACAAACATTAATTGTAGTTTAAAATAGGTGGGTTTATTCCTCCTCAGTTCTACATGCCAAATCAAATACTGAAAAAATGATGAAAAATTAATGCTGCCAAAATGAGCACCTCACAAATGCCAAAGTCACAACGGGCAATAAAGAAATACTAAGATCACTACTTTATAGTATTAAGTAAGAACAGGGTGCCATTAGTGAACTCAAGGTATGTTCTGGTTTCACCTGCCCACATACACCATGTGTGTACCTTAATGAAATTAAATACCTATTAAATATAAACAGCTCTGTGTTATCTTTATGAAGATGTTGAGTTCCTAATTAAATTTGAAGCACAAAAGATCCTTAGTATTCAACTGCTGTTTTCATGTACCTTAAATACACATTTTTGTGTATATATGTACACAAACTCTTCATTTATCTAAACTAAAACAAGATCAGACAGCAGGCTTCTGGTTCCACAAATGTAAGTATTTAAGTCGTGAGCTAAAAACCTTAGCAGTTCCAGAGAGGAAACATTTCACTGACCCCATAGTAAGCACCATTTCTGATTAAAACACCTGAACGTTTAATGAAAGCTTTTTTAAATTGAAAAATATTTTTGAGTATGACTTCTGCATGGAAGTCCTCTTTCATGACAGCCCATCAGCTGCAACAAGGAAAGCTATACAGCATATATAATGTTACACTACATTTCATCTTACAGAAAATGCTGTAGGCTAGCAGGTCAGGGGTCAGAAAGCTCTATCGTAAATTCTTTAGTAAGAGGACAGCTATCACGCAAAAAGAAGGTAAGTGTCTGGGAAAAGAAAAAAAAGCCATTAAACTGGGGGGGGGAAAAAAAAGCCCCATATCACCATACAGACTACTACTCCTCACATCTTCAGATAAGTCAGAAACCTTGTAAAATGTCTTACCCCTTGATGCCAAACTCGTGACAAGAGGTTTAGAAAAAGGCACAGGGTATACAGAAGAAGCATGACATCTATAAAGTCCAACTTAGAGGAAAAAAAAATAATAACTAACCTAAACCACAATTTTTTTCTTGTACTTCATTTTCAGGAAGTAATGCATTTTTCATGAAATTTTAATGGAATTTAGATCAAAAATATATCAGCACAATGGAAGCTATAATTTTTAAGTCTTCCTCCACAGTAGTAAATGTACTTGCATGCATGCACTTATCTACAACATGTACTAAAATAGATAATTTCTGCCAAACTCTGCTCAACAACAACAGAAATTAGCACAAAGCATATCCACATGCATCTACAATAACAGTGTGCACACACCTACTTGAGGATGCTTCTGCTAACTCTTAAGCTCTCCTCTGAAAAGAAGTTTTTCTACCTATTTCAATCTCAGATGTTAAACATCAAGCAAAAAAAAAAAAAAAGTACTGATATTGCAAAGCCTATATATTACAACTTCTGCTTGGCAGGAGTTTGAAAAAGTTCTTCCTTCTGGTGGTGGGGTGGGGGGCAGGTTGCCATCAGGCTACTGCTGAATAATTTCGCCTCCTGAATTTGTTAAGTGATAGGAATTTTGTTTGGGACCACAGCTAACCTTTACCTCCTCAATCAGCTGTCACAGACCCGACAAGGTATATGGGCAGTACAAAAAGTTTTACACAAGACATTAAGATCTCACAACAGAAGAATCCACATATGTACAAGGAGACGGGGGGGGGGGGGGGGGGGGGGGGGGGGGAGTTAAATGCAACTTACAAAGAAAATTCAGCTTTAACGACTGTAAAATCACCTTTAAAGTAAAAAAGGCTTTCCACAGGGCAGATGCTCATTTAATAAAATAACGGCAAACAGAATCCCCTTCATATTTTGAACTGTCTATTTTATTATAACATGGGTTCATGCACAACATCCATCAACATCATCCATTAGCTGACCACAGACACATATATATATATAGATACTGCAGATTCATAAAAATGTTATCTAATCACTTCCTCCGCAGTTCAAATTATGATTTCCCATACTGCAACCTCAACTCAGGACATGGAAGCCATGGCTGCTTTTGTCTTCTGAAGTTCAGGTGAATAAAATTCTGCCTGAAGTTATAGTTGTCTTTTAGTCAATGGGAGAGACATTCACTCTTAACAGGACTGTGGCTGACACAGCACAAGGAAACTAGTTCTGCTATTCAAAAGAACTGAAGGCAGTTATGAGTAAACCATAGTGGCAATAAAACCGTTAGCATAAGGATGTACTTAAAAACATCAGAGATAGTACTTCTGCTTTTATAGGTAAAAAAGATCAAATGCTATATGAAAATAGTCGGTACTTCAATGCGTTTATAAAAGCCTTTCATGAGTGCCAGGCAAGATGACAGAAATTAGAAAATACCTTCAGCCAAGTAAAACTCTGCCTTCATTCACTGAAACTATAGTAACCATCTGCTTTTTGTTGCCTCTGTACTTTTACAATACTATCCAGAATTACTATGTTCAGAGAAAGTGACATGGAGGGGAAAAAAGGATTATTTACAGCAGTTCTATAGTCCTCCTTTTACTTAGATGCTCTATTTAAATATTCTGGCTGCTTCAACAGCCTACTAAAACTGGCTTTTGTAGGCTGAACACAAAAAGCAAACAGGAAAAAAATTCAGCATTTTTTCCCCCTCAGCCAGAACACACTGAAAAGAATGCAGTGTTTAAGCAAAGGCAGAGAGTAAGCTAATTATCAAGTACACAGCTGCTCATACCTGGCATAAAGCAAAGGAAAAAAAAAAATACTATGAGTCATCAAAGGTAGCTCCTAAATCTGGAAAAACCCTTACAAAAATAAATTTCTACGAATAAGAGTCTAGCTGTAGAGGAAAATGTAATGCAGATAAAAAGATCGTTATTTAAGAATGAAAAACTATTTACAGTATGAAAGGAAAAAAGCTTGTTTGGCAAGGCAACTACTAAATATGTCATCTAGTTTTAACAACCTCTCTTGTGGTTTGCTGAGGCAGAATGAGTGAGGAGATCCTCTACTGTATTCTTTTTACATATCAAAGACTGAAAGGGGGTGGGAGAGTAATTTCTAAACGAATTAAGAAATCAGTTGTTTTATAAGCATACGAATCTACACATGATAAGTACACAACGAAAAACAAGCAAGATTCATAGGCTCACAAAATTTAGCATGCAAAGAATAAAAGGCAGGCATATTTTACAGGAAGGCTGTCAAGTTTCCAACTTTCTTTCAGACTGGCCTTGTATTTCCAAATCTTGCATTTCCAACCAGAACTTGTTCAGCTCAAAAAAAAGCTTCTTTTTGATACTTTCTTCCCTTGATGTTTCTTGCTGATAATCTGTCCACACAAGTTCTTTCTTTTTCTTTCTTTACTCAAAGCTTTTGGCTGCACAGCATCCCACTACAACAGAATTCCCAAAACAGGCAGCAGGAGACTAATGCTTATAGAAGGGGCGGGGGGGGGGGGGGGGGGAAGAGAAAAACCCCAAACAAAAAAAAAAACACCAAGAGAAAAACCCCAAACAACAAAACAGACAATGAAGAAAAGGGGGGGCAGGGGGAAATCACATACACCATTAGTGAGCACTGCTATATACACCATCAGATTGATAAATATAATTATTTATGCTCAACTGCAATATAATTATTTCTTCATCTCTGCTGCATTTCACAATATTTTCTTAGTTGGTTTAATCAATTTTTCCAGAATCTCATTAGATATTTAAATAATGGCATGCACACAATTTGCTAAAAAGAAACAGCCTGGATTAAGGTTTGCTTTGGCTCATTTGTTAAGCATTAAGTAATTAAATTTTCTTTGCTGTTAAAAAGGGGATAAACAGTTTGCTCTTTTATCCTCTAACACCAAATCTGTCCGCCCTGAACCTTTTGCCCACCAAAAAGTTCTTTCTGATTGGACATCGGGAGACTACCGATACCAAAAACGGATGACTTGTTGGTTTCTTTCATGCTCAGCCATGGCATGAACACAAGCAGCAGCTCCTCTCCTGCTGACTGAAGAGGGCCTGGCCCCATCACTTACACTCCACACAGGTTCAGCTGGCACCAGGCTCATCTTTAAAGACTAGACTTTTCTTTTAGGATAGAAGCACCTAATGTCCCCAAGAATTTCCAATCTTAGATTAAGATTAACACTGTTTAAAAAATAAATTAAAAAAAGGGGGGGGGGGGGGGGGGGATGACGACGGGGGGACGGACACAGACACGACACACATGATAACCTATGATATATTCTTAATGAATTATACAACCAATCTAAATTTCATTGAAGATGAAGAACAGTAAGAATAAAATCTAATGAACCAGCATACTCTCTCTCGTCAGCCTCTTCAAGGCTAGAAGACTAGAAGAAACAACTATCATGTATGAAGACAAAGTGACTGCTACAGTACAAAATCTGACAGCCATATACTTTCTTAATTACTCTCAATTATTGCCTAAATGAACCAGGGATTCTGGTTAATACAGAATAGTAAGATTACCACAAAGAAGATAGTCAGCTTATTCAAATACACAAGTAGGAACTGAAAAGGAAAAAATATATTTTACTTTGGCCTCCTATAATGCTTCAACTCTCCTTTCCTAGGACCATTTGAACTTATTTCACCTAGAAAATTCTCAGCTATCACAAAAATCTTAAGACATTGGTGTCGTTCTTTATCCTTCTTGCCCGATTTTTGTGGCACTGCAGTTTTTGCAGGTCATGGTCTTTCAATTTATATAGTTCAAATATGACATACTGCGTGGGGAACACTTTCAGACTTGTGGTATAAAACAAGTATATGGTGGATGTTCTCTGGACACTTATGACCTAAGTGTCTCTTACATGATTTCCAGCTATAGCAACGAACTACAGTTGATCACACAGGTGATTCCCTCCTCATTCCCCTTTATTTGGTACTAGGGGGACCACACTGGGAGTACTGTGTCCAGTTCTGGGCTCCCCAGTATAAGACACACACAGACAAACCAGACCAAGTCCAAAGGGCCACAATGGTGATTAAGCTATGGGAGTACCTGTCATACAAGGACAGGCTGGGGGACCTGCAACTGTTTAGCCCCGAGAAGAAAAGGCTTGGGGGCATCTTTCATTGTGTAGAAGTATCTGATGGAAAGGAATTAAGAGGATGGAGCCAGACTTCCCAGCGTGATCCAGTGATGGGACAAGAGGTAACAGGCACAAACTGAAATGAAAGAAAAAACTTTTTTACTGTAAGGTTGACTGAACACAGGCTCCCCAGGCAGGTAGTGGAGTTTCTACCCTCAGAGATATTAAAAACCTGACTGGACATCATTCTGGGCCACCTGCTCTACTTGACCCCGCTTTGAGCAGGGAAGTTGGACTAGATACCCAGACGTACCTTCCAACCTCAACTACTGATTCCATGATAACTTACCTTCCTAAAATATTAAACAATCACTAGAATAAAAGGGGAAAATAGTCATCAGAAAGGATAATAAGCTTTTCTCCTCCTCTGTTACATGTTCAAAACTACCACCGTGAGCAGTCTTAATTACTGAATCACCAAGTCTTAGGGTGGCAGTTTTAAACGTAACTTTCCTTGTATTTAAAATGCCATTCAATGCACACCGTCACGACTTTCAAGCCAAACCTTTAGTATTCTATTAGACTCAAAAGATAGATTGCTACATAAAAAGCCAATTTTCAAAGGCTCTGAGATGCTTTAAGGTATAGGCAAGCACCTAGCAGGCCTGACAAGTGTCGTAGACATCCAGCTTCTATCAAAGATAACCATTAATCAACACTTATTGCTCCCGAAGAACCCAGAAGATACCCCATTACCTTAGGTCTAGCAAACACACATGAGATGAAATTAGGCCATCTACAGCCCAACACATTTTTTTTTTGTAAAGTAATAGGGAGGTTCTTAGAAGTGACAAACCAAATTAAACAATGGGTATTTTTATTTTAAAGAGAAAAATAAGTCAAGTTAACATGTTGTCCTCCTCTTCCAACACAATTACAAATCTGCATACCAAGAGCTGAGAAATTATCATCCCTGACTATAAACTCACTATCATTAATAAAACAGAATTCATCTCCACAATGGTGTTTTTTCCACTCCGTTCTTTCTTAGTATGTACTGCTACACACACACAAAGCACATCACCTCCTGCAACTGAGTTGAGACACAGCTGGAAAAAAGAAAGATACACACTACAGGATCTAGTAGTAAGGAAGGGTGATATACAAATCACACTGTATAATAAAAAGGCCAGTTGATCCTGGTTGTGAGTTAATACACCTATGATCATTCACAAAATATAGTGTCTAGAGACACTTTACATGCCATACATTCATAGCATTTAAAAATAAAAAGACAGCCACAGAAAATAAATCTACAAGCCCATCATTCACAGGGTAGAGAACTCTAGAGAACAGTTTTACAGAGTTTAAGCTCAGAAAGATTTACACATTCACACTGCTTTATACTTCCTGAAAATGTTTACTTAAGTTGGTATTTTCCATTACTGTTGCAACTCCTGTCACTTGAAACATTACAGTAACAGACACACTGAAGTATCAGTACAAAGCCAGAAACAAGACAAAGCTTAGAAAGAACATAACCAATTTTGATGTCAGAAGACACCTGTACAAATACCCTTTTTAAAGGAGAAAAAAACAACCACAAACAACCCCCTTTAAGTGAAGAATAACCTCCCAAAACATAAAAATTAAACTGAAACAGTCTAGATAAAAACAAGGAAGTTCAAATGCACTTATATTGCATAATGAAAGGATTGGTTTATTTGTTATCTACAGCGATTTTTTCCTAAGACAACATTCACTACAAGACAAATATTTAATATTACTCAAAAGCAACAGTCACTGTTTAAAGCTGTTCTGTTAGACCAACAACTCTGTTAACCAGCCAGTGTTTATAAGAAAAACGTGCTTTTTATATCAGACAGTTTGTGCTAACTCTGCAACATTTACAGTTCAGTACACTCTGTACCAATGGTACTTGCCAGAAATTCAGAGCTCCAAAAGCATTTTGCTATTTGTTAACTATTTCTTTCAAAATAAAAAGAACTAATCACAGTATTTTGAAATTCTCTTCACAAATATTTAACAAAAAATTAATTTGCCTAACAAAAATACAAGGAAAGACTAATGTAAATGAAATAATAGCAAAATAATTTAAACTATGTAAATCACATAATCTGATGTTTTAGTTTTAATTCAAAACAACAAGAAACTAACCATTACCACATTACTTGCAAGACTAAATTAAAGAGAAATCCAAGAGTCAGTAGTAAAGGCTTCTTGTCTTTTCCCAACTCTTTTTCAACTGACTAGATAACATGCAAAAGCCCTTTTACATTCTAATTCTGTAGTGGCGCATATTCTTTTTATACACAGTAAATACTGATGAAATGTTTAAATATTCAGCAACTTTAGAAGAGATGGGTAGTTTAATGAAAGGGCCAGGAACACAGGCATTCCCTCACATACAAGCACAATACTAAAGTTCAGAGTAGAAAAAAACACGTTTGGCATCACAAAGGAAATATACATCCACACTAACAATCCACACAGCTTCAGTGGCTGCATTCTCTCCTCATGCCGAGAAACCGTGCCTGAAACATGAGGACTTTCAACATTTGTGTGTAATTTCCAGGCATTTGGCAGTCTACACAAATGACCACCATAAGCCAACCCTGCAGCAGACCAGCAAAGTAACACACAATCAATTCAATGCATCCTGGATTCATCAGGTTTATTGTACACATGTTGAACAGACTTGCCTTATGTGCACACAAAGTCCAAGATGCAACAAATCTCTTACACACTCAGATCAATGTATGCGACAAATACACATTGTCACAACAAATGGTGTCTCTTGAGGGAAAAAGCCACCAAGAACTAATGCCACCCATGCAATACACCCACTGTAGGCAGACCACATTATCACAGCAGCATTTAGGAAGCATAAATACTGGGCAACTCTGATCACCTATTATCTTACCACTCTGCAAGTTCTGGTATATGCAAAACAGATTCGTTTTGGCAGCAAGGAAGCAGAGAACCGTTGCCCATACATGCTGAGATATGCCATCAACCCCAAAAGGGTCTGAACTGAAGGTTCATTGTTTAAACTAATTTAATGCCATGCATGCTGAGGGCTTCTGGTCCAGCTGAAACAAACTCCCCAATTTCATATAGTGTGGACTACAGAACCTTTAACCCCACTGCTTTAATCTACTGAACTGCTTTTATTCCACAGAATTACTTACTAACATAGATATCACCTCTGAATTTACTTTAACAGAAATCTGATAATGTAATTTCTGTTTAAGATGACTGTGCCCTAGCACTTCTGCTGTGTCTCACCCTCTTGACTTGGACACTGCACAGGGCAGTCAAATTCTTTGCAAAGCTTCCATTAAATAAACTATCATTACATAAACATAGCTACGTTTTCACAGTACATATATTTCTGAAAACTGCCTTTATACACTGGTCAGCTGCAACACTGAACAGAAGCTACAACCAAAGTTATGGTAGGCGGCAAAGTTTTGTGACTCCAAAGTTTCTGTATGTTTTTCTTTGGTTGCAAAATTCCATATTTCTGATATATGATAGTGATTTACAACTGCAAATGCTCAACATGCTACAGTGACAGACTGAGACAATACTTACTGAGTGTTTTGCTACATATTGACAACAACCATGGCAAATAAAACTTGAGTCTTTGTACTCTGAGTGCACTCTGTATTCTTTTCTAATACATTTATACAGGATAACTTACCTCCATCAATTTTCTGCAAGCTCTATATATTTAAAGGCTTTCAAAAAGTTACAGTTCAAGCAGGCTTGGTTTTTTTTTTTTTTAGTTTTATTTTATAATCTCATCCCAGATGTGGCATCAAATGCACACAGCGGGATTATCTTCCTCAAGCATTACTTTGCAGAGGTTGTTGTGTCATTATCCAGCATTCTTAATCACATGAGGATTAGCATGAAGACTTAGCTGGAAGTAGTGTGAGCAACAATAAAAAAAGGACATTAGTTATGTGCTATTTTTAAACAATTCTACAACACCTCTCCTCCTTTTCCCCATTTTCCCCTGCTACCAGAACACAGAAAGACAAGGCTTGCTTGCTTATCAATTCACCTTAACTTAATCATTTATCATTTGCATTGCTTACTTGTTTATCATAGCACAATACAATCATGGACCAACTCCTTCCTCCTCAGTCTCACATCCTCCATACACATCCTGGATAATTTAATGAGTTAAAGTGCTGAGGAAACTTAAGATAGAGTGGCCAGGGAGTAAATGCTAAATGCAAAAGCAGGCACCTTGGCTTGGCTAAGGTACCTTTGAGTTCCTGGTTACAGTCAGGTCATCAGCTAAAAATCCCAAAGCAAAAGTAGCCACTAGTATAATCTAGTCTTACAGCAACCTACTGAAGAGTTTACAAATCACTGTAAACAGCCAGATGAGAGCTACAACTTATATGAGAGATTCAACATTCAGGTAGAATTTCATCGACTCCATTAGGAAACACCAGGATAAAAACAACTCCCACTTGTAAACCAAGCAAACAAGGTGGCCTAAACTGGTTTATTTTCCTCCACAGATCTCTAAAGACAGGTGTTGCGAGAGTTGTCCATTTCTATCATGGGTCCTGCGAGTTACTGTTCTTAAGCCAAGACTGCTTAATATGCACAACACTGATACAATCACAGAAAGCCTCCTGACTAACTGCACAGGCAACAAGAAAAGTAATTTTTGGAATAGTCATTCATTATTCATCATAACAGGTTAATTTAAATGGCTGCCTGGGATTACGGAATCACAACTCTACAAAATTCAGAAATTGCATTGTCAAGCGTAATATGCAAAACTCCAGGCAAGAAAAAAAATGGATCTGCTGACAAAATAACTTCAAGCCAGAAGAGGAATGAAAAACTATAGCTCTGGCACATATGGACTAGCACTAATGCAAATTAACAGAAGTTTGTTCTAGCATGAAATTATGAGACAGTATAATAGTACAAAAATCTTATTATATGGAGATCATTTAAAAATGAATTTACAGAGGAATATTGCATAGTTACTACTAGTTATCATTTTTAATGCATTAAAATCTTTAGTTCCCCAGGCCAATATTTAAAATAAACAAGAAGCATCAAGCAAACACAACCACTTCATTAAAGTGATTACATAAACTCTCAAAACAAGACATAATTTGAATTAATAGTAAAGATAAAATTGAAGTATAAACATACCGTAAAGTATGAATCTTACAAGAAGAATTAGGTGGGCTAATGATATCACATACCAAACACCTGACAATTTCATTAAATACAAATGCTCTCCTCTTGATATGACATCATACATGATTAGCAGTTAATACTTTAAAAAATCCGACTGATATCAAGCTAACAAAAAAAGTAGTGGAAGTCTTAACAGTTGCAGGGATTTTGCAAAGAAGCAGCAAAATTTGTATTTGAAACTACTACCAATGCAGCCAAAAGCACACATGTCAATACCAAATATTATTTGTTCCAATGACGAATTATTCCACTCTCTGAAAGAACAGCTGAAGAGTCACTGCCTTAGGTTACATATCTGTTATTTCTGCTATAAAATGCTGCTCTCAAAATTCCAGTACTGTAGGCTGAGAGCTGCTTTCCCCATGCCACATTCCCAAGGGGAGACCCTGAGCCCATTAGTTACATAAACTATAGTCTTACTCACCTCAGTAGGTCATCTAAATATATGCAGCAAGATTTAAAAACTGCAGTGCAATCAAAGCACCTTTTCTAGAACAGAAGAGCTGACAATTTATAGGCTATTCAGTTTTGCATGCTTTTACTAGGCTAGTTAGTTGAAAGAAAATGCACACATAATTACTTAATCCCATTAAAACAAAGACAAATGACAGTACAAAACTACAGAGCTCAGCAGTTTGAGCAATGAAAGATTCTGAACTAACATAATAATGAATCATGCAGCCTTATCAGTGTGCAGCTCCTTCCACATCCCTCTGTTATTTCAGCTAAATCAGCATCATGTTTGTTGTATATACCATTCAGCTATATAAAATGGTATCTTTAATAATGAATAGCTACCATAGATTTTCCAATGTATGAGTAATCCAAGGTCTCTACTTTTTCAGTCAAGTGATTACATGTCAATTAGCTAAGCAATTAAACTCAGATGAAAATACTAAAAAGTCAGTTGCTTCTTCCAAAATTTGGCGAGGACACGGGAACGTAAGCAGGAGGCCTACAGAGATAGCAAGTGGTAACTTGTGTTTGGCTTTCTGCTTTTAATTTATCTACTATGGCCCTCCTACAGATTTTGTATTTTGGCCAGTTTTGAGTTCAGAAACTTATTTTTAACTCCTCCTATTCAGTGCATTATGTTAACAGACAAAATGTAAACTGTACTCAATCACTAATGAGGGAAAGAAAAAACAAACGTCCTTCCTACAGGATATATAACACAGGTTTGCTGGCAAGTTTATTACTTGGGCATAAATAAATAAAAATGGAAAATAACTGTAAAACCACAGAGAGGTGAAAACTAAACTCATGTAGATTCCCATTCAAGTTACTTCCTCAAAGACAGTAATTGGTTTTCTTTATACATATATACGTATATTTAATTTATCTATAACTTATGATCTTTTGGTTAGATTGTTAGCACACAATAATCTGAGCACTTAAATTTGAGAAATTGCTGTAACACAGGATCAGCCATAGTAAAAGTGGAGCATGTCAGCACAAAGTTTTGACACCTGTCTAGAACAGGACATGGAAGTAACAATGAGAAGTGCTTATGTGTAATGTTTGCTCCCCAATTTTATTTTGTGGGCTTACTGAGAAACCTTCAGGACAAGGCCAGGCAGGAACTCATATAGCAGAAAAGGAGGCGTTAGTAATTTGAGTACCATAGTCTACTTCTTTCGAAACTAAGCAGTAACAATCTTGCAAGGAAAACATTTTTCTTCCTGTAAACCACAGGTTTAAGGTGTGGAAGATGGGAAGGGAAAAAATAATAAAAAAATAATGCAACCTACAATCTGGTTTAGTTTAAGAAAAAGGCGGGGAGAGGATGACTGAGCAGTAATTCTACATACATCTGGGAGAGCAGATATGTGCCTAGAAGTTAAACATTTCAATGGATAGCTTCTCCAAGTACAATGTCTCTCTAGAGAGATCCCTGAAACACATTGCTGTTTATTATTCCCAGCTTTAATTCATCTGCTTATTAGCTCCCGAACAAATTACTTCCCAAAGAGTGGGAAAGGGAACAGATGAGTGGGAACTCCTCCATTTGAACTGTGTAACTCTTCTGGGTATAAACTCTAGCTCCGAGTTTGCATGGACTCTAAGACAGAGGATCAGAGGACCTTACTTCAGCTGGAAGCACCAACAAGCCAGCAGAGAAGCAGCAGCAACAGCATTGACATCAATTCCAGCTACCACTTTGCATTTTTAGTGTGTCCTATTAAATATCCCAGCACTTCATTTATCTCAATCCTTTCTCATATTGCTGAATCGTAACAATTCACCCCCAAATATACAGCTTCTGCATATACAACACAATAGTTCAATATACTGCTATCTACATAAAGAGATGCGGTTTCCCACATGAAGCTTTATGGTGATGTTCAACACAACACACAGCACAAAGGTGAAACAGCACAAAGGTTTAAATGGCTTGTCAGGCTTAAAATTGAACGAAGAACGCTTCCTTTTCCAGCAGGCAGAATTGTATCAGTCTCTTGCATTTTTTTTTATTTGTTCTGAAGTGATTTTTACCATGAAAAGGAGGTAACTTCACATGAGCAGCTAAGAAGTTACAGCATATATATTCTTTCACCTTACTGAAACAAACAAGGAAAGAATCACCACCTTTACCTTCCAGGTGTTATATTAGCTGCATCTATTTCTTTTGCAACGACAATAAATCTTGCTTTCATAATTGCTCTTACTATGTTGGAGCAATGAAATTTTTTACTTCATTCTTCAAAGAAAATCAGAATTGGACTACCAACTGAGGGCTGCCAAAGACATCAATAGACTCCTTGAGTTCTAAGTTACTCAAAATGTAAGGCTAGAAAAAAAACAAAAATAAAATATTATCTTTCAATAAGCCAGTTGCACGCTAAAGCAAACCTGTAAAACTTGTGTCAGAAACACATATTTCTCTTGATAAGCAGCCTTTTAAAGTGGCAGAATTCCCAGGCACATTCAGGAATCACTGGAAAGAGCAGGATTTTCAGTGAAGCCTTTCATCATTCCATCACAACCCAACATAATCCAATACCATATCCATTGCTTAACCAGAGCAGAGAAGATCAAACACAGAAGCCATACTTGCTCTATAATCACACTGCTTATTGCCATCACAATATCAGAAATGGCATCCTTTTCATACATGAGGCAAAAAAAAAATTACAGGGGAGAGAAAAAAACCCACACATTTCCCCCTCATTTGCCTTAGAGAACAGATGCCATTCAATTTGGTTGACATATGTTGCAAAATATTGCACAGCACAAATTTTACTAGAACTCAGAAGGGGCCGAGAGATTTAACTTCCATGCCCCAAGTGGTTAACTAACTTTCCAAAACCATAAATACATAGGAATGTAAACTCTCCTGCAGACAAAATAATGATGTTCATACTTCCCACCTCTTTAGAGAGCATTAAAGAATACGCATTGAATTCTTAAAGCCATTCAACTTAAAAAAAAACCCCACACAAACAAACCAACAAAAACCACTGTACAATACCTTCATCACCTGTGATCTGGAGTTTCCCTTGACTGTAAAAATGATATTACTTATGTTTCAGAAAGACAGAGCAACTAGAATGTCATGAAACCAGTTAACTATAAAAGAAAAATGGTTTCTTGAAAGAGTTACTTCCTGCATTCCTGCTTACAAACTGCCATACCTGTCACCCTCTATTCTCCCTTCTGACACCAAGTTTATCAATATACACTCCTTAATATAGGAACTTCACATTTACATTTGTCCAGAAGTTTCAGGTGCCAACTTTGCCTTGTTATTTGTTACTCTCCACCCATCAATTTATTACAAAAAAAAAACCAAAAAAAACAACCCAAACCCCCCCCCCAACATTTCTGTTTGACTCCTTTGGCTCACTGCCTATTCCAAAGCAAAAAATGCCCATGTTTTTGTGAAGTTACTGGCACATACTGTATTATTAAAGAACAGAAATAAGGACGGTAAAGGTCTTTTAGCAAGAATAACTATTTTCAGACCACTGGGTTTTCATGCTGAGGCAGGTACTTCAGCCCTGTAGCAGCGGGCCATTAAGGGGGTACACCCAAGTTGAATGGTGCCAGAGAACAGAAGTAGCAGTGGTCTCATTCCAAATCAAAATTACGGATGGTAAAAGGCAGAAGCAAAGAAAGCAAGCCAAGGGCTGTGATGCTCCACACCTTGTCACCAGTTGTCACAGAAGCAGAAACAGTGACCTGTCTCACACCAGCCTGTACCTGAACTAAGAGAATACTAAGGTAACTGAAGTGCACTTGAATGACTAAAGGGAACACAATAGTCAATTTTACGATATCTGAGCACAGGTAGCTTTGTTGCACATTATGCTTACACTGCTTAGCTGAAAATGAAAAAGTTTGAAGCATGGTTTAGGTCAACAAGAATGTAAAAGTATTTCAGTAGCATGCCTTTCCTCTAGCATACACTTTTCCTTCAAACTACTTAAAAATTCAGTATTGAAAAAAATCAATTTAACACTTTCACTGGAAGTCTAAGTTCTAGTTGTTATTATGCGAGTGATACAGAGTTGTTTGGTTTTTTACAAAAAGGAACTAATATATAACTAACAGCAAAACTCCACCCTTTTCCTATTGAAACCCACAATTCCCATGTGCAAAGAGCAAAGATAAGAATTCAGTCGCATTCTTAAGCTATTCCATGTACTACAGCTCATTTGTTTTGCATTTGCTCCTCCTCTACAAGAATATTTTTGTTCGCTTGTTTGCATATTTACAGCATACTGTTTTGGAAATTACATATTACAACTTAAGCATGCCCTGTAGTTTCAAATAAACATTAGGAAACAGACTTCATGTTTCAAAGCCTTCATTCTCAGTGTACCACAGTGATGCTCAAATTTCATGGCTGATCACTGACACACTGAACCATATATCAAACCTTAAAATTCCCATATATACATGTTTCTAGGTATCCAATGAACATGTAATACAGATTACTGTCAAGTCCTTGTGCATATGTATAATTAAGTCCACTTAAAATGGAACTACTCTCACAACTGGGGTACAAGAATTTTTTATCAAGATTTATAACCTTTAATAGGAACATTAAAATAAAGAAATTAACTCATGTAATAGAAAACATACCTTTCTAAAGATACTATGGGTTAACTTCACAAGACGTATGTTTCTATGTTTTCCATTTGCAATCCAGTAGCACGTGTTTGTCACTAAGATTATTATTATTCTGAAAATGGAATTACCAAAATGCAATTGTACGCAAAACTGTTTTAATTATATTTTTTTAAAGATGGCATTTAATCTATTTTAAAAAGATGAAATTTACCAGTAAAGCTTGTCCTGTGTTCTTAGGATTACTCAGTACATGAAAATACAAACATCAGTAATGAGCTCTATTAATGCAGATTTCACTTCAAGCTAACTTAGATTTACTTCACACAGTTAAGTGAGTTCATTTCACTGGAAAAAAAAATAAAAATACCCTGAAGCAAAACACATCAACTACGGTGGATGACATTGCCCAACACACTGCTGAAAAATAAATTCTACTGATTGGATTTTTTCCTTCTCCTCCCCCCCCTCAAGCAGCACTTTTAAAAATACAGTCTTTTAATGATTGTTTAATTTTCATATAACTAGAATATAAATCCTTTACCTACTGCTTTGCTGCAGCTGCAGTATAATGTCTCACTTTTCATGGAAAAAAACTAATTACGTGGTTCACTGAGTTGCCTGTGGTAACACATCAATTTTATTTACATTCAAAAGTTGGACTTCAGTTTGGTCTCAACACTCTAGTTAATTCCAAGCACACTTTATACAACAGTTCTCTCCCATTCATTAGTAAAACCTCACTCTAGCTTTTATTTGAAAAGGATTCTGAGCTATTATAATCTTGTTTCAGATTTCCAGCACTTTCTGTGCACCATTTTTGCAGGACCAATACTATTCTGCCCTTAAATGTATATGGTTTGCTATGAAGTCCAGTCTTACCGAAACAGTTCTGCAAAAGAATCATTAAATGGTCACTACAGAATGTAGCTCTTAATGTTTCACAATGAACGGCAATTCATTTTTCCACAAAAACACAACAGAAACACAATAACTATTGTGTGGCCAATAAAACTTAAAGACTAATTACTCAACATTTCAACTATTCCAACTGAACTAAGCGTGTATTTTGAAAGCAGGAAGATTAACAAGAAAAAATTATGATATTCAGTAGAGAATTTCTTGGCTTCATCTTCCATCAGTGTCTTCCCCTCAAACTGTTTTCAGAAGGTAATTTGTTGCAAATAACATTTTAAATCTTTTTCATATTTGGGAATTTGGAGGTTTTACTGTTAACTTTTGAGAGATAAAAAAATAAAATAGAAAGCATATACATATGACCCTTAGTTAGATTTCATATTTTTTCTGTTACCTTTAGACTTAGATATTGCAGATTGTAAAAAGGGGGGAAATGCCGTATGTTAGGAAGGCACACCACTGACTAAAATTGATGAGTTCATACATGCCATATATATTGATTTGATACTACTCTGAACACTGAGGTTCATTGTTAATGTTGAGACAAAAAAACACTGAAGAAAAGATTTAAGGTAAGTGCAATCTGATTTCTAAATGGGAAACTCAGATTTGATTGCTTTTTTTTGTAACCTACTCATACCCTTGTTGCCTATAACCATAAACCAATTTTAAAGTAAAAAGAAGGAAGAAGTTGGGGTGTTAGAAAAAATACTTATTTTAAAAAGAAAACAAAATAAAATGAAGACATCTTGCCTGGACACAATAAGGCTCTTGTCAACTTCATGTGTATAAAAGGAGTTGGCATTTTCCCATGAAGCAATTCCTTAATCCCAAATGATGGCATAATAACCTCATTTAATATGCCTCCTTAAAAGAAAAAGTTTATTTTGTCTAAGCTGAACTTCAACTGGCAATCACTGGACACCAATTAACAGTGTCAAATATAAGGGTCATAGAACAATTCTGCAAGCTGAGAAAGTATGAATTCACTTCTAAATCCTATCTCTTTTCCAAAAGAATGTAAAAGTTTAACTTGGTTTTCACGTCTCTGAAAATAATCTATGCTAGACAATTAAGAAAATGGAAATTACTTATCTTATTAAAAGTAATCAACCCAGAAAAAGACTTTTCAGTAACTTAATATTCCAATAAAGTCTTCCGTCGTATGAACCTACTTTCTAATTCCACTCTTAACTCAAGAACCAGCAATTAACCATTTTCAGATTTCACTTCAAATTATTAATAAGTGGTACTCAGCTGCTTGATATTTGTAGCTTCTTTTTAAAACTGAAAGCCTTCAAAAATGCTTCCATTTCAGCTCCTCTGAGATTCATTCCTTTTATTCCTTTTTTGTAAACTGCTTTTCCATACATTAGCTGGCCTCATTCTAAATAATACTGAGCATAACAATAGTTATGGGTTTTATGTAGTTATCTAGAGCACATAAAACAAATTGTTGTAATACACATTCCATGCTTGTACACCCTTCAACTAAGCCTATCAAAGAAGGAAACATGGAGATAACCTTTTGGTAATTTCAAGAGAGTATCAAAGCCAGCCATAATGCAATTTCAGCAGCAAAACACTCCCTTCTTTCCCACTTCCATAATCTTATAATAGAATGAAAGATTTAACAGCACTTTCATTAAAAGCAATACTATTAATTTGTATACCCATTTCACAGGAAGGGGTACTTATTCTTGATTTTATGCATTGCTTCACATGTTTAAAGTATTTGTTTTGACAGACAGGAATGTTTTCTCATTCAATAATTAACATAACTCACTACACATTTTTTTTTATCTCCCCAACTCCTTACAACTACAGTAAACCAAACAGAGTACCTTGAAAGAACCTTAAACAGACTATTTTAAAATGAAATGGGAAGTAAAGGAGACTTCTCACTCCTTTATCTTCTTTTATATTAGCAGGGGGGGAAAAAAATATGTCTTTTTTTTTCCAAAATTCAAGTTTTCCATTATTTTTCTTTACATCCCTAACAAATACTGAAAAACACCATCTAGCTAACATTTATAGATTGAACATTTACTTAATGTAGAGACTTAACTTGTAAAATAAACTTTGAAATCTGGAAGTTTGTCAGTGAGTATCAAGAGCCCTACCTAGCTGTAATAAAAACACCTAAACTGAGCTCTGGCAAGTTATTCTTCTCGGGAAAAATCCTTGAAAACATACCTGGCATGCTCTGTTTTCACATAGGTGAAAATCTAACCATTCAGGTAAAGAAACAATAGCAGAAATTAAGTCTGGGCTACAACTATATGGTCTAAAGTGGATTTACAAAAGGTCCTTCTTACAGCTAACATTTTTTCCTCAACTTTTATCAGCGCATGGGGATTACAACCACATCAGCCTGATATGCCAAGAATTTATAAACAGGAATGAACTGAAGGTCCATGTTCTCCTGTCACAGATCAAGTTTTAACTACATTTTTAAACTTCCCAAGCTGTGAATATCATGAGCAGTAACAATTTACCTTATTAATTCAAGATAATCCACTCTTCGTAAGAGTTTCCAATAAAACTCTAATGTTCTACATGCCATGTAGTACAAAGTTTATTAGTATCTTTTCCGGGGGGAAGCAGCTCCAGCAACTCAATGGATCAAGTGCAATATACCAGACAATACATAAAAAACAAAGGGTTTGGCTCAAAAGAATTCAGCCCACAGAAAAAAAGTAACTTTCCTCCAAAAGTCTTTCCCCTTGCAACAAAAAAGTTGCACAGAAATAACTGTTAATCTGATTTGAGAGGAAAATATCTTTAAGTTAATTTTAAGTGAGAGTGAGTCAAGAGTTAACTGCAACTTTACCAGCACTTCAAGGATGATTGTCCCAAGAGTAGCAAAGTGCTAAAATTGTGTTTATTTTCTCTCAAGAAGCTCTGTACTGTTAGGCTTCTATTTTGAAACTATATGATGAAGCACCTGTCACAATATGGGGTTTTTACTTCTGTGCTATGCATTGCTGAGGCCAGCAGTAATGGCTGGAGGGTACAGACGTGTGTCTGGGGGTTCTTACTGATGCCCTAAGTTCCTCATATTAGGTTGTCTTGTTCAGAGGAAGACACAATGGCAACCCCAAACGCCTACCAGAATCAGCGATTAGAAGCAAACAAGCCATTAAGTTTCTAGTTCTTTAAATGAAACTGCATCCTTATATCAAATACCAGGAACTTACTTATTTTCAAGATACTGTCTAACCTTCTGACAGTCTCCAGAGTCCACCTCCAGGGTCATGTTTACAGTCACCAAAACTATTTTCTCAGTAGTGCTACACATCATAATCCCTGCATTATTCCTGACAAGTCAAGTATTTTGTACCACAGATGCAACAAAGCTGAATATATCCATAAACTCAATATGCAGATTACAAGTTTATAGACAAAACTGTCAGACAAGTTTTCTTTGGAAAAGCAGAGAAGGCAACTAAGGAACAGATATGACCTGCTTATAATCTATGTGGAATGCAGATGGTACAAGGCAGGTGGGTCAGAGAATAGGAAAAAAAAACATCCACAAGAATCAAGTATAAATTCTCTGTGGTGCTCCAGATGGCATTTGGTCACCAAATGCAAATGACATCACTACAGCTTGCAAAACTACAACTTCCCTGTCCAAAAAAACTGCCAACAGTAAGATACTACCTCGTCTCTATTCCTTTTCTTCTGCATGATTTAAAAGAAAACCCAAAATACAAACAAAAAAAAAATTATGGGAAAAGGTACAGCAGCTGTAACACTTGTCAAACCTCTTCAGGTAGTAGTATCGTTAAATAGCATTTATCTCTGAGAAAACAGAGCTTCCACAAACTAAAACACTCCTAACTTCTTAAAAAATACACCCAATTTTTTTCTGCCATTCAGTGACCCCATACCAATTAGCTTTTTCAATTGGGACAGAATAACGATCTTGCATCTTTCTTCATTTTAAATTAAATCATAATAAAACACAGAACACAACAGCTGCGGCTGGCAGGAAAAAGAGATGTAAGAGTATGTGCAAGAGACACACCTATGAAATTCACAGCTGTCTAGCTAATCTAACTACTTAACTGATCTATAGCTGTTCTGCAAATAATTGTTTTTACTTAATCTCCCATGACAGCATTTAATTATCTACACAGTTTTGGAAAGCTAATAGCTAAACAACTGTTCCTAGTACCTGCTGTTTAGAACTACTAAGTTGTTTTCCCTATGACTATTTAAAATGCTTTTATTAAAGGCAGATTGCTGCTTCCAAAAGCATCTATCTTGAATGTTATAAAGATAAGGCAACCCACACAGTTTGTAGAAAAGTCTCAGTCTGTACTTCCCATTTGTTTAACAGAAGTACTAAATGTCACACAATATTATTTGAGTGACTCTGTTACTCAAAAAGATCAATAGTTCTAATTGAGACTTGAATGAATAAGAGATAAAGCCTTAAATTTAGAAGTTGCCACTGAATTTTTATTACCCTAATAAAAAGTTCACATTTAAAGCACAAGTCCTAGGCAGCAAAAGAGAAATTCAAAACATTGTGAGCAACTTCATACTACTTGGTAAGAATTAATGATCTTACTAAAAGCCATTATTTCCTAAAGTTCATACATCTCAAAAGACAGGATTTGTAAACCTGAAAATGTTTTGGATATACCCTAGTCTTTCACTTGGATTTGTAGCACCCCATTTCTGGGAGGTGTGCTCCTAAATGTCCAAGTACAATCACAAAACCAAAGCTCTGGTCATGGAGCTGTAAGTTACTGACCACAGTGAAAATCCAACCTGTACAAAAAAGATTTTAAGCGGTTTATTTAATGACTAGGTTATACCAAAACAAACAGCATGCTATAGTGGCTCAGCTGTCAGGCAAGTCAATGACTGTGCTTCAGTAACTTACCTATTTTCTGTTTGTACCCAACATGCAAAGTCCTTGATATCATCAAGGGCATGTAAACTCAAGAAACCAACTTCAACTATCAAATATTTCAGTACTGTGGTCTGCTTATACAATAAAAAGCAAAATAACCTTGTTTCTTCTTCTTCTGCCTTGCTACTTGCATGAAACATTGAACACAGTGTCCTTCATCATATTTCAAGGAATCAATGTACATAAATGCCTCACTCATTCCAGCAGAATTTGATGTTCAGTATTTTGTCAATACTGATGTTTGAACTCTAGAATACTACTGAAGAGAGCAAGACAGCCCTATCAGCAGTAAAATTTATAACACTTTTACAATTTACATCACTTTGAACTATTATCTGATAAGTCACTTTGAGGGTTTCAATGTGCTTTTAATATAGAAGTAGTAACCTATCATTATATGATTCACACACACTACAAAGAATACCAAAACCTGCAGTGGAAGGAAGCAGAAAAGGAGATAATTCCCAAATTCTTGTAGGGTCCTGACAACAGGGGCGTATTTCATCTTTTAATTATCACGTATTTTATTCCCCTAAATGAGTTAGGCAGTGCTTTGTCCATCTCCAACCTCAGCTTCGCACTTCTTCACATCCCTCTGTACAACCTTTTCCTCTGAGATTTTCCACTTAGAGACAGCACTGCAAATAAGCATCACTCAATGACAGTGCTATTGTACCAGCATAGATATATCTTCTTGTATCTTTTGTGTTGTGAAACATACTACACTGAGACTGTTTTTACTGGAATTATACTGTTGCTGTTGACATTTAAAAAACAGTGCTCTTGCAGACAATTTTCAGACTTCATTGTACTAAAAAGTCGCTGTACTGAAGGCTTCATCCCAGATGCTTCATAAAATTTTGGACCAGGCAAAAAAAGGTCTCAAAGTTATGCTATTCTCCATTTGCTATACTCTGTCCCATACTATACTCAAGCAGATTCAGCTATTCATACATTTAAATGCTTCACCATACTTCCAATCACTGGAAGTAGCATTATATTGTTGTAACCAAGATGTCAGACATAAACAAGCTACATCAATTTACAACAGAAACAGAAGCTATCACCTGCAACTCCCCTCAAATAAAAAGACACTTAAGTCCCATATACTGCATTTGAAATATTAAATAAACTGTATTTCACAAAAAGAAAAGCATATATTATTAAAGATTTGCTGGGTAAGTAGAAATATTACCCATGCCTTCATTCAAAACAGGTGCCTCATAAAAAATTAATGTCAGTGGAATGGCTCGGTGCAGCACTTCTGAGCAATCTATTTAATTATACATGATCACATAACTACCTGCATGAAATACGCCTGAAGATACACAGAGTGTTTCATATCTGTGATTTCACAAGCTATTATTACCAAATAAACAATCTGGTATTCATGAATGTATGAGGTTTGTTACAGTCTGAAGATAGGTGGTTAGAACAGGGTAATGAGTAAGAAAGCAAACATACCATAACCCAGGACCAACACAGTGTGGGGTAGAGGCAGGGGGATAAAGGACACCTAAAGCACACTGGACAAATACAATATTCGATATATTTGAACTAGCATACAAGTTTTATCACCAAGTAATGAGAAAGTCTAAAGGCTTACCAGGATGAAAATTTATTGAAAAAAACGAGGAACTGATCCTGATTATTGGTTTGGGTTGGTTTTTTTTAATTACTATTATTACGCCAGGATTGGTGAACTTCAGTTATTTTCATTCAAGACACCAAGTGGTAAAATAGAGGTAAAACTCATGCAGTCTAATAAGGCATCATTTAAAAGTCAATGTTTTCAGACAAACTAGGTTTACTCACAACAACTATACACCATTGAAAAGAAATTAATATATAGTGGATAGAGTCAAACCCAAAAGGGATCACGACAGGTAAAGTTAGTTTCCTTCTATCATTTTAAGGCTACACATTCTGGAGACACTAAGGACAATCCAATTGCATAAAACTTACAATCACTTGAACTTTATCGTTACCACCTTTGCCCTACCTTTCCTTTCTTTTATTACATTCACTTGTTGCACCTTGCCTCCATTTATGCTCAAATCCTGTACCATGACCAATATTGCAAGTTCTGACCTTGCAGATTTAGCTGTGGTGACATGGAGTATACCCGCCTCTACAGTACGGGTTTTTTATTCCATCAACTAGTACCTTATGCTAGAATTTATTTTTATTATTATTATCCTTTGAACTAGATTTTACTCTAATTTTACTGTGCATCCGAGATGTCACACAAAAAAAAATAAATCTAAGTAATGATGTTGGATGCAAGTCTCCCAAGTTCATTTAGCATTTCTTTTTGCACATCATATGCAGATCACTTGCAGCAGAAAAGTCAAATTTGCAAGCTTTGTCTTTCCCTTTAGGTCTTAAAGACACAAATTGTGACAAAAATCACACATGGTAGCAAGTAATGACAAAGATCCTTTTTCACTGGAAAAAATATAAATAAATCAAGAAACAATGAAAGAGAGAAACTTACTGTGCAGTTCACGATGTATCACATCTACAAGATTTGGTTCATCTCCCCACCAGAATATCCATAGTTCCTTACAATCCGGTTTGACGTCACGGCGCCACACACAAAGCAAATTGGCCTGCAAGCAGCGGATGAAGCTGAGCAGAATTGGATCATCCTGTGCTGGGGCTGAAATGATAGGGCCACAGTCCCCATGACCTTCAAAATTGTACCTACGCCATTTGATGCCTGTGAGTTCAGCCTACGGAGAAAACAAATGAATGCAAAAAAAGACATTAAATCACAATTTCAAAATTTAGTTATGTTCACAGTATTGGTTTGTTTCATTTTCATTGTTTAATTCCTAGAATTTAGCTCTAAGCAGCTGAAGTTAAAAACTCCTCCTGTTACCATATTTTCCTCTTTTCTGACCTCAAGGAAAAAAAATTTAGAAACAGTACTGAATAAACCTGGCTTACCCTTGCATTTAGATTTTTCACCACAACTTGAAACATTTCCAGTAGATTCAATCATTTCTAACCTCACTGTTATCTTATTGTAAGCTTACAAGGTAGAAGGAAAAAAAACAGGGAGAGGGAATAAGGCCCATTCCCTACATACTTGGTGGTCACGTGAGTCCAGCGTCAGCCCAAATGTTGACCACTTGAAAGTCACAAACAGAAAGTACTACCGGACATAAATGACTTGCTGAAAACGGTGAAATACAGTTTCATATTGTGATGTTACAGGTTTACCAAACATGCTTTTTACTTTTATTTTGCTCAAATGAACAAGAACAGAATAAGGAAAGCTGCCATTTACTGTCTCTTGACCAGACAGAATTCTCTTATTAACCATCAAGGAAAAATAAAAAGAACAGTGAAATGGCCACCCAGACATTTAGGGAAAATTTTCTTCCACACAGGTTGAAAATTCTTAAGGAATGCAAGTGTCCCACTGCATAGCAGTATGAGTAAACAACTGCCAGAGAAGAAGCTGCCAAAGTACTCAAACCATGAAACAGTTGGCAGCTAGAACCAGGTCAGCAGAGAAAACGTTCTAATGGGTTTTTTTTATTTCTTTTCATCTTTAATAGCAGATACTCACAGCTGTCACATTCAGTTTCCCTTCTTTGAAACATCCAGATTGCTACCTTTTTATCTACTTCTGTTACCCTACAGATCACACTCTTCCTCTCCCCTCCCCAGCCTGCTGCCTGGTTTCCCCTCCTGCTTTTTCCCCAGTTTCCTAGGATTGTTGCTCCTCTCCACTGGCTCTGGGAGCCTGCCCAAGACACACGGGGGAATATTGTGTGAGTTTTAGACTAGCTAGCATGAGCATCATTATCAAATAAAGACATGGTACGTATATACTCTGTGTTCACAGTGGGCTTGTACTCTAGTTTCTAACCCATGTTACCACATTCTCACTGCTGTTAGTCCCTCACTACTTCATTTACAGTATTCACATCTCCACCTTGCTGCTTAAAAATAGCTGTGTGCTCAGGTCTAAAGTGGTCCTGCAGGAAAATCCAGCTGGTCTACAGGAACAGACTGCAAAAACTCAAATACAGTACTTACACCTTTGACAAGAAGAGTCATTGCCAGGGAGAAAAGACACAGCAGTGGCAACACTACCTACAGGAACGCTCACCCCGCGAAAGTAATAAATTAGCTGTATCTAAACTTTCCTTTCTCTGGACAGTACATATCAAAAATACCAACAAGGGTGATTTTTTACTCCTAAAGAAAAGAAAACATTTGCAAATCACATACTCCTATTTTCATCATCTGCACAAGGGCATTTAACCTACTGGCCTACACCACTCCTCCAAAACCCATACTACATGTCTCACAGAAGGATTTCCCCTTTCAAATTCACTAACTTTGCTCATTTAGAAGTTTAAACTCTAAAATTTACTTTCCCTCACCTCTGGAAAACTGGAAGCAGGCTGTTACTTGTTCCAGAGCTAGCCAGTTCACTATGAGGAGCTAAAGGTGATGTTCATCATGCCAACACCACAAGCAAAAAAGCACTTGTATTTCTTTTATCTTATATCTTCTAAAACAGTTTCACCTCATTCCACCTGTACAGTGCCTAGCACAGAAGGCTTCTGGCCCATGAATAAAGTTCCTGTGACTATGCCTCAAGGGCTATTTCCCCAAACACTGATTATCCAGATTGCCTATTTAATTCTCCTCTGAAGAGGCCTCATCAGGCACACAGGAATAGAGTAGCGGACCTCTGCAAGGAAGGGGAAAAAAAACAAAAAAACCCAATAAAAGCCTAACAAAACACTAAGCAGCAGGGAAATTGTTTTTACTTTTTGCATGCCCCTCAACCACCAGCCACTTTCAGCTGCACATTGCGGAAGCAATACTACCATCCTGTATCATGTCAGCAGGACACCAGCGGTGGTGAAATCAGACAGTACTGGATCATCCCTGTTGAAGATTTCTACAGCTAGCACTATTGCTTTAGCACCCAGGCAAAAATGCTGATTCTCCATTCAAAGTTTTGAGGAACTACAGAAAAGCAAATCAAGAAAGATAGTCAGGACTGGCTGAGATGCAGAGCACATATGCCATGTTCCTGGCACAAGAGGGCACGGCATTGGGGGAGGAAGAGGCAAAAGGGAAGGACAACAATTTTTTTTTTCACAGTAGGGTGCTGCAGAGCACTGGAATACCTCAACGTTACATAATATTCTAGAAGAAAGTACTCACACATACTCCTCCAAAACATCTACATCTGTTCCACATGGATCTCTATCTATAGCGTGGAAAAGGAATGTGCAGTTTCCAAAACAATATAATGAATATGACTAGGAATCAGAAAACACCAAAGATTAGTACCAGCATAGGCAACCTAGGAAAATAAATACCTCGTTAAATGTTTATGTCATAATGCACCAGGAACATATGGCAAGTCACACGGAACATTGAATAGGAGGATGACAAAAACAAAACCCCCAAAACCCCAACTGATCAAAAAAAGGTTACTCAGCAGCACCACTCACTTGATCAAAGCAGCAACAAGTAGAGATCAGGTGTTTGAAACAGCAGGCAAGCTCTTGCAACCTTCTGGCAGCTCAGAGGTATCAACCCATAACATCCTATCCATACTATGGATGAAATATAGTCAATAAAAGCACAGAGAAATCAGCAGAGCCGAATCCAATCTAATTCTACACTAACAAACTTCTGAAGTGTCTAATTCTACAGTCTATGAGGACTAACGAGCTACTAGAGCTTACCAGGATCACTAGTGACCACCTGCACAGAAAGTGACTCTTAAGAAAAGGAAGAGACAAGTACTAGGGGTTTTGAACTTAGTAGCAGCATAAAATGAGAAGTCACACACCGTTTCCTGGTCAAAGTTGTAGAAATGTGACTCAGTGCATTTATTTGGATATGTCTGTTTCTGTTTAAATTTTTAATAGGTAAGCATCAATACTAATCCTCAGAACTTCTATATTTTGTCCTCATGTTAATTAAAACTGAATTCAAAGAAGATCTGAATCCAGAAGTAGCACACAAGAGAAGACTGCACCAGGAACACTTACATATATTCTACACCTCTACAGATATTTTGTGTAAAGTATTTAACACACTATAGGGAAAACATCTGCAGCCACATGAAGGGTTTTTTTTTTTAATTACTTTATCTAAAGAAACAAACATTACTAGTTTTAGAAGGGCTCATTCTGCAGCAAGGTTTTTACAGACAAGACAGCCAATGGCCTATGGTTCTGGTGACTGCACTGAAGAACTAAACGCGGTTTCATCTATGCTTAATCAGCAGCAAACACAGGCTGCTACCAAAATGGCAGCCTCTCCCTCATCCCCAGCCACGCATTTCCATCTCCCCGTCTGACACTAGATCTGGTGATCATGCAGACATTAGGTGAATGGGTTTGGTTGGAATCAGTTCACCAATTTAAAGATGAGAAACAAAAAGAACGAAAAACATCTATCAGATCAGCACACTGACAGCTTACCCTGCAGCCACATAATCACTAGAGCAGACAGGAGTGAGAACACACAGATGAGAGCAGCAGTGGAGTGGGATCTCCCCTTTCAGTGACAGCTCCAATCAGATAAAGCAGAACATTAAAATTGCACACAGAGACTGTTGTTAATGTACACCTTAAACCAACACAAGCAAGCACTGGTGCCAAAAGCAGTGCTGGACTGGCCTGCCTTCGCTGCATCAGTCACCTGCTCCTGGCTTTACCACTACTTCCACTTTACCGCAGTACTGCTGTTTGCATGGATTCACACAGAAATGAACTGACTAAAAATCAGAAATATTACATTAAACTTTTTCCCCCCTACTCAGATCAGTCCTATACCCAATTCATTACATAGCCACAAAGATGCTTGTGCCAGTAAGACAGCGGACAGCAAAGCAGGTCAGGGAGTGTAGAGCTGCTCTTTTTAGTAAGGCTCCTGGTTTTAAAGCAGCCTGAAATACTCACTGAGATAAAAACCAAGATCGCTAACCTGAGGACAAAACTGTAACCATGCCATTTTACTTACGGCTGGTTAGAAATGAATACAGAACAAAGCAGAAGTCTTGCCAGGCGATGTAATCTACTATGTTTCTTGCATCTTTTCACATATGTGTAGTCTTAGCTTATGGTTGCTACAATGTTCTTTACACTAAAAAGCCTGACAAAAAAAAGAACTTAGAATTACATACTATTAACCAACATTGTTAGTAAATCATGCGTAACACAAGAGACCTTTGCTTTGGTTTCTAAAGGAACATATGTTTTGGAGGACTGTGAAGGGTTGAACTCAGATAAGAGGGGCCTTTTAAAAATTATTTTTTTCTAAATTTGGTTAACTGAAATTGGACACAGAATAAAGCGTTTGTAAGTTGCCCACTCTAAATACACTGGGCTAAGCCTGTAAGGAAACAGAAATCAGATCTCTCTGTTTAATGGTACTATCCAAAATCTTTACTAACATTCAACTTTTTACAGTAAAATTCCCAGGACACAGAAAGATCTGTTTCTGATGTATTCAAAATCAGCTATCGGGGTAGCAGAGTGCATTCAAATGTCAAAACTCCATATAGGCATCTAAAACCACCCAAAACATAACCAAGAGATAGGCAGTAATGAAAACAGCCATGCCAAGGCTTTCATTCGGAAACATGGCCACTGAATGTCATTTATGGTCCTTTGAAAAGGACTGCAAACACAGGTTTCCTTCCACCTAGGTGACTGTCTTCACAGTTAAACAGCTTCAAAACAAATGAACTAAGAGTATTCAAACCTCTGATATCCCCTATGCACACAAGCAAGCAGAAGAAAGACAGAAAGCAAATTAGCACTTTCTTTTACTACCATTAGTCTGATGCTCTAAATACAGACACCATTGAATCTATCTGCAACAGCTGAGGGCTGTTGCCATTTTAACTCCAGGACAGCACCAAGAACCGTAAATTCCTAGTAGAAATAAAACCTAAGCTCTGATTCTTCTTCCTCCCTCAGGCTTACATCAGAATAACAGACAGGCAGGAAGGGTCTTCTGCTGATCTCCTAGTGCTCCATTCACATTGGCAGCGTTTAGGCTGCTAAAAATCACAATTCCCCAGTAACATTTCACACTGCACAACTTGATTCTGGCATGCTACCAGCAACCCTGAAGATATAATTAGTGCTGTGTAGCCACTGTGACTATTTTCCTCTTCTGCAGTCCTCACAGATGGAACACAAACAAAACACATCTTCCACCTCCTCTTTTTTTCCTCATCCCCACCAAATGCTTTTTGGACTATATATGTTGTAAGGGAAATGGACAGATCAATTTTAAATGAACTTCTCCAGAAGACTTGAGTAATTCCACCCATTTCAATACACAAAGCTCTACTGGAGAGTTTATACAAGAATACAGACACAGCAGAACCAGAAAAAGGCAGAGCATCTAAAGTTTGAGAAATTGTTGTATTTGGGCACACAAAGTGTAAACTAGAGTTACTTCTGTATTATTGTACTTCTCTACATTAAAAAGAACGGCTAAAATTATATAATCAAATGTTATTTTTCCTGCTTCATATAGTACAGAAAGGTGAGAAAAGCTAAGGCACATTCAGGCCTCCAGAAAATCGGTACCTCAGTACTTCCAAAATAGGAAAGATATACTTGAAAGGAGGCAAAGATCTACACAAAAGGCTTGAAGGGTCTTATGAGTTAAAAAAATAAAAATCTAGACATCTACCACACAGGCCCTCAGCTCCAACCCTGACTTTCTCAATTTTTCAACATGACATCGTTCAGGTCATTTTATCTATCTCAGTTCTCCTGTCTGAAACAAAACAAAATGAAAACCAGGTATAAAAAATACTTCCCAACTCCCTGTCTAAAAGGTGCTACTCAAACTCAGGTCTGCACAGTGCTTCAAACATAAGTTTCTCTAAATTCTCTTAAGAAAAGAAGTAAGGTAAAATACAAAACAAAACCACACCTCACCATTTAAGTCAGATACCTCTACAAACAAGTTTCAGTTAACCAAAGGAATATAATAATTAAAAAGCTTTCAGCATGTGCCCTTCTAACCAAGGGGAAGAGTTTAAGTTGCTCACAATACCTTAAAACACTATTTACCAGCCTCTGACATCAGGCACAATCTAAACAATTTCTCAAATCTAGATTTTTGTTTGCTTCTATGTAGGATACTGTAGTTGCTAAGTGTCTTTAGTCTACAATTTATGTTTCAAATTGGAATATAAAAAATGTAAATGTCATATACATATATATATACACACACATGTATATATATTTGCCAGTTTTATTAGAATCTCTTCTTAAAGAGCTTCATTCAAGTAAGTAGCTATTCTGAAGCCACCAGAGACTCATACTAAGGACTACTCACATGAGTAAAAATCTGTGTGAGAAAGCCCTTAGTTCATAGTCCAAGAATTTAAGCTGTAGTTAAAGGTGTCATGGGAATTACACCACCATTTTAATTAAATGCTATAAGATCTTGCAGACAGATTCAAGATTAGCACCATCTGTTTTGGTTACAACATTTCATTTCACTACATCATCCTCACACAGCAACAAAATATCATTTCACACTCTACCCAAGCCATTTAAATACCAGATAAAATTTATGTCATCTTGATACCCCTCACTAAGGAGGAAGGACAAGAGGATGAAGACAGGAGGACTGAAAAATATTCTGTACCAAAAGGAGCTTATGGGAGAGACAAACACACACCCTGACAAGAACTTTTGTCCCCTACTCCCACTGAAATGAAATATTTAGTAACATCTGTCTAAGTTCCTGTCAAGTGAATCCAAAGAACAGAGGCAAAAAACACATCAAGGAAGAGAGGAGATTGCTTAACTAAAAAAAATAGTTTTCTTCATAGCTATATATTATTTTGACACTCTGAGAAAGATTCCTATTTGGATAGCACAACTTTCTACAGTAAGACTGAAGCAGCAACAAGCACCTGCACACAGACATTCTCTTATCTTTTACTCCTGGGTCTATAACTCCCTTGATTTAAAAAAACGAAAAGCAAAGCAACCACCTCAACCCTGTGTAGCCTTCTGAAATCAGATCATTTACTAAACTACATATTAACATTCCCGTCTTTATCCTATCCATTTTAAAAAAGCAGGGAATGTTTGGTGTTCCCTTCCCTCAGGGCTTATCCCTTCTGCCCCTTAAAAAGGGAGGAACCATATGGCAGTAAAGAGAGGCCTTATCGTGCACTGAATGAGCCATGGCTCAGCTTCAAAATGACATTTCTGTTAGGCTAAGCAACTGGCAGACAAGTATTGCAATAACTGCATCAACCAAGTCCTTTAAATTTTTTCATACTCTGAATTCAAAATGGAAAAAAATAGCATCCCAAAAAAATCTACTTCTGAAATGGGCCTCCCATGGCCAACAGGAAAACTGCCATGCTTGGTGCTTCAAAGAGCTGAACAACCAGCTGAGTTGAGCATCATTCTTCTTAATATGCAACAGATCAATAGCAGAATGACATGTTTGACTTTAAACCTTTCCCTGTATAAGCACACAGTCAAGTGGCTGAGAAAAAAAAGGATAAAGGACAGTCACTAACAAGCTTAAAAATGAAGGATGGAAAAAATTACCTTTTGTTGTTGTTCATTTGCTCTTAAAACCAACAAGAAACCGAGCACAACACTGCATGCAGCAAGCGTGCTTAAAATTACTTTCAAACTGGTAGATCTCTTCACTCCATACCATGCTGCTTTCTTTCTTCATACCCCCTGGAACATATTATCTAAATGCTATACTTCAGAACTGTTTGTGACAAGCAACAGCATCAGGGCATTTGTATGTCATCTTTTATCTTTGCCAAGTCTCAGTGAAGGATTTAGATGTAACCAAAATCCTATTATCAGATACCTTCCTGATGGACTTCTGTACCTGGGGACATCTGAGTCGTTGTATCATAGCACTGAGGACCAAAAAACCAAGATACTTCCAAAATAGTCCACATATACCATTATTAGAAGCCACAACCTAATAGCATGAGCTGTTATGCCTAAAAAGTAAACAGTAATGACAGAAATGAGGAATTTTTGTCTGTGTCTCCTAGATGTCAGTGTGATTCTGCCTATGTGGAAGCAGAGGCAGCCAGGAAGACTAACAAATTGTTTCAAAGAAACAAAAGTCAGACTAGTCTCAACATCTTTCCCAGTGGAAAATACGAAAGGACTCCAATATTAATGCTTGAATTTCAGCAGTTCTGGCAGATGCAAAGCTACCAACAAAGTTCTGAGCGGCAAGCATAGAAGAATCTGAGTAATCTGATAAAAGGGCCCAAATTGCTGGTATGTACCCCAACCATCACAGAACTTCAAGGTTAAATACTATAGTAAAAGGTTAAAACAAAACACAGCAGAAGGAAGGAAAATGAGTGCATGCTGACGTACTGGAAGAGAAACAGTATCTTCCTAGAGTCCACTGCAAAAACAGGTTGGCAACACAAAACCAAAAGGTAGAAATTCTTGTGAAAGAAACAGAAGGTGACACAGAAATTGTTAGGCCACCAGGATTCACCTATAGCTGTGCACCCTCATCACTAACTGCAGTTCTTGTTTTGCCACATCAAAAAGTAGAGAAAACAGGAAAAAAATTACAAGAATGGTCAAAAGTGCATTTTACATACAACAAATTAGGACTGTTTGGTCTAAAAGGGAAACTATGAAGGTCTCTAGAGAACAGCTGCTCGTGGTGTCTACCCAGTATCAAATTAAATTAGAAGAATGCAAGACTCAAACCAAAATGAGATGGCTGACCTTTGTGTGTCAGGATAAAAACTTGGGTACTAGTTTAAAAGTCACCTATTAAATACCTACCTGGTTCAAGACGTCTCTCAACCAAATACATATAGAGCCTGGGAGATTATTGAAGGGAAGTATTACTATGTCCTTGACCTACTCATCTCTTTCTCCAGCTAAATGCTATTGTTTACAGGGGGGAGCACACTTTTGCAGCACGTCTTTTGGATCCCCTGTTTTTCTCCCACAAAAATTGCACCTTTTCTATGAGCAGCCATGGCAAGCCTCTAAGTGACTTCCCAAATACAAAAAGCCATGTAATACAGGCTGCTGGCACAGACAACATATCAATTTGACAGCTGCTAGGCACCCACAAAATGCTTCTTTAAATCTAGCAGGCCAAACAACCGCTGGCTACCGTTTAGACAAGACACTGTGATGGACTTTTGTTCTGATTAAACAAAGCTGTTCCTGTGCCTTGTCATTTAACTAATGAGGTACCATACTGGCATCTTTGAAGTATTTATCAGCCCATGAGGAGCATCATCAATGATCACCCTCAAAATAGCTCTCAGATCTGCCATCCTTAAAGTCAGTACCAAGCATCCATCACTAAAACAGTAACAGTCATCCAGGACCAACTCCAGGAACTTGTAAAAAAATTAATTATAAAAACAACAAAGAAAAAAAAAAAAGGCATTTTTGAGTTACATCAACTTCTTTCACCTTCAGTGAACAGCTTTGGTTACCAAGTCTCCAGTCCCTTAACTGGTTCAGCAAATATCAGTAAACTGTTCCAAACTGGTGCCTGGCTCATCAGCTCTCTTCCACTATAAGTAAGTTTGTAACTAAGTTCATCAGACAGAGATGTAAAAAGAGAATATGATAAGCATGGCTGGAAGCCAAAGGGCTGTGATTTAACCATTACTAGAGAAGATCTTTTTGAGTAAAAAATATATTCAACACAAAAATATTAGGAAACTGAAAGATGGCAGCAACATCTTCTCAGGTCAGCACGTGATTGAAACTCACATAGATGTGCACCTCTACACGCTTGTACTTACTGGGTTTTGCACCAATACAGACACATAAAATGGGAAGTTGCTACAGTCTCACCACCAAGCATGAGAAAGGGAAACTGAAAAGCCAATCTGAACATCAACACTGGTGCCAAACAGGTAGGAATCCCTTTCAGAGGATGCTACTACACAAGACCTATCCATGTACTCGCAGAACATACCTACCCAGTATAGCCAACGCAGGCAAAAGCATTTAAAAACAAGACATGGTCTATTTTTATTTGTTTTGGGTGGTTTTATGGGGAAGAAGTGGAATGAAGCTTACCCATGTCTGAACTGAATGTACACCCAGGCAGGCTGTATCCAATGGAAGCATACAATGCCTGGAAGCAAAATGCCATCTTCCAAGACAAAGAGAGAGAAGGGTTTGAACATCTTTTCATTTTAGAAAACCCTACATTTAGGTAGTGAACCACCCTGCAGGTCAGGTTACCAACAGTATTTTACAGAGCCTGCTAAAAGATAACGCTTTAGCCAGTTTCTTTACAAAAGGGAACCAATTATATTTTAACTTCTGAGTAGATGGTTGAGAACAGATAATAAAATAACTACCACTTCACACTAGATAGCACACAAAAGAAAGCTAACAAATGGGCAACTTGCTAGCCAAAGAATCCCTCCCTCATTCTAAGACAGGGTGAACGATTAGGTTTGCAAGTCCCCTTCAAAAAGACAGAATCAGAAGTAACTGTCCATTTTCCAAATTAGAACAAAAAAAAAACCAAAAGACAAACCCTTACAGAAAAGTTGTCCAGCAGATGAAAAAAAGATGATAAAAGCAAATCTGCAAGTAAACAAAGGAATCTTTTCTCTTCCCCCAACTTTAACTTTGTTAATTTCTTTTTTTTTTTTTTTAACTGGAGGAAGGAAATGTCAAACATCAGTCATACAATAGACTATCAGATGTTTCCCAAACCAAGTAATCTGACATATGGGCAGAAAAAAAAAAAAAAAAAAGGTGGGGGGGAGGCTGGAGGAAGTAACAACCCAAGTAGAGTAAACTTCGGCATACTGAGTTAAAGAGTGCAGTTCCTTTTCTTCCCTTACACAAAAAACTGTATTTAAAAGCTCAGAACTAGATCATTTTTGTACACCACATCTAAGCAGAACTGCTTTGTGAATACCAACAACAGCTCACATGATTGTTCTATGCATGTGTCCATCACTGACCTGCAAAGCAAAATAGCTGTCTGCTCAAATGGACCCTCGCCCAGATTCCTGGTTCCAGGCTAGGAAGGTAGTAACAGTGCAGAAATACAGACAGCCCTGACTCCTTAACATCAACAATGTCTTGACCAGTGACATCAAATAAAGCTCAAATTGTTAGGCAGTCTGCCAAAATCCCTTAGCCCTTTAAAAAAACCTCCACCTCAGGAATTGCTTCATATGAATATTCCGTAATATAGAAAGTAGTAAATAAATCCACCACATGACTGGTCATGTAGATTCATTTTGCCAGCTTTCTTACTGTCATTCCTGCAAAGACAAGAATCCAGCAATTCTTGCCAGAAGGAAGTTACTGAAATTCACAAGAGAATTCATGTAAAAATTTTATTAAAATATACAAACAAAATTAAATAACCAGAAACACTGGGCTAAAAATGAAACCACCAAATTCAGACTAAAGTAACTTAACCAATTAACCTAGTCTGTCAGCAAAGAAATTACTTTTTTGTAGAAATACTTGACATGGTCACTACAAGATGTTCCTGGAATTAGTTTTGTAACTCGCCCAGAACCACCTACAAATTCAGTAATATTGTGGCTAGACGTGAAGTGAAACTCAAAAACCTGACATTAAGAGATTGCTGACACACTAGACTAGACTTAAGAATTCCTAGTAAACCAGAGACTCCAGTAAGAAAAAAGTCGTGGTTTTATACTGAAAAACACCAACACATTTTGAAACTTGGTTTCACAGCTATGAATGCAGTGTCACTAAAAAACAGATGGTTGCCAATCCTGGTCAGTAGGTAAAGAACAGTTTTCCTCTAAAATTTGTTTTCAGTCCTCTGGTCTCACAAAATACTGTATTTTATGAGCAAATATGGAGCTATAAGGACAGGCAACAACACGGCACTGACCACAGCATAGCTCTTTTAAAGCTAAAAGATAAAGTAAATCAAGTTTTACTGAACAAGCTTTAAATTTCCTTCCCTAAGACATGGATTGTGGTTACACAGCCACTTTGATCTCACTTCAATCCGTGCCACTGCCAAAACTTGATGGGGAGGGAGAGAGAATGGAATAAGGGGCACACAGACCTGGCTAGGGATTGAGAAGGGGAGGAAGTTTTTCACTAGGTCAGTTCCATGATCCAGGCTTAAATGTGAGCTTATGAATCCTTTTGTGGTCACTAAGGCATGGAAGAAGAGTGAAGGGGGAGGGAGAAAAATGAAAAAGGGAAAATAACCCACACCTTTTCCTCTGCAATTAATATTATTGTCTTCTCATAAACAAGAATAGTACACTACACTGCAACACTAGCTGACTAAAGCAAGCTAAGTGCTTAATGAGAAGTGACACAAATGCGTGTCATATCTTACACTAGAAATTAATTTTAGAAGACTGTCCATTTTCCTCCGTTTTCATAAGCTGTTTAAATACGTTCCTTAGTACAGGGACAAGGTCTTTATGTATGTTTGAGCTGATCTGTGTTAGTCACATAAATGTAAATATTGCCTAGGGGCACATTATTCAACAGCAACACACAAAACTTCCTGTCTCAAGGAAACAAAAGAGGGAATGCCACTGATGGCTCAAGTCACATTTCCGTACACTACTGCAATTCTGCTCAGGAACGTGAATTAAGCCACATGCGACTCAATGAGAAATAACATTTTTTTAACAGACTGAGAGTCAGGATTTACCAAAATTAATCAAAATTCACAGCACGAGCCAAAGGAAAGACCGCTTAAACCTTTTACATTTGTGAGATATTAGAAAACAGGCATCATCTTACTAGGTAAAATGCTAAGAACCCTCCTGATCTGAAAAGTTAAATGTACTATATGGTATCAAAGTGGTTTACGTTCAGACATCATTATCGTTTTACAGTACAGTGATCATACTAATGCAAGACACTGTAACGAGCTGAAGCCACAGCAGGAAACAATGCAAGCTGTCATTCTTACTATCACAGGCCTGTTATCCCTGCAGTATATTCACAACCCTGTGCAGAGGGAACCTAACACAATGTTTCAGTAATATTTCGAAATCTGTTAGAGGCAGAAGATTTTTATTAGTTGGATTCTCTTTGAAACTACCAGCTGATGTCGGGAAACTCAGGGGAAGAGGATCTATTAAAGCAATACTTGGGAGCTTGAACTGAAAGTGGTATAAAAGTGTGGTCTGAAGAAGAATGCCTCCACATAAATACATACTCCATATAAACAAATCTTTTGGATCTGATTTAGGATCTTCTGTTGAAAACACCTGTGTACTTTTAAAACTGGCAAGTTAATATGCAAATGAACATGCTTCCAGTCAGAGCATTTTTTTTTCATATTATCTGTGTTACTATGGCACCAACAAGTCAGAAACCCCACCATCCTAGACTCTACACAAAAAAGCACACTACTCACCCACAGAATGGCAAATGAATACACACAGATCTGAAATACAAAACTATACTTGCCAGCCTTAACAACAGTCTGAAAAGACCAACCATGTATTCAGTGTTATTGGGTTGTCCGTAGGATCCCACAAACAAATTTAGGAAAAAGGTTTTTAGGACAACAGTGGAGTACATCTGCAGACATCAACTGGTAACCTTCCACAAATACAAAGGAACAGCTAGAAAAAAACCACAAGAGATACCAATTTATAATTTGATGATTCTGGTGTATATTGGAGTCAGGAGACAGTCAGTACCAAGTGAAAAATAAGAAGCAGAGAAGGAACAGGACTCAAGGCTTTGGATGTGAAAGCACAATAACTTTGAGGAGATGTAACACCAGCAGAAGACTATGAAAGAATGCAGAAAGGTGCAACATGGTCCCAGTCACAGGATGGGAGAGAAAATTTGTAGCAATGTTCTTGATATGAGCTGGGATATTTTAGTCAAACCCTGATAAAAGGATGCTGCCACAACTAAGGATGTTAAAGTGAAGACTGGGGTGGGCCGGAGGGAAGTTTAATTCCCTAGGGTGATTGAAGAAAAGTGGAGAGAACAGGTTAAGCGTTCTCATCCAATAAACAGAAAGCTTCAAACAAGCATAGATGTTCAACTCATTACAAAGTATGGCATTCCAGGAACATTGATGGGGTTTTGGTATCTAAAAAGCAGTGCAGCTGCACACACACACCCCTTTTCAAAGGCATAACTTTTTTGAAAACTTAGATAAACAAATGAAAACAAAAATCCGTTCCTTCATCTAATGGCCGAAGTTAATACATTCAACACATCTCATATGCACCACAATCCCCCCTGGAAGCTCAAAAATTTCAGTTTCTTTAGATTTTTTCCAAAAGAACTATATGGCCAAGAAAGAAAATAATAGAAGAAAGGTCTACATATAGGATTAATGAGTTCCTTTTTTACTCTCATTCACATGAGGAAGTGCTCTCAGAAGAAGAAGGGGGAAAAAAAATTCAAGATCAAATGAATCGGGGGGGGGGTGTGGGGTGTGAGAACTGGGGTTATGATGTTCATACTACATTAATTATTTAGAAAAATCCAGAAATATATGTTTTCAGATAGTATTACAGCGAATGAAAATTATGATTCTTAAGCTGTATTAAAAAAAAAAAATCCTAGGTAACTACATCAGCTTAACATTTAAGTGTTTTCTTAATCACGTTGATGTTTGCAACAGCCATCTCATCAGAGGACTCGCATTGTCACCAAAATCAGACCACAGTCATTGGGGAAGGATTCACAGCCCCAGCATAGGTGTACATTCAGAAGATATTCAGGATTTAAGAAAACCTCACTCAAATATTTCTTAGTGGCTAGCCTGAGATTCTTTGGCTTGCTTTGTCCTCAACTGCAAATGTCACTCCTGCATACATGATTTTCTTTGTGCAATATTCAGAGAAGGTTAGTTACCCAACGCAGATTCATTATTCCACTCCCAAAGCTGGGCAAGCTAACTGAATGTCACTCTATCCCAATCTCTTTGCAAATCTGGGTCCATTTTCTTCAAACTCACACCCTAGTAGATATAATTGAATTGTCCAATATGCTGACAGGACATAATAGAAACCTACTACTCAAGTGATTTAAAACCTGAAATCTTTTATTAGCAGGAAGTGAGCAAGCTTTCTAACATCACTTTTCTACTTTTATCTTGTAACCTAATAAAATTCAGGTTGAAGATAACTAAAGAATCAAATACTTTTTGAGAATTTGAGAGGCTAATTCCATTTCTTAAATATATATACACATAAATTAACACCTACATAAAATTTCAAACAAGCAAGATATCTACTATGTAGTGACGTAACAGCCTACCGCTTGGAACACTGCATTTGTGATAATACAGTAATCAAGAAAAACTACTGGTTCATTTACTGCTACTTAAGGATTTGGTTGGGCAATCAACCATTTACTATGAAGTCCTTTACTGACAATTATGCAACACCAAAGAGAACCTCACCAGCAACCCCTGCATTCTTCACTTCCTGATGCCATGAAAAACCTTTTAGGAAAATAATTCCAGTGCCATGTCAGATTTCCTTGACTGCTTTCAGTTTCATTCTGAAAACAACAACCAAACTCACTGATCGAAGGCAACAATTTCTGTTCCTGTTTGCGAACTGAAAAAAACTAACAGCAGCAATGACTAATTTACAGTTTGTAAATATGCCTTTGAACACTGACTGGAACAAAGGCACAATTCCTACTAAGAGGACCTTTCTGGCAGCACATTTAAGCAAGTACTCACAACATCTTCCATACCAGCTTCTATAAAGTCTGCTATAAATAGGTCTCACTTTCCAAGAACATAATCATGCCTTTTCCAGGCTGAAGACTCCTACAGTATCTAATCTTTCACCACACGAAAGCTGCTCCAAATTTTAGGTCATTCCTGACACCCCTTGCTGTACTTACACACACACACCCCAGCTCCAGCATATGAAACGTTATGCAACTTCATCCCAACTTTCAGACTGACTTGTGCCTTTGCATCCACCACAGCAGTTAAGCCAGACAGTTCAGGAAATATCTTTACATTTCATGCAAGCCCTCACCATCATATGATTAACCCTTACTCACAGGAAAGGTCAAATTAATTTTTCAGTAACACTACTTTTATGAGTAAGGATTATTCACAGGAAGACTGTTTGCCAGCTGGGTCTGAAATTTTAATACAAAGCCTATTACCTCAGAACATTTTGCCTCCAAATAGTTATCAGACAACTTTTAATGAGTATTTAAATAAACTGGCCCTTAACAATTCCTTATTAAATACTGTTTTGATAAACAGACATTCTTTTTCAAAAGCAGCAGCAGACATTTTGACTAATGAAAGAACAGAGGTAAGATAAATATAATTTCTTCTGCTGTGCTGGAAACAGCAATTTCAAACAGAAGGTATATTTTTAATGAGCAAGTCTATTAGTTGTGTACACCAGTATAGTTTGTATCTGAGGGGTATTCTGATGACAAGTACGCAAATTGGCTCCTATCTTACTAAAAAATGCTTTACATTTAGAGCACAGTTCTAGATTTCTTTGTGTAGGTTGTCTGTGTGGGTTTCTGCCTCACAGAGTATACAAACATTAACCCATTTTCTAGAATGGCGCTGGATTCCTGCTTCAGTACGGAGTGACACACAATACAGACAACAGCCCTCTGCGTCACCAAGCCCTGAGGGACACTTCACAAAATCCATCTATGCAAGTCTGAGATCACACTCAGCATCTGGATATTCAAAGCTAACTTTAAAACCTTAAATTTAGACTGTGCCTTCCCCTCCTGGGAAATATTTTGAGTCAAGAACTCTAAGGACCTCTATGCTTTCTGGACATCTCTGATAAAAGAAAATCAGTCACTAAAAAACTTTTAGAAAACACTTCCCATAAAAAAGATTCAGAAGAAACAGTGTACCTAACCTCTCTCTAAAGATTGTTTACAGTCAACAGAAAAAGCAGCTAGAAATCATTAATTGTTACATGAACCCAAACGACTACAGCAACCAGACTCACTCACCACAGAGCTCTGCCTTCTCTGGGGTGGGGAGATAGCGTTCTTCTTAAACAAAACAAATGTTTGTGGGAAGAAATATTATTTAAACATAAACAGAATCACAGTAGATTATTTCAGAGCTTTAATTCTCCAGTCAAGAACATTTCTTTGTTATTCACACCCAAACCAAAACCTGAGGTAAAAAAAATAGTCAACTTCTAATAGCAGAATCTGTTTAAAAAAAGATTTATAATCTACCTCACTCATAAAAAAAATTATATGAATTCCCATCAACAGCTGATTTAGGTTATGCATGTTTTTGTTCTGTTACTCTGAAGAAGTAAATGATTAGCAAAAGTTTCTCTAATTAGTAATCCAGACTACTGTAGCTTTAACACTTCATAAATTTTGAAATTAATATGACAATGTGAGGTTAAAGGGTCAATGGTGTGGGCCACATATTTCCAGTCAGTATTTCCATTCTCAAGCTCTTTCATGGATACATAAATACTAACGTAAGTCACCCTAATAGTTTGCATATATACTGTATTTAAAAAAAAAATAAATTAAATACTACTTGATTTTTGCAAGTAGAGCCAAAAATTAGTAAAAACATTACATTTTCAAGCATCGCACCACATTACAGGTACGGATACCTCCCACAAAATTACATGGGAGATTAAAGGGTTGCACATGAAATTCATTATTATTATAAAACCCACCTGCCAAAGAATTTTGCCAAACTTATTTCAGTGATATTACACACCTTTTGACAATTTAACATCTCCCTAGTCTAGTGGGGGGGGGGGGGGGGTGGGGTGGGGGGGTGAAGACCAAACTACAATAACTAAGAAATAAATTCACTTTATAATTTATGCTAATTGGATGCCAGCAATTATTTTTACCAGTGACAGATTTGCAGATTGCAACTACATGAAAAATTACACTTCTTAAAAACACACTACTCAATTTCCCACTAATAAATGGGTACTTCACAACTGCTTCTGTAAAGGACAAACCATTGGCTACCTTGGTCTTACTATCAGACACATTGTCTCCTGCACACTTACTGCTTTATTTTTCTTACTGGGCAAGAGCAGCGTTAGCCAAAATGACCTTAACAGTTCCTGCATCTTGATACATTGTAGCACTGCTATATATTTATAACCATTAAAATAGCTATCAGGCAGAAACATAGGATAAAATCTTACAATGTAACAGTTCAATAAGAAAACAAAGTAAGAATTGCATTTATTCTCACAGAAGAATCTCTGGGCCAGTTTCCCAGCAGCATAAGCAACTAGGTAGGGCTCTCGCCTCAGATTCTTAAAAGGTACTAGCAAAATAAAACCCAAACGTACGTACTTAAACAAACCAAATCCACAGGGGCAAAATAACAAACATACGGCAATAAAAGGCAAAATTCATAAAACAAAAAGCTTCATCATTAGCATTTTTAATTAATTTTCTTTTTTTTCCCCTCTTAACTCCTTTAAGGAAGCTAATAAAAGAATCTCTTCCTTTCTGTTAGAACAACATATGCACTCACCTCCAATTCTGGCAGAGCTCTGATGCGTAGAAGGGGGTATCTACCACCTATCATGCTATCCCCAAACTTGCATTACAATTTTTTAACTATTTCATACCATGCACTAAAAAAGTCCTTCCTACCCTCTGACATTATCCCTCGTAGCACTAGAAGGCTCTGAGTGATCAGAGTCCTCTCGCTCTGCTCAGCTGTTGCCCAGCCAGCAGGGAGAAGGTTCTTATGTGTCAGGTAAATAAAGCAAGGTATTTCCAAATGATTCTGCCCTTCCACAGAAACAAACTGTTTTCTTGTTTCAAATTCAAGTTACAAATCTGTAGCTAGCCAAAACTGATACCATAATTTCTGCCACATTAAACCACGCAATGCGCGTAGGAAGTTGTCAATTACCAGTAAGATGGATAGACAGCATCTATGCAAACACACTACCCAGCATACTACGTTTACCGCCACCGTTTTACTTCACAGAAGAAAAAATTAAACAGTTTGGGGTTTGTTGGATTGTTTTTTTTTACCTCTTGCCCCCAAGCACGATCTATGCAAAGATAAGACCACACTCTAACAACAGCTGATGTGCAGTCACAGGAGCCCAGAGCGTAAGTCCGACAGACAATCACACTGCACGACTGTTTGCTGCTGCTGAAATGGCGTTTGTCATTGTGAGAGACACACACACCCCCCCAGTTTAGTAGGCACAAAGCACCCAGGGCACAGAGTGCCAAGGGAGGCGGGGAGAAAGGACTGTTTACCAGAGAAGATGGTTGTACATGCGGGCAGTGCAGGCAGGGGACACACAATCCGTTGCCTCTCCGCTCTCCTATTCAGGGAAGCGCAGCTGTGAGAGCAACACACGCGCTCGCAGCAAACCACGTTAAAGAGCAAAATAAACACGGGGAGCCGGGCCGGGGGAGGGGCCAGCGGAGGAGCAGCCCCACGGGCCCCGACTATAAAGCCCCTGGCAGCTGCACCCAACCGGCAAACCGGCTGCGCCGCAGAGCGCCCGGTTAAGCCGCCGTTCCCCACCCCCGGGCACTCACCAGCGAGAAGAGGTTCGAGTGACAGTCCTCCAGGCTGGCCCCGTTCGCCACCCAGTTCGCCGCTGCAGTCATGATCCTCGGCGAGCCCGGCCGCCAGAGCGGGGCATGTCTGAGGAGACGGGCCCGGCGCGGGGGGAGAAGCAGCGGGCACTCCTCGGCGCTGGCCGGGGCAGCAGCCGCGGGCCGGCCCCTCGCCGCGGGCGGAGCGGGGGCGGGCGGCCGACAGGGGGCGCGCCGCGGGCGGGGGGGGGGCGAGCCTCGCTCCCCGGCGCCAGCCGCGTAATCCTCGGGCGGCGCGGCCCGCTCCGGCGGGGCGAGGGGGCCTGTCGGTCCGAGCCCCCTCAGCAGGCGGCGCAGGGGGGAAGCCCCCTCCGGTCCTCCGCGCCCGCCTCAGTACCGCCGGGGCGAAGAGAAGAAGGGGGGGGGGGCCCGGGGCCCTCCTTCCGCGTCCAGGTCTGGCCCCCCCCCGGCCGGGGCACGCGTTGCGGCGGCGGGGGAGGAGAGGGGAGGGTCTCCTCCCGCGGCCCGGCGGCGGCCCCTGCGGGGCGCGGGCCGGGCGGGGCGGGGGAGGGCCCCGGGCAGTGGCGGCGGCGGCGGGCGGGGGGCGCTGTCTCGCGTGCCGGCGGAGGCCGTGTCCCCTCCCCGCCCGGCCGCCCCTCGCTGCTGCCGCCGCTGGCTGTGGGTGGATGGTGTTTTCCTCCTCCTGCTGCTGTTGCTGCCGCCGCTGCTGCCCGCTGCCTTGTTTACGCTCCGTGCGGGGCTCCCGGTGCTGCGGGCGGCGGGCGGCAGCCCCGGCCCAGAGAGGTAGCACTGTCCCTGCCCGTCCTCGCCCCCCTCCGCCTGGCGCTGCCCGCCCAGCGGCCCCGCTCACCCGCTCCTCCTCACACACTCGCCTCTGCCTCTTTCCACTCTGACAGCAATGGCGGCCGCCAGGCGCAGCTCGCCTCGCCATTGGCCGCCGCCGCCCCACGTGACGCGCGCCGGAGGGCGGGGGTCCGGCGCTTGGGGCTCCTCCCGGCCCCTCCCTCCGCCGCCGCGGCGCCCGCCGGGCCGCTGGGGGCGCTCGGTAGCGGGAAGGGCGCTGCGGCGGCGCCGGGGCGGGCGGCGGGGCGCTGCGGGGGTGGGGGGGCCGCTGCCGCGGGGGCGCGTCCCGCCTCCGCCGCGTCAATGGGACGAGCTCGGTCGGGGACGCCCACGCCCGCCGCGCACTCGGCCAAGGAAAACGTTATTTGAAAGGAGCTGCGCGGGGCAGGGGGCGCCGGCGGCGGAGCGCGCTGCCGCTCCCACCTGTTGGGCCGCTGCGCTCCCCTGCTCGGGCTCTGCCCCGGCACCCGCCGGCTTCCGAAGCGATTAAAAACCGGCCTGGAAACACATTCCTTGTCATCCCTAAACCAGGGTATCGCCCCCCAAGGGCTCCCCTTGAACAGTCAAGTTCAACGCTAAGTTCTGCGGAGCACGGGAAACGCGGCTTCACCCAGACCCAGAGCAGCTCGCCCTGCATTCCCTCTGGAACAGCTTTCAGGCGTTCTGTGGAGTTATCTTTTAGTACAAGGAATTCACAATATTAGTGAGTTAACAAAGTTAAATAAACAAATGAAATCCGTTCCTGTAGTAGCCATGGTGCAGAGAAGCAGAAAGGATAGACTCAAAATAATAAACGATGAATACCAAGTACTTCGTTTAAAACGTAATGTTCATAACAAGTCATTTTTTCCCTGTTCGTAATGACCCTTTAATTCAAACCAGTGGGAGCCTGATCTGCTTAGGCAGATTAAAGCTCACCTGCCTGAGCTTCTCACCAACAGGAGCATTCCGTAGGTGATACAAAGCAGATATTGCTGCTTGAAAGAGAAAGATTATTTCACAATTCCGCTTAAGCTTTAATACAGAAATGTAGCAAGTTTTCAATGATCTGATTCAGTGGAAAGAGTTCTCACCCTGTGCTCAGTAGCAGCTTTCCTTATCATGACTTTAATCTTATTTAGGCATCTTTTTTGCAATTTACTTTTCTTCATAATAAATTAAGATTAGCATCTATTCTAATGACTGAATGGAGTTTGTTTGGACTTACCTCACCGTAACAAATCTCTAACACAAACAAGCATCGCAGCCATTTAGCTAAATTACATACACAGAGCAACAGATAGAATTCAGGCCAAAAGAAAATTTCCACCAAGACCAGTGGTCTTACCACGTGCATTCTTTGTCCGACAAATCCCATCCATCATGCACCATTCCCTTCACTGTCACACTGAACAGAAATTCTGTCTTGCAAAGACTGGTCCTATATTAGTGAGAGAAAAAGCATTTTCAAACACAAATGAAATATTCATGTTCAGTTACAGCTGTAATTTATTTATTTATTTATTTACACCTATTAGCAAAAAAAGAGCCTAGACTCACCTTAGGGAGAGACTTCTATCCTCCTTCAGTTCATCTAAGAGAATCAAACAAGCACAAAGATGCTGTAAAACCCCTGAGCTGTTAAGGAGCAAAGCTGACAATGTAGCCAAACTCCTGTAGCCTAGAAATTGCTTGCTACAGCCTGGCAATCCAGAATCGGGGGAGTATGTACTTTGGACAGTATTACTTTCTTTTGTCAATATGTGTTACAAACAGAGAACACAATCTGACACTTGTAAATATGTCAAGTAATATGCGTTAACCAACGAAACACACGTCCTTCTGAATTAAAATAGTACAGTTCTTTGCAAACACACTGCAGTTATCAGTTAGCCACCCTACCACTAAGTGTTGCCTAGAGTACAACAAACCCTTCGAAGAAAGATCCGTTTCATTTCTGGAATAAAAGAACATCGCTTATCATGAAAAAGATATTTTGATATTATAGTAGTATTTTGAAATTGAGAATCACATTACTGCTTATCCCATGGAAAGCTAACAATACTGTACAGAATTAGACACTGCAGAATTCATTTTTCTTCCATATGCTCCTTACCCTCCAAATGGTATTTCCAGTTGTCAGCATTCCTCTTTGGGATCTTTCAAGTAGTGATGACTTACTATGCTTGATTTTCTCATGAAAATGTGAGGTCTAACACATGATTCAGATCCATTTTCAGGGGGAGAAATGTTAATATACTCACACTGTGCTGCTTTGGACAATTTACAAGATTCTTATGAACATTTAATTACTTCTTAAATTAAAAATACTTTAGTATAATTAAATTACCTGTAATGGGTCAATGTTCAGAAGTTGAAGAGTTGCTGCTTGCATTTGTGAAAGGCTACTGGTCAGACATTTTGACCACATCTCTGCGTTGCAAAGTTAATTTTGTTTTTAAACTGAAAAAAGATAGCATCTCTCCAAGGAATTTGCCAGTTACTTGACTTTACATTACATTCAGTTATCACAAACAAGTAGAAATCATTACAGTCTAATCATTCACTTCACAGTACCAAACTAGGAAAGTTTCTTTGCTGTCTTCTGACAATAGTGTTACTTAAAACAGAAATTATTCCACTTACAGATATCATATACAAGTGACACTTCCTCATGCATAATTATCCTAGATGGTATGTGGTGGAACGTGTTTCCCAACTCAGGGTATTCAAGTTTTAGTCCCTGTTTTCTTTCACTTATTTTAAAAAATTGATCAATGAACATGAACAAGAACATTGGGGTTTCTGCTTTAAAAAAATAACCGTTTTTCCATAGCAGCAATATACAGGAACTTCTTTATTAATTCTGCCAATGTATTAACTTGCAAGCTGCAATTACACAACTTAAGCTGCAGAAACGAGTTTCCAGGCTCCTGGAAATCAGCTGGGTCACACTTAGCCTTCACCATACAGAGCTGATAAGCACCCTGGGGAGGAACCAGCTACCTACCCTGTCCAAATATTTAGTCCAAATATTGATAGGCAAGTTTATTTTATTCTAGAAACCTTACCAAGAGCTTACAGTAATGATCAAACCTGTTCTTCCAGGAGGATGGCTCAGCAGTTTCATAGACTTTGTTTTCACCAGCAGGTGTTGCTTATGCTTCAAACTAAACATGGAGGAAGACAGACAGACATCAGGAGGCTAAAGCAAAGCTAGAATGGCAAGCAGTTGCTTGGTTTTATTTTGCCTTAAAGTATGACCTCTTGCTGTACTATCAATTTATGAAAAGAATATATACTAGAGGAATACAATTGGCTTGAGCACTACGTTCAGAGTTCTCTCAACTCTGGGTGTGAAGAGTTTGGCCCTTCTTACACCACCAGCAGAACTGGAGTTCAGCCTGTCAGTGTCAAAAAGAAGTAGTGTTTGAAATCTCATGTCAAAGACAACTCATTCGTAGGTAAAAAAGTATTTTTCCACATGTTTGAGTTAGACATTATGGTTATTCATTAGTACAAATTCCAGCTTTTCCGTTACAAGTAATGATTGTCCTGGGTCTAATTTAATCAAGTGTCATTTTTACTGTTTTCTAAATTTTCCTCTCCAGTTGCCTACAGTAACCAGTAATGGAAAGGATAGGGTGGAGGAGAATTATATGAGACCCAAATTATGAATGTAATACAAGTAAATGGTCTCTAACTATTCTACATATCAAAAAGCAACAAAGAAAATAATTTTGTTTCCTCCCTGTTCTTAAGTTGCTCTTAAATACATTATATTCAAGTTATTAATTTCAGTTAAAATTACTAAAACTCAAAGAATTTTAGTTCTTTGTCCATGATTTATGTAGTTTGTTATTGCATCTTCTTGTAATATATTGCAGATGAACGGCCTAATATCAGGTACGTTTCCAGGGGTCTCATTGTCTATTTATTATGAGGTTGCATTAATTTCTGAAGTGTTTTTTAATTCACCCAGTAATTACATTTTTTTGTTCAAGTGTTTATAAATAAGAAGTGGTCATGATTTTGGTTTTAAACCAAAGACCTATACTTCCACAAACTGAAGACTTAAGAGGAATAAAAAAACCCCAAACAACCAAACTAGTTCACTGGCATAAAGAAAATTAACAGCATCTAATTTTAACATAAAAAATAACAAAATATTTTCTCACATTAAATCCATACCAAATGTTCTTTCTAAAAAACGAACAAACCAACAAACCATCAATAATCTACAGATTGCCTGTAAACTAACATTTTAATTTTACTAAGATAGAGGAATGGCTACTTTAGTATGTTTGTTTATTCCTAGTAAAGATAAAAAATGGCCTGAATTTTAAAACAAGATATTGATGTTCTGAAGGGATGGGTACTTTCCTCTAAGAGGAACATAAATATGTAAGTAAATGATTTGTTTGTAGAGAATTTCTTCAGGAGGCCCATAGTTTAATTCCTGCAGTCTTCAAATTAGTCATCCTTGCTCACCATCATTACCCATACATACTGCAAGACAGATCCATGTAGTCTGTTTATAATCATCTCTAACTATAGAAATAGCTGTAAAAATTAAGTATATTTTTAATCAAAATTAATAGCTTGGATTATTTTATAGTGCACAAAAGCAAGTCAAACAGCTTGTATGACTCCAAACCTTCCCACATGATGCGATATGAGATTTTTATAGTGCTCCCATTCATCAGTAACTAAGCATTGTCCTTTGATAATCCACAGCAGCAGGGATAGTCTGCTGGGACTTCACGGAGTTTCTGTTTCTTTTCCTTTTCCAGGATAAAGAAAAGACCAAATGTAGACTACTGTCAGATGTGATGCTAGACCCCACAGTAGTTATACTGCAGGGATTTTGCAAATGGCTTTCACAAATAAATAGCTTCAGATGACTAAATCTGTTGATGTCACTGGGACTACTTACATGAACAAGCTTCTCACAAGTCACAACTGTTTCAAGGTCAGGATTTGGGGGCGGGTGGGGAGTGGAGAGTCAGAAAAGCACACATGTGGCATAGGTCAATGTTTCAACATACCTCTTGAGAGTTACACACATGAAAATTCCCTGCTCATATGAATATTATACTAACAGTACCTATTAAGGAGCAGTTTGAGGAAAGATTAATGACCTGGAAAACCAATTTGGGAAAGTTTTTCCACCTACAAGATACTGTTGAAAGAAATCTGCAAACTGTTGTAGAGGACTTAGATTAACTGAAGGTCGCATCATTAGGAAAGCAAAAAGAGAAAAAAGTTCAAGATAATAGGTGAGTCAGAATTACAAGGATGAGACATTTAAGCTCACTCTGGTGAAGCAGACGTAAAGCTGTACATGGAGTTAAAAGAAAGTGCTCTTATACTTTTATCAACAAACAGACAAATTATCTTAGTAGCTCCTTGTTCTCTGGATTGTAAAAGACAGAAGAGAGGCAGCAAAGGAAGCAGTGGCAGGCAAGAGGAGCCTAGACAAGGTCTTTTACTGTCTAGAAAGAGAAAAGGTGATCTCTTACTGTTATGGATGAAGTAGCAGCAGGAGTTGAGTGAGAGCGGTGTAGAGTGGCATGAACAGAGGAATGAACAGTGAAAGAAAGGAAGGCGTCAAAGGTGCCTGACTCTTTATAAAAAGAGTAATACCAGTAGCATGGTGCCTTTATGAATGATGGAAGTGTGAGGGAGTGAGGAAAAAAAGATGGCTAAATTTGGCTGTGTGAAGTTTAAATTGCCAACAACAAATTTGAGAAAAGACAAGGAAAGTCTCTAGAAATGTGGCTTTAGATAGAAGGATAAAAACAATTCAGGAGCACAGAAGCCGTTTCATTTCTTTCCTACATCACGGTGATATTTAGATGACATTTCAGGTGTAACTGGTAGGGATGAAGCAAATAGCAAAATGCAAACTGATACTTTCAAGAAAATGTAATGCTAAAAATAAAAGTTGTTGAAAATAGTAATAGATAAGATTAAAAAATAAAGCTTTAGGCAGTCCCATATATGATGACCCATTTGACAGTCAAAACGCTATCATTGTGGTAGCAAGTTTTCACTTGTTTTTTAAAAAAAACACGAGAATGCTTTATGTGTCAGAGAGGCCTTTGAGAACTTAAAGTGTTAGTGGTGTAAGTTTCAGTACAGAGTGAACTGGCCAGCAAGATCTTGCAAAGGCAACTACTAAAGGAAGACAAAGGAACGTGTTTATTTTTAGTTGGAGGTAAGGAACAGTTTTGTGCACCAGCATGCCCTGTTGGTTTCTGTGAGACACAATTGTAAATTCTCATTTAAATATCCTGTAGAACCAAAGCAAATGAGCTACTTGGAAAGACAGAAAGAAGCAAATGACAACTGAAACTATTCAGGAATAAAAGGGAAGCGTGATTTAGGCAGAGCAAAATGGCAAATACTTTTTAATTGTAAATTATTTTTGCACTCGAAAGAGGAAAGAATTGTGATGTTGGCTAGATACCTTGTGTTATGAATAAACACACTTGAGTTTCTAAAGGATTTAATAATCTAACATGAAGCTCCTACTAGCCCTCCAGGCAGAGGATGGGCCTGTTGGGTCATGGTTTCATACCATCAAAGAGATAGATTTCATCTTTCAGATGTTGTTGTGCTCGCTTGGTAAGAATTCAGCTTATTAAAAAGTGTTAAATAAGATACAGGATAAAAATACTACGAGAGAAGAAATTGAAAAGATTTAAGGCTAAAAGGCAAAGTAAATATGGAAATAACATTTGGCGAACACATTCTGAGAACAAAACTCCAAGTTTATTTATTGGAATAGATTATAGAGTAACTCTGCATGGGTGATGTAGTTTGATGTGCTATGACCTTGGAAACAGCCAGTCAGGCAACACCCCATGCTGCACATGTGGAATGTACAGCTTTTGGCATGGGAGCTCAAATATTAAAATCGGCCCATAAATCTGAGTACAATTTTCAGTGTTTAAGAATCTTATTTTATCTGGATTAAAGTCCTCTTCCCCTTTGGCATTAGAAGGTGTTTATGGCTGTAAAAACAAGAATTGTAAAATATTGCCCTGAATTATATATGGACTTCTCGGGCCAAACTTACAAGATTTACTTTGCAGTTTAAAATTAAAATTGAAAAAAAAAATCTGCCAGGGACAGTATGGCCTTTCTAGACAAAGTGCAGGAAAAGTATGGGCAAACGGCAGGTTAAGTATATCACTCCAAATTGTTTCTTTTTTTTGTAATTCTAGAAATCATTTTGCCTTACTGTGGTGAGAAATGATAAAGCTTTTCTTGTAAATCCTAAGAAACCTTCGTGCTTTTTAAAGTGATGCTCAAGTTCTGTTACAAAAAAGATGAATAAAAACTATGGCTTATGGTCTCTGATCACTGACCACATTAAAGTCTGGACTAATGTAGCACTCTCTCTTTGTTTCCTATTATCTTCCAGCTCTTCTCCCTTCTAATATTCATTCTTTCTTTTTGAAAGTTATTGTTCCTCTTGTTGCAAACGGTGCAATTTCCAAGCTGCAGTTTTAAGTTCATCTAATGGATTCCACAATCCTGCAAAGTGAAGCACTATGAAGAAACTTTTAAAAACCTAAATAATTGGAATTTAAAATGCTGTGTTACTAATTATGACCTAGAAATAGGAGCTGATAACTCTCTGTTACAGGTTATTATGCTTTTATATTGATGACATGGAATTATGCTCAGGGCCTGATCCTGCAGTTGTAAGTGAATAAAAGCTCTGTGAGAGTTGTCTTTTACATCCTTGTAATTATTTGGCTATTTTCATTGTACTCTGGTGTAAACACTTTCACACACTGTTGGAGGAAAGAAAGGATAATTTAGAAGACAGAAGAGCAGAGTATCCAAGCTATCAAAGCTTGGCTAGGGCATTTCTATATGGATATATGGAAACAGTTACCATAATCTCAAAAGGTATTATAAAACTCCAAATGACAGCTCTAGAACTTCAGACCTTTAGCAACCAGCGTGCAGATTCTTTGTAAGTAATGGATAATTTTTAATATTTCATCATACATGATTCATCATACATCATTCACATTCAAGTCCTTATAGGCACTATTACATTCAAATTACCAATTTTACCTCTCCTCCTTCCTCTAGATTTATTTTTCTTATCATTAGAAGTATATCTTATTGCTGCACTCCACATCCTGTATTTCTAGATCTCTTAGGCTAAAAGGTTATGTTGCAAACTGATATGAGAACAAAACATTAAACAAGTTTTTGATCTGAACAGGGGTGTGCCACTGTCCCTGCTGTATCCTGAACAAAACAGTCAGTGAGCATTTATAAGATGGATAGAAACCAGTTTGAAGTAGATGCCACTGTAATGGACTTCACCATTTAAAGAGAGATTAAGGTTCAGACTCATATCCCTGAAAATAACTCTTCTAAAAACTAAACAAGCTAGTCAGTCACAGGTGTACTGACAAAGCGCACAGGCTATGCCCATGCATTTCACTCTGGGCAGACACATACATTTCAGTATTTGTAATAATTTCTATAACATTCACAGTTAATGCCTGTTCTTGCTTCTGCCTTTGCTTCCTTCCACCCCATTCCAAACTGGGAGCCTGAACAACTAGTAAGGACCCACTGGAGGCTCATCAGTAATAATGAGATTGAATAAGAAATGTTTTGGTTTACATTCTGTTACCACTCTGACCTCATTAAAGCCCTTTTTTTCTGGAACCTTAGTATCAGGACTTCCCTTTGGCCACAAAGCTGTCAAGTTCACTTACAGCTCAGTTATAAGAAATGTAAATCAAAGCAAATAGCAAGCTATAGCCAAATTCTGCCTTTAAAATATACATAAACTGTATTTTTATAGGAAACAAAATACACAAAATGTGAAGCTTGCTCTGTGAAAGATCCAACCATTAAAATAATTTACTTGATGTCTTTGATGTTCATTTTCTTCAGTTGTAAGCATTCAGTGATCCATCAACTGCAGATAAATGTTGTGCTGAAAGCTTTTGCTGAAATTATGAGAACAAATAAAAGAATTAAAGGCATAAGACTTCCATAGGTGCCCTGTGTTGTCATCCCTGTTTCCAAGCCCTATTAAATGAAACAACACATTTCTCTGAGATTTAAGGTTTCACAAGCCCTGATACAAAAAGGAGTTACAGAGCAAATCCTATTTTACTACTATGAAAAATTTTAAGTATTTTCCTTATAGGAAAGTATATTCATATATAATAAAATATTTCAAGTGCTTTTCATTTAATCAACTCCTTTCTTGATTACTCAAGAAACTAGCCATGGCTTGAAATGTTTGGTTAAAGGGAACCTATCTTTCAGACTGCTAGGCAAGCTTAGAGATATCTGTTTGCACTTCCGTTTTTCTGCAGCCCAATGAATATTGCTTTTTTTGAATTTTTCTGACACTCATTTCAGAAAGAAGCTGAAAGGGTTGTCTTTGCTTGACAAATAAAGAAAGGAAATAAACAGTGATATTTATTGTTTTCCTATGTGGAGACCGAAGCCTCTCGGCCCCACTTAAGACACATGACATAACTAATACCTAAGTATCAACTCAGCAGATAATTTTTGCTGAAAATCCTGTGACTGAGATTTTATGCAGAAGATCAATTAAAAATTTGAATGGATTTGCAAAGCCAGATGGAAAAAACAACAATGACCTGCCACAATAGGAGTGTGTTTTCTGGTCCAAAACAAGAAGCTGTCCTTGCCTTCTCATGCCCACTTTGCCTAAGAGGCAGTTGTTCATATTGGCAATTGTGTTTTCTAAAGCTGCAGCTGATCCTGTTCTAGTCTGATCAGGGATGACCTTCAGCTTTCTGGCACATGGACCTAACTTGGGCAAAGATCAGCTCTGCTGATTTAAACAAACCCTGCCACTCATCTTAGGAAAGAAGCAGTGTTTGTACTTGCTGACTGTTTCATGTTTGTTGGGGCTTTATGGATACAAACTTATTCTGAAATGTGGGGTGGTTTTTTTTTTGTTAGAAGTATAGCGAGCACTGCTAACAGACATTTTTTAAAAACTACTGACAAAGCTACAAGTCACAGCAAACTGCAGTGTCTAAATTCCATTCTAGAACTCCAGGCTAATACAGTATTTGGCAAAACGCAGTTGGTGCTCCAAATTTGTATTTGGAAGAAATATTTTTGTGTAAAATCTACACTAAAATCATAGCTGTATAGTTGGATTATAATGAAAACCTTCAGTGTAATCATTCCTCTGAATCTCTAGTTGTTCTCCTAATATTAAGCCAGGATGACAGACTGAATGAATGCACATAAATCATTATTTTGTTGTTGTTTACCATTGTAAATACACTAAATCTTTACTAAGATTCAACAGGATGCAAACCACTGAATTGCAGCCTGAGCACAATCCCAGTCTACAGTTTGGCATTGTACTTATTTGCAACTGCAGACTTACGCACACTACTCACATATAATTGTGATACCTGCCAAAAGGGGAGCCTCCCCATCCTATTTCTCTGTGTGCAATATTATGATCACTTATCAGAACATTAAAAACTTGGAAGATATCAAAACTGAAGAAAGGAACTGGGGGCATGAGAGACATTTCTAGCATTATCCTCAGTTCACTTTGTGGTTTTAGGCAAGCCACTTGGATTCTGGATGACTGTCTGTAATATAGGTCAAATATTTTAGGTAATACTCACAGATTTTAAGTGAAGGATTACATTATTATTGTAAAAAGTAATTCCAGACTACTCCTTTTAAGTAATGATACCATTTATGAGCCAAAATCCAACTTGCAACTTTGAAGCCAGGAGCCAACTTTCATCAATTTTCAGAGACTATGTCTACGGTGTCACACCTGCTTCAGTCACAAGCTAAAACTTGAGGTCAAAATCTTTAATCACGCATGCTGCCTGTATGCTGGTGTGTGCTTTGGCTCCTGCCTGGGATTAACCAGCTATCTTTCCATCAAGGACATTCTGGCACAGGGTAGGAATCAATACTCAAATTCTGTTTCTCAGGCAACAAGGGTACAATTCACTGGGGGTGCTGCCCTGTGAGCATTCAAGCACACATTCAGGAGGTATCAAAGTCAATAGAGTTCCTTTAAATCCAGTTTTCAAATATAATATGAGCTGATGTGCTTTAACCTGTACACAAACTTTACAACTCAACAATGGGAAAAATGGTAGTATGTGTGTCTATCAACTGCAAAAAACTGGAGATACATTCCACGATGACTCTGATGTTACACCTCACTTAAAGAGAACTCACTTTTAATTAAGTACGTGTAACATCAATGCAGTTTTCACGTTCTATTTAAACAATGCACAACAGTCCAAGTCAAAAGTATTGTATGCATCAAACCTAGTATTTGCTCAACAACATTCTTTCAGATCAATTTCTGTGAGCAGTGGTCAGTGCAGAAATAACTCCCGAACTGCGGTATCTGGACTGTTCCTGTCTCTTGTAATTACTTCTACTCGAAGATGTCTGCCAAATTCTTCCCAGTGGACATATGGTCTCAGCAGGTACGAACAGGCCGAAAGTGCTTTTCTTGCACTGACGTCAGTGGGGGAAGTATGACTGAATTCAGCTCCCGTGAAAATTAAATATTACCTGACTACTGCCTTTTTTTCAAGGGAACAGTGGCTTGGCCTAGTTATTTCTACAGCTTCTTGAGAAATCTTCGTATGTTTTCTTCCAATAGAAAGTGTCTTTACAGTTAATTAGAAGATAATACCAGGTAGCTTCTGCTAATTATTTGTGTTTTTGCTTAACACTTATAAATCTACTTGTTCAGGTATTATTACAAGCTAATATTTGTCTCGTAACACGCATTAGTCATTACAATTAGCAAGTAGAAATAGATTAGTCATGCGCAAACAATCTCATAAATGAAGTCTTTATGCCCCCTTTGGGGATGGAAAGGAAGGTAATTTGAGCCCTTTATTATTATCAAGGGAAACCTGACTTGTCTCTTCTATTCACATCATTGTTTCAGGATTTCTTTTTGGGCAAACTGACTGGCTGTGGGCTTCCTTTAAAGTCCAGTAGCACCACGAAAAGCTGTGTTAGTGATTTAATGAGAAACATCAGTTGTTACCTTTTCCCATGACTGCTAGTCTGCATTGCTCATATAAGTGTCACTCCTTTCTTTCAAAAATCTTTTCAGTTGATGTATCTGCTTTTCCCGTGGCTGGAAGAAACCTTCCTTTCACATACATGAATTTAGATGTTTTGCCTCATCAAGAACATTTATCCACAGATTTTGGGTTTCTATGATCCCTTTACGAGAAAAGAAGACTGAAGAATAAAAATTGAATTGAAGATTGGGATGTCACCGTAATCAGAGTGTGTGTCACCAGTGGCACACAGCAGATCAAGCAGTGCCCCACAAGGCTACATTCAAAGCAAATCCAAACTATGATGACAAAATTCCAGATGTACCTTCCAAGAAAAAGGTTATGCAATGAGTCGATCAAAAGTGTTACATTCCCAACTTTGCTTAGAGGAATTGCAAAAGGAAAGAGTCTGCAGAAAATTCCATTTTCCAGTGGCCTTTCTTTGTCACCTCTACATAAAAATACTTCCTGTTTCTTTCCAATTTGATGAACCATTCAAACCCCCTCACTCTTCGTGTGTATAAAATCTCCTAAAAAGTAACTTTTTAATAATTAGACTAAGCCAATACATAAAGCCATTTTGAAATCAAAACCCTAAGTCATTTCATGTAAGTAAATTTAACAACTGCATTAGTATATTACATTCTTCACTGCTTCCTCACATGGAGCACAGGTAAGTGCACCATTACTGACTCTAACAAGTCACTCCATTCCCACCCATGCCTTTTTTTGCCTCTTTGCTATCCTTCATTTGCTCGAATATTTGCAATGACAAATCAAACAACCCACAGCTCTTCCTCAAAGAAACATTTTCTCCAACTAAAGAAGTCGTCAAGCTTCCTGAAAGAAGCTGAGGAAAAAGGAGTATTTGTTGCTGTGTTTATCATGATTACAGAAATAGGTCACATATTGTTTCTGAAAGAAATGGATCACCAGCATACAGGCCCCCACAACTCATCCTGGTCTCCCTCCCTCCACCCCCGTACACAGTGCTTGAAGCATTCCAATATCCTTGCCAAATTCCCTCACAAATACTTTAATTCTTTACGTGCATGTCTCATTCCATCTGTTCCACATGCTCTTTATGCCATTTACATTCATTGGCAGAGTCTGTGAGATGACACCACACGTTATAAATTTGCTGTGTTTTAAAGCGGCTTAGGTATCGCATAAGGGAAATGCAGAGTAGCTCAAGGTCTGTGGTTTTCTCCCAGAGACCTGGGTTAATTCAGCTACAGGGCAAACTGCAAGTGAATGTCACCAGCAGGTTTTCAGATCAGTAAGGCTCTGACTGCGAAACACAACGTTATGCACACTCAGGAGCGAAAAAAGGCTGTCCTTTGCAGGATTTATGAAGTGACTGCATGTATAAGAGACATTGTGCCCAAAGAAATAATGTAGAAAAGGCAAATGTGATGTAAAGGAGGAATAAAGAAGTGCTCAATGGGAAAGGTGGTGCTTAGGCATGTGCACTGGTATCACTTGTGAAGTAAACGATCCTTCACCACAGGAGCACACCACAAAAATGGGCCCAAGAGTCTTTGGGCTTTGCCTTTGGGAAACATGTAGTTGGTTTTGGGGTTTTGCAGTATGGTCATCCCAGCCCACAACCAGCTGTAAGTCTGTCTCGGAATACGAGAGAGAGAGGGGCCACTGCAAATGTTTGTTGGACATGGATTTAAGAGTCGTTTCCAGGAGAAGATCAGAAGGGAAAAAATCCCCTTCAGGTTTCAATACAGGGACATTTGTACAACCAAAACACAGATCACCTGTGTGTTTGGCCACATGCCTTAAACTCCTTGAACAAATTATACAAAAGCCTCAAGCCATGAAATTTCAATTATGTTCTGAGTGCTGGACACCAAACCTTGTCTTTCACCTCCGTAAGAGTACCTCAAACAAAAGAAACATGCTTAAAGGACACATATCAGCTAAAAAGCACCACAAAATCTGAAGCTAGGGCACGGCCTGCCCTGTGGAATACAGCTGTATGGCACTTGCAGTACCCCTGCAAGACAGAGTACCAGTATATCCTATTAGAAGGAGTAAGGTATCCTGGCAGTTACAGCAGCAAGCCAGAGTGCTGGAAATCAGTGTTAGAAGTATCCATTTTTCAGACCATTATGCAATATAATTACTTTACTACTATTATTAAGATGTTGTGAAAATACTATATTTCGTCAGAGGTCAGTCAACAATTCTAACCTTCCCTTTTTCCAAAGTGAGACAACACAGCTTGGCTACCTGGCAAGACACATTTCTTAATGTTTACCTCCCCATTTTTTTCACATTCCTTTCCTCGTGTAATTTTTTCCTGTTTAGCTTGTGTGCTCTACCCAGTGCCCTGTTATCTTCTACCCCATCTCTCTCTTTCTTCCCTGTCTGTTATTACTACATTGTCTTTAATGTTTTCCCACTCCCCTTCATTGCCAAACTATAGTTTTCAACTGCTGTGAAAATGTTTTATTCATACAGTTCATTGTTTCTCTTGTAAGGGAATCATCATCTAAAATAACCTGCATGTGCTTGAGCAAAATCAGTAAAGGAAAGACTGCCATTCCCTGCTCACTCTCACAGTTTGAAGCCTTGTAGGCTATTGCATAGCAAATGAGAAATAAGAAAGATAAACAACTGTGGCTGTCTTGAATGGGAAGGGAACTTCAGATAGTCTTTGCAACATGGCATTGGATTTTTAATCCAGACTTATGCTGAGGAAAAATAAGAGCTAGATTCTCCATCACCTAAATACTCTGTCCTTTACACATGTGCCAAGTCAACCTAGAATAATATGTCTTTGATTCCTGACCACTTCATACCTTCCTGTTAAAAGCAGAGAAGGATCAAGAGCTTGAGGCAATGGCATGAATTCAACATCATACTTAGTTGGTTTGGTCTAAACCTGGGAGCTATTAGAGGCGTTAATCTGACAGGAAAAGAATTGAGGGATAGGTTTACAATGGACTTAGGCTGATGCATCACCCTGTATGAAGGAAGGGGGGCCCTGTTCTTCTAGAGTAGTGTTCAGCACATACGATCATGAAGGAAAATTAGGTCCCTCAGCAAGACAGTCACAGAAGACAACGTGTTGCTCCTAACCCAGCCAGTGGAAAACACTGAAGCGAGGCTATGAATGAAGCCTCTTCCTTCAGCAAGGCTGTATACCTCTGGGCTCTCAGATAAAAACTGCTGACCTCCATGGCCACCTCTGCTCACCTCTGACAGAACTGGATCCCCAGCCAAGAACATCCTCCTCAAGTTTAGGTACCTAAGGTCATCCTTTTAGAAAATGGTCTCTTAAGATGCTGGGGCAATGGCCCCTTTTAATACAGTAACAAGGAAGTGGGAGACATCTGCCTAAGGAGGTTCAAACCCACATCTCCCATGAAAATGACCTAACTACTAAATTACAGGGTGTTCTATGTGGAGTGTTGTCCACCCATCCTTTGATGATAGTCCAGTGTGTAGTAGAGCAAAAGATACATTGGACAAAAGAGAATGAGAATTATTACAGCCTAATGATTAAGGCACAGACATTTTTTGCATTGTTTTACCACTTATTGCTTTATCTAATGGTATCACATAAGGCACTTTGCCAATGCACGCTCTGATCCACAGAACCACTAAAACTTCAGTGAATTTGCTCGTGTCATGAATTTCACTTAACTACAAGTTAATTTCCCTTCTAACATTGTTATTCCACCTTTTAGACTTTTTTTTCTCTTTTTAGGTGCTTACTGTCTTTGCTAATTACTGCATTATCTTTACATTTGACCATTTCATCCTTAGCATGTGCTGCCTGCATAACGGGCGAGAGAAAGAAATCACGTCATCAGTTAATTTAGTGTACCCTTGGGGGGAAGAAAACCAGGAGGATAGGATACAATAAATGATCAAACTCAGTAAAACCATCCAGGTAGGTATGTCCTACTAGCTCCATTTCATCAAACTTAAGCTGAGAAGAGATTAACTCATTTTACATTTTGCCCTCTTTCAAAAGGCAGATTTGAAATTTTCTCTTCTTCACATCATAAACTATCACAGAACCGCATGTTAAACACGGTATATATTATTTATGGTTTCTTATACTATATTTGGGAGTTAATAACACCTGAGAATGACAACTATGAGAAATATTTCCTATTCTCCATCTAGGTTGCCAAGCATATATACAAACAGAGAAAGACAGGTGAGGAAAGTTCCTAATACAAATGTGTCCACAAAATCACAGTCAATACAGAACAAACTGCCATGTTTTGTGTACTGTCTTTATTGTAAATGTGATGAAACAGAAACAAAGTGCATGCTTTTGTTCAAATGTTCAAAGCTTTTTTAAAGGAAAAAAAATCTTCATTTAAAGTGTATCCTCCAAATAATTCTAATGAAAAAATAATTCTGGAATAAAATCACTACCCAAGTAGCTTATAAGCTTGCTGGTGTTTCTCTTTTACAAATGAAATACCATAAGCAAGGACACTGGAAACAGCAAGAGCAGTTATCTCCATCAGTTTACGGTAGAGTTCAGCATCTCCTGTGTTTTAGGTATAAAAAGTCTTCCAAATGGGGGGGATGGGGCAGGGACGGGACGGGGGCAGGACAGGGAGGGGGGAACTGGTCATGTGCACAGTATGTAGAGGGGAGAAACAAGAATAGTTAAGACAGGAAAAAAAGCTACAGCATGGGGAAAACACAGTATGCATTCACATCAAGCACCAGTCACACAGTGAATTGAATAAAATAATTCTGAGTAATAACCCCAGTTGGACTTTGGCCAAAAGGGTGAAAGGAAGGGAACACATTTCAGCTGTGATTCAAGAAGTCCCGGAAACCCTCCTGACCCGCTGGGTCAGAATTTCTGAGTTGACACCCTGCTTTGACTCAGAATAGGAAAATATCCTAACTGCAGGTTTCTTTTTATAGAGTAACGTTATTGCCAACTTCCTTTGGAGCACAAGTTTATTCCTCATAGTCTTTAAGCAATACACCAATCACAAGACACAAGTGCAAGAAAGCATGATCTCTGTTCCCCAAACATAACACGGTCTATATCCGAAAAGCAACCAAGAGGACCAAAGCTTGTCTTTATTAGCCATCTCAGTAAATACAGTATGCACTGATGGGTTTTAAAAGCAGCTGGCTAATCTTTCTCCTCCTCCTTCTCCCCCTTTAAACTTGGCCAACATGAAAGGATAGCGGTATGGTCCAAGAAATGCTTGCCAGGATTAGAGGCTAATTTGGAGATTTCTTGTGTAATGCAGTAACAGGCAGGGGATGGGAAAACATGCGCTAGTAGAGACATGATCACATGGATTTTCAATACATTTATTACGCAGGAGACAGGCTGTCCTGGTATATCAGACAAGACAACTTTGAGCTGGTTCGCGGGCACTGGAACTGGTAACTTTACAAATCACAGAATATACAGTCTGAGATGTGCTCTAGCTTTGGTGTTGACTACACCTTAAAAAAGGAAAGGTTTAAAATAATTGGTTCCCTTCTGTACTGTTTTGTAATTGACAATGATAATTTGATTTTTTCTGCATTTCCATGGAATGGAAAAGATCAATAAAGCATTTAAAAAAACCCAAAATATGAATCATGTAAGCAAAGGTTCATCTCAGAACCTTTTTTGAGGTTGAGACAGCGCCTCCTCTTTAAAAAAAAAATCTACTTCCCATATTTAAATCAATGCTGACCATTGTATCTTACATACTATTTTTTGAGTGAATGATTAATGCCAGAACAAGTGATATTAATTAATCTTCCAATTTCCTTCCTACTGAGCCTTCTCTTCAAGTCTATGAAGAGGGCAAAGTTAGAAGGCAGGTTTCAGCTCTTCACACCTAATTTGGGCTTGAATGAAATGTGACTTGCCCAAGGCTATTGGAAAAAATATAAAACGCCAAACACAGAGACCACATAAGCAAATCAAGCATTTAAACTGAAAGGTTTTTTGTCCCATCCAAGAAATTTAAAAATTACATCCTTATAAAGATCAAAATTCCAGACAAAGATGTATGTGATACTACATTTAAAATGTTCTGTTCTATAAAATAAATTAATTTTAAGTAGTCAGACAGAAATTTAAATAGTAAGCCAGTAATAAGATGCAAAGAAAGTCTTCCTATTCCTCCTATAGAACAAAAGTTCTATGGCTTTATGTTGTAATATCTGTTTTCCAAAATTATTTTTACTCTCCTTAATCCTGTTCAGTGTAATTACTTTGTAAAACTGCCTTTGTTGCAATTATGTGAAAAAATCTTCTATTGCACCATTTAAACACAGGTAAAATGTATCCATTTTGCTTTTTTTCTTTACATTTTATTGTTAAGATCACTACATCTAGTGATTGGACCTGCAAGGACGATAAGCTCATATGCACAGCCTCAATGAAACCAAAGGAGACTAAAGTGTAAAGAACTGACAGGACAGTGAGATATTATTGGAAAAATGCACGCAACTGCACTCGGCAACCATTTGTAGCACCAGTTCACTACCAGGATTTAGCCCTTTCTTCTGTTTGCAATGCATGAAGAATCTAAGTGTTGCAGATTTGCTTCATGAGCTCCCCTGAACCTACTTCAGTCCTTGCAAGAGGAGAAGTAACATTTAAAAACTACTAAAAAAACATTTTAAAAAATTACTAATGTGTCCAAGCCCCACTCATTTTCAGTAGGACTGCTAGGTGCTCAGGTCTCATTTTAACAAGAAGTATTTTTAAAAATTTCACCCTGTATCTTTAGTTACTTGCCACATCCTGCATGAAAATCTGAACTACATGACTGACTTCTTCCCCACCCCGCACACCACACACCCCCTTTTTTCTCAAATATAGTGTTTTAGGGAGGAGAGGGAAATAGATTTCAACATGGCTGAATAATTATTTCTGCTAGAAATTTCTACCAAAATAGATTCTCACTGGCATCTGTGATTTTTTTATTTGCTTTTTCACACTTTCTTAAGCACGGCCACACATAAATAGATTTATTTGTATGACTCGTCATTTGTATGACAAAAAACAACAGAAAAATTCAAAATACATCTAGGTGAGATTTGGGGGTTTATTTCAATTAATATTCACTGCTGCTGTTTTGTTAGATTTATTCATTCTAATTAGCAGTGATTTAAAGAGAAAATCCTGCTTGCATTGCCTCAAGGCACACAGAAACAGCAACTGGTACTGGCTTTAACACATTCTTCCTACACAGGGGAAGGAACCTTCCCCATAAAAATACCAAAACGATTCATATCCACTTCATCCTGAGGGTCTCCTCCCAGTAGAATTTTTGCACATTATCTTAAGCGTGTCACAGAAGGGACGGGTTGGAGGGACAGTGGTAGTTAGATGCACCAACCAACCACTCCAGTGCAGCTGCTAATGGAAGGGAGCACAGACATCTTTAAGGCAGCATTGTAGGGAAATGAGTTCTTCCTGCATGCTGGAAACAGCCCTGCACATAACGTAGACTGCAATGCTATGCTTTTAATGGCAAATTTTAGCTAGTAGGTTTGCAGAGTTACCACCTCTTGTTCAATTCAGAGAAGAGAAACTAGTCACAGAACTGTGCTAACCCTTGCCACAATATCAGCTTCTCCAACAGACCACAACCTCTTCTCAATTATTCCAAGAAATTTTTCTGATCATGTAAGAAACATCTTAAAATGGTTGCTACTAGCATGACTTCAATCTTTGTCCAGATTTTGGTCCTGGGTATTCAAGGTAAATCAGGGGAATATTCTTCTCGCTGGCCTGTTCTGTGTTGTCTGAATGGAGTCCATGCATGGAGCTCCCATAGACGTCAGTGGAAGTTTTATGCATGAAATGAATGCAGAAAGGCAGTTGAAATCTGCTCTGCAGCGAAGGCATCTGCATTGCAGATTGGAGAGGAAAATTTTGCCCTAAGTGCCAAATCTCATCTTTTAAGAGCAAAACTATTTTTGTTTTATGCAAGTGCAGAGAATGATCATTTGGGTAATACAGAACTGAGTAGTTTGAAAGTAAAAAAAAAAAAAAAAGAAAAAGTAACTTTCCTGCCATTTTCCAAAACATTTTAAAAATACTTCATTTTTTAAAATTATTTTAAAAATATTTTTGTTCCCACATTTTTGTTAAGACTAACGGTAACAACACAGGGCATATATATTTATTAGCCTGTAATTTTCAAAACGACTTGGAAAATTTAAGCTAATGTGCAGGGATAACTATTCACTATTCAGGTGGTAAAAGACACCCATTCAGGGACAAATGATAATTGTCAAAACTGGCAGAGATTTTCTTTTGATACGAATAGTGTATAGTCATATCATTATAGCAACATTTCATGGCAATTTAGAACAAGAAGAAAATAATGCCATGTAAAACTTACATGTTGAAATTATAGGCAAGCATGTAGATGTGGATAAGCACATTGTCTCACTCAAATTTTGGGATAAATTTCAATTTTAATACATTTGGTTAAGCCTATCATAGGGGCCATGGAACATTTCATTCCATCTTTATTGTAATCATGTGTGTTTGAAAAATGGGGGGGAAAAGCTTCCTTTTTCTTTTATTCATGCACTAGACAATGCTTTTTCCTTCTCTCCCCTGTCACCCCCCTTAATGATAAATCCAACGCACAATTTGCTGCCATTTCAAAGCCCAGTTTAAGTACAGGTTTAACAAACACCTACAAAGAGTAGGTACATTTACTGATACACCTGAGGATCTGAAAAATAAGTACTTTTGCTTACAAAGTAAGTATAGTGGAAGCTCTGTGTTCTATTTTAGCTGGAAATGGGTTTCTTCAGTAGAAGCATGTTTTGTAGCAATGGCTTAGAATGAAAAGTGTAGTGATGGAACAGTAAAACAGACAGGTTTGGCAGTGTCAGTGACTGCAGGACTTAAAAAGAACTTGCTTTGGCAGATGAACTACTTTTAAAAATTGAATACAGTGAGTCCATACAAGAAGTTTTAGCCTCAACTGCAATATCAAACAATCTTTGAGAAGAGTGATAAAGGACAGCCTGGTTTTGTGTACACAAGACAAAAATTCAAGCAATCCTACTACTCTTTTTTTTATCAGTTTGAATATGGCGATGATGCCTTTAACCTGGATCAATGGTAAATGATATTATTTACATATTTGTAAAATCCTTTATGTGAGCAACCATCTACAAACACTGCCCTACTACCTGACCTCAGGAAATATCAATAGATTTTTATATGGGCAGTGGAGTCTGTGAATTGCAAACAAGACCACAGACCCAAATAATTTTGCTTTATATTAGTGCGCAGTGATACTGCTTTTCACCATTGGGCTTTCCTTTCTCTGCTGCTATATAGGTCTTTTAAGCAGATATTACTCCCAACAACCCCTATATTAATCCAGACAGTCTCTGTTGGTTTGGATGAAGTAGATAATGACTTAATCTGAGATTTGATGTAACAGTAAATGAAATTTAGCCCTGATATCAAAACCATTTTAGGGGAGGGACGTGGTCTTAATTATTGCCTGTAAACAATCCATCTGTTCCCTTGAAAAAAGGTTTTAAAGAAGTGTTTGGTGTACAATTTCACAAGATTGGATCCTGTAACATTTTCTGTTTGAGATGGCTCTTTATCATTCTTACTGTGATTGTCCCTGTTACATATACTGTAAACTGTCAATTAATGAGCAAATGAATAAGACTCACCTATCAAGCAGGCACTGGCTGTACTTTTCTATCCAGAGAAACAATTACCTCACTATCTGCTTTAGAAAATGAAAACAAGAAAAAAACCGAACTCTTCCTGACATACTTGTTTTGAACATTGTGTGCATTTCTTTCCTCCTGTATCAATACAGTTAGATCATGTTCTTTTTTCATCAGGTTACAGTACATTTCACTCTGTCAGCATGATATAATTTGCAACAGAGGTGATATATCTCCCTTGCTGAAATAAAGGATCTTCTCATACTGCTTAACAAAGCTCTGATTCTAATCACACTCATCACTATTTCGTTCTGAAATTTGCTGGAATACTTACATTAAGTAAAACAAAGTGATCTGAACAGACAATCTGAGAGGGAAACAAGCTTTGATGATTAAGAAACTAGCTATAAGCAAAACCCTCAGAAGAGACCCTGGTAGAACTTTAAAAATTGCCATTTAAACTCTACTTACAGTAATCTCTCTTTCAAAGATTTAGCAAGGGCATAAAGGTTTGAAAGAGACAAATCAAAATTTAATTATGGTAAAATGACTTAAGAAATACTTACATACTTACCTTTTCATTTGGTCCAGGAATGATAGATGCATTCTATGAATTGTGATTGATGAGTGAGGCAATGAATAAGAAGGTGTGGGACTTTTCTTTCAGTTAATACCAATTAATACCTTGAATGGGCTCACTGTATACCTTTCTTACACAGGAATATTTGTATTTTAGAGCCAAGATAATTTTGGGAGTGTGTCCTAGTAAGTAATGGCCAAATTTGCAAAAACTGATGCCTGTAATTGATATCTACATTTTGTAAGAATATTTGTGAATGAGAATGCCCAAATGTATGCTCATGTCACCTGTATGCATACTTGTGAATTAATCTGCATGCAGCATTTTGAATCCTATGATAATACCTTTTCTGTATAACAGTCTGTAAGTTCTTTAGAAGCACCAATTATCTTATGGTGTAGGAGGTATTGTCCTCATTTCACATGCACAGAAACTGAAGTGCATAGCCATGCAAGGACTCTGTAGCAGTGACAAAAGATGGATTAACTAGTTACCTTCAGCTCAGAGAGAAGAGAATGAAGACAGAGAGAGATGTAAATCCTGAGTGTTATGGATAAAATGGATGAAATATTATTATTTACTGTTTCTCACACTACAAGGATCAAGGAGCCACAGTGAAGAAATCTGATACATTAGTTTAAATCAGACAAAACAAAGATTTTTCTTTATAATTGAAACTGTGGAATTCATTGATGCAGGACGTTGTGGAGGCACTAGGATTGGAAAGGACTTAAACTATTTCATGGAGAACTGATCCTTTAATATTATTGAACATGATGGCTTATATGCATCCCCCACATAAGGGCACACTATAAACTACCAGTTGCCAGGAACCAGGATATAAAAGTAGGACCTTATCCTGTGCATAGCCTATACACAGCTACAGTTTACCCAGCACAAGTTACTGGTTTTATTATTATCCATGTGCCATACATACACAGAAGCCAGGTGAGCAGCCCTGGCATTCTCTGAGAGTTTTCAAACAGAATTTCTACTTTGACTAGGAGTAGAGGGATAATCAGGGACACAAATCCCTGTATCAAAACCTCAGGAGGAGGTCTAGATTCTGAATTAAGTGCACAGCATGGCACTGGATTCTGTGTCCTGGCCCTGGGGCAAGAGCAGCCAAAATGCCAAAGGAATAATCAATCTGAAATTCCGTAACAATTTAAATATTTAAAAAAAAAATAATAATCTCTATACCCACAGCTTCTAACCCAAAATTCATCTTAAACTTGATGTGCATCCAGTCGATTTTCTCCTTTTCTCCCTTATACTGTGTCTAAATTCTTTGAGTGGGAATGAACAAACCATCACAAAGCTGTCCAGAAACTTAGATTTATTTCCAGTATGTAGAATTTACATGTCTCAATATAGAGATCTAACAAGTTTTTTCCCTCCACTCTGTTCTGAAGAACTTCATTCTTCAGAGAGGAAGGAAGACACAAGGTTCCAGGGAAAAAATGGTTCTGTAAACTTTGCATTTTTTATCAAGCTCAGCTGATGATTATGTCCCACTTAAGAGAAATCCTCCTTCCAGCAGCCCCTCAGAGAGAATATGTCGTGTCCAGCACTCAGGCAGAAGAAACTCTCCGACTGCATTCCGCAGCTCACTCTGAACTTTCGACCCCATTGTATACTCTGATTACTGGAACCAGCAGGATTATTTCCACGACCTATTTTCTATGTTTTCCTGCTGCACTGATATAGCCCAAGTGGTACTTGATGCTGTAGCTTTAATGTGGCAGGAACTGTTCAAGTGCCACATTAAAACTTGTATGTAATGGAACGATGCTCATGAACTCCATACAGATGCATAACTATTATTTCCAACAAAACAGCCATTAAAAAGCACGTTCTCTGCTGCTGGAAGGTCCCAAGACATTGCAGTAAACAGCTTTTGTGTAGTCCTCCATTCCTCAGACTCATCAAGCCTGAAGTCAGAAAAGAGAGAACAAAGCCAAACAGAATTTTCCTCATGGCTTTATTAATTAACCAGCTGTTCCTGTGGGATTAGTAAGTGTATGCCCTCCTCCAGAGGCAAATGTATGTTCTGCCCTTGATGAACAGCAAGGTATTGTCTGTATCACATGCAACTGCCAGAATAATGAATATGTCTACAGCAAGGTATCTTCTGTCCTACCTGGTTCAGAGATGAACTCTAATCCTTCCCACTGTCTATGGATACAAATTTTTAAATTTAAGCTGTCCTCTAATTGCCCTGGCCTCTTGTGTTCATCATTTCAGACACCTCAAACACTAATGCTCTCATGAGTGGTGCCATTCCCTATAGTCCTGCCTTTGGCAATGCATATGTATGAAACTGGTATGTTTGCTCTTTGTAAGACTGAACTTACCCAGTAAGATACCCTGTAAGAAAAGTGCTAGTTTCACCCTTCTAGATTGCTTTACTTCTGCTGGCCTCAGCTCTTGAATTCCTTTCACAAACCAGACTGTAAATAATAGATTGTGTCAAAATTCCCAGTGAAAGATTACAGAAGCCTCTTCTGATTCAGACAAACACTATAAACACTTTACAACATAACCCATTGCCACATACGATGCCGGCTAGAAAGCAGAGTACATATATCTGTGCTGCTGTGTAAGCGTGATGCTTGAATCAATAGCAGCACTGCTGAAATTAGTGAAATTACATTAGCAGAAGGAAAAAAGGATCAGCCATGCAATTTTTATATGAGGGCTTGCTTTGCTTATGTTAGGCAACGAGTGGATTCTTCTTGACATAGCCATATCTTTATTATGTATTTTAATAGGTTTGTCTAAATCTTTAAGTCAGTCAGGTAGGAGCTGACCCAGCAGAGCTAAGCATCACCATCTGACTGGCAGGTTTGAACTGACATCTCTTCTATTAAGAAGTTTCTTTTCAATATCAGTATAGCTGAGTTTTTCCTTTTAATTCTCAGTATAGTTTTAATTAGTGTCTGAACAGCTTCCATCTAGCAGCTTATCTACATTACTGCTGCTTGACAGGACTGTAAAAGTAGAGATAAACCCAATAGCAGGAGGTCCACTGCCTTAATGGCCATTGGCCTCAACAACTAACAAGCAGGGAAAAGAAAACAAATAATGAGCATCAGGCCAGTCTGAAGATTCCCTGTGCAGGGATTCTTCTCACTGGGTGCAGTATCCAGTCACACAGCTTTCATCTTGCTTTATGTGATGCCTCTTTCTCCCTCTAAGTTTCTCCAGTCACTAATATTACAAAGTTCCTGCTTCTCCTGCTGGACTTCTGAACTCTTTTGCAGTCCTTCTCATCCCATCCTGAACTCCTGCCACCCTCCTTTAGCCATGCTCTTCCACTGTGCTTTCTTCTGCCATATTTCCCACAGGCAACACCACTAACATTCAGCCCCTGCAATTCCCATCCCTTCACTGCCACAACTGTTCCCCATCTCTCTATTCCCTCAGAACCAAAAAAACCCTATGTTGCTCTTCATATGAGAATAAATCATCCTAGCATATTTTTAAATGGCAAATGTCATGTGGAGATGCCCAAAGGAATAATTATATGTACATTTAATAAAACATTATAAATTATGTAAATATTTGGTTTTGTCCATGGGCAGGAACTGTTTGTCCCTTCATGTTTTTAACTAATAATTGTTTATGGCACTAAACAGTTACGTAAAACTTGAAAAAACTGTATGGAATATTTCATAAGAGAAGCAAAGGAGCAAAAACCATACATGAAATCTCCGAATAAACCAACTTGGGATTATGAAAAAAAAAATATTACTATCAAATGACATTCATCCCCTAGTTTACACTGAGCTTTCTGTATCATTCAAGCACAAGGACTGGAAATTCATACAACCTTCTGAAGGTACAATGCAATCCTAACACACAACAGGTATGAAAGCTTTCAGGATGGTTGTGTCCTAAAGATAAATTTTCCAAGCTGTGTCTGAACCAGAAAATAAAATCATTGGGGAATAACTGTGAAGCAGAATACTGGTTTAAGCTTAAAGACTTGAATGTTTGCAGAGTGGGCAGGCTAAAGCACTTCCAAGCCTGGCTCATCTCCACAGCCACAGTGTTTTGAAGCGAATTAGGATGCTTCCTGCGTACCCCAGCTGTACTCCCTGGCCTGGTGCTGAGAAGAGTGCCCCTTGTGATATGCTGCAGGAATACTGGTGTACCAAGGGGAAGAAGATGAGTTGTTTTGGCTAGTTTGCATCCACATAAACACTAACACAGGGTGGGATGCAACAACACCCAGAAAGTGAAACTGATCTAAACAGTATTAGACAACACTGTAAACAGTTTAGAGCACTTCTGTAAAGCACAAGGGAACACAGTAGCAGTATCTGGTTGTTCTTCCCTGGTAAACATCTCTACTGTGGAAATCCATAACAAACACTCCTTAAAGAGCTATAGCCCTGAGTAATCCAGATGGCACCCAGCCAGTATCACTTATTCTGTAGGAGGCCTAGTTGGAGACATATTTAGAACTAGTCTTGACTGACTGACACTCATCCTTCTCCCTCCTGCTATAAAAAGTAAGAGTACATTTGCCTGTGTGTTGTTTTCAAATGAGCTGCTTTTGACAGTGTTACGGAAGAAAACTAAATGTACACATTATTAATAAGCCATTGAAAATAAGGTAGCTTAACTGGAGTGTCTACATTTTAGGCTTTTCATAACCCAAAGGAAAATATTAAAGTGGCTATTTTATTGTCATGTAGAAAACACCAGAATTAGTCATCAACTTTTGACTTGCTTTGTTCTTCCTCTAATATATCAAAGAAAGGAACTCGCATAGGTATTTCCTAGAGGCAGAGCATAGTCTGAGCTCAGACCCCAAAATACAGGAGACCGGAGAGGCTGCCTTAGCATGGAGAAGTCTCTGATGGAGCTCTATAGCTTAGGATAAGACAGTGGAATGCCTTTCTTGAAAGTCTTAACCCTGCTTTTCAAGCCCCTCCATCACCAAATATACACACACATACAAGGCTGCTCCCCTGATTGTGAAGCAGATAGTAAGTCAGAAAAGTTCCTGTAGTGTCATCTTTGTGATTCTTCCCTGTTCTCCACAACAACAGGAGTATTCTTAGGACCAAGAAAATGGAAAATCTGTTAGGTTTAGATGATTTTAAAACACACACTCTCTATAAACCTGTTATAGCATTTCAGTTTTATGGTACATACAATTAATTTGTACTATAAGTTCACTGAATGCTTCAATAAACACATGACTGTTGCCTGGGCTTTCTTCTACTCCAGTATAGCTGAACTCAGAAATAGCCATTTCTGCATAAAGGAATATGTAATATTCAGAGTCTGTGGGGGTGCAGGTGCATCTGAACGTAAGAGAACGCTGTGGAAATCACAGTGCGATGAGACTGCTGTTTTGTTCAGAAATCTGTCATGGGTCCAAAACCAATGCTTAGAGTTAAAAACTGCCAAGGAGGAGTGGGTAGAAGAAAATGGTGAAGTAGGAACTCTTAAGTTGGATTACAAAATTCTGGAGTGACATAACAAGTGAGTGCATGTTTCAGTAAAGCAGCCACAAAACACATCTCCTTGAAACTCTCCTTCCTTTGCTGGGCTGTAAATAAACTCTTCTTTCTGCAACAAGATTATCCTTGCTGAATATAAAGGGTTAGAGTATTCCCTCTGCTCCCCACTAGATAGGTGTTTTCTTTCTCAGTATTATCTCGGTGCGTTGGAGAACCATTCCCAGTGCTGGAGAACTCGAGAGAAGATCCAAGACAAGGATGGCAGGGGATAGAGAGCCACACGCACCTCTCATTGCCTGGAGCAACTATTAGAGGAGAAATTACTAATAAGCTAGCAGTCTCAGGTGGATTTACTTTTCTATGCATGTTGCTACATCTAGGCCTGAAAATATTATTTTATAAGGAGACTGACCTACAAAAAGCAAGAGATTTGGGCCAAATTCTTACCCAGAACTCAAACAACATGTAAAAAAAAAAGTAATAAAAAACCCAAACAAACATAGCTTTCCTTTACCTTTTCCCATTCCCCTGGAAACAGGAAATCCATCCTGACGTTACCTTCTGTAAGCTGCTGATGCCAACCTTTTTCTCCTCTTACTTGATTCTACTGACAGTTTCATCATTCAAGAAAAGTTAATTTATCCACCTTGAGTTTACTTTCTTTCAGAGACAGTAATTTCAGCAGGCACAGCTTAGAACTAGGCACTACTGCCAGCACAGCAACTGGTCTGCTGTGACCTTAGGCAAGTTATTTAACCTCTGAATGTCTCAATTTGCCAGTCTGATGAATGGCGATGAAAACTGCTTCATGATAATATACTTTTTAAAAAAAGTTATTAAATACTTTACAATTACTGGATAAAGATTATTCTTAGCCCTTCAACACGATTCTATCTCTTACCAGATATTCAAAGTAGCTATTGTCCAAGCTTGATGCCCAGCAACTTTTGAAGCGACAACCTAATTTTCTCAGCAGAACAACACCTTATGCACGTCTCAGCTGTGTGTCCTCCTTTCCCAGACACATGGCCTTTTCTGCATTTATTTCTTAAGCACAGTGAAATACACATTGCTGGCTGCTTAGCCAGACAGTACTCGTTTCTAGGTCAACCAACCATGACAGCTTATTTGAAATGGGAATAACATAAAGGATTGGTGTATTTAATTTTTTAATGTAACAGTGTTCCACTAATTCCTTTTTTTCCAATCATTCACCTTCAAGAATCATCTTTGATTACACTTGCTCTTGTGTAATGCTCAAATTGCCAACAGCTGATCAAATAGCACAGTTTCTAAGCAGTGACCCCAAATTCTTGGAGAACCACAGAAGACACAGAAATGTGACCTAACCTGCTTAACCCTGTCTGACCTTTCTTGCCATCCAGTCTGACCTGACCTCACTCCTTTTATTCCTCCCAACACACTTTAATAGAATCCACCAGAGGAAAGCAGTGGGGGGAGAAGGAGTCAGTCTGCCTTAATGTATTATTTCAGAGAAGTGTTTCCTTAGCTAAACACTGTAACTCAACAGTGATTTCTAAATTGCTGGAACATCACCTCCCACCTTGCCACTGTAATCAGTTCTTTGCTTGGTACATATTCGAAAGTGTTCTTGAGCCACCATGCCTTTGCCAGCAGCACCTTAGAGCAAACAGAACACATTCCTGAGTAAGAATTTTTTGATATTGCAGAAAACTTCCTTATTCTGTAAGATGAGAGTGTTTGGGAATTTCAACCAGCAGTCTGATAGACACTGCCACTTTGCTTAGATATGTTGGGAGGGGTTGGGGAGGTTTCAGTTTGTCCTCATGCATTGCTGCTATATAATCCTCAACATAACCTAATAATAAATACTCATAAAGGGGTACAAGAGCAAACCATCCCTTCTAAGAAAGAGCGAGGATCAGCAATAACCACACCATTGGATTTTAGCCAGTGACTCCTCATCACTTACTCCCCCTCACAGTTTCAAAAGCACAGAGATACTTCTGTCTTTCCAGGAGACCTGTATTTGGAGGCAAGCTTGAAAACTCGGAGACGTAACAGATGTCTCCCTCCCCTTTAAATTTTTGCTTTTCTCTCCACTTACATAATGCTAATTAATTTGGGCTTAAGATAGCTGAAATCTCTCTTATTCCTTGCTTCCACAGCATACATTCCAGACTTGCGGCTCTCATAAGCAGTCTGATCAGCATTATGCTATACATTGCTGCCAAATTCATTGTGCTATTTTAACTAAACCCAATGTCTCCTCTTGCCCCCCTAATATGAAGTATCACTGCTTTTGAATGGATGTAGTGTAGCATAATCATTTACACTAAAAGGTACATGTTGTTTTCCAGAATATGCATTCAAAAGCATTTCCCAATTACTATAAAGTATTCTGTCTTCCCAAGTAGAAAGATCTTAAAAATTAGGCGCACACAGAAGGAACTGAAATGGAAGGAACCTATGCCAAGGAGATCCTATGTATGGTAATTCAGTCAAATGATGCAGTTCTAACCAAAGGGTGGAGAGGAACTCATGGGAATATCAAACATTTAATCTAAAAAAATGGGTTATCTCATGTTATTATGCTGATCTGGGCATCAGGATGATTCTGTAATTTTGGCATCACATGATGTGTGGGAAGAGTTGGCAACATGAAGCTCTAGCGCTCTTCAAGCTCAGCTGGCATCAGGAAGGCCATGTCCAATTGGTAAAATGGATGCTAGAAAAAACAAGTACACACCGACCAGAGACTCCAGCACACCCAGAAGAACAAAGCTGAACTGAAGGAATCCAGCACACAAAGCTAGAGCTGGCACTGTGAAAAGTTATGCTAATTTTTAACTGCCCTCCTGAAGGGAGGTCTGGAATACTATATAGCTGTTCCAGCAGACCTAGGAACAGGCATTTTTTTAAGACCATGAGAAAGCAATCTAGCTAACCAAAGAAGTCTTCCCGTAGTGTGATGAGTTCCAACTCCCAAGATTTTCACAAAATTTGTCCCCATAGTTCATTAGTGAAAAAGAAAAAAGTCATGGCATAGGGCTGGATATCTCATTTTGGAATTCCTAACACCCACACCATTGTGTTTGCCTTGCAACATTCCTAAGCCCAAGGTGATCTACATATCCCTATTACTAGTAAGAGTCTGGACATCTGTTTGACTACTGAAATTGTACACTGTGCTTCCTCCTCTTTATTCTGCCTGCTGCTTGTTTCATATTATAAATCCTTCAAGACAGATCGCCCATTTTGTTGTTTGGAAAGCACATGGCACAGAAATAATGTTGCTACTGCCACTGCTGCCACATCACTGTGACTTAATTTTTTAGCTTTTTACCATTAGAAAAAAAAATAGATGAAAGCACTTATTTTATATATTTGAAGTAAAAATCAAATTCAGTAATCTCATCCTGACTCTCTCTTGTTCACATCATGAAAAGACCCCATTTTGGTGAAGGACAGAATCTTATTCAAAAGAAGACCTGAGCTGGAAAACTGAATCTGCAAGAGAAGTCAAATGTGAGATGCACTAACAGTGACCACTCAGGGAAACCTGCACAGTAAACTCTTCCTCAGTGCCTGCCAAAAGCCAGCGCTATCCATCCCTCACGTTATTGTAGGAACCCACAAAGTAACTGCTGTTAATATTATTTATTTGTATTGAGGACTATCCTGTATCAGCCACCAGGTAATGAAAGAGTTCCTGAATTTTCTCCATACTGCCCACGTTTTCTCTGCCTCTATTAGGATATCCTTTAATGAGTCTGAGAATGTATAAGTCTTATTGACTGATAAGTCCACAAGAAAAGTACTTATGCAATGAATTACCTCCAGCAAAGTCCTGAGTCTGCTGCTTTTAGTATGCTCCTGCTAATCTGTGTGCAAAACAAGCAGCCCAGGAGTTGAGCATACAGGTATGCTATTGCGTGAACAAAGATAACCTGTTGGACTGGGCAACAGAATGGAGAGGTTTAATTATTTCTGATGGTTTAAGAAAATTGCATGATGAACAGTACACACTTTACTGCCAATGGAGAAGGAAGACATTAGCCATTTGGAGAACCTGCAGAGAGGAACCTGTAGCAAAGTGTCAGGAAAAGAATACACAACAATCAGCTGACACAGTATTTCCCAAAGTTTGACAGACATTTCTTCACACCTAGATTTTCAGTGTTAGGACCTCAAGCTCATTTCATACTTGTCCCTGCCTTCCTTTTTTGTCAAGTGCCTTTTCCTACCTCTGATTCAATTCCAGAGATCTTCTAACCCCCAAAAAATCATAAACAAGCATGAGTTTTGCTGCCATCACCTTCCTTGATCACTTTATTTTTAACCCTTTAACTTCTCATCCACTATATATTCCTTTGGACAGAGACTATCTACTATTTTGATTTCATTCAAAAGGCCCAATTTTAGAATGCCCAGGTCCCTTCATTATAATAACAAGTATGTTTGATTAAATACATTTTCAGCTCTTCAAATTTTAACAGAACGGGAAAATCTTGTTGGAAATCTCAGGAAAACAGCTTGGCTATCCTCAATCATAGATCTGCCTGGTTTGATTGCTCTTAGACCTACTTCCTTACTTTTATACTCTGTCTTCGAAATACATTTTCTAAACTCAAAAGCTACAGTAGGTATTTCCGGAAGATATTTGCTTTCTCTGCTTCAGTGCCTTCCTTGGGACTTTATCTTCTGTGTAAAATATTTTTTCCTATATACTTTTGGTTTCCAAAACCATAAAAAACTTTTCCTCCATTTCTCTTTATTGTGTCAAAAGCCAGCCTAAATCCCTAAACCTCCGCTTTCCAGGGTGGGATTAAATTGTCCTAACCCAGACATCTAAGTCAAGATGATACAAGAAAGCCATCTAAGTTAGATTAGTTGACTTGCCTCTGGAATTGCTCTCTAGTCTTCCCAGACTGCAGGTGGAGCCTAGGATTATTGCTCAGGATGAATGCCAAAAGCTTGAGTTACCCAAGCATTTACCTCCTCAGCAGTCCGAGAACAAAATGCTGCCTAATGCCAATCAACAGTGAACAGTGAGTACATGGACTCTACCCTTTTTTAATGCTCATGTCCCAGATTCAGGCACCGAGCTAAAGAAAGGCATTTCTAAGACGTGTAACCTGGCAGCCCCTCTTCTGGACAGGTTCCTCATGACTTTTTTTTAATTATTTTTTTTAATGGAGTGAAGATTACTCTTCCTTAATAATACTGCTTAGTAGTTCTGACAGGTAGTACTCACCTTTCATAGAGCAGCCTGTCTCTGCTGTACCTGTACCTCTGTGCAGAAATAACTCAAGATTTTTTTGGCTAGAAAGTGACAGCCTGTTTGTGTATTCTAGTCATTTCAGCACGCACCTGGAAGAAGGAGGTTTAGGTTCTGATATCTGCTTCCAGGACTGTTTTTCAACTAGTGAATAAAATCAGATTATCGTGGTTTAAACCCAGCTGGCAACTAAGCACCACACAGCCACTCACTCATTCCCCTCATGGTGAGATGGGGGGAAAGGAATTAGAAAGGTAGCAGTGAGAAAACTCATGGCTTGAGATAAAGGCAATTTCATAAGTAAAGCAAAAGCCGCGTGTGCAAGCAATGCAAAATGAGGAATTTGTTCACCACTTCCCATGGGCAGACAGGTATTCAGCCATCTCCAGGAAAGCAGTGCTCGATCACACGTAGTGGTTACTTGGGAAGACAAATGCCATCACTCCAAATGTCCCTCCGTCCTTCTTCTTCCCCCAGCGTTATATGCTGAGCATAATGTCATACGGTACGGAAAATACATTTGCTCAGTTGGGGTCAGCTGTCCCGGCTGTGTCCCTTCCTGACTTCTTGTGCGCCCCCAGCCTGCTCACTGGTGGGGTGGGGTGAGGAGCAGAAAAGCCCTTGGCTCTGTGTTAGCACTGCTCAGCAGTAACTATAACACCTCTGCATCATCAATACTGTTCCCAGCACAAACTCAAAACATAATCCCATACCAGCTACTATGAAGAAAATTAACTCCATCCCAGCCAAAACTAACACACTTATCTAGCTCTAAGGAACAAATTAATACAGCCTCTATTTTACTGAAGTGCCTGTACTTTACTGATCCTTAGGTTATCTTTAAACAGCTGTTTGCTCAGAGCCTCCAGACTTTTTGAATGTCCTCACAAGTGCTTGGCTTTTCACAGTAAACAGACATGGGGACTGAAATGAAAGTTATACTATCTGAATCATTGAATGATTTGGCCTCAAAACCCTGGAGACAACCACCCTCCTTGGGAGTGGTAGCCAAAGCTGGCAGCAGCACAATTATGCCTTCCTAATAACCCAATAGTTGGGATAAAATGATGCCTTGTTTGGGACCACCATCACCTTTGCCTCAAAACAGCAGGCATCCCTCAGATTCTAGGCAAAGGTACTGTGGGAGAAGAGAAGGATAAATTTTCCTTCTCCATCATCTGTTGTTTTTACACAAGCTCAGAGAGAGAGAGGAGGACTTTAGCACTGCAGTATAGTCCCTTCTGGAGTGGAAAGTGGTAGTTACACAAAGTTGCTAACAGAGATAAAACTGTTCAGGGTAATGAGGCTAGGGCAGTCAGTGTACCTGAAACTGCAGAGGAAATCTCAGCAGGTAAAGTATAAGAACTTACTGCGGGCTGGAATCTGGCCAGATACCAAATTTCACATCTCTTGCAGAAAGTGCTAATACGCAATGGGAGGTCAGAGCTACAGTCTTAAGTCTCATTAGAAAAAAACGGCACTTTCAGCAGCGCAAGGCCCTCTAACACGCTAGTGAGAAGTGCTGCCTATCTGGTCCCATTATACATTTCCTAATGCTCTTGCTTTGCCACTGTAACTCCCACACTGTAACAGCACAGACTACTGGCACCAGCTGAGTTTAGATCTACCCTTTGCAGGCTCCTGCAGTGTTTCCAGCACGGAGGCAAAGACTTAAAGAACACCACTGTAACATTCAGTTTGTCAGGAGGAATATGCTGTGCCGAATCCACCCTGTACTGATCAGATGAATAATTACAGAAAAGAGCTTGAGGCAGTTCACAAAGAATTTAGTGTGTAAGGCTTTGTTCAAAGATTAAATTTCCTCCTTACCAAAGCTCATAAATACCTTTTAAACCTTAAGCAAATAAATTTGCCATTTTTCTCATCATACAGAACCAGAATTTTCTCAGGGCAAAGCTTCAGTGTCTCAGTTCATACAAGAATCTTGGCTTTGTGCTGTTCCTATTCTCAGGTTATTAATGGGGAAAGAGGAGGAGAATATACAACTTTTCATATTAGCATATATGGTTCTCTTGTTCTGTGCCTGTAGTTATTCTGGCACTGCAGTAATTTTTGATCTCTGGGACAGCTCCCTGAACAGACTGATGAGCAGTGTTCTTCTCAGTCCTGTACTAAGCTCATCAGTAATAACCTGACAGCTGTTTTTACAAAGGCATTGAGGCAGATGTACGTGATACTTCTAGGTATGTGCTTAGCCATTCAGGAAGGATGTATCATATCAGAGCTGGGAACCAATCCTGGGTCATACAGCAGCCCTATGCAGTAGCCAAACCATCCTTCTCTCACTTTCCCACAAAGCACTTACTGTATACTCACAAAATAAATTTTAAAAATGAATAATTAAAAAGCAAAATATGTCTTAGAGTTTAACAGCTATGAGGGAGAATGTTCAGCCACAAAAGGTATATTTTTAATAATTAATTGCTGCTTTATTTAGCACAGAAGCAACTGTCTTAGATCAAAATTAAATCCTTGTGAGTTCCTTGAAAATGGCCACTCATAAAAGTGGGATAAAATCCTAATCACAAAAAGGAGAAAAAAAATAGTCCTATAAAAGCCTAACATGGATAGAATTGGGAAAATGCTTTTTTTATAAACAAAACCCATGTAAGTTTTTCTTCTCAGTTCCATATAGCGGGTGTGACCCTCATGGATTTATCCCACTTGCCATGTCACCATTTCCACCACCCTGCTGAAATTTCATTCACTGGGCAGGCTGCACTGTAGCAAGCACACAGCTTGGCCTGCCATGACTACCTCTCGTGACCACAGAACCCACACTAACTATCCTGCTCCTCACCATCTCTTCCTCTCCCTCACTGCTTCTCATGCTGCCATGCCACCACCACTACCACCAATTTTTGCTGGTCAGCTACAGAGAAAAAACAGCTATTTGGGCTGTAAGTAGAGAAGGCAGCAGAACTAGTCATTGTAGTGTCTCTCACTGCAGGAAGTTGAAGGGGGGAGAATGGGGTAGAGTACACAATAAATAGCATAGAAAGGGGAAGAAAACTTATTTTTCTTGATTACTTTCCCATATATTAATAAAACCTGATTACTTTATTTACTCCTGAGAAAAGTAACAACTCAGATGTGTTTTGCAATTCAGTTACTCTAATACTGTATTAGTGATAGGGACTAAGAAAGTGAAAATATGTTAAAAATAATTTTAAAAAAAGACTAAACTTGCTTTCTGGTTCCCTTAACCAGTTCATAGGCTAAACCGCATTATTATAAAGGAGAAATAAGCAGCAATAGCTATAAATTTGTAGCAACAGTTTAATTTTTATAACAATTAGTAGCATAGCTACAAATTTTCAGTGTGTTTATTTCTGGGTACTGTACCTTTTCATTTTCTAAGGACTCTGGCTGGGCATGGAAGCACAATAACCTTTTTGTTTCAAGGATTGCTGCAAACTAATAGAAAAGACATACACATGGTGCTCTTATATGGACATATGGTGCTTTTTCACTGCAGTCTATACAAAACTAAAATGTAAAATACATTCTGTAAGTAGTTTATTCTTTGAGCCCCCAAAAATTAAAAAGAAAGAACAAAAATTTAAATATGTACTTTCAGGAGTAAAAGTCACCTAGGATCGCTTCTCTCACTCATGAGCTTGGAAATTACTGCTGACCTCATGCTAAAGGATGTTAAGGCAGGAGTGGAGTCACAAAGTAGGATTTACAGTCCAGCCTAGGGACATCCTTTTCAAACTGCAGCTTAACCTAAGCATGAGTCCTGCAAGAAGCAGGGAGTTGGACTCGATGATCCTTACGGGTCCTTTCCAACTAGAGATATTCTATGATTCATCAAAATACTTATATAGTATTCTTGAGTAATTTTATTTGCTTAAGCAATCTTCAAAATATAATTTTGAGGTGTGTTTTTCTACTGCATTTTCAATTATCTTGTAGTCATCACTGCACTTCATTTGCTGCAATCACAAAACCAATTCAAAAGTCAATAAAGATAGCAATAAAGGGGAAAAAGCATTGAAAAAATAAAGATACTCCTCAACATAGGGAAACTGAAGGCCTATAACTATGTTGCTGTCTAAATGTCAAAAAAAAAGAAATTGGCTACTTCCTCTGTTGCTCTTTCTCAAGAGAATCAGTAGTTGATATAAAAGGCATGTTGCAAATCAAGCTCAAGCTACACATGACAGACATGGGACTGGAATAACAAGGATATCACAGTCTAAGATTCAGATATAAAAGCAGAAGCTGTATGAGAACCATCATCTGCGATTATAAGGAACAAAATATGTTTGCAGAAATGCAGGCAGCATTGCATGCAGAACTAATACTTGAAAAGGGAGAATTCCAGAGCTCCAGATGAACAAGGAGAATGACACAAGAAGTTTAAGTGTGAAGCAGCCATTCTGTTTCACTCGTTAACAGTAAGTATGATAACCATAATCTTTTCTTTTGACTGGTCACCTCATGTGTGGCAACTGTAAAAGAAGAGGCAGGACTGGATGCAAAGGGGAGGAGTTTTACTTATGAGATAATTCTGCTCATGAGAAATAAATTAGAAACATTTGGAAAATAGGGTGTGTAAGTTATTACTGCCTGAGGACAGCAGGAAATTATGAGAATAATAGTGTATGCATGTCTTTTGCTATTATTTACCTTGGCATTCAATAAGCCATGTGTAGTTGCCAAAGCAACTTCCACATCACACGGTACAAAAGCTACATGTGCATTGTTTCTCCCTCACAGAGAACACCCTCATACACTCCCCAAAAACTTGAAATAACAAGGCAATTTTTATAAGGAACTGCAGAAGCAGCCAGCCTTAGGAGGAGTCATCTTCTGGTTTTGGAGTAAATAAATAAATAACTTCAAGGAATCCCGTTTGCTGAAAAAATGTTCACTTCAGACCCAGTCCTGAACACTGTGAAGTGCCTTTTGCTGGAGCTTGAGCATGGCCATGATGCCACAGGAAATCTGCATTATCACATACTCTTAACATTTTTCAGCAGTACTTGTCACAAGTGAATTCTATACTGGGTACTGAATCCTCAGTAAATCAGATTTCAACTTGGACATCCCCTCACATGCTCTGATTTTAGACGTTGATGACCTAAGCATTTTAAAGTCCAAAACAGAAAAGATACTGAAAATCACAGAGGGGAAAAAAACCAGCAGTCAAGGCTAGGGGCAGAACTGAACTGAGCAACCCCAGATTTACACTCTACTTCAGGCACCAAAGTACCTGGCACTTTCATGTTAGAGGTCAGCAGACAGTAATTAACTTGATATAGTAAACAAAGGGCTGAAGGTAGACTCAGAACTCGATTCATTTTTCGTTAACTTATTTTGAAAAGTTACAGACAAGAAAAATGATACGATGTAGACAGATGACTCTTCCCAAACTTACAGTATTCACAAACATCATCATAAGCTTTCTTTACACGGTTGGGGACTTTGAGTGTGTACCAGCAAACTGCTTTTGCATGACAATGCCACTCTGGAGAGGAACTTTGGGGGAAAAAAGGCAAAATCAAGGAAAGATATTGAAAATGAAGTGGAATGCAGCAGAAGGCCAAAAGGAAAGAGCCAGCAAAATCAGTTGCTAAAAATGGAATGGAGTTTTACATGTACTAATCGTAGTGGGTTCTGAGGTGGTCTTAGGGAAAGAAAATGCCTTAAGCTGTGAAAGTTTTTTATGATTGTGGATTGAATATATAACAATACTTAGTGGGTGTATACTGCAGTGCAAAAGGAGACTAACAATTGCAATCGTGCAGCCACTCCAGTTGTTTACGCTAACATTTACTGAATTGTGGGTTAACACAAATGGAAAGCACGCAGAGCAGATGTTTATGGAAGAACAGCACAAGATCAGAGCTCCATAACCTGAAATGACAATAAGACTAATTATAAGCCTCACTGCAGTGTACTGAATATGAAGTGCATGGGAAGAAGAAATGCCAGGGCAGTCCAGCAAAGAGTCTGCTATGAGACAGAGAAGAGCAGTTCCCAGATCTCAGGGTTTCAGTGACAGTGTGGTGCCAGCACTGCTGCAAAGCAAGGGTTGTGCATATGGCCTCCTGGGAAACCTGAATCATCATGATAAAGCTAGGATGAAAGTGAAACATTGTGAATTTATATCCAAGGAACAAAAATCTCTTCCTTTTCACTTACAAATAATACCACAGAGCAAGGTTATCCTCAGAGTCACATCGTGTATTCTAATAACATTTACATTCTGGAAAGAAAAAGGGACACAATATTAAGATGAGCAAGAGTCCGGTGCAAGAGATAAATCAGTTATTGCCACAGTTTTTCATTAATTATTCTCATATACATTAAATTTCACTTTTCCTAGACTTTCTGGGCCTTATTCTCCATTTTGCACTTGACCCTAGGATCTCAAAGTAGTTTAGGAAAATTAGCCAGTCAGAAAGCAGACAGAGGACCATAATACAAATAAATGACCTGGGGTTTTTTTGGTTTGGGTTTTGTTTGTTGTGTTGTGGGTCTTTTTGTGAAAAACATGATTAATGTTCTCCTGAGCACTCATGAGGCATGATACCTATTTTTTGTTTTTTCTTGTTGCCTACCACAAGAGCCGTGGTATGTGAGTGGTATGTGGGTGAGTGCTAGTGCTTTGTCCACTCAAGATTTTGTAACGAATCTCACAGTTTTATAATGTTTTCTTAAAGCTCTAGTTTCTGTGGCCACGTGACTGCCTAAAACCTTTGTTTTAGGAAAATAAAACGTGTCTTAGATTCTTCCTATTGTGGAGAACAGCAAGAAAAACAAAAAAGAATTGCAGTTTCATTAACCCTATGGGTTTTTTAAATTCATTTTTAAAATGTCCTTGCCATAATCCAGTTTAAAAAGTACCACTGAGGAAGCAGACATAATATTATGTAACTTAGGTGGCCAAATGAAGTGCAATATAAAAGCAAATTAGTATTTCACAAAATATGCCAAAGAATGGAGAGATATGCAATAGCAGGAATTCGTTCTCAAGGGTGAGAGAAACCTGCAAGAAACAAATCTGTAAACTGGGGAGACTTCTGGAGTGAGTCTGTGGCAGCTCAGCTCATCTAAGAAATACAGAACACAAACGACTTTCACTGACTTCAGCTCAGTGTAATTGAGCACTCAAAAACCTTCAGTTAGGTTTGCGAGCATGTAAATTAGGCACCACAAAGGTGACCTCAAACATTCTCTAAGTCTTACCTTCCTCTTCAAAGGAGGTAGGACCTCCTTCCTGATGGACTGTGGTCTTTAGATATGTATCGACTTTCGTCAGATAAGAACAAAAATGAGGTACCAGAGACATCTTTCTACTTCACCTGCAGAAAGGTATGTAACCTCATGAGCCTGTGTAACAGTCTGCCACAGATAAACTGATCTGTGACTTTGTTTCTTCTCTTATAAAATGAAGACAGCAAATACTGACTTCACAGGATTACCAGCATATTGCTAGAGCAGTTCTCAGATTTTCTCAGAAGGATATTACAGTCCCAAGACTGCAGCCCCACTTTCTCCCTTTCCAAAGTGAATGATTTCCTTGTACCAGTCACCTCCTCTTGAGCTCCTTCCACAAAATGCTTCTAAAAAGGTGGCAACAGAGGATTTTACTAACAAAATCTCCTGCCCTTTCACATCAGTTGAGCTGATGTTCCCCTGAGCTGCTTCTGTGCATTTCCAATGAAACTGATGCTTTCATTTCTCAGTCTGAATATCTGGTATAACCAGAGTCAGAGGTTGGCTGTCAGAGTTTTAGCAAAGCCAGTTGGAAGAAGCCTTTTGTTAACACACTTGTTCCACTGATATTTAAGGATGCCTTCAAGCACATGCAGTTTCTGAAGAGGTCATTTCCACAGCAGGCTGAGGGTAGGGGTAGGTGGATGGGAGCTCTGAGAAAAGCCCAGAGGCATCATGTACAGCTTCCGTGGTGCAACTGATACACAATGTACCTGCTTGCATTCTTCTGCTTGCATTTCTAGTCTGCATTGATACACATAATAATCATGTCAGAACAGCAGAAAAATTGAAGTCTTATATTTCAATTTACAGTCCAACAACAAGCTTGTTAAACTGAAGCAGTTTTGAAGTAAAGTCAAGTTGACAGCCTCTCTTGAAGGATCTGAGTAGCAGGAATCTGAGTGCAGCTGGCTCTTCCCAAGTTGGAAGAACACCATGTGGTTCCTTGTGCTCTCCATGGAAAAAATTACCCTCCTTGCACTGTGCAAAATCGATGAGAATGCTGCAGGGGACTGGGGCTACCAGCTGAGAAACACTCAGGAGTGCTATTTACTGACAGAAAGGGGACATTTTCCTGCCTCTAACCTGCAACTAAGGAGACACACAGGGCTGCTAGTAGGGCCTGCATATAGAAATGACAGCACAAGGGGAAGGAGCACAAAATCAACTGTTAAGCTCTTTGTACACAGGATGCATGAGTTTACATGCCAGCACAGCTATTGTTAAAAGCAAGCAAGGAAAGAACAGATACTGTAAAAAATTGACTTGATGCTTTTCTCAAATGGCTATTGCATCTTTATAAGGCAATTGCAGAGTTATTCCTGTTTAAATCAAGAGAGATCAAGATTGGTAGCTCAGTGGAGACAGTTGTTGGAGAGCTCTGGCTGGCTGAGGGTAGTATTCAGCAAAGAAGAGCACATTAGTCCTGCAAATTTTTTTCTCTTGCGCATGTTGCAAAGCTTTTGAGCAGATTCCCTGAAAATGCCCACAAAGGGAAAGAACCATTATTTGAATGAGTTAGAGACTAAAGCAAAAACCTGATGTTGCCCAGTGGGTTGATCTAAATGTAATGTAAGCAGCTGCAGTCAAATCTGGATCTCTAAAGCACTGTGTCTGGGAGGGCTAACTATCACTTGCTTTCTTGTTTTACCTCTCTCCACACTGAGAAAAACCTGTCTTTTTCCCTCCTTATTTTAGAGTAGTATTTAGTGATCATATATCTTGCAGAGTAGCAGACAGAAAAGAGTAGGCAGGCACTGGCAAGCTTCCCACAGACTTCTGGTCTGATTCACGTTCCTGTACTCTGACCTGGAAATCCTAGTGTTCATTCCCCTTTCACAGGAGAATAAAAGCTATAAGATAGGGAAGAAAATGTCAAAAATTATTTTACCCAAATTAAATCTAAGGGAAGACATCCATTGTACTGTCCTTGTGTTTTTCTCCCTAGACCTACGTTATCCTGATTACTCTTATGGGGGGAAAATTATTATGTTTAATGTGTAAAAGCCAGATTGTGGTGAAGAATTGAAGGCGAAGCAAACACAACAAATTCCATTTCTATTTAAAACAGCAGAGAATACATCAGACTACAACTAAGATGGTCATAATCCACATATGTGCAAATTTTTTTTCTTTTTTTTTTTTTTTGCTAGTCTTGCAGTATTTTGTATTTTTCACAATGACCCAGCTCAGCTCCTGGAATCAATAAATTAGATATCAGTCTTCCCTGTCAATTAGAAGAGTGTTTCTGAAATGTGTAGAAGTGTCTGGAAAACTGAATCCTAAAGGCCATCCAGAATGTCGAGGAATCTAGAACAATCTCTTTTGTTCCTGGGATCTGATTTATGACTTTTGTACACTTTGAACAGCCCATAGTCATATAAAGAAATTAAGTTGGAGTACTTCCTCTCCTTTAAAAATCTGGCTTATAAATCAGTCTGAAGGAGTGAAACTGCAATGTTCTAGGTTTTTCTTGTAGAAGTTTGAAGCTAAAATGGTCAGTACTTGCCAGAAATTCCTTCTTGCCAGAAAAAACTCCTTCTATTGCTATTTCTATGCACACTGAGTTCAAACTCTCAGCTGAGAGTCTAGAAACACCAAAGCTTAGCCAATATCAATGTATTTTAATTACATTGCCAGCTCTAAGACAAAGATATAATACTAACAACTACACCAACTAACATTGGAAATCATGGGGCCAAACATCCATGCATTATCAAGGAAAGTGTCATAGAAATTAAAATTTATAACATTCTCATAAAAACAAGGCAAGAAACAATAGCACTAGGAGGTAATAATTTAGACTTGTTCACCATGAAATTTCATAGGACTGATGAGAACAAAAAGCTTCACTTGAAAACAATGTCAGCACTGCTTTTCTGTAAGAATTCCTTTGTTTCCTCACCCCATATGAACTACTACATATGGCAGAACCCCCCTGTCCTCTAACAAGATTCCTGCCTTCAGTACTGCTTCAGCCCATGAATCCATTGTGTCCCATTCCTCTCCATGTCTCAGGGCTGTATGAGGCCCTAATCCTTTATTCTTGCACCCACATTCATAGTGGTTCTCTTCTCTCTAACCAAAAACCCAATACAGGGTCCAACAGATGCATATTAATGATTAAAAAGAAATAAATACAACCTTCCCTTCTCAAAAGAACCAAACAAATACACTTGTGCTAGTCATGAAGAAAGAGGAAATTACAGACAGCCACAGGGCACAGAGTGCTTGAATCACCCCAGCTGTTCTCTAATTCTAAGATGAAAGTTTTAAAATCTTTCCCTTTTTAGAATAGTAGCAAAAATGATGGCATGCAGCCATGGGCTGAGAATTGCTCCCCACCCCACAGATGAAAAGCAGGAACATTTACCTTCAGTTTCCTGCTTCATAAGACTAACTTTTGTGGGGAAGGGAGGGAATTTAAAATTAAAGTTCCATGAGGTTGTCTCAGGTATCCTTGTCCTTTGAATAACAGGGAGATCAATATGCAATGCAATGCATAGCCATGTAGGACATAGTAATGACTTCCCATACATCACCATTTACTTTTCTCACTTATTGATATTAAGTTTTAGCTTTAGTCCTTCTCTAAATGAATTTTCACAGATCTTCAGTCATATTCCTGTATAAGGGAAAGAGGGGGTGACTGCATTGTAGAGACTGGGTAGGCAAAGACGACCAGAACTTGCTGTATTGCAGGTATAGGGATGCTCATAGTATGAACTATTGGGATGAACTGATATATCAGCATGGGAGTAATTCTTGTTTCTCCTGTTTCTCCTCTTTACATTTCATTTTTACATTTAAACCGCAGCCACTTCTGGCTACATCCTGCAAGTAATTTTGTACAATAGGAGTACATTAGTAGATGAAAACATACACTAAATGCAGTCCTGGAGTCTTGCTTTAGAAGACTAGATTTAGCATGGCTCCATGGACTGAGTATCCCTGTTGTATATTTGTTTCAGGAGCATCAACAAGACCAATTGTTTTGGATCTTTATATCCCAACTGGGGGTTGTGGTGCTCCTAAAGCAGGGTCTTTGTTTAAGTGCCTCCAAAAGAAACCTACTTAATGCATGCTAAAAACACTCCAATGCATAGAAAGTAAGGATGATGAGGGGGCTTACTTCAAAACTGCACTATTGCTCCAAATCTAAACACTAATTCAGGTAAAGCCTCTATTCAGATGAAATCACTGATGCAGGGTCTTAGGTAAGTGGTACTCTTGATGAGGGTTCATTATAATACCTACAGCCATTACAATGAATACCAGCAGCTCTGTATCTTCTAACCTGTAACTATCCTTAATTTACTTAAGTACCTCGCAAATCTTTCCCCAAACACAGAAAAGCCTCAGATTACATACAACAGAAAGATGGCTGGCTTGTGGTAAGCCTATGTCTGAACAAATCATATGCCTTTCCTAAACACAACATATCATTTCCCTGAACAACGGGAAGAAACAGAACTATTTAAAAAATTATTTGGTTATTTTCTCTGTGCATAGGATATGAGGACTCCAAAACACTGCAGTCTAGGCTGTGGTTGGTAACTATAAGATTTAGGAACCTGTGTCACATTGAGTGTGGATGCAACACACTAAGCTGGCACAAAAGCAGTGAGTATTCATTGTAACGATGGCAATATACCGAGTTAGAACAGATCTGTATTTCTTCCATTAATACTGGTGGATCAAGGAGCTTTCTCTGCTTCTAGAGCACAACTGATATGATCAGAATTTCCTCTGAGCTTCCAATGCAGCAGTACCCACTTGAATCCTACCAACATCAGTACCTCTAGTCCCTGGGTATGATGTATAACTGCCCCATGACAATATAAGGAGCCAACCTACACAGATTCTGAGAAAGGTACCAAAGACCAACATCATCTTATGACCCTCTCAGCAAAGGTGACCGGTCCATGAAAAAGCTGGTATGACCTGGACTGAGTCTTCGCTGGCTTTGCTTCCTTAGAAATTAATTTGCTGTTTTTTGGACAAATGTGCACATTCATATTGCACAAGATGTTACTGGAGGACCACAGGCTGAAACCCTTCCATGGCAAAATGTTCTTTTAAGGTGTGTAAGTGGTTGTCTATATGAAGAGAAGATATAGACCCATCAGTGTTTTTCACCATAAGAATACAAAGATTTACAACCTAGAGAAAAATGAAAATTATAATATGATACCTGCCCCTAAGAGCATCCACTGCCAGCTAGACAGCATAACCTACATAGTTCAGGCTATCTTAGTGATCCTTCTGGACTTTGTACTGCTTAACATTCTCCCTCCAGCAGCAGCTCTCAAACTACTGAAGGGCAACAGTCTGGTTTAATACTGGCTTTGCTTAACTGTCTGTACTTGTCAGACATCCCCCATCTGGATGAAATGAGATGAGATCCTAGATAAGAGCCTTTCAGGACAACTCCTTTCCACTCACCCTTGTTTGCTGCCTACAGATCTGCCCTCAGCAAAGATCTTTTCACTATTTCTCCTGTCCAACCAAATCACACTCTCTGAGTTCAATGCTCTCTTTTTATCCTTCCACATGATACAGGGAAACGGGGAAGAAGAATTGAGGGGGCAAAGGAATGAGAATACTTTCTTCTGTTGTGTATATTTAAAATGAGAGGGAAGAGGGGATGTTCTGCTACTCTATGTATTTTTTTTAAACCCCTTCATAAACCTCAGCTATTTTCCACAACTAATTTAAAAGCCTTTTTTTCACCTATATGAAACTCCCACCTACTGTAATCTGTTATTTTTGGTGCATCCTAGTATTTTGCACAAAATTTTCCTCAGGTCTGAACTCCATTTCTTCATTGACACTACCCACTAGTACACCAAAAAAAAGCATCCCTTTTCTCCAGGACAGACATCTACTGCTGTACCTTTTTTTTGCTAAGAAAATCCCAAATGTGTTTCTTTCATGTATCCTTCAATCGCTGATTAACAACTACTCCCACTCTTGCATATCAGCCTATGTTTTCCTGGTGTGTTATACATCAGGATGAGGCTGTAAATTCCTCCAGGCAGGTATCTGCTTAACTTACGTGTTCTAAAAAAATCTAGATTGGTTCAGACTGATTTTTCTTCAGCTGAGGGGGAATCAGGCAGAAAGAAAATAACCATAAGGGCAAAAAGGGAAAACAAAGAACAGTGTAACGAAGGTAAGAAAGGAGAAATGAAAAGGATGGCTGAAGAGTGGGAACAGAGCGTGAGCTAATATATTTGATGAAAATGCAACATTAGCAAGCACAGTATGATTTGACAAGTGTGAACAAGTCTACACCAATGTTAAAAAGCACTACATCTGGCAATGTGTCAATGTTTAAGCAGCACTTTCCTTCTCCTTCCCATGCTGGGATTCTGCATCCTTGATATTCCCTCAGATCCACCTCTAAGTCTACAGGAATACGCATTTGTAGAGGTGGATTGGACAAAGAACAGATATAAATTGGTAGTAATTACAGTTACTATCACACTGTCCCTCCTCAGGTTAATTCATTACAAAAGAAAAGATCCACAAAACATTGCAAAATGCTGATATACACCCAAACACAGGGAATCGTTTAAAACAGAAATGTTGGGGTTAACCATATGGCATTTAACCTACCTATCCCCTTGTGTATATTACTTTTACTCTAGCAAATATGTGGCAATGAGATCACTTGTCTTTTAGAATACAGCAACAGTTCTGGGGCACTAAATTCAGCAGCTGCGGAATCTTAACTAGAGTAGGATACATATGTGAAAGGAATTTTTAAAATTTCCTCTAACAACTTTCTTCAGGAACCCACGTTAATATTTTTCTTAAGGAAAACTAGGCTATTCCCTGGTTACTATATGATAAACTCTGTGTGTAGATAGATATGCATGCAGTTTTGATCATTAGACTTAAGAGTACATGTTGTCGATATGCGCATACACACATCATACACACTTGCTATTTTAATGGACATAGAACTCCTAGATTTGCCACACATTAACAGGTTTTAGCAGGTTTATCCCATGTTGCTTTCAGCTAGGGTTTGAACATGCTTCTACATTTTAACCATACTCATTCACGTTTTGTTCTTTTTTTACCTGTGGGTCCATTGGTGGGTATCAATCATTCCTGCTGAGGACAGCAGGTCTTACCTTCATATCTCAGTAAAAACTAGAGCCTCTATATTTCATAACATAAACTACCAAATCTTCCATGCCATTTGATTTTGGAGGTATTCTGGAAGCAAAGTAAGAATCCTCCATACTACATTCTGCATGAACTTCAGTATTTGCACATTGTCAATTTAAAATAACCAAAACCACAGCAATACAAACTTCCTTTTACTTATCATGCTTTTGCTCCTGTAAAGCTCGTACAAGCAGATTGTTGTTTATTCTCGTATGTTAAAGCATTTGGAAACTATCAGTCATTTGGAGGGGAGAGACAAGAAAGGAAGTTCCCAAGATTTTGCTTGTAGGGACAAATTCAGTCCTTGATTAACAGGTGCAACTGCAGTTGGTTTTGCCAGATTTATTCTTGCTTCTAGCAGGAGAGCTGAAAAATCATGGGCCTAATAGAACAGATTCATCATCTAGATAAAAATAGTTTCTTCATACTCTGCACTCTGTGTCCTGTGCTGCTAAGGAACTCTTCAAAATTATTTTGTTTTTGACAATAAAATGGTTCCCATGGCAACAGCATCTGATGTCACAGAAAAAAGCATGTGAGGTCATAAATCCTTCAGAGGAAAAAATAAAATCACAAAGGAAGCCCAAAACCTCACATACCTGTGATTTGAGGTTAATATTGGCTTCTTTGTTCTGTAAGACTTAGTTTCACTCTCTTGCCTTTTTTTTCCCCCTAAATATTTTATTTAAAAAAAAAAAAAAAGTGGAAAGATTTGTCCCAGGAATTTCCTGTTGGCTGTTATCCAGAAAACAGAATACCAGCAATAATGTGAACAATGCAAGTCCCTCCTAGACTTGCTTCAAGCAAACTTCCAAGTCCTTCTATAACTTGGCTGAAATATGACAGTACTTTGGAGACATTACTGGGCTCCATAGCCAGAGGTTTGTACAGAAACATTTCAGTTTCTCTCCTGCTACTTTCCCCTTCTCTAGGCTCCAAGTTACAGGGATCCAACAGTTCATGTTATTGCAATAAACATGCTACTACCACACAGTGAAGACTACTTTAAACAACTTGCTTTGCGAGGAAAACACACAAGCTTGCATCTGCTATATTATGGAATGCAAGACATTGCCAATGTAGACGAGTACAGTAGATGACAGGAGACAAAGATTATGTCAGTGGACAGTTCCAGGCATTTAAAAGGGAAAAGCCAAGAAAACCTGCAGAAAGCAGGTAGTTGTGAAATAACCTGCTCACCGTTTTTTTCCTGACCAGTGGTCAACATGCTTTTAAGAAGCAGTAAGCTAGCAACCACGCACACACATGCATGGGATGCATACACATACTGGGTTTTCCGTTTTTTACACCTTGGCAGAACCTAGCCATTTTCCTCATGTAATTATTGCCTTTTACTCACTGTATCCTAAGAACCAGGTATCTACTAAGTGGTTTGTAGAGTTTAAATAAGGAATTAGCTAGCTCATGGAGAATCTGCCTTACTAGTCAGCAGACTTTCAGGTCATGTGAATAAGACTTTAAGAACTGAATTTTTAATATGCTTTGTATGTTAATTAATACTTAAGAGTACAAATGTGTTTTTCACAGCTTCCATCCAAGGATCTCAAAACATTTTATAATGCGTTTCTAGTTTAGACTTTACTTTTCTATGAGTTAGTGCAAAGGACATACTACCAGTGAGAGATGTATTCAAGCTCCCAAATAGAGCATGGTAGAAAAATTAAACAGTATCTTATTTTCAAGTCCAAACAACCAAAACTTATGAGTCAGGAACTTGAAAAGACTAAATCAAAGGCTATATTAAAAATAATATTTTTTTAAATTAGCTTTTCCCCCCCCAGCCTTAATAGTACACTAAGTTACTAGTTCAAGCTTTTCACCCAGCTGAGAAAACTAGAAGTGTGCCCTTTATGTAATGAAACAGATTTCACATATTTGCATTACTTCAGGAGCTGGAACTTTTTGAAAATACAACTACTATTCTGAGACTCAATAAAATCATGAGAGTTGGCAGCACTGCGTTGAGGACAGGAAGTAATGAATGGTGATGCTTTCACGCAAAACTCCAGGGATAGGTAGAACACAATCACTAATGTATGAATTTACACCAGGCTGTGCTTAAATATGTTCTCTGGAGAAAAAAAAAGAAAAAAATAATAAAGAAAATACGCCTCTCTTATGACCAGAGGAGGGAAAAGTTACCAGGTGTGTAATACATCATTATCAACAAATACCCTGTACTTCAGTCTCTGCTGAAGCTACAGGTCAGAACTGGCTTCAGGAATACTTTCTACTCTACCTTTGCTTTCTGCAATGTTTGGCATTCATCTGTGAAAATACTGACTCAGAGCAGAGTAGCTTAGGAGAGAACAGGATCACAGCACAAACACTATGGCTTTTATACTTGTGGGATATAATATAGTAAAGCAAAGTATTTCAATCATCTGCAAATAGTGGCTAGTCCAGACACAATCCTTCACCAACCATCTATTTAGTAAGCGGAAGTTGTATTAACTATAATATGGCATTATGCCTACAGGTACAGATTACTTTTCCATAACAACTAAACATATTCAGAAGGTTAAAATGGATGGTGGTGAAGTGCTTGGATGTGTATTTCAGAATGCTTTGTGGAGTAGAATTTCAGGAAGGGCTGCTACCATCCTTTGGATGCTGGCAGAAGAGGGTAATTACCAGTGATGACCTAAGAGTGCTATATATACTTATACCACGTATGTGGTCATGGAAACCACCACAAAACTGCTGTATTTTCAAAACCATGATATAAATTTCAAACTATTATATAAAGTAGCTTTATACTTCACTGCTAGGGTGCACTAGCCTCTTTCTATACCATTCACAGCATAGTTACTATAGTAACTAATGCATTGCAAAAGAGAGGAAGAAGCTAAAAAAAAGCTAAAAAAACCCCAACCTTAAAAAATGATGAAGACCCAAGAAAGGAAGTGTCTTTAAAAACCAAAAAGCACATTGCAAAGAATGCAGGCACAGGGTTTTTTTATGGTCATTTGTTTGGAACTCCCAGCACCATCTCACTCAGGATGTTGTCGCTCAAATTCATGCAAATTGTTTAGCCAAACAGTTCTGTGGCACCTGGCACTGCAGTATCTAGGCATGCTTAGAGTTCATGAAACAAAGATTTTATTCCCTTCACCAACATGCAGAACTGCATAAAGAATCTCCTCCAGCCTCCAATTAATACTGTAAAGCTTTAAAATCCACAAACATTTCTATAGCTTATATCAAATGGAATGATCATCTTTGGGAGGGGAGATCAGTTTCTGAAACCCGTGAAGAGTTTAAAATTTCTGATTTTCAAGTTTCATGTGCAAAGCAACCATCTTTGGCTTTAGCAGAGAAGTGTGGGAGTGACAGTTCAACACACAAAGTAATAGAAACTGTTACATAATATTACATAGTAAAGAGAAGAAACCTGACAGAACTTCAGGCTCTCTAAAGTTAGGGATTAAAAGTTTTATGCACCACTTTACCTATGTGCATACATATATTAATACAGTAAAGAGTCCGATTTTCCACTGTCTACCATATGCAAATCTTCATGTACAATTATTATACCAGCACTGTATTCACTCCCATTGCCATTCTACAGCTACACAATGCAAACTAGCTGTGGGACAGTAAAATGATACAAAAATAGAAATCCAAGAGCTTCAACTAATTCAACATTCTGTTGCTTAAGGATATTCCTGATAAAGCCTATAGCTCTCTCTCTGTGTCAGCAATTCTCTTTCCTGAACCGTCTTTGATATCATCTTCTTAATAGGAAAGCTATCATCTACCATTTTTGGGTCAAAATATTATTCTGTACTCTGGTGTCTCCATGACACTGTCAGGAAAAGCCGCTCTCCCCATTATGTACTGGACAGTCATTTAAAGGGTGCTTTCTGCAACTGACATTTCCCAAACACTTTTTAAAGAATGTGAAAAGCCGTAAAAATGGTTTATGCTAAATCTCTTGGGACTGGATAGGTTTAGCCATTCAAAGGCTCTGGCAGCTGGTCAAAAGTCACATGTCAACCACAACAAGCTAACCCATTTGGCTCAAAAGCAGACCAAAGATACATGGAAAATTGCCATCACAATCACTTAAATAATAAAAACACAGCAAACCATCTGGAAATTTTCTAAGACTATCTTACATTTTGCAAATATTTTTCAAACCTCAAAAAACAATCAAAGTTCAAAAATAAAGGTTTTGCCACCAGTTATTTTGGTTGGCTACAACAAATAGGGCAACACTAAAGCTCAGCTTCAGCGTACTTCAGGTATCAAAACCTCACATCTCACTAACCATTGAACTAATGGCTATATAAATAAACCTTGAACAATTCATGAGGGAAGAATTGCATAGAAACTTAACTCACATCCCCTTGTTCCCTCCTTATCTACAATCTCAGTGGTAGATTTCAGAACTTTAGAAAGAAAGAAGAAATTGAATTTCCTAATCAGCCAAACTAAATCATATAAAAAGCATCTGACAAAAAGTTCTAAGCTTTTTGCAGTGAACCTGACTTAAGTTCACCTGTATTTCTCATTCCTTTTGATTTTTCTCTTTCCTTCAACACACAGAAAAGATAGCACATATTCTTCAGACAGTCTAATATTTTTTTAATCAAAAGGAAATTAAAGAAGAGGCAATGATGTACATTCCTTCTGGGAAAGTAGAAGCCTCATTCCTATCCTGTCTTAAAATAGCCTGATTGAACTACAATATTTGCATTACAATTCTGGGTCAGCTGCACCATGGGATTATGCGTGCAGATCAGAGGGTTGTTTAGTTTTTATTTTCAGCCTTGTAGATTTTTCACATTATATCCATTCTGCTGCACATTCCTCCTGATATTATATATCGATGCAGTTTGGAACAATTGGAGCGATTTACTGCCTGGATATTTGCAGTAGGAAACAAGGCCTATGGCAGTTTTATTCACTGGAAGTTAAAATCTTTGCTGCAGAGTATCAGGTGTCAAAGTAGACAAAAGAGCCTTTGATTTTTTTCAAACATTGATTCAGATTCTGACATTCTCTACTTCTGTATCAAATCATAGCATTCTTCACTAAAGTACTCTGGATTTTACCGGGAGTATATAAAATGAGGACCAAGTAATGCTTATGAGGTGTCATCTGGCAAAAAGTCTTCCCTATCAACTATATGTTAGCAGAAGTTTCCAATTAATTTCACTTTCTGCACATATCGTATGTCAAATTATTGAATACATTTTTAGCGGAATAATTTGCAAATATTCACTGGATAATTCTTGATCTGCTGACAGGTCTTGGTGGACAGTTCACATATACAATTCAGGCTGAGCTACTTAGTTACACAGATCAGGTGTTTTTACACTTCTCTTCCGGCAGCAGTACTCAAGTTATGCACAGGTCTTGCAAAGACCCAGCTACACAGAGTTATATTATCTCACTTCACCAGTTCATGTAAGAAGCAGAACACTTGTTGATTACAAAGGGCAATTTTAAGTATTAATTAAAGCTATTTAAAAATAATTTGCTGAAAGGTGTTGCAAGAATATGAAATACTATTATCTGCCCTGTACTGAAACAGCAAACAAATCCATACAATTACAAAAATTAGAGACTGAAAAGATTATCTAGTCCCTAATCCTGATTACTGCAACAATTAGTGTATTCTAAGAATGTTATTCAGTCTTGGTCAGTTACTGCACTTCTATCATATTTCTTAGAAATGTGCTTCTCTGTACACTGACTCATATTCAAGAAAAAATTTCATAATCTCATTTCACCTCAAGAAAGTACCCTCCTTTGTATCATCTTTAATGTTTTTTCCTTAGAGTTTTATGCTGCATGTTCTGGGGTTTATTCTGCAACCTCACAGCATTTGTGACTTTCTGAAATGTTTTAGATTATCAGACCATTTCTCTTCCAAGCTGTACATAAAAAACTCTTTAGATTTGCCTTCATGAATCAAACCTCCAGATATTTCATCCTTTGAGTTGATGCTGATATGAATTTCCCCTACTTCGTAAAAATCTTTCTTATACTAGAACTTGTACACAGACTACAATGTTTCCTCCCTAAATACATTTTAGGGAGAAAATCACTGGACAGGATCTGACTAGAGCAAATGAAAAAATACAATCTTTTCCAGAAGAAGTTAATGTTCCTGTCTCTGTACCACTGGAAAAAGATCTTTCAGTTTCATTAGATAACTTGCCCTTACCACATTGCTATAATTTCAGAGTGAACCTGCTGGCGTACTCATCTTCCTGTTCTGAGAAGTGAAAATGCTAGGATTTATTTTGATAGCAAAAATCTTTCCATTTATTAACATAAGAAATTGTCCAGTCAAGGCCAAGCAGCTGATGAACTGTAATTACTTTCCTAACTGATTAATAATACACATGCATGTCCTATTATTTTTGCTATTCCTTTATTATCATTACTGATACACTGATGCATAGGAACCTTACGCACTGATTTTTATACTATACATATATATATATAGTGTGAACCATGTCATGCGAACATAAAGGGAAAAAAAGGGCCACTACTCCAGAGTCATGACTCTAGAAGACATGTGATTTTATATGATATGAAATTCTAAGAATCCAGAAGATGACATACATTCCAACATGACATATACCAAATTGATTTAAAGCTGGTTGAGAGGCTTTAAAATTTAAGTTTGAAAAAAACTCCCCCTCTCACCCTGCTTGACATGAGTCTTTGCTTTGAGTGTCTTCTTGATATATAATATATATTCTACAAGAACAAAAAATACTATTTTTTTAAAGCTACCTACATATGTACACAAAACAACTCTTCTCCACTTCCCTTTTGTCTCTCTCACTCTCACACACAGAGCTGAGACCTAAGATGGAAAAGCCACAGTTACCTCCTCAGCAGAAAGTGGTCACAGCATTTCATGTATATTAATAAAGATGCATTAAACACCTTTCACTGTGACTGAGCAAAACAGTGTTTGAAACCCAGAAGTTGGGGAGGGGGGGGGGCGGCATGCGGGGGAAGAGTAGTATTGTGGAAATAAACACAACAACAGTCTGCACAAGCCACAACAATCTGCACAAGCCAAGGGCAACACACAGATTTTTCACTTCCTTCACACTAGCATCTGTAACAGAGAGAACATATCAGAAGTCTCATCAGGCTCTATATGCTGACTATGAATACAGTACTCTTGAGTATTTTTTATGGTTTAATTTTGTTTAATGTTATTGTTGCTAGTATCCACTTAGAAGCATGGAATTAAAATATTTTTGTTACTACTATCACAGTTTTGTGTTTGGGAGGCTGATTATTTAGTCTCTGTTTCTAGTGGGACTTGAAAGGAATATAATGTGCAGGTTTTTTTGCACACAGGGTTTTTCCTCGGTATCTCAGTTCAGCGTTGCCCAAGGTGGTTTAGTAGTTAACTTTCACTCCCTCTGCTGGCTCTCAGGCATCAGAGCAGAAGATAATATTTTGTTCAGGTCCTACAAAAACACAGTGTTTACTATTACTTTTATATAAAAAAAATAGTAGCATTCAAAGGAAATTCCTGACACATTAAAACAGTTCTGGATACACTGTATTTATGCATTTTGCAGGTTTGAACGTTGTAATCTCCCTGGGCCTTCCAAGGCACTCTTCAGGAGTTCTAACCCGCCATGTAGGCAGCCAAAGTCTAGCAGCCCAACAGTCAACACTTCGTATTCATTGCCAGTCTCAAGTTTGATGTCATAGTGAGTCTTACACTGTCAGACTTTTACAAGAAAAAGAGTACATTTGACATAGCTATCAGCCAAGACTATGAAGATCCTTTGGAGAAAATCAGCAGCAGTTACAATTTTGAAGAGATAAGGATGAAAGATGGACAATAAGCAAACCAATAGTGTGTAGAAGGCGGAGATGTATTAATCCCATGAGTAGCAATGAGAGCCCAAATTGAAAGATTCCGTCACGCAGGCCTACAAAAAATGTTGTCAACAGCAAACATGATTCCTGGTGATAATACAACCCTCTTAGCCCATCATTCATGGCTCTTTTTTTCTGTAATAATTGTGGAATTACTGTATATAAAAACAAGGATACTCTCAACCATTTTGCAGCATTATGCAAGAACAACCTCACTATCTGCATCTAAAATACAAAAGTCTTTTTCAACCTTACAGCTGGCCATTCTGCTCTTCCATCATCACAGTTGACACAGCTGACAAGTTTATCTGTCTTAACTGTCCTTTCCCTAGCTCAGCAATAATTGCTGACAAGTATCTCTCTGCTTTCAAAACAAGCTGAACACTGGGTTTTCTGCAAAATCATGTCTGGAGTAATCACAGGATCCCATACTCGTGCTTTAAAAAACTCTGGGTTTATTTCTACTATTCTTCATGATCCTTCATAGAACTGCCATCTACAACTGCAAGACCAATTCCTCCAGGACTGCCTGCATAAATGTTTGGGAATCTACTGACATGACTATGCAAGAAGCACTGACCTTCCATCTCACAGTAGGTCACCTTCTACTCAAACCTTCCTAATACTGTGAATACACCAACAGCCCTCCTTGGAGTTTGTCAGGTCAGTATCAGCAACACTGAAGTAAAAGACTGTGGAACAAAAGATCTGAACACAAACCTGTTAGGATGCTCTCTCAGTATCTATGGCAAAATGTAGACAACCTTGTGGATAAATAAGAGAAGAGAAAGCTCAAAAGAATCAATTAACACCTCGCATCACTTAAAACTCACATCTGTTCCTCCTATGTGGTCTGTTTGCAAATGGCAGTACGCAGAGATGGTAAAAGTAAAAATTGTCATGTCACATTGAAAGAGCGGTCACTGCCAGATACAACCATCAATAGTAACAGAAAAGCTTCCAGTAGCTACAAAATCAGAGCGCCACAGATGTCTGGAGACAAAGGTTATAATAATGGCAAACAGACCTAACGCATTCTGTTCAAATCAAAATCCAGGCCTGACACATACACATTTTTAAGGATGGCATGAAGCATTACTGGAAGACTGCAGACAGACATAAAATGAAAAGTAAATTATTTTAAGGCGTCTTTTAAAATTAAATTATTTATTTTCTTTCATCTCCTTAACAGACATCATCAGAAGTCAGCTTTCCGATGCTTTTCTAGGAAAGTCTAGAAAATATTTTGGACTTGAAGAAAAACAGAATTTGACTTCAGGTCTCTCAATGATAATCTGAAGGTCATCCATGTTCAGTGAACCTCTACATACATCAGGAATGTTCTGAAAATGGTCTGTATTGTCTGTCACTGGTTTAAGTGGCTTTATAACAGACACGCATGCAGTAAAAGAGTATGGTTTAGGAATGTTACTAACTTCCCTAATATTAACGCCATCTGGCATGTCAGTGTCCACTGACTGTAGTGGCTGCTCCTACAGGATGACCTTCTGCTCTTGTGAAGTGAAAATAGCACAATCTCTGCAAATGTGCACAGCACAGCTGAGAAAGTCATTAGAAAGACAGAACTGCAACCAGCAAAAACTGAGGAGCTTTTCCTTTAATATATGAAATGAAGCTGCCTCAACACAAAAAAATATCAAACTACTGCCCAGATGAACCAAAAGCCATATAGGACTCCACAGGTATGTAAATAGGTAGAAAGAGTCTATCATTTTTATGGGCCAAACATAAACCCGTAAGTCATATATTCTTCAGACCTAGGGTCTATGCCACTGACCACCACGCAATAAGAAATAAATTGTACCTAAAAGGAAGTATAATTAAGTCCACCACTAATTTCTGTATTAACTTCATTCAGACAAGTGCTGTGTAGAGTGCAGCTTGAAATACCTGGCATATGCAGGCAATCTAGCACAACTGAATGTATGGTGCTTCATTGAAGACTACTGTCAGACTCCCATGTATCGGCATAAAGGTTGAGAAAGACTTGCTCAACATTTGCTTTGGCTTCATAGGATCCATACAGAAGCATGTGTTGATATGAGAACCTGCCAAATGCGTAATCTGAGTAGTTTAGAAAAAGCCCTTTCTAAATTTCAGTCATCTCAATCTCATTGAGTTGTGCTTTGGATTTCAGGTTGGAGTGATATATCTGTTTGTGTCTTAAATGGACAGATGCACAAGAATACACTTTCCTGGCCTTCTCCCATTCTGTCTATGGAAGATGGATAGAAAGAGGGCAGAACAAATTATGCACCATGAGTGGGCTTTGCCCAGAGGTATAACCTAATATAAAATCATGGAATTGTAACCTGGAAGAGCTTTGTCATCTAGTCCTTCTCCCTGCTCTGCAGCAAGATCAATTTGTGCTTCTACAAATTCTTCTAAAATCCTTCAACTTCCCTAAGAAATCTATGTCAGTGCTTTATTACCACTATCATTAAAAAACGTTTCTGAAAACCTGAGGCTTCCTTGACCAACTGTCTTTTGTTGTTCTATCCACCATGAATTGAAGAAAAATAGATCCCCTCCCTCTTTACATCAGCCATTTATGTACTTGAAAACTAATACCAGTTACCTTTTACAGTTGGATAAAGAACTATCTTTCTGCTTTTGCTTCAGAAAAAGGAACAACACTATTGGCAGAGTCCCTTTCAAGTTACTGAGTTATAAATCTCCACTAGTACTCTGAACATTCAGTTGCCTTCTCCTTGTCTTACCCTACAGCACAGTCCATCAGCTCAAGACCACAAAGATCTCTACAAATCTTACTTGTCCAATTGAATCCCACATAGGATGCAGGAGGCCTTGCTGGGAGAGAAGGATTTGACACCTCTCAGGCCCGAGAAGCAAATTCACCATTATACTTTGCTGAGTTTGATACCAGTGGAGACAAAGCTGTTTAAGGTACTACAACTTTGATCCCTACTGTTTCAGCTGTTCCCTCACTTGCCTGCCAAAGTGTAAGGTTTTCAGAAACAAAGTGCTGGAAAATTTCTGGTGTCCGGGACATAGGCTATATATACTCCAGAATTCTGTTGTCTGCTGCAAATGAATTGGACATGTATGAACTGACAGATCCTCCCTCTTCTCTTAGATATAAAAGGTCACATACCACAGTCCTTGTCAAGATCCTGGAGGCCAGTCTCAGGTCTATGCTACTGTATAGTGTAAAGGCCACAGAGAAGATAAAATGTGGATAGCTGAGAAACACCTTCTCACTTCCTTCTCAGACACGCCAATCACTGCATGTTGCAGCTTCATTCTAGCAGAACTAACTTTAATAAGGAAGAGACTTATGTTAACAATTCTTCTCTTTCAATAGTGCATTTATGTTGAAAAGAAGTTAGAAATGCTCGAAGTACGGATTATTTTTTTTTTATGTAGGTATGAAACATAAGTAGAATGCTCAAAAATACCACAGACCCCAAAAATCAGAAATGAGAAACAGGAATGCAGTGATTGACAGTAGATCTGGCCCATAACTTCAGCTGAAAAGGCATGCAAATTTGTGAGGACCAAACCACAGTGTCTCAAGAGAAGTCCAAATCCACATTTTCAGGCTAGCTACTCTGTTCTAATACGTCAATGGTTTTTGAAATACTTCAAAACTCTTAACGCGAGTTCTTCTAAACCTCAGAATTATTGAAATAGACACCTATTTTTTTTTTAGACCCACACCAGAGTAATGAAGAGTTAACATTTAAAGGTTTAAGCATTTAACTAAGTAATCAGGAGGACACTGGTATTCCTGAACCGAGAGAAAATTTAAGGCATGGATTATCAAAATAAAATAAAAATAACAGTAATCTTGCTGAAATAAAAAAGCATGGTTTCTCTCCAGTGATCCTTAAACAGCAGAGCATTTGAGTGCAAAAGAAGGGAAGCCAGCACTTGGTTTGTAGTGCATTAGTGCTCTATCACCTCTGCTGCCAAAGTGAACCATTACTTACTAAAAGTGCTCTCTAGATGGGCCCTTCTGGGACAGTGTACCCATCACTTTCTGAAGGGTAGTTTGGAGAATTCTTCCTTTTTTGTTGGACAGTCCCCTGGGTTTCCAAACCTCATGCATTATGGATAGGATTTTAATGGAGAGTGGCTGCCTAAACACTGCTTGCTGAGCCTCTCAGCTCAAGATAGCCACTGCTGCTCTGTGCTTCCTGCTTCTCTTTCCATCTTGTGTATGCCAATAGACTCAAATTTTATTTCTGATCTATGTGCATGAACCCCATTAAAACCCAATTCTGCTTATTACCAACAGCTTTCTTTAAATGAAACTACTTTCCCTGTAAGGGTTCTCCCAGATCCAGAGGCAAATTAATTTGCAATTAACTGATATGTCGCTAGCCCATGCCACATGGACAGGTCCCCCCACTTGATACGGACAGAGAGCCTCCAGCCCACTGTCACCTCCTTGGCGTTTTGCAACCTGCCACTGTGCTGTCCATCTTTGCCTTGCCTGATCAAAAGTGATGATTCTTGTATATAAATGCCCTCAAATTACATCTCTCTACTGTAACACAATACCACAATATACTTTGTAGTACTGGCCACACAGGCATTAGCTCTAATAGTTAGTGGTCTCTGCAAATGCACCAATGATTTAACTTTAGACAGAAAAGAAACTTGCTTATAAAATATTTGTCAGTATCAATAGGCAATTAATACCCAATAACCACTTAATGAAGACACTCTCAGATTATAATGAAGCTTTGTAACTATGTCCTAATCTTCTATAGCTAAGAAACATGATTTATTTTATGAAGGTTATGGAACCTCACTGTTGTTACAGATATAGAGGAATGTGAATGGGTTCGTGTCTTCTCTTACAGAAAAGAAAGGGGCAAAAGAGAAATATTTTCCTTCCAGAACATGAATCATCTCAGTTTTCTATGACTCCTTGGAAAAGAAAAGAAATAGCTTCAAGAGAGTGCAGTGAGGTTCTCTACTTCACATCTTCTCCTGGTGATGATTATAGCTGTTAAAAACAGAAGGCTGTTGTTTTGAAAATTATGTCAGTGTAGCTTGGTAATAGACAACAAAATTGTCTACCCTCCATGAACACAGGATGTACTCCTTTCCCCTTGCTGCTTAGCCACCCCTGCTCTTTACTGCAAGTGGATATGAAAGCTCTTTCTATTAAAAGGCTGCACACTTTTACAAACAAGTGGAAACAGAAGGTACTTCAGATTGGAGAAGACTGTACCATTTTGAAATCAGGCAGTCTGAGTAATAGTTGAACTCTTAATACGTTGATGCTGAGGTTGTTTCAAGAGACAATGACTGACGCAGACATGAACATTTCTCTCCCCAAAAAGCCTCTGTTGGGAGACGGCTGACTCCCTATTGAAGCTGGAAGAACCAGGGGCTTCATAAAATGTTCTCAGATGGAAGTGGTTGTGCTGACTTATTACCTGCTGATGGGTATATTTTATCTCTAATATTCTTGGCACAGTATAGTATGTACAAAAAATCATAATGTGATGTCTTCCTTCTCCTCCTGAGTTCTCACCTGAAGGTTTCTGCATGGAGGGATTTCCCTTTTAGCCATCCCCATGTAAGGCCAACAGTAGAAACACTTCAGGCTGTAACAGAGAAGTGATACCCAGCCTTCCCTGAGCTGCTCTGGTTTGATTGTCTGGAACCTATCCATGACAAAGGAACAGAGTCAGACTAAAATGACTAGGAAGCCACAATAGAGATATAGGAAGTAATGAAAACTAATTTTGTAGCTAGAAATAGTGAACTCTTTGGAGCAAGAATATGTCTGGCTATTTTAAGAACTGTGGCAGGCCTTTATTGAGCTATATAAATGAATAGCACTTATACATACAGCAGCTAACAATAAATACAATGGTATTTTATAAAGTACACATATAAAATGGTAGCATGATAAACTGTAAAAACAGAAAATAAATCATATTTTTCATTTTTCCCTGGCCCCCTCACCTATGTTCTGTACACTAACCCTCTTCTCCGAGGATTTATCCTATTCCAGACTCCAGAAACAGTCTAAAAAACAGTTGCTACTTGAAATATAGAATGGGGAAAAGTGCCAGAAGACTGTTTTCCTTTCCTTTCTCTTTCTCTAGTTACACAGGTCCAAAGTGCAAGATGGATAGTAGCCATTCTTGCATTAATGTTAAGTTTAAAGGTCTACTGCTTTAATCCTCAAGGGCTGGATATGCATGCTGTAAAAAACTGTCCTACTGCTGACAAGTCCAGGGAAAGGCATAATTCCTGAGAACGGAGAAACAAAGCAGTCACAGAGCACTTCATTTTAGCCACTGGTGCTAGCTGAACAAAACTTCCTGCTCACATAATGATTGAGAAACTCAGGAATCCTGCTTTTTTCCACCTATGAACAACTCTAGTTTTATGTGTGGCTGCAGCCTCTGGGCATCAGCAAAGTTCATCTGAGTTCAAAAGAGGGTAGGAAGCCATATTTGCTTTGGGGAAATCCTGAGTAAAAATAACATGCTTGTGCTCAGTAACACATGCACAGTGAGCTTACCATATCTGCAATGTGTAAGATCTCTGTAGCTTGCTTGCAGCGCACTCACTGTACTAACTGCTGGACTGCTCGAAATCCAAGCAAATGGATAAAATCCTCAAATCAAATACCATCCAAATAATATAGTTTTGGAGGGGGGCGGGGGGGGAAGACATAGCCAAGATGACACACCTAGGTGGCTGGCTGTCTTAAGGTGAGGAGGCAATATTAGTTACTACTTAGCTTAGGCAAGGTCAAATACAGGAACGCAATTTTCCTTAGAGCAACAGAATTTCTCTTTCCCTTCACTGGCCACCACTGTTTCTTTCCTAAAGCTTTCAGTACTTTAAGACTTATGTCCTCAAGGATATGTATATAGACTTACTGCTGTAATAATGTACCTCCCTGGGTAGGTGTTTTTACATTGGAACAAGTGTATGCATATGGTTAAGATATGCTGGGGTAGCCAGAGCACTGGAATTGCACCTCTGTGGGTAGGTAGGTCAATAGAAATTTCTATGTGGACAAGGCCAGGAAGATCAGCTCCATCACCCAGCCTAACAAAAACACAGGTAACTCACTCTTCTCTTTAGATCTGGTAGCAAAGGCAGTCTGTCAGCGTTAACTTCTTTTTAAAAGTCTTAAGGAGCATAATGTCCTCCTGGTCTACAGCCGTGACCAGCAACAACACAGTCAACCAATTTCTAATGAACTCTAAAATACTGGTTTCCAGATCTGATTAATTTTTAGACATCATCCTTATGATCAAACACAAAGGCAGTTTTGAAAGCATGTAAATGAAGATACTTTTTAACACCTCTGTGTGTTATTATTCCCTGGCACGATGGGTGGGTGACATTGGAATGAAGAGGTTGACAGAATAAAAGAGTTGGACAGCAGTTTGCAATGGCTTGGGAAGTTCCGTAGGCACAAAAGGCAAACAGTAATGTCAAGCAGATGGCTAAAAGCAGGAACCAAAGCACAGAGTGGAAAAAAAGAAGCTGCTTGAGCAACACACACACACACAATTTACAAGGCCTCACTGGCAAACCAGGACAATGAGTCTTTTGTACAAGGGAAATAAATTATACAACATAGAGCCATATCACTCTGCACACTAAACTGCATTAAATGAATTGGCTGATTAATAAATCAGATATTGAGAGCTACTAAAAAACTGTCAAGGAACTCTTACTGCTGTATCCTTCATATGCACACATAAATGATGTACTATTGTTTTAAATGGTCAGAATCATATCTTATCACGTGAACATCATAAGCCCTTTATAGCAAAGAGCCAGTGCAGTCTTTTTTTAGCCCAAATGTTAAGAGCCTTTGCTTTTGGAACAGAACAGTTCAGATTCTATCTCCAGTTAACCACAAAGCCCCAAGTGACTATAAAATGCAGTAGTGACATCTGTACAGTTTCAGAGGACACAGATTGTTTCCATATTCTAATTACTACATCTCATTACAATGAAGAAAAATCACTTCTTTTTTTGAATCACAGATGTGAAAGGAAGATCTTGTGGTTAAAGTAAAGGATTCACAGAATCCAGAGGCCTAGACTTTTTTCTCCTTCCAACTATATCGTAGGCTTCCAGTGCAGTAACACTCTCTTCACTTAGTCTTGGAAGACTTAACAACTCTGTGTTCATAAAGCAATTTGAGGTCCTAATTTAAGTGCCTCATACTGTCAGAAAATACATAAAATATCTTACAAGCAAAGATTTTATTATCACAGATCAGAAAGTTTGAAAAGAGGAGACACTAAATTTATTCTGTATGGCTGATTTTTTGTGTTAACTTTATTTTTTGAACACTAGACAATTAGGGGATACTATACAGTATTTGAATTTCCAAAAATACAATCCTTGATTTAATCATGGTTATATGAAAAAAGTCTGTTCAAGATAATATTCAATTCATGCAGTTCTGCTGACCTTCCAGCCTTTCTAAGGCATCCAGGAAGCATGTAAATTACAAACATTGGTTCAGCCAGAGAAGAAATGCCACTGGTATGATCAGCCACACCATGATGGGTTTTTCAGCCTAGTGCCACATACTACTGATGTTATTGTATTTAAATATAACCCAGCAATAAACTGAGTGCCTTGTATTGACAGGAATCTGTCATTCTTCACCAACATTTATAGACTGCAGCATCTTCTTTGGAAACACTGAGTTTCATGTGAATACTTGGGCAACAGCTGGCATGATACGGCACGCATACTTGTGTCCAAAAATATGCACTCTGGGTGCGGTACAAGGAACAAGGTCAAGGGACATGTGCCTTCAAGCCTAGGTACTAGCTGGAAAGTACTCTTACAGTGCAGGTGTACCTACCTGGTGAGACCCACTGGGGTAGCACTCTTTTAAAAGGGTTTTCCATACCACATGACTTTGGAAGTCACTGACTGACTACCAAGTTGTTAATGAGATGTACTTAGATAGAGATTTTTAAAGGCACAAAAAATCACTGGGTTTGAATCTCCCACTGAACCTCTAGAGACAGAACACCTAAAATGCTACAAAAAAAAAACTTTTTGTGATTTTTTGCAAAATGTAAGCAGAGGACATTCCATACACACTCTTTTTAAACGTGTCCCATATAACAAAGGAGTTCTGCAGACCGAAGCAGAACCTGTGACCCACCATCTGGAAATGTAGGTATTTCCCTGTTCCAAAAATTCAGACTCATTGTGTCTTGGTGGGGGATCTCCAAAGTGTGAGTCACCCTATCTGAGCTGCCACTTTTGGCCTAAGTAACTTGCCTAACTTGTTTTTGTCAGCAACAGATGCAAAAATCAGAACTCTGGGGTTTCAGTCCATATTCAAGCTACAGTTATCCATTCGGTCTCTCAAATTGAGCTTGCATTGACATTTTGCAACACACAGTGTTAAAAGCAAGTGAATGATATTATGGCGGTGACAGCAGATCTTTGCAACCTGAACTCTCTAGTATAAACAAAAAGCAGAAATGAATCCCCTGTCTCCTGAGCATTAGTAGTTCCTGAAAAGAGCAAAGGCAGAATTGCTTTGCTCATGGTCAAAAATGAATACTGTAAGGAAGGGACTGGAGGGCATTTTAGATTTCATGTGAAAGAAAAAAAGCACAAATTGACTTTTTATAAAGGTCAAGTGAAAAACTGGATATCTTAAGGCTGCAGACAATTTCTACTCTGTGTTCAGTTCTGTTTACATTTTAAAAAAGAGGTGAAAAATATTGTCATGTCCATCTTAGCAGATGATCTGGCTTGGGACAAAGGAAAGAAAAAAAATAAAAAGACCATATTTGCAAGGAGGTCTAGAATTGCAAATAATGCTGTTTATAGTAATGTTTCTCAATGGAAGCTATTATGTTACCTTTTCATAACCCACTACAACAGTAACAAAATCTATCCAGTTTGGTTTGTACATAACTTGAAGGTTCCAGTATTTGCCACAGGTTTGTGAATTAATTGGTAATATGCTGAAACAGGTATTTAAGATATATAATTCATCCTCTAGGCTAAAAATACATAAAGCAACAAATAACACCCATACTGAAAATTATATTTTACATTCCTTTCACATGGACTAAACTGTGTCCCATGTGAACTGACTGAACAGCTTTGCAGCAATTAAAAAAAAAAAAAAAGAAGAAACAATCCTGAGTCTGATGTTTTAACCTGAATCAGGTTTAATCATTATGCACCGTGTGACTTTCATCCTACAGTGTGCTTTGTTCACGCCATTGCTAGATTCATTGCTGCCTCACTACACTGTGGTTCACCTCCTACATGCGAGACAAACATAAAGACCAAGGACACCACAGCCTCTGGAAAAGGAAGCAAGAGGGCAGCCCCGGGGAAAGAGCAGCAACACTAATGGAAACAACAAAAATCTGCCTGATCAGAAACACACAAACAAAAAAAAGCTTTTGCTGCTTCCTTCCCTACAGCCTCTCAGTCCTTTCCTCTCCCAGCCACAGATACTGCAAATTTTCTGTGTTCACTCAGGAAGGGGGTTACTCCCTTTCCAGAGATCACAAGCATATTTCACACAGGGCTGAACAAGCTCTTCAGAATTGAAGCCACTGCCCGCAAATGTTCATCTCCCTCCATCTGTACACAAGCCCTTCCTTCCAGCCCCCTTTAAATTTTCTAGTCAGGGAGATTAGGGTTGTTGGGTCTTCAATCTCCGCCTCACAGTTTCACATACAAACCTTGGCTTCAATATTTGGATACATTTCCTGCCTTTTTTTTTTTTTTAAATACTCTTTTGAAGCCAAGTTGCTGAGTGAATCGTAAAGGGAGAGAATTCCAAGAGTGTTAGCTTCTCTGCTGTTCCCAGGGCAGGTCTGGGCCAAAATAAACCCCCACTGTGCCAGCAGCAGTTACTTATTCAAACACCAGGCATCACAGCACTCTGCAGCTTCCCAGTCCAAACCATGTCCCATTTCCCTTAATAGATAAAGCCTCCTTAGAGATTTCTCACTTTGTCTCCAACTGCACCCCTTCCCATGTTTTCCTTGACTCACAAAATAACTATCAGAAAAGAAAATGGTGAGAAGGTAAATACTCTGTCAGATCCAGGAGGTCTCTGCCCAGAACACATCCTGCTTCACTAACAAGCTTTTCCATTCCCACCCTCATGTCTACTTCTTAAGAGAGGATTTGTTCCCAGTTTCAGAAACTAGTGGTTTACATTGTGCCTTCCCCTCCACCACTTCTGTTCACATAGAGAACTTGGATGCCCAAATCAAATTCCTGCTAAAGAATTCCAGCAACAAATGGCCACTGCTTCAGGATTTCGGTTAGACAGGACCAAAATTTGACATCTGGACAAAGAAGTCTCAGTAAGAGACAGATCACCAAAGGCAGTCATTACACAAAAAAAATGGAATTATTTTTACCTTCTGGAAAGATTCCTTATCTTAAAGCTTAAGCCACAGTAAGAAACCTGTTTCAACCGCTATTTGAACAAGTTAAAAAATACTCCACCTTTTAAAGATTTTGATATAATTTTCTTAAAAAATTCACAGTATCTTTAAGAATTTTTACCCTGTTTACTTTATTCTTCTACCCAGTTTAGGTAAATTTGCACCACTTGTATTCACATTCATTTAACATAAGCATTTATACCACAAATTCTGGTGACAGAATGTTTGCAGAGAGTAAATTTCAAACGTTGATGGGCAAAAGCCTGTAGGGTAAATGTCTGAACAAACACAAACAATACAGTGACAATTACAGTTTGGGTGATTGTCAAATAATGGCATAAAACTGTCCATAAGCAAGTCTGAGAAATCCAAAATATCACAAATTCGGAAAAAAAAAAAAAGAAAAAAAGTCTGATCATTCATACTACATAGACAACAAGTTAAACAAAGGCAACTGCGTATACTAAGGGAGCTTAAGAGCTTATAAGGCTCCCATAGTTGCCTAGTCCTCTTCAGTACAGAGGGTGAGGAAGCCCCACACTCTAATTTGCATGAGGCATGCTTGTAAATATTCAGGAAAATACCACTTTCCAATCTACCCAGAGACACTATTTCCCTGTATTTTTTTTTCAACATGTCTTCATGCTCTTTTTCAAGACCAGTAATTTCCTCCCTGGAAAGGCTGGTCTGAGAAACAAAAGAGCCAAAATGCTCTAGACCCCCATCCCCCTTCCTTAGGAAAGAACCAGCATTCAGATTACTTTGATTCTGAAACAGCATCACTGCAAACCACAGGCTTTTACAACATCAACGCATGACAAAAAGCATTCCCTGCATCATGATCATAAAAAACTGATACTGTTTTTGACCATTCAATCATGGACCAAAGCGTCTCAGCCTGAACAAGAAGGCAAAGCTGTTGAGTCCTCATTTTCTCACACATATACACACACATGCACTTTTTTGTAAATGGCTCTGCTCTAACCGCAGTTCCTCCTTTAAGCTTTCCCCTGTATTTCTTAGGAGCCTAGCTCTGAATACCAGCCACTGCAGCAAACCCTCCAGCTCTCAACGGCAGTAATAGTAGAAAGGACTTTTTCATTCAATAAAATTTTTAACAAGTCACAAAAAGGTAATTAGCCTTCTGTATCTGTGGGTTTTTCTCATGGTTGCAGTCCCCTCTCACTTCCACCGTGATCCCTTTTTCTATTACCCCTCTTCTCTATTTCTCTATGAATCTGACTTTTCATTTTCCTTGTTCATGTTCCAGCTCTCCCTCTCTGTCTCACAGTGGTGCTGGAACATGCAGCAGGAATATGATGGATGATCAACTGTCACAGCTTGTTTATTATAATTCAGACAATCAATTACACATACCTAATGCTGGTTGTCCCGCTGGAAATTTACATGCTCGGCACAAACCAATGTGAAAATGGAATCTCATTTGCCAAATGTCTTTCCATGGGTACAGCATGATGATTACAGTCTGGTTGTTTCAACAGTTGTGTATGTCTGACAATGTCATCACTTACTGCTTGCCACAGGTCACATTGCTCTAAGGCATTATTTATTGTGTTATGCAGGGTAAGGCTTTCAGAGGACAACGATGTTGCTAAAGCCACTACGCTCAAGGCAGGCGGGCAAGGTAGATCACACAGCAGGCACACAGTTCCAGCACCTATCACCTGCCTTTGTTTCCACTGGTGTGAATCCTTGTACCTTCTCCACCTTTTCTTTTATGTATGACTGCCTTGTATTAAAGGGCTGGTGAGCTCTTTCACTGACAGGCAGGGCTCTGGCAGAGGGAAATGTTATTCATGCAGTTAAAACAATCCCAGGACAGCCAGTGCGTTAATAAGAAGCAAAGGATTGCAGAAAAACGAGACAACAGGGAAAGCAAAAAGGGCTTTTAAGTGTTTAACTAAAATGCTATGCAGCAGTAGGTGCTGAACCTTCTGGGAAAGGGTTAAGTGCATTTTATTGACTAACTGAGTGGTAGGATTCATTCTTGCATCAAGGAAGAAAGGAGGTGGGAGATCCTACAGAAAAGAGTATATAGAGTATGTATCCAAATCCAAACACTGGCTTTGATCTGAAGTAGCCAGAACTTCAGGAAAAGGAAGGATGACTTAAATTTCACATTAACTGCATTTATGAACAGGTTTAAGAATGCAGAAGTTTCTGTAAATGTAGGTTTTAGAAATCCTATACGCAGGATGCTTCAACATGACCAGTGATGCACACATACACATGCAAACTTATATAAGATGTAAAGGAAGTCTCCTCTCCTTAACAGGGTAGAAAGGCAGAGAAAGGAAGATACCTTTCTTGACTAGGAGCCAAGTTTCTAACACCTTCCTGTTAATTGAAGAGAAGAACACAAGAATAGTCCCATTAAATCATCTTGCTGACTTAAGACTTGCCATTCTCTCACACAGAAGTCAGCTGCTTCCCTCCATGTCTTTCTGCTCAACCCAGACAGACTGGTTTGGTTTTTGTACCTAAATTGCCTGTGCTATAAAGCACCCACAAACTAGTCATTCCTGGAAGACTCAGGTTGAAGATGGAGAGTAAACTTGACTGATTTTCTAAACTGCAGTCTCAGCTGTGGAGGTGTTGAACTTTTTCTATATAGTAGTTAAGCAGTCAAATTAACTACTTAGTTAAAATTATTTTTAAGTATGCAACATCTAAATGGTTAATCTAAAAATCTATGCTAATATTTTTGTACTCACAATCTGCAGAAAAGCCATGACATTTATAACATATGAAACAAAACCCTAGACAAGTTTCTACTCCTTCAATAAACAAGACTAAGCTTAAAGGATGGCCTGTTGTTCAGAGCATTACTTTATCAAGGTGGATGACAACCAGTGAGTCTTCTCAGACAGTGAGATGGTGTAGTACTTATGACACTTTTTAAGAACTTAAGAGCCACCTACCAGTCCTGTGTGCACATGAGGTCAGAGAAGAGGCTCTTTATTCTTCCTCACAAAATAAGGGCAAAAGAAAGTGTTCAGCTTTCAGATGAGACCTTGTTCCCTGTGTTAACAGATGTATGAGATGCAGATGCCTGTGACAGCAGAGGACTAGAGCAGACGAATCCAGAAGACCCCCTGAAACCTTTGTTCTTAATACCATTAGTATGTCCATGGGACAGGGTTCAGCAAGTGTAGCAGATCATATTGGTTATTTATTCATACATTAAAATCTCTGTCTTAGCAGCACTGTGAGAAGTAATATTGGTTGCAAATTCCACTGAGTCGACCCAAATCACGACAAAGCACTCTCGCTCTGCACACACACACACACAGAGAGAAGCATACACACACATATGGACTGACTACAGTGGTTTTGCTTTTGAATAACCTTTTTTTCAACAGAGGATCAGCACACTTAGTACTAAGGCTACATGTGCATCTCATTTCACAAATGATATGAGAGCATGTGAAAGGGCTCAAGTCCTTCTTAGCTAGCAAAAGGCTTCCTGTGCTCCTGTAAGTTCTGTATGAGTTGGCATTAAAAAAATCTGCTGAGAGGGTAGGAAGGAAATGGAGCAATCAAGTGTGTAAGGAGTCACTGCTACCCACAGAGGTAGATGTTATTCTGAAGCTGCCTGAAGTGAATCATATTGAACCCTCAACTTCTTTTTCCGCCCCCATCCCCCGCTCCTGTCTTCAGAAAGATGCATTTGTTACAAACAGAAAAAGAAGTAAACAAATATTAGCTCTTATTGCTGTGAAATCCTGATTGTATCAGACAGCCTGGGATGAGGGATGCCGTATCTGATGCCTTATATGTGGGATATGAAGCTGAAGCTTTCCAAGGGAGCACTGTGTCATGACCACTATCTGACTTGTTATAATAGCAGGGCTGTGAGGATCAAAAGAGCTGTCTTCAGGCACTTAGTGAAGTAAGATCTCAAGATGGACTCTTAGTGAGGATACAGTACTTCCCAAGCCCGGTGCTAACTGCAGACTGGCTTGAACAACTGCAAGACTACACAACTGGGCTGCTGTCTTAGGCAGCCAGCCCTGATGACTCCTGTGCCTGGTTCTGAGGCAAGACTAGGGAAGACACTCAACAGTTTCAGTGCTTGCATTAGGACACACAATGATGCTTCTATGTCAGATTCATAATTCAGCCTGTTCTGCCTAGAATGGGAAGTACACCTTGCCTCTGCAACAGGCAGAATACCTAAAACCAAACAGCTACATAGGTCAGGGAAGGCTTGTGTGCTCCCAAGGGAGAAAAAGAGTTTTCTCACTCTTCTCCATCAACTACAAGCTTGGGAGCTACATAGGTCAGGGAAGGCTTGTGTGCTCCCAAGGGAGAAGAAGAGTTTTCTCACTCTTCTCCATCAACTACAAGCTTGGGAGCTGCCCCAAGACTCAATTCCAAACAAGGGTGCTACCAGAAAATCTAGTCAATTAAAGAACTTTTTCCTCCTAAACAGGCAAATGAGAAAACATCCTGTGAAACAGTCAAATGCTCACGCTTACAAGGGACGTTCCTTTCCTGCTGCCCCCAACAACCTCACTGCAACTGGAATTTTAGTTTGCTTATTACAGTGGACTCAAATTACACCAGACGTTTAATTCCTCCTCACTCTAACTGGTATTTTGCTGTTCATGCAATTCCCACTGTGTTTTACAAAACAGATTTGTTTTACATTGGTTTTATTACTTACTTGCAGCATAGTAGTACTGAAAAGTTCTCCGTCAACTCAGTTTTTGACTGTTAGACACTATACAACCACATGAAGATGGATCACTTTATAACAAAGAATTACAGTCAAAACAGACAATGCAGACAAAGGGCTGAAAACTGAGAGAGGCAGGGAGAGTTTATTTGTCCAAGGTCAAAAGCAGAACTGGTAATATTCTTACTCTGTTACTCAAACCACTAGGCAAAAGTGTCTTCCTAGCCTCCTCTCACCAGTTCCTATCCACTCTCTAAAATCCCCCCAACTGCAGTGTGTAAACATCCTACAAATCAGTAACACATGTGGAAAGGTCAAATGCTACCCCATGCAAAGGCTATGATGAACCTGTCTGGAAAAAGTGACTCAAGATACTTAGGAGACATTGCATATTGTCATAGGACTGAAGTATAAAAATGGCTCAGTTTGTTCTGAAAGGTTAACCTGGCAAGCACTGAATGTCTCCACTCCTATTGAAAGAGGCTCTCTTTCCCTACAGCACCTTGTATCAGGTCCTTTCTACATGATTGAGTACTTTTACAGACATTAACAACTTACACACACAATATATTTTTGAAATAAAGACCATGTATTTGTTCCTTCTTTGTGGGCATAATCCCCAAAGCAAATGATTCATGTCACTTAGAGCTAAACACCTCTATCCATGCAAACAAGCATCTTTCTCTTCGCTGGTTGTGAGGTAGAGGATAGGACCCACCGTTTTGCCTGCAGCATTCCTAGTCTTGCTTGAGTGCACTTTTTGACTGTTAAAGGCAGGAGATTTGCTGAGTCAGGCAGCTCCCCCAGCTGCTCACCGGAAACACAGCTGTTATGCAAAAATAACCATGGACTTGCACTTTTTTAGAGAAAACAAAAAGACATTGACTCACAAACTCAACAACAGAATCCTAATGCTATCTGATTAGATGAAATGCTACTTCATGCACTTCTCTTATGCTGGGCCAGAGTCTGTGCTGAGTGCTGTCCTGCTCTTTTTAGGCTGTGTCTGGGTGACGAGACGCTGAGCCTGAGCCATCTCCTCTCCTGATTTTGTTGAACCAAACTGGGAAACCTGAGCTCACTGTTTAATTAGGAAAGGATGGGGGAGGGTGTCATGCAGGTGGACAGCTAATAAACACAGCCCCATACTGCAGCCCATTGCCTGTATGAGGTTATGGAACAATATCAAACCGGTGCTGAAAAAGCTGCTGTTTCTTTGTGCCTGTGTCCACGGCGTCCCCAGTTGTGCGGTGGCACCTGTTCCTCTGAATGTGAGCACAAGCTGTTCCCTCAGCGCTCCAGCACATACGAGTCAGGACTGTCAGATTCAGCAGCTACTTGGATAATACCCCAGCTTCTTAAAGGTCTCCAGCTCCATTGCTGCTGGTTAACTCAGAATCGCCCCGTACAGAAACAGCTCCAAGAAAAGCTTTAGTCTGGGAGAAGGTAAAAAGCACAACACACCAACAGAAAAATGGGGGAAGCTGAGAGCTCATGGGGAAAAAAGGAATTGGCTTATTTAGGTAACGTGTATAAGAATTGCAAGGGTTTGTTGATCTGAATGTGACCCACACCGAGGCTTCCACTACATGACAGCATTTGTCAAGGTACCCTAGGTTCCAAAAAGGGTAGCAATTCACATGGAAATGCACAGCCCTCTGATCTGTCAGCTGGGTGAAGAGGGGGAAGGACAGTGGCTCACTGTGTCTTTCTTTAAAAGCTGATGCAGGTAGTGCACACAGTTTGGTTTCTACATGGCATATGCTGTAGCTGCGCTAAACCCACCGAGCATCTTGGTATCCAGGTAATAGATCCGCGCAAAGACACCACTCAAGCTCTGGGCACAGTGTTCTCTGCCTCCAAATTGGCTGATTAAAGGTCAGTCTTGAACAACCTTAATCTCATTTCACCTCTCCCCAGCCACTGAGAAGTGAGTTGCCCTTTCCCTTACCGTAAGGCCAGGCTGCTACCTGGGGAATTTCATTTCACCGTCCCCATACCTTAATTAATAACAGATTAATTCAGAGAGGCCCAAACTGACAGACAAAAAAACGAATGGTGACAAGCCCCCAAAAGCATCATGTTCATGACCACAGAAATCAAAATGAAGAGGATAATTATAAGTAGGCTAGGGAGGAGGGAGTAGACAGGAGGCAAAAGAAAAAAAAAAGTTACAGTGGTCAGATCCAAAAAAACACAGATAGCAGATAGCAATTTTGCATAATAATCCTGCAAACAACAATGGGTGCCCAGAAATTTGATTTAAAAGCTTTAATATTAATTTAATGGGGAAAATATCTAATACAATTCCCACAGAATTTTTCAATTAAATTAATATGATGTACTTTAATGGATATCTTAAGCAGAAAGCATGATTAACAGAAATACTGCATAAATTACACTTACATATTTTACAAAAACTGGCACACAGCCTTGCCATGCAGGGGACCTTATTCCAAACTCTGGCATCCAGTTGTAATTGTATTTAAAAGAATTTCCCTGCTCAGAGATGAACGATTTCCTCTTGGGATATTTTTATCCTTCCCATAGTCTGGATTAGTAGCAATGTGATTCCAAACAACAAAAAAGAACTGAAGATAGGAATTGTCTTGGGGTGATTTTTTCCTCTGTTCAGACACTGTCTAGGGAAACTGGGTCTGGTCTGTGCATAGGACTTTAGAGTTGCTGTAATGCATCTAATACATTACTGCAGGAGTAATACACCCTTCAGTAGTGGAACACTGGGGTGTCCTGTAGTAACACAAAGCCTAGCAATGTAGCAAGGAAGAATTTTAACTATATACTGCCCATCCCAACCGTAGTCCCAGCACCATATACACAAACTGAGGTTCTAAGGATGGTAGAAATATAATCCCAGCATCCAGCTCATTCCTCTACAGAAGAGTCTTAACTGACTGTGTCCCAAACAAGCCCTGAACTGTAAGGGAAGAAGCTGTTAAGTCAATATCCCATCTCTACTCACATTACAATTTCCCTCCTCAACATCAGTTACCTCCCTGTTATCATCCGTAGCCCACACAATTGCACCCTCATCCTGTACAGCAGCCTTGGTGCCTGACATTTTGGCCAGTTGTATACACTGATGCTTTTAATACAGTGTTGGTGAGGGATTCCTAAAAATCACACCGTATTTCTCGCCCCCCCCCCCCGTTTCTCCACTAGTGCATAGTAGGAAACAACACAGAGCTGTCTAGCTGCAAATATGGCTACACATTACATTTAGTGACTTTTAACTCAGCCGAGAAGTGCAATAGTATATAACGTCTGTCTATGTGCAAGTGTGATGGGGGCATTGCATGCAGTCAGCGTTGATTGCTCAGAAGTAGCTCTACAGTGTGCTGGAAGAATCATTGCTCTTGTGATTTCAGGTGGGTCAACACCGTGTTAGTGAGTGTTGTCATATAACTACATTGAAGGTTTTAAAAAACAGAATGCAGAGATAGGAAGAATTTTGGCGGAAGCTCGAAGTATTAGCTGTTGCACTACAACCACTTTTAGAAGCTGAGTATATCATACATCAGATGAGCTCAACACAGTTGGACCCTTGATCTAATGTTTTTTTTAGATTATACCCACACAGCAAGCTAAATTTTATCATAGAGATACCACACATACATTTCATACTTCCTCCCACATAATCCACAGAGATGTATTCAACAAGCTTTATAAATATTTGAATGAGAAGAGGATCCTGTAAATAAAATAGAACATGGTTTTATTCTCAGCTTATCTACTATACAAGCCTGCTGTCCCTTTGAGCAATTACTAGACATAAATTTTCTGCAGCAGTATCACCTCAGCTTATACTTATTTTTGGAAAACTGTGAGCCTGACTCTTCAATTTCTGAGCAATTAACCCTTCCTGAAGAAAGTGGGAAGTATATGCTCTGAACCTCAGGGCGCCATTCCCTCAAATTAAGCCTTTAAAAATGCTGATATTTTGAATTAGTGGTACTTTTGAGTATTAGAGAAACAATGATCAACTTTCTAATCTGTAATCCCAGTTCAATGAAATTTTACCAATTTCATAGTCATGAATCCTAATAAATATTTCTCAAAAGCACTTTTAAGATTGCTGGACAGCAGGTGTTAGTGAATGCTAGATGTTATTATTTTTCTTGTGAAAATCCTATCAGCAACTCCATGCTGTGATATCTGGAAGAACAGCTTCCAATGAAGAAAAATTGCTTGTCACTCGCTGCCACAAGATCCGAGATAGTTAAAGTTAAGCAGAAGCTATATTGCTGTGTTTTCTATTTCTTTCATAAAACACAAATAAAGTACCCTGTGGAAATATGTGAGCTGAAGTGACAGGCATCTCGTGAATGCTTTTAATTGCTGCCAAAAATAGTATGAAGCTTTCACCAAAGTTAACACAGACAAAATTTCCATGGAAAGCATCAGTTCCATGTGAAAAGAAGTTAGTTTTTCATCAGTTAAAATAAAAACAGCAGTTACACACTTTACCTCTTCTGAAAATTCCAATTTACCTTACAACAGAGAAATATACAAATAATACTGTGCTTATATCAGCAGAGAATGCACCAAGCTCAGAATGCCATCTTATATTGCTATATAGTAACTTCATCCCCCACCACTAGTAGGCAGATTTTAATCATCTTCTTTTCATTATTGTTACAATAGCGCTTAATAATGCCAGTCAAGGGCTAGAATCTCATTTGCTAAACTCAGCAAAAAGACAAAATGCTCCCAGCATGTTCAACAACAGACATCTTTGAAGTCATGCATTCAGAGTTTCTAAAACCTTATACCATTGATAAAAACTTAAGCTGATTTAGCATAAGATTTGCTCCCCAGTTACAAAAAATTAATCTTCCCGCATTATAAATCTGATCAGTAAATGCTCCCTAGGCCAGAGAAGAGGATGTCTCACTGACTGAAGTCCTATACAGTGTAGTGTCAGCCATATACAACTGCTTCAGTCAAAGACGGTAGTACCACTTTGACGGCTCAACTCACCAGTGTTAACAGATCACAGAGTGTATCTCATGCTATAAGAAAACTGTTTTCTGCCTAGCTATCTCACAAAACTTGCCGTCACAATTCTCTTCCTCTCCTCATTTATCATCAGCTCTCAAAGGATGCATTTTTTGATCATTTCCCACTCTTTCCATGAAACAGCAAGAGGTTAAGATACCCAGGTACTCAAGGCACTCATGTGGAAAATTGCCACTGCCTGCTTCAGACCTGTGACCTGACCTAGATCATTAACAGTGCAGCTAAATTCTCCCAACATAAGGGTATTATCATTATCAGACAATATTCTGGGACAGGTCTCTCTTGTTTTAGCTAGAAGGATCTGGACCTGAGGGACTACCCTGCCAGTGTTCCCCAACCACATTTTTGACAAAGAGGACCCATTAATGGATGTTTTCTGAAACAAACCTCTAAAAAAAACCCACCAAAACAAAACCCAACATCCTGACCAGCTAGCTGTAGCCTAAAATTTTTATTTCCTGAACGCTGACAACATCCAGTGAAGTCAATGAATTCACAAGATATACAAGATGTAGGATCAGACTCCCTGTGCTTAGAATTACTATTTTTTTCCAGAATTTTTTATGTAAGTTTTACTTCCCTGGTATCCAGAACAAACATACATCAGCATGAAAAGAACCCATTAATATGGCTAACACTTTCCCCCTAAAACTACCATGATCTCACCACTTGCAAAACCCAAAGGAAATTAAAGCACAGCTCAAGAGGACAGCACTGAAGGATACAACTTAAAACCCAAGAAAGCTGGGAAATTTCTGTGCAAAGGCTGTAAATCTGGACTTGGAAAGGAAAGAAGCTTACAATGACCTGTAACGAAATTATTCCAGTCTGTAACCTGAAAAAAGAAAGTCTGCCGTTCAGCGAACAGGAAATCCCAGAATTTATAGATGACCCTATCACAAAGCAAATTTTTTGGAACAAATCGTTCTTTCCCTAGTGCCTGTTTTCCACTGTTCTCTCTCCTGCACTTTCCCCTATAACACAAGGGCCAGAGCAGCACCGTCTGGCCGTCGCTGGTAGTGGCACTTCTCTGGCCTACACCCACAAACACAAGATGAAGCGAGTAACCCAAAAAGGAACTCTGGAGCCTGAAAGCTTGTCTGGTTTTTTTCAACTGTATCAGTTAGTGTAATAAAAGGTATTACCCTCTCCCTGTTAAACTTGCCTGGTTTTATTCCCATTGATCATTGTAACTAGAGTACAATTACTTTTCTACTAAAAAATAAAGAAGTTTAGAAAAAATTGTGTGTGATGAGCAGAACTTCTGTTCTTAGCCAATGTTGAATTTCACATACTCCTTGTACATATGACAAAGGTGACTGCACCAAGGGGGAAAAAAAAAAGAAAAAGAAAAAGAAAAAACAATTAAAACAACCGTACCAGCTTCCCTACTTTTCTTCTGCTCATTATGTTTCAAAGATTCAAAGGCACTGGCCAGACAGCAGATGTAAAAGAAAAAGGGGGAGCTGTCATCACAGTAACCAAGGTGGTAAGGAAGGAGAAATGCAGCTGGGTGCCAGTCTATCCAGGACAAGAAATGGAGGAGGCACTCATCTGCCCTCTTATTTCCACCACACCCCTTCTCACTCCTTTGGAAGTGAGACACACAAAGTCAGGGAATGCTGGTAAGAGCCACGAAGCTTGTTCCACTCAACCTTTGGTGTCTGTCTCCCTGCTTGAGTGAGATCAGCATCATCCGGAAATTTGCAGGTCAGCTAGAGTAGCATTCCAGCATTGCTAAGTCCCATGTCCCAAAAAAAGCCTGGCTTGGGAACTCCTTCCTCACTAGTTTTATTTCAGCAGCTAGCAGGGCAAAGACATACCACCTGCTGACACAGCAAGCATGGGTCCACACTTGTTTCAAGCAACAGGGTCATACAGCAGAGATCTTCTGTGGTTATCTGCGGTTTTACAAAGAATAGGCATGCCAAGGAGGGCCAAGCTCAGTTGAACCTGAGAGAGCAAAGCACGTGCTCCCAAGGCACAATGTTCACTGTTTCGCATGACCTAAGGATTTAACTCCTAACAATATGAAAAGCATCTATCAGAGAGAATCTTTCTATTCTGTTCCTTTTCTTTCTCTCATCCTATCCCAGGACTGTCTAAAGTAACAAACAGAACTTTAAAAAAAAAATCATTTTTCCTCTGCAGCTATCAAATTGTCTGGATTCCTTTAAAAAACATACCCTGTATATATCTATCCTCAGCAAATTTACTCTGTAGCATAAAGCATTCCCCACAGGAAGTCTGTGAGGCTCAATCACTATGACACAGTCAAGGGAAATTTAGACAGTCAAGGAAAATTTAGACTGATGTTTAAGAAGCCAGGACAAAAAGGCTCAGCCTTCTCAGGATGAAGAAAAGGTGCCTCAGCTAAGTGGGGCTGGCAGACCAGGGCTGAAATACTCTTCAGATATGCAATTACAGTTATCCCTAGGGGTTTTGCTTTTGTGTTGTTGTTTTTTAAAACCCTTCTCCAGAGTCAACAATTTGCCTGAATCACTTCTTATTTATTTCATCTTCATGACTTCTGAAGGCATCTAATGAAGCACTTTGAAGTTTGCCTGAAAACAAAACAGAACCCAAAAAAAAAAAAAAAAAAAAAAAAGGCAACCACCCTGAGATGACATTAAATCTTTCTCTTGAAACTATAATCTTCAGGATTACATCTCATCTTTGTTTTAACACTGTGCTATCTTTGGATTAATGGGCTTTGTCCTTGCTATGTTAAAGTATCTTGGAGACCAAAATCCAAACTATGGCATCTATGATATGCAGGCTTGATTGGGTGCAATCTGAAATTTAAAATTTGAGGTAGGCATTTTGTTATTTCAACTTTTGCTCAGAACAATGCCTTAGCCTAGCTGGTTCTTATAACACTATGGGTGTGATTGTGCATAATTTACAGTGAGGCAAATCTGGAGTCACTCCTGGGTTTTAGCAAAAAGTTTTAAATTTACAGTAGTTTAAGCATAAAATCTGGCCTCACATCTCTTAGCCAAGCCCACATATAAACACTCATAAAACTACAGAAGCAAACACAATTAAAAACATTATTTAGCTTTATTCCCTGACTCCCTCCCTGAATATCCTTCCACAGACACATAGTTTTGATATTATTTTTTATAAAGAAGAAATCAAAGAAGTGGGAAATCTATAGTGATATGGCCAGTCTCTGCTGAGACTGCAGCTTGCCAGATCAATCAGCTTTGTGATTATTGCCATCAGTTGACGAATTTCTTTCTTCATTTTAAGGAAAAAGAAAAAAAAAAAAAAAAAGCAAAGCAGCTTTTCTATTTTTGAAGAAAGCTATCAACATTTTGTTACACAAAAAAAAATTTGAGCTGTCTTGTGATGGGGCCAATTGTGTTGCAAGCTAGATCTTCCTGAAGGGAGCCTGCAGGCTTCAGCCAGTTTATTCAATCATCTGTGCAGAGATTGATAATGTAGATGTGAATAAGAGGCTGGAATTGTCAGCCTGTCTGAACACTGACAGCTACAGACAGATTTTCAAGCAGCTCAGCTCCCACATATAAATGGCCATCACTTAAAAACTGCCTTGCATGTAAGAGCCCATCAGCATGTTTTTTGTTGAGCAATTTTCGAAATCCAGCCACACACACACAGTGAGTATGCAGAGGTAGCCAGCCTGCACGGAGGGAATCCGTTTCAGATTACCACGTGGTATTGTGCCATCAGCACATGTGTTGCAAGAGGAGTTTGGTTTTTTACTCTGTATTTTGTTAAAGCCAAATCCTAGGAAGGAAGTGAGTCTTGGCCCTGATCAACGTGTCCACATGATTGCAAAATATGGGCAGGAACGGGTACAACTTATCTCACTATTTGCCTAAATTTTTCTGTCTGCAACCACACAAAGAAGATAAGATTGCTAATTTTTCTGAGTGTGCCACATGTTCTGCTGTTTTAACTGATGGAAGTTTGATGGAAGCAAGAATAGAGCTGATGGTGGGACACACTCCATGCAGCATCTCAAAGTGTGTCCAGTCTGACACATGGATGAGATTAAATTTGATATAGGTTCCTACAGCTGACACTTCTACCCTTACTTCTACAAAGTAAGAGTTTGAAAGGCTCCTTCTTTGGCAGCACCTTCTCTTCTTTCTGAAGCTTAAGACCAAAATGTCTGGATTGCTGTACAGCACCTCCTAACTAAAAAAAGGGTTCACCTTCAGAATACGTCTCATACACACCTGCCAATTAGTTTGCCAGGAACTGGGAGTTTTAGACAGTGTTGTGTGGTTTTTGTAAGCAGCTTTGAAGTGAGCAGCAGCACACGTAACAAGTGAGTCACATAATGAAGCTTCAGTGCTTGAAGGCAAGGAGGGCACAGCAAGCCACAGCTCTGACATTTTGCCCATACCTCCTGCTACTCACAACAGAACATCACTAACTGAGCAGCTGCTGTTTGAAAGATTTTCGTAACTTCATGATGCACCAACATAATATTTGAGACAGTCAGGACGTAAACAGCACATACCTTTCATTCCCAAAGGCAAATTCAAAAGGACTACCTGCAACCACTATTGATCTTCAAGTTTCTCTCCAAATTGTCAACTCTAAGGAAGCTATATAGCATTGGGAATAAATCTTAATGTAATTAAAATATCTTTCAAAATATATAGGCCATATTACTGAAAAATTGAATAGGAACAAATAAAAAAACCAAAGTAATTGTTTGCAAATGTGCACAAAAGATAAGTTGCTTTATCACAGCTTTTGTCTTACTTGAAAGTAGCATTTTGGGGGAGGAAAGTTCTTTCTTCAAGGCCTTGCTTTTCAAACACACAAATATAGGCTACTAATCCATTATTCTGATGTTGATAAGTAAGAAAACAATCTACGAGCTTTTTGTGTGTTTTGAATAGCTAATTTTACTCCAAAAGTCTGCTAGAGAAGTAGCTATTTCATTTTCACTGCTGTTAGAGCCTGTTCTAAAACACACATACACTGAACTCTCTCAGAAGTTTTATTACTATTTAACCTTAGATTAGAAGGAAGCTTTCTAATGAGTATTTCTGAACTAAAACCATGTATCTGTCTGTTGCATATTTAAAATAGAGCGACTGATAAAAAACACTCATCATACTGCAAAGCAACTTCAGCGACAAGAACAACTGCTCCAGCACTACTAGGAAACTTAGCACAATACTACATTATAATTTGAGAAACCACATAATTATATCCTCCCTATTGGGTAAAGATGTACCCTGAGCCCTACTTAAGTCCAAAGTGGATGACAGAGTCTGGTGACCAAGTCAGTAGGTCTGCTCTCAAGAGGGATGAAAGAGGAAATAGGTAGGTAGTGGACTCGTTTGTTACAGTTGTGAAGTAGCAACATTTAATGATCTATCCTAGTTAGGACCAGCTAAATAGCAGGCTTAGATCCAAGAAACTAAAGCATGCATATTTCAATTGAGTTATTGCTACAAAAAATAAATGGGAACTTTAGAAGCTGACTGTACTGTGGAAGCCCAAGTCAGAGGTAAGACAGAAACTTCTATGAGTGGAGAAGGATGAAAAAACTCCTTTGTATGTTGATTTAAGCTCTAGAAACAGCAGGTATACTGACTTTGAAGCTTAAAAACAGAAAACTGATTGAACTCTATTATGAAGACGTATTATTTTTTCTTTTTTTTCTCTTCTCATCTACCAGTGATGCCTATGCAATTCAATACCTCTACTGCTACTTTGTAAATTTAATGAAGTGGCAAAAGAATCCCAGCTACCAGCCTAAAAAGATCTGGGCAACCAGCAATATCTTCTGTTAATATAAATAAAGCCTAGATCTGCATAAAATCATGGCCTTCAACCATTTTCTCTGGTAAAAGATAAAATTAAGATAGTCTTACTTCCCTCAGAGCCATTTTAATTAAGCAAGAATCCTCAAGGAAAAACGAACAAACTTAGCTCAGTTTGGAGTAGCTTTTTAACTACATAGTGAGCTCCATTGATAGGTGGCTAATCTCATAGAATCACAGAATTATTTAGGTTGCAAAAGACCTTTAAGATCATCAAGTCCAACTGTTAACTCAGGACTGCCAAGTCCATCACTAAACAATGTCCCTAAGCACCACATCTACACATTTTTTAAACGCTTTCAGGGTTGCAATTCCATCACCTCCCTGGGCAGCCTGTTCCAATGCTTGAAATATTATATATCTCCTTATACCTAGTGAGATACTTGCAGAGGGGTTCTTGGTGGCATCACAGCATTGGTCAGAAGAGGTTCTTGAGATCTTGCAAGAGATTTATATAGACCTGAAGTATGTCTTCAAGTCAAAACCCCCACTCAAAGCATCACAAGTCACCTGTTAGCAGAACCCACATTCTTAAATACACTCTTCCTCACGTTTTGTTTTAGTATAGCTGACAGAAGACTCTCAAAGATCTGAATGTACAGCTGCATGGCAACTACAACTTCCTGTTTATACTGAACACAGACAAACTGTGACCAAACATCATCCATATAAAGTACGTATGTACTGCACAGAGACTACTAAAATAAATACAAATGCACACAACAATGACATCCTTAACTCCATGGCATTTGAAACTTAACTTCACTTGCATCTGTATGCTAGTAACTGAGAACTTGCAATTACATTAAACATGAAAAAAGAACATGATGCCTTTCTTCATGCGTTTGTTGGCACTGTCTTTAAGATAACTGGATGCATTTGGTGTTATTTTCACCAACAGCTGAACTGATTTAAGTAAAGAATGACTTCAAACTGATTTAGACAAATGCTGGCAAAAGTCTGTAAGATCTGTTTATTTTGGTTTAGCTAACATGGACTGGGAATACACAGTAAACCAAAGCTAAATATGAGTAAGATCCTCTGAAACTGAAATAAAGTTGTCTGCATTGTGAATGCTTAAGCAAAGCTAGTTTAAAACTCTGCTCCGATTGAATTAGCCTCGCTTTCCCATCTAGACAAGTCCCCTGTTCCAAGGGTGCTTTTTGTTTGTCAGGTGCAAGGTAGTTTTGTGGGTTGGTAAAAATCCTGTTGAGCAGGTCTGAGACAACTGCAGACCACTAGATATTTGAGGAAAAGATCAGTTAAGTACCCAAAGAAAGAAACTAACCTTTGTGTTCTGTTTAAAACATTTTATAAACTGTTGATGAAGCTCTTATCTGGTAAATCTCCAAATCCATGAACTGGCTTGGAAAACAGCAGTGCAGGGGAGGAAGGCATTATAAATCATCTAGAAGAAGAAATATAGACCCTGAGTCCATCTCATTCTTGCTGGGAAGAGCACATACAAGTTTTTCTGGCTACTGAGTAATGCCTTTTTTTTTTTTTTACTTTTCTATAGGTAATCACCACTGTATGTACTATATCAATCTAGTATCACCAGACCAGAGTTGCAAAGGAAGGAGGCAGGGGGCAGAGGGAGAAAGAAAAAAGCTGCCAGCATTGGGCTGCAGCTCAGCCAATGCTTGATTGCAGGTATAAACATTACATGCTGCATCAGCAAAGCTGTAGAGAGTGAGCCATAAACCTCCCAAGAGGGGCTTTACAGGGAAGGCTGACAATGCAAGTTCAGAGTCAGTGTGTTATTTGGAGACATCCTGAGCAACTAAAAATATACATAGTAGCCTTTAGGAAGGAAAAAAAAAAAAAAAGGGAAATACCTTCCTCTTTCCAGTGCAAAGGGGTGGGGAGGAAGGAAGGAAAGAATGCATTACCAAAAAATACATAGAACATCTAGCTTGGGGAAATCCTACGTGTGAGTATGTAAGCAGGTAAGTTGCCTGTGCTGCCAGTCATAAAAGAAAGATCCTGATTCTTGAAATGACCTTAAATGTGGGAAAGAGTGTAGCTGGGGCCTTGCTCTAATCATCATTGTACTATCACCTTTAATAGCTTATCTCTGCTTGAGGAGATCCAGCACTCACATAGCAGCTATTAAAACTAAATTGCTTTCATTAATAGAATTTCCACGTTCCTTCTGTGCATGTATCTCAGTGTCCTTTATAAACAAACACTAAGCTTTACCATAAGAACTGACAGCAGAAAACATATCCCCATTTTATAAGGTGACAGATGCCAGAGACTCACAATGTTGGGGCTAGAACACGTAATCAGGAGTGCTAGCTCCTGTTTCATCATACTAAGTTCATCCCATGAGCTGCCAGTATTTTGCTGAGACCCACAGTTGAATATGTTAGTGGGCAAAAAAGAGCAAAGCAGTTATGAAGTCAAGAACTTCAAAATTACTCTTAAAACTATGGCCACATTTTCAAACAATTCTCCTCTTGGCAGGACCCATTTGGAAAAACTATTAGCAATGGGAAGTTCTGCAAGCAGCCTGTGCATCTCCAAACCTGCCCTATGAGATGGGCTCTATTCCTGATTTGGCATGGGACTAGAAATATTCTATAACAGAAGGAACAACTGGCAGAGTGTTTATTGCTGCTAGTGATGAAGCAGCCAGAGGAAACCCACCTTGTCTTTCAAGATTTCCTTTTAAATCTGCAGGACTGCACCTAGGGATTTGTTTTTAACCTGTCAATGAAATGAAGCTGATCCACAGTCACTGAAACAAACCTGGAATCTGTAAGTCTAACTGTCTATCTAACAAGATACAGATAATGAAAAACAAACTGTTAATTTTCAAAAGAGAAGTATCCATTATGATGAATGTTCTACCATTCATTAAAACAAGAACGGCAGAAGTGGGATCAGCTGGTATTAGTTATAAAGGGTTAAACTGCCTGCAGTGTCAGGTGCCCTTTAGAAAAGCATTTCTAGTTCCATCTGATTAAATAGGAGCTACGTTTTCTAACCTTCTTGCTCTAATGACAATACAGTATGAAGCTGCCCCAAGGAATCATCCTTGTAGAACTGCCCAGTGTTAAGACCTCAATCACTCTGGGAACTCAGGTCAGGGCTCAGAAAAGCTTTTTTTCTTCCTGTTACCTGAATGAGAGGTACTCTGATCAGTAAAGGCAGGGGAATATGTCACAGGTGGCTTTTTATATTCGTTGTGTGTGAATATCTCAGAATGATACTGTGAGAACATACCTTGATTATACATAATGATCAAGTGAGACTATGTAAATTTAGACTAAATTATCTGCATTATTTTAAAAGGCCCTATGATGTAGGATGAAGGTACTGAATAACTAGGCTACAAACATAACCAGCAGAGTTAGTAATAACTGGAGTAAGTAATTCCACTGGGTGGATATTTTGCAATGCCATAACTATTACAGAAAGATGAAATGCAATCTTGATATAAAAGGTAATTTAGAATGTGGCTCGTGTTGTAACATTGCCCTGGAAATAAGTTTAGAGCAGTTCCTAGCACCAGGAGAAGCTGCTGCCTCTGCTGTGCATGTTACAAGACGCTAAATAAATTACTCAGACTTCCAGTTTATCAGCCTTTACCATTAGGATGACATGCATCTCAAAGGCGTTTAAAGAATTAACTCCTTAATGATTATAAAATTATTTGAGAACCCTCTCTAGATAGTGCTGTAGAAGAGCAGACGTAATACTGTAGTCATTATGGCTTTCAATAGATTTTAACTATGATAAGGAAAGCTCCTGCAGGAATGCACTGTAAGGAAACTTAATGCAGCTGTTAGTTCTGGAAGACTGATTTCCAGAACTAAGTCCAGAATGTGCAGAGAGTTGGGTTATGAATAAAAATGACCTTTTACACACATATTCAAGCTTTTACTACTGTAAAACTATGGAGCACCACATATATTTCAAGTGTAAAAGGAGTATTCATGCTCTCAAACAGCAGCGGGCCACTCCATCGATTTCCCAGGCTCAGAAATGAGGCAAAAGGAGTTCTAATAAAGCAAAAAGAAGACTAACTGGCAAGCAAGGCTGAGGAATGACCCTGAATTTAGAGTGCAGAGGTCTTTGCAGAGCAAGACTAGGATGCCTTAGCAGAGGAAGCACATACAATAGCTAGCAAAAGGTGAGAGACCCTCAGTTTCAGAAGCAATAAATCTAATGAAGATCCAAACTGACAATCTGAATATGCATCTATTTTTGCCTTTCTCCTTCCCGCCTGTATAATTTCCTTTGGGAAGATTTCAGTTCTTGTTCACCTCTGTTGTGATTTCCTTGAAGTCTCAGCTGTTCCAGGGAAAGTAAATAGGGTTTAAAATTAATTATCAATTAAAATTAGGTTAATCAGCACCAGGCTTGTCATCTATTATCCTTGTAAGTGAGACAATCCTGTCCTCCTGCAAAACCCCTACAAGGAACAAGGCCAATAAGACCCAGCAACAAAGCTTGTTCCCTCGTGACCTTTGCTATGTTTAGGAAGAACAGCTAAAATAAACTGTAATCCTCAGCCAGGCCAAACACTGTTGAGAATAACTATATTTAACCCTTTTGATGCACTGTGTATGGAATGTGTCTGGACAGCAGAACACATTTATTATCCTATACTGCTTGTTGCCATGTTAGTTATAATATATTCACTGGATGTGGCCTTCCACCATTCTAGCATGGAAGGAATTAACTTCTCCAAAGCCCTTAGCCACTACATCAGAACATGTCATATTCTGGATTTTTTGGTCCTAATGGGATATGCTGGTTTATACAATCATTTACACAGGGCCCTTGTTTCAAATGCCTTCCTCATTTACTGTAGTGATCTACCTATTCACATGAACAGGACTACACCGGCAATCTGCTAGGAAGCCAGAGTCTGAATACACTTACCTGCAATTTTAAACAGTTAGAAAAGCAAGAAATCTCACCGGAGACACATGCAATCTATGAAATGTTACACTTTCCCAGACATACAGGAGATATATAGCATGCCTGAGCTCTGGCCTGTGTAAATGACTTATCTGCCTTTATATAAAAAAAAAAAATCTTTCAAGGAATCACTTAATTTTTACCTATCCGTTTCCATATCTATAAAGTGAAAAATTATGTAGCAAGGTTAAATATATAAAATTAAAAAGAAAATACCTATGAATACGGGATATACCTGCATCTCAGGATTCAGATTTACACATATTTCTATTAACCAGGGGAGACGCACAGGCATGCAACAGGACGCCTTGTGTAGTGCCAGTGCTGCTTCAGAAGCATCCTTGTCTAATAATCCCTATGAGTCCCCAAAGCTTTTCTTAGAATTTTATTGCTTGCCAGAGACATGGAGAAGGAGACTTCCAGAGGCACAAGTGAGAATTGAAATCCTACAGAGTTCAAAAGAGAACATGAGCACTTTGCTCCCCTTTGCATGTTTAAAATCTCCCAGAATCAGTTTTGGACCTTGGACCTTTAGCACTAGATTAGAAAAGAATACTGATGTTTCTTAATCTGGGCACTGCCTGCTCTTCCTTGCATTCAAAACCATCAAACAGACAGAAGGATATGTCCCTCTTTTTTAGCATCTCTTTGACCTCTATTTGCATCTGGTTTTTTCTGTTCCTATTCTAAAACGATTCAAGTAGTGAGTGTGTGCGTGCATGCACTAAACTTTACTCTCAAAATATGTATTTAAAAAAAGACAACACAAACCACAGGAACAATATGTTCCAATCTGCTTCTGCAAGTTGTTAAGGGGGAAGCTCAGCTGTTGCTGCCCTAATGGGCTTTATGCAAAGAGCTTCCTGCCAAGAACTGCCACAGAGCTCCAGCCTTTGCCTTTGCTCAGGCTTGCTGTGGGTCTTGAAATAAATGGAGTTGATCTACATGATCTGGAGAACAGCATACCAGAGGATGCAAAAGCAATAGATTCCAAGACTGGAAAACCTTGATGCTCAGCTACGCAAAAGCGGACTTGGCCCCTATTTGTGAATAGAAGATGCTACAGAGAAGCCCCGAGGATCAGAGTACCAATGGAAAGGGTACACAGCAAATAGGATACACAACAGATATGGAGTCAATTAACAGGATGGGAAAGCAGCAGGTTGTCTAGATTCCTTTAATACAGTCTTTTGACCCTGATGCAAAGACAGAAAAGAAAGAAAGCAAATATTGTTATGGTGAGGCTTCATGTGAGAACCAAGCCTGTGTGAAACCTCACACAAAAACAAGTTTGCCTGCTGCAACTTTTTTCTTTAATGGAAACCTGTGATGTGACATAGGAACCCATATATGACTATTGGAAAACAGCCTTGCCATTTGGCTAGATCTTGTTAAAAGAAAAATCGTATGTAAGAGAAGCCTTGGCATGATAACGTACAGTTATATGGTAGGAAAGAAAAGGATTAGATTTTGCAGGAATTTACAGCAAAGAAATTCTGGAGAGCCCAGAATATTAGCATCAATGGTTTCCCACAGGCAGGCTATTCAACTAACAGGTTTCAGTCTAAGACCAGTCCATGGATAAGTTTTGCCTGGGCCTCAGTGGGACACAAAGTATGTTGTTTCATGAATTTCTGCTGAAGATCCTCTATTTTTACAATTCTTCCACTGAGTAGCTGTTATCACTGCCAGTGGGCCCCACCTGGCTGTCTCACTGGAGCCAGAGCTGTACACTGCTTCTTTGTAGAGCAGGCCTGAGTAAAATTATGTGGCAACGGTTAATTTAGTATCCCTCTTCTAGGAGAACAGCAAGATACGGAAACAGGTCCATATTGGACAGTAGTCTGCTCAATATCAGCAAACAGACATTGCATTCATTATCTTTTGGGCTCCCAAAAGTGGACCTTAAAATCTTCCTTCAGAGGCAGATACATATAACCACCTTCTAAAGATCTCAGCTAACCACCACTGCTCTGGGAAACACAAGGGCTGGAAGGCAGATGTGCACTCTTGGAATCCCACTGTGACTTGGATTTCTGTATCCAGTTACTGTCTCAACAAAGACATTTGTAAAATGAAGCTGTCTTCACCCTCCCCCTTCTCTCTTGCTGCATTACTGGTATCTATTTTTGGTTGCTTTTTTTTTGAGTGCTACACTTAGAACATTTCACTGTGTTCTTTGCCACAGTGCTTGAGACCTGCACTCAGGACGCAGGCAGTGTGCACCTGACTTCTTTTACAGAAAGCTGGAATCAGAAAGGGTTCTCCTTAACTTACGAATTCCAGTCTTTTAAGTCTTAGTAAACTGAGTAAAAGCAGGGGAGAAAACCCCTGCTGTTCTGGATGCTTTTATTTTGAGTGCTCTTTTGTAGATACCATATATTATATTGCTTTATTTACTCTAATCCACATAAAATGCCAACATTCCTACCCACCTATGCATGTGTACATGTACATAGAGCTACTTCCATTGGTATAATACTGAAGATTTAGACTAACAGCTGTTCCTGAACAGAAACAGTCTGTAATACTTCAGTTCCGGTACAATAGCATTTACAGTACAGACTGAATACATGTACTACTATTTTATAAGGCAAATCACACCCTTATTAAATCAGTTTTACCTACAGAAAACCTCCATGCAAACAAAGCCCAAGAAGCAGAATGGAGCTGAGGAACCCCCTGCTTGCCTGCCCCTCCGCCACCCTGGGATTTGCTGCTGGCTGTGACGAGGTGTGGGATGCCCTCTAGTGATGCAACGCTCCCATCTTTAGAAATACATTTTTGCTTCCCACGTGGCTTTTGAGGTCTCTGGACAAAACAACAGCTTGTGGCCTAAGCAAAGCAAAGCAGTTAAAAGCATTAGTGATAATACCACCACATCCTCAGCCTCGGGAAAAAGGCACTACCCACATGTCACTTCGCTGTTGCAAGTCCTGCTTTTCTGACAGGACTGTGTGGACCAGGGCTAGCAGGCTGCAGAAGCAGCCTTACATGGAGCGCCTCTGTCAGAAGCAATATTTCTGTGACTACTTAGCAGGAAAAAGGGAGACTGAGGGAAGGGTGGCCTGAGTTCTCTTAACCTTTGGTTATGGACTGTCTCCAGCAGAATGTCTTGTCTTTTTTTTTTAAGATTTAAAGAATTTAAGGATTTTAAAGAAGGGCCTCTATGGGCCAGAATGGGCCAGAAGAATTAGGTACAGTTAAGAAGGCTGAAGACAATACCACAAGAGAGAGGAAGCAGTGATCCAGCGCTTGAGTGGTCAGTTGGGCACAGACTCTTAACTTCAAATCAGTCTTTAGGGAACGTATGTACACAATGCTGTAATTTCTATTTGTTTATCCTACCTCTAAATTCCATTAGACAGGTGATTGATATTTACACGCACTGAATGTAAAGGACTTGGTTCATGTTGAAACCTATTTTCCTGCTTCTCATGAACCCCATAATCAGACCCTCCACCTAAGCCTGGAAAAGCAGGAGCAATTAGGACAAGCCTCTCATCATTCTGCTGGCACAGAACGCAAGCAACATTGATATATAATGGAAAGCGAGTATGAAGCATACTCCAGAGACTTTTTGCAACATACTGACATCTGTGAGGATGCTGTTGTTTCCCAGTAGTTAAGCAGGTATTCTTCAACAGAAACCCCTAAGGATACTAAGGCACTTCCAAACTGAGCTGCTGTTGTCAGTACCAACTTTAGTAAATCCTAATTTCTTGTAATTGTTAAGGATCACAGGGTACTTGCCATACTGGAAGTGTGGCAAACCGGGCCAAATTAGAGGTAGTGTACCTGTCTTCATTTTCAGCTAAATATTTTCTTTTCAAGAGGTTTTAGAACAGCTTAGAAGTGCCAGGACCAAGGGGGGATGGAGTGTGCCCTTGTATGACTGGATCAGCTCCATCACAATTATTCGATTCCACAAGAGGTCACTAACAATCTGTGCCCTGCGCCTCTGCCAGGATGCAGCAGAGAGGGGCCGCTGTCTACTCTTTGGCACCAGAAGAAGCATCATTATGCCAGACACAAAACAGAAGATCACTTCCTGAAAGGCGAGCTACAGCCAAGTGTCCAGCTGCACTGCCTTCAAAATGTATGAAAAACATGTAGTGTTAGAAAAGCACTGTGGAAGATGGCAATTAAAGCTCATTTTACACACTAACTAGGATTAAGTCAGTTTTAAGATACTACAGCCAAAGGAGGTATGTATGCACAGACTTGCATTGAAATAATTGTCAGAATAAATCAAAACAGGTTTTCGTTAATTTAGTTCAAGGTGTAAGTAGAAAAGCCATTGCTTTTGACAGCACAGTAGAAGAAACAAATTGAACTTGCCTCCAAGTAAGGTAAGTGGTAAATATTTTGATGTGCTCAAGATCCCACTGAACTAGGAGATCTGAAATCCATCAGGCAAACTCTTACATCATACAAATAATAGCAAAAAAACTTAGTGACATTCATCATTTTCTTTTAAAATGTCAAACGAGTGTGCAAGACTGATAGTCCAGCAATGCTGCTGCTGCTGTCAGCAATTCATTTAATCAATGGAGATGTTAATTCTAATAATGTCATGGACTCCACTTAATTTTGATTACATCATTGTTTTTCCTCAGTCAAAATGTGGATGGCTCAGGTTTACAAAGATGTGCTTTGTATTTGATATTATCTTTCTCCATCTTGAATCTTCTCTGCCACTTACACTTTTGCTTAGCTTATATATTATTTGGCTGGGATTTGAAAAGCTAAAGCCCCATCTGCTCTGATATTGAAGATCCAACAGGACATTTAATTTCAAATAGCTACTTGCTCAAAATTCTTGATTAAGATTCTGCCCATGGATAACATTCATAGCATGCTAGTTCCATCATCACCTTCTTCCCCCTAGACATTGGTGCACTTCAGTGACACTATCAAATATGATACACTGCTATTCTTGACACATCTTCTATGCCTGTTCTTTCAGGTCTTTCAGATCTCTACCGTTTACATAGCTTTCTTACTTTAACTCCAATAATCCAAACTAAACTACAGTGCAAGCCAATATGGAAAATAGCTCCAGACCTTGTATAATAAGAAAAAATAAATTATTTGGTATCTTAGCAGTTCAGCAGCTTATATGAAAGCAAATAAAACTGCTCCTCTTTATTTGAAGCATAGCAGGCAATTCCTTTCAGGAGACAAGTTGCAAGTTATAGCTAGTGAAATGATAACTCTTCTTTAAAGGGACAGCACCTCTTTTAGGGCCCTTCCCACCTCGCTCCACCCTCCATGAAATGGATTTTAAAACAGAAGATATAAAAATCCAATAATTTGTCTTGCTTGCATGAGCAAAATTATCCTCCAACATAAACACACAGATGTGTTAAATACAAGTTGAATGTGACCAGAAGGGACGACAAAGAAACAATTTAGAATAAGAGCAAGTGGGAAAATGGGGAACTAGCAAATATAACTTAAAATATCTCCTGTGGTGATTGCAGAGCTTGAAAACCACGTGAATACAGCCAGAATGTTTAGCACCTCTGAAGAAGCAATTTTGTGAAATCCAGGTCTGGCAGTTTTTTAATAGCAGATTGCTGAGTTTTTTAAGTATCAGACCAGTAGTAAAGAGTCTAGTTGTTTTATATAGGAGCAGATTAAGAGCATTTCCACACTTCCTGCTTTTCTTTTAAAGCCAGAAGAATGACAACACTTTCAAAAACAGGTGCTAATGCAACAACCTTCCTAGACTTCACTTGGACTTTAAAATCTATAACTGTTTATGTTAATAATTTCTCAGTTTTTCTGAAGACACATAAAATTTATATGTGATTTCCCAACACACATGAATGTGTGGAAATGGTCCCAAGGCTGAAATTCTATATAATTGCCTTTGCGGCAGAGTTCATCCTTCTTAGTCAGGTACTATAACTAATTTATTACATGTGTCTTATGTCTGAGCTTATCAGCACTTAATTATATCCTAGAGAACTGGATCATCTTTCCTGACAAACTACTGCTCTCTATGTTGCTGTTCTTATTAGGACATGGAACACTTGTAGCTTAACATTATATAAGCAGTAAATGCAACAGCAAATCAGCTCAGGATGGACTGCAGCCTCCTGGAAGCTAGAGCTGTGCCATCCAAACGGAGCATGAGGTCTGGTCTCTGCAGCCACCTTCAGCATTCCTTAATAACAGTGGCAGCTGGGACCTGAACCTTCAGTTCAGGTAAACGCTCAGCTAGCCAGGCAAAATTCTCCCCCCCCCGACTGTTAAGCTGGAAATTGTATTCACACCAATACATACACACATAGGCTTGCATGTTTAAAACATTCAGGCTTACCAAAATTAATGTAGTTTAAGGCCAGTATATATCTTTAAGTAGCTTTATCTGACCTTTTAAAATCAGACAGCTGTATCTCAGCCACTTGCCTTATATTTGATCCTAGTAACTTGCATTTGGCTAAAGCACATCTTTCCAGAAAGGCTGGTAGCTTATAGATTCATAACAAAGTGTCAGCTTTGGGATCTTGAGAATCAGTACAAGGCAACTTCATTCAAATAACATTAATTTTTCAGCGGCTGCAACAATGCAGTTTAAAACATATGTGTTGTTTTGCACAATTATTCTGATTTGGTTTGTATAAGCTTTTCAACAGTAACTATTTCACTTCACTTTTGGCACAGTTTTGTCCTATACATAGAGATAGGGTCAATCTGTTCATTACAAATGATTCAGTTTAAATTAGACACAGTAAAGCACGCAGTCCAGGGCATGACTACTTAAATTATTAATTCCTAAAAATATTTTCTCACATTCACCCTTTTTTTTAAACATTCAGTAGTTCAGTTTTTAACAATGTGATGCTACAGCTACTATGGACACCCCACTTTCCCACTTTCATAATAAACGGACCCACCTTTTCCTCAAAGAGCTGCTCCCTGTAATGCCACATTTTCTGTGCCACTCTCTTCTGTGGAAGCAGTGGGGAGGATCTGTATGTTTGGGTTTGGATGTTGTGATTGACTGGGAAAAAAAGGAAGTGGGCATTCCTCCCTTGTGTGAAATTCTCCAGGCAGGCCACATACATGTGGGAGCAGACACAGGAATATGCTTTGTCACATAAACTTCTACATAAACAGCAGCACTGAAACTTTGAATAGCTCACACAGCCTGAAAGTAGCCTAGAGAAAGCATTTCTGGGTAGTTTAATGTTTACACCAATAAAGCCATTGGCTGAGCTGGTGTTTTTAATGCTTTTGTGTGCCTTGGAACACACTTTTACTACATGCAGTAGTGTATCTTTGAAGGCAGCAAAGCTTTTGGATTGGCACAGTTATAGTGCTGGATGAATTGTAACATCCTGGAAAATCCCTTTTCAATGCCAGACTAGGACTTGGAACATATCCAAGCGTTTGCAGCAGGCACAGCAAAACAGCTTTTGGAATTTAGCCTTCGTACTATGCAGACACTTAAAACGGTATAGACATGTTCAGTAAAGCCAAGAGCACTTGAAGTCAAGCAGCATAAAATAACCGAGGACACTGGATTAACTGGTGTTAAGATTCTGTATGGGGAAATTATGTGCTTGCCTGCTGGGTGAATGAGGGAGGTGAAGATTGCTTAGAAAGCTAAGCCTTAGGTTCATAATAAACACACTTAGAGCAATATCAACTCTTCTGCAGTGCCTGGGTAGGGATTTCTGGAGGAAGACTTTTTAACTAGGTGAAGTTGCAGCTGTTTGCAGGGACTAATGGTCTGAACATCACAAGTGCTAACTGATAATGAGAGCAGATCTCATTCCACAATGTGCTACCTGCCTGCTAGGGAGAGAGACCTCCTTTCTGGCTGCAGGCAGCTGGCTGCTCAACAGAGAAGCTGTTTCAGCTTCAGGCTGCCAGCTGGTAGGAAACTTTCGGATGGTGCCCTGCCATCAGCTATGGCCTAGGCCGGAATCCCTATAGCAATGAACTCATTTGGGATCTTCCCCAAAATCAGTATGCCTGTAGCTAAACCTACAGATCTCCAGATCCCTAAACCACATCTGGCTAGCTGTAAGTTGCTCATTTTCTTTTAGAGAAGTGCAGCTATAAAACTTCAAGCCAAGTCCCTCAATTAACTTTCCAAAGTCAGCTTATTTACAGAAATTAAAATTAATCCCATTTTATATTATATTTCTGGGTCCTGCAAATCAATGGTCAAGCTGCAGGCATTGCAAAGCAAGCTCAGTTTTTTAAGAATAGCTTATATACCTTTAAAGCAGTCTTTGCCCTAGGAATGCCTCACCCTTGCTGTCATGTATTGTGTTATATCATCATTAGCTAGTTCAATACTTTAAAAGGATATTGTCTGGCATGCTTGGGCAACACCTGCAGGTTTCATTAGTGTCTTGCATGCTATTTTTTATAAGTATTTCTGAATCTTAGTGTTTGAAGAATTGTCTTTCTAAGTGCAAAAGTATGGATTTATAACAGTGAGTCTAAATTTGTAGGACTACTACTGCCATGCTTATTGCAAGGTGAATTTAGCGATAAGAATGTGTGTTCCTGTTTAAGACTCCTTCCTGATCTTCTGATGTCACCTTTATTTGATGTTCATCTTTGCAAAATGAAACAATATTAAAGTGTATCCATGTTTTCTGCTTTTCTTTCCACCATCTACTCCTCGATAGCAATATCTTTAGGCACATACCAATCACTTCTCATGGGTTCCTTTTTGTGATCTAAGGTAGTCATTACAGATCATTTTCCAAATGAACACAGAAAAATTTGCATTTCTTCTCTGATTAAACAAATAAATGCTAGAGAGGCATGGAAATATTTCTGAGTCTGCCTCCCTAGATGGCATAGATCATAGCTGTTTAGTGATTTGAGCACTTCCCATGCTTGCAACTTTAGTATAGCTCAGTGCCTGTTACCCTGGGGCACTGGTATCACTGTTCATCTGAGATACCACCAAAAAAGAAACTGCTTTAAGCCAGGGTGGCACAGACTAAGGGAAATGAAGAAGGAACAAACTTTTACAGAGTTTTGAGAGCTCTGCTTAAATACTTATTCACAAGTAGATCACAAGTTATGAAGCCTTAGTGGTTTGTGATATTGGTACACAAATACATTTTCTGAAACATATTTCATCAGCCATAAAGTAACCTAAGAATAACACAACAGAAAAAAAAAGGAAGTTATAGAAATGAAAGGACAACTTCTGTGCTCACTAGAAATTTTATACAGTCTATGGAACATCCACTATGTTGTAAGTTTGTATTTAATGCAGAGTTAACTGGTACACTTGCATCTTGTGCAATTCCCATGTCCCTAAAAGGCTAAAATGCCAGAGTTTCAGCAGCATGTAAGGGAAAAAGAGAAAACTAAGCATGGATGTGACAGTATGGATGAGCAACTGATGACAAATTGAGCAATGTAAACCATTTTTTTACTGTGTTCTAAGAAACTGAAAGTTCAGAGTCATCATCTCACCAGGAACAAATCTGGGTTTTGCCAGCTCCTGGGAAAGCTGCTTCTCCTATATAATTCTAGAACAGCTGTATACCACTGGGGCAGTGAGATTCTATGATCCTATAAAGGTGACGCCCAGCAGCTGAAGCATAACATCAGCCATGTTGAATAGGAGGAAGAGACCTTGAGCTCTGCTAGTGAACCTGGGAAATCAACACAGCAAGGCAGTAAGATGCTGTCAGTAGATACATGGCTGCTTTTTATACACAAGGCAGGAACTGAAGGTCACAAATGCACACAGCAAACATCCATTTGTTGTGATACATCCTTTTGCCCACTGGAAACTTAAATTTTTGTAGCATTTATAGCTACTTAGGTGCCAAAAGCATTAGTAATGTAAAAGATGAGATAGTAGGCAGAGCAATAATGCTCTGATACGCAGGCTGAGTAAGACAGAGGCAAACGCCAGACTTATGGGAAACTATAGGTCACAGAAGATAAAAATGAACACTTGATATGGCAATACGCTATCCACCTGTTCTCTTTCACCCTGTCCCATGTACCACGCTCCTAGGTGTCCTAACTGTTTTGCTACAGTTTCTGCTCATTGGGTAGACATCTTTCTGAATTAAATATTTACACAGAATGCCCAATATTTCCTTAGAGGATATGGGAAGCTTGAAGTCCATCAGAATACTACACAGCAAATGTCTAGATTATTTTGGCCTGCATGTAGTACTTGACATGTAGCCAAATGAAATTTCATCTACTGTAATAATGATTGTCCCAGTGATTTACTTATCTTAGCATGGACTTTACAAGCTCCACAGCTTTTATCCACAAATCTTGAAAGATTATGGTCTATTTTTTCCAGGTCATTAATAAAGTTAAGATGTCAATCTCAACAGCAAACCCTAGAATGCTTAATTATTATTTTTGTTTCAGTGCAAGACAGAGTCATTCCTAACAACCATTTTCCTTATTACTACGTTTTGCGTGGAAAGCACAGATTTAACCTCCTGTTCTAAGTACTATCTGCATCAAGGTGTTATCTGCATCAAAACAGTGAAGATTCCAGATAATATGTAAATTAGTGTTAAAGAGTCATCCTCACTATTTGTTGTCATTCTGGCTCCAAGAGGTCATCTGAAGATGTGTTCACAAAAAATTGCTGCTGGTCAAACTTGGAAATCATTTAATGAAAAGAAAACCATGATAAACTGTGGGTTTTATCTAGCAAGGGAGGGTTAGCATGAAATTTTCTATGGAAAGTAATACATTGAGTGGTTTGCTGTAGCATTCTTACACCAAAGCGTCTTCGTTGGCTGTGGTTAGAAATAGGATGTTTGCAATTGCTTACGTGACATAAAAAACTCTAAACAACTCTGAGTGGATGCTTAGTGTTCCCTCCGAAATTCGTAAGAGAGCCCTGAACTGAATGTCTGCTGGGGTCAGTCCATGCTGCAAAGTCAGAATTATGAACCTAGTTGGCCATGGAAGAGACAACCTTCCACACGGGCAGACTCTCCTGGCTTCATGTTACCATGCAGCCAGTTGAAAAAGTTACTTTATGGGGTTTGGGGCTTTAACTGAAAGCATTTACTTTTGAAGTAACATAAAAGAAAGCCTTCTTCAGAGTTTTTCCTCTTTCCCTCCAAGAGGATTTTGAGGTCTTGACTAGCATATACAAACAAAAGATGATTGATGAGAATATTCATCCTCTGCTGCTTGTTTCATTTACTAAGCACTTGGGAAGCAGAGAAAAATATGTAAACCAAAACCAATTCCTACTATTTCATGTGCAAGAGAGGAATTTTTTTCTGTACAATGCTCTGATAGTCCTATAAAAATGTTGTACCTGGAAAATAACAGCAGCTCTTTGGGAAAGAGATTTGTTGTTGAGATGACTGACTTCCCAAATCCTTCCTCAGAGTTTACGATTCATATCTGTGAGCCCTTAGTCAGAAACTGAAGACATTCAGACAACTCATTACATTACTAGCAACACTACTAGCAGGATATTACCAAGATGTTTCACAGAGCACTCTTGGCCTGTTGATGGCAGAGGTTAGCACATGCTGACAGACAGTACTTCTCTTTCTTTGCTTCACTGAGAAAGTGATTCCCACTGGGAAATTCTTGGTATCTGATGCCATGAAGACAACAGTAAATGGTCAATTTTTATAATAAAAAAATTAATTTAATTCTCTTACACTCCATCATCTTAAGCTGCCCCATGCACAGGTATTCTACAACTTCCCATTCACACAGAACAACAGCACCTAAGGTACAGTTTTTGCTGATGGACAGGGTTAACTACCTCAGCAATGGGATAAAATTAAAACTTATTTATGCCAAATACTATGTCATTCTGAAAGATGCAATCCCATTTACTCTTACTGCACTGGCAGCCAAGCTCCCGCTGCCCCAGGTGGAGCAGATTACTTTTGATGCATTCCTCCTCTCTGAATGTCATTCACTGACCATGGCTCTGCAGTCCAAAAGCTTCACTTGTAACTCCATCAAGTGTCAGAAACTATCTTATTTATTAAAACTCATTCTACATTTAAGATTGGTGATAGCTTAAAGAGTAGGGTTATATATGTTACAAGGTCAAAGAGAATCATAAAACAATACAATAGATGAGGCTGGCTGTGCTCATCTTGAATCGTGTGTCACTGGGGAGAAAGTGTCCCTCAGAAGAAAAGAGCAAAGCAAGTGCACGGAAGGCAGAATTGGAAAGACCACCACAAAACAAGCATATTCCATTTTCCCTTTAGAGGCCTCCCATCTGGAACAGTACAGGGAAGAGGAACAGTTCATATTGTTTGTGGCCCATCGCTAGCAGTAGTCTGCCATCTGCTGATCTACACAGCTGTGTTTATAGCCTTCAAGGTAAAGCAGTCATCCATCTTTTCTCACAGCCTGTTCTTATTTCAGCGTACACTAGTACATGAGAATATGAACAGCAGTGTCTAGTCATGTATGCTACAGTCAAGCCAAAGCCAAAACCACAGGATATCAAAGTGCAGCTGACCATTACATCGAGATGCTTGGATCTCTGTCAAAAAGCTGTTCCATAGGCTTACAGCTTTGAATCATGACCAGAAAAAAAAAAAAAAAACAAAAAAAACAGTTTATCTTAAAGTAGCTTCCTACAACCAACAGAAAGTGGTTCTTGATACAGGCCAGAAAACTGCTGCCTTTCTGAATACTGCTCAAGCTGCCAAGGAGTTCCATAATCTAGCACAGTTAACCATCTTCCTATGCAGGCAGTCCCTATATTTGTGATGCACAATTATTTACTTCCCTCTGCTCAGAGCTTGCATTCTTCCAGCAATTCTTCCTGTACATGAGTACTGACAGAGCATGTGGTAACTCCTTGCGCTGCATGTTACCAGCTGTACAATTCCATTATGCAAATGACATTGCTGATAATTAAAAGCGTTTATCAAGTAACCGCAGAGGAACAGCGTTCTCCTCCATGACCAAGCTGCACTATGCATCATTGTGGGACTATATAATACATCTACCTGTTATCTTTGCTACAACTGTTTTAGTAGTTATCCAAGACACTGGTTTACAGTCAGATTTTTCTAAGATATGACTGAATTTTATAGAATGATGACAAAATAAAGGGGTTTGGCATTCGCAATTTGGCATTTAATATTTGGAAATCAGCTTTCAAAATACAGCCTATTTCTCCCTCCTTTTCTAAAGAAATTCACTTCTGAAAGATGAAAGCTTCAGCTAGAAAAACAGAACAGCATGCCTGTCCAGGTCATATGCAGGAAAGAAGGTTCTATGGGCCCTATTGTAACATTGGTGTTTTCTCAGATCTCTTCCAAGAAAAAAAAAAAATCCCACAGAAAATCATAAATCAAGATGGCTTTTGAGTATCCACCAGCAATGTAAAGTTTAAAAGGAAGGGAGAATAGAATGAAGTACTAACACTCTGAAACTGACTTACACAAAGGAATATGGTATCACAGATTTTTCACTCACAACCAGTTTCTACAAATTGCAATCAAAGGCAAAATGATGTGGAATTCATCTGAAAGGAAAAATTGGAGAGAAAACAAAAATGGGAGTGAGTTAAAAAATTTCAGAGCAAAGAAAATGCATGTCAACAAGCACAGAAGTCCCAAGAGAGGGAAACCAGCTGAGGAGACTGAAAAACTTGTATCCCATTTGTCCATATTGCTTGTGCAGCTTGAGCAGCAACACCATTCATTCTACCAAGTGACTTAATCTTAATACTTGAGTGTAAGAAATGTGGGAGAAAATGAGATTTACTTACATGTATAAAGACGCTTGACCAGTGCTGACAGCTGTTAATTGCCACCTCTGTGATTTTTTTCCCTCCCATTAGAAAACATGGTCCTCAACAGAATTTAGTCAGAAATTTTTTAATAATATTTTGAGGGGAGAGAGAGAGAGAGAGAGAAAAGGTGACAGAAAACATTGCAGTCACTTGCAGCAGTTACAGTGTGTCTTGCTGGCAGCTTCATTTGGAGGCAAAATATAATCTCTAGTAAAAGTGATTTATCACAGTGACACATCTCAATGCACAGCTCAGCAAGAGCCACTTAATACACATGCAAAAATGAGAATGAGAGGCAGAACACAGAAGAGAATACAAAAACTTGCATTCCTGATACTTTCAGAAACGACAGTCCTCCTCCATTCCCAACAAAAAAGGTAGCTTTCTCACCAGGGTCCCAATCCAATCCTTTGTCAATTTCGCGTTACTCATTTAACTGAATCTTTTTCATTGAAAAGGACTTATTCTCTTATGTTTGTTTTTTATTCAGGGTAAGTAAAAAAAAAAAGTATCATGTAAAACTCTGAAGAAAAAAATACCAAATATTCTAAAAGTTTAGGTTTCTAATTAAACCAAAATGGAAACATCTGGCTACCCTTTCCCCCCCTGAAATTAATACTCTTCAACTAAAACTGACTTTTTCTTTTACCATTTTCATTTCATCAAAAGGTAATTTTCTTTGGGGAAAGAAGGACAGAAAGCTTTTGATGATACATTTTTACATAAAACAAAATGAATTAGTAAGTCCTTATGAACTTCCTGGCTAACACTGTATTTGTCATGATAGCACTAACAGAATTTTGGTCTGCCTGTTCTAGAAACACAAGCTCTGCTCTCCCATGTAGCAGCCAATTTTCACGAGGTGTTAGCAGAGGAGGACCAGACCCAGCTGAAGAGGTCTGACAGCATGCAGAAGGCTGAGGCACGCATACCCGCAGCTCTGCAATCCTTCACACACTGTCCTCTGGTCACACAAGTCTAGTCACACTGTTCCTGTCTAAAGACAGTAAGGGTAAGGATGTACAAGAATTACTAACTTTTCCTCTTCTCAGCACCTAGCACTTGGACAGAAAGTACAAACTTTCCTTATGACATTGTCCAGGCTCACAAAAGATGATATTCCCAGTTTAGAGGGTGGCATAGTATATATCTCCTGATTCTGTGACCTACTCAGTGCACACAGGACTGTTAAAAGAGTGCTAAAATGAACTAGAAGTGTGAAATGAAAACATACTCACAGCTCCTTTCCCCTCTGTGAAGGAGTTCATTAAAATATTTTTCAATGCAAGATGAAAACTGGCCAGATGACAACTCAGATTTAAGTCACCAGATACTGTCAAGGCTTCTTAAAAAGGAAATAACCACAGGTGTAGCACTTAGAAGCTCAGCATCTTGCCAGCAACAAGATACACTAGTATCCAGCTATCGGCTAAAGAATGGCTCCATTCACTCACCTGCAGCATAATCCTTACAAGGCCAGCTATTCAGCCTTGTGCCCCAAGCAAAATCCTACAAAGGAAGACAGTTTCACTTGGCATTGGGTGCTATGGGTATCAGTGCATCTTGCTTTTAAATTAGCTCAGGTGTGGTTTAAACAGTAAAAATAAAGGATGTTGTGGAATTTTAGAAAGCCTGAAGACAGAGTTTTCTTCAGATATCAAATTTACAGATGTTATATTTGACAGCATTTCCTAAAAAAGAATCCCTCAGTAGGCACAAACTCTGTTACTAGTTGCATTGGGATAAAATCACAGTAATTCCACTATCTTAAAAGTTCTCCTCAATTTAAATCACCAAAAAGAGAGAGATTTATGTAGCTTGGTTCCAAATTTTCAGTTCTATCAAAAAAAGCTGCAGAAAGAATAAAAATAGCAGCAAAGCTATACAGTGAGCACTGTCTAATACTCTACAGAGTACCCTAGTATAAAACAACAGAACCAGTAATAAGCAATTGCAGAGTAGCAGAGTTTGTGGGACACAAAGCACACAGATTAAACAAGGAAACTGGTGAAGAGTCAGAAAAAGCTGTTTTTCGAATACTGCACAGTAAACACCTTCAATATAGTAATACAAATTGATTTCCTCAAATAAATCATAAGTGACCAACAGCAAAATAAAGATCAATGAAGACCTTAATGGTAAGCAACTGAAAACCACTGCAGTTGTATCTTTTGCTGCCTTGTATGCAAAAGAATTGCCCAACAGATGCAAAAGTAAACAAACCAGCAAATGATTAAACAGCTCCCTGGCTGGGCTTTGTCTGCCAAATCTCTGCCTGGAGAGGACTTTTATGTCCATGTAATGAACCCTCAAAATTATGGACTTACAAAGGAAACAGCTGCTTAACCGTAATGGTAATTACCGTGGTCAGATTGCAGAGCACCCAACCTTGAGGCTGTGGCTCAAGGCACCTGTCTCGTGCAAGACGCAATGACACAGATATGGAACTGAATTAGTGTCATTGCACGGAGCTTGTAGCTGACTCAACCATATTGTCACAAGACAAGTTGAGGAACAGGATGAAGCAGTGTGTTCGCCTCACTGTGTGGCAGGCCCTCCCAGGAATGGTTAAAGGCCAGGAGTGTGCTTGATATAGGCCAGGTGGCACCATCATAAGGTGGTGTGGTGTGTCAGGAGTGACCCATTGTGGCCCAGCTCATACATCCTACAGCTTGTGGCAGATTTTAGCCCACACTGAGAGCTAGTGGGGGCCAAGTTCTTCTCCCGCCACCCTCTGAAGTTCACCCAAAAGCCACATTGAGACACCATCTTAGGCTCCAAAAGCAGAAAGGTACTCCCCTAATACCTGCAGCATTAAGGCTGAAATTATCATTATTGCACTTCTGTCATCCCAACAGCCTGTGGACCTTGAAGCAACTATGGGTGCCCTGCTGTTCTCACTGATGAGTCCCACTGATCTCCACAGAAGGCAATGCAGGCCCATCTGCTTCAGTAGCACTGGGGTTATTTAGAGAGCAAGCAGAGTGTGTTCTGTCATAACTACAATTTGTCCTTCTTTAGCAAGCACTATAGTTGGGGCATACTTAGATAAAAACTAGTCAAGTGTCTTTCTCATGGTCATCTGGCAACTTGGGAGTGGTCAAGCCTGGAAAGCACAAAATCCTGACTCTCATTTTTCTGTTCTAGCTACCAGAAAAAACCTGCTTCGCACAGGTGCTATTTTCCATATTTATCTTGATTGCCTATATAACTATAAATAGCTAACAAATACAACACTCCCTACATTCTTCTTATGCTGAAGTTATCCAACAGATGGAGGTCGAGACTCCCATTAGCACAGATCCTGCCCTAAGTGGTAGAAGCCACCAAATGGCAATGGACAAGTACTCTGGCTTGCACAGAAGTTATCATTCTGATACATACATAGCTGAGATAAAAATCACCAACTATTTATTCACCAGCTGACAAAAGGTACCACTTGCTAACAATATCTGCCCTATACTTCCATACTGGCACAACCAGTTTTGGTTGTTAACTGCACAGCACCACCTATGAAGGGCACCCACAGTGTGCAGAAACGTTTATCTATAAACTGTTTGTTCCCATTAAAAGAGTACTCAGGCTGTAAAAGTTGCTATAATACTCATGTGTACAATAGGCTGCTTTTAAACGTGTCATCTGCCAAATACATTTTCTGACAGAAAGTGATTCCTGATATGATACTAGATAATTTCTGCATGAATGAAGTTAAGCATGGCTTGTAAGAGACCAGGACAGCAGTATTTCAAGAAGCAAACAGATTAGAGACAAGTGACAAGGCTGATCTCTGCAGCTGCAGTTAACTGTCTTTTCTTCAGTCTCTCCTGAACAGGTCTAAGAAGGGCTACGTTTTCCTCCTGCTGATGAAGGCTGATTAGCAGTCAGGTGGGGAGAGGCTCTGGGGATGGCATGACACATTAATTAAATCACTTCTACCAGCTAAGTGATGACACTTTGATTTATAGCAGAGCTCATTCAACTAGACACTGGCATTTCCTGGGCACCTTGATAAGGAAAAAGCCAAGCTGGGAAGCAGGTGGGAAAAGAGGGGATGTGCACGTAAAGGAAAAAGAACAAACTGTGAAGTAAATACCTGTAGCTGATAGAGACTATTTTCAAAACAGTGCTGATAGAGACTATTTTCAAAACAGTGCTTACAGGAGTGGTAGGAATAGTCATGAAACATGAGCTGAAAATCATTTCCTTCACATTGCTTATATAAACAGTATTTCATTTTGTCTGCATCTATAAGAAAAGCTGCCTTAGGACAGAGGCTTGTAAAAATACCTTAAATTAAACATAATATGAATTACTTCATAAGGCACATTTCAACCTGACATACTGAGTGACAATAGACATGAGTCAGTGCTATCTTCAGGCGCAACTGCAGCAATCTCAGAAAGAGACGGTAGAAATCTCCAGAAGGCAGAGCAGGACAGCAGTCCAGGGGGCAGTTTTAGATGCTATGCCCCAGCCTGTTCCTGCTGCGTCATATGACAAGACTGGTATCTCCTAAACACTGCGTTTCAATTTCTCCCTCTGCCCAAGGGCAATAATGTTATTTCAGCAACCTTTGTAAAGGGTTACCTTTATCCAACTTCATCTACTTTGTTTAGGATTTTGACATTTGAAAAGGCTAACTTAAACAGTCTTCCTATTAGAAAGCTTTTCTTTTGGTGACAAGTCTACATATTCTTCCTTGTGAACTCTGTGGTCAAAATCACAAACCTGCACAAGGGAAAAAGAATTCTACACCCCAGAATCCAAAATAGATCAAAGCAACTATCATTACAGTAATATTTCACTCCCTCTTCTGAGTCAACCACACTTTGGTAATCCTTGGATCACTTTTTTCTTTGAAAGCCTAAAGCAAGCATTTTAGAATACTTAGGGTCTAAATCATTCCACTTACTGTACAGGACAGTGGCATTTTTTAGTAAGACATATCTTTATATTCTTGAACACAAAGAAGGTTAGTTTGCTCACAACATTGTGAGATGAACTTTTTTAATTTTTTTAACCTTTTTTTACAAAAGCTCTTTGAAATATATGCACAACTGTAGCAAGAATCATTTTGGACCTCTTAAACTACCCCGGCTCACTCTAGTTTCATACATGAAGCGGTAACATTTAAGGAAAATATCAAACAATAAGGTTGACTCAGAGGATGTATTCCTTTTAGTCAGTATTACTATCCTTCTAGTTAACCTGTGTTGTTATAGCAGACAGTGGCCTCACACAGAACTGAGGCCACATCATGGTAACCGCTTGTAAGAAGATTTAATAAAAAGAGAATTCTTACTCTCTAACCTTTCACTAACAACCAAACCCCCGACTCCCCACCCCACCTCCCGCCCCCAACCACCTCTCACTGGTATGGCTTCCCTAGCAGTGACTGGCAACAAAATAACTGCTTTTACTGTAAATCCAAATTCTGAAGAGTAAAAGATCTCTTGAGCCTCTTTGCTTGGCACATGCACCATGTACATTTGTTTTATCTCATTAACTTTGCTTATCTGAATTATATTTCTTTTTTCAGCTCATAGCCTTGCTGTGTCTTCTGTAAACAATTTCCCCATCTCTCTCTACGTTTTCTCTCATTTATAGGTGTGATTACTGCTACACTTGATAATATCTTGCGCTTTCCTAGCATACCCCCTAGGACTTTCAAGTGCTTTATGGCTGATTTATTGTGAGAGTCAAACATGAGAAACCCTTTCCAGAAGCAGCAGCAACACAGAAATTTGGGTCATAAGGGAACACTGTAGCAGACTGGTACATAGATCAGTGTTTAACCAACATCATTTGTCCCTGTTAATATTGTATAATATATTTGGATTATTTTTTTAATATTTTTTTTGCATCATCAGCTCTTAATAACAAAAGACTTTATTTAGCAGTGAATTTGGTAGGTGGCTAGGTGGGGGTGGGGAAAAAAGCTAGCTTGCTTTTACATAGATCCACATGCATCTCCTTTTGATCATTAGAATAAATTTCCAGAGAGGTGAGCAGAGGTTTAGCTGCACGACTCTCATTAATGTTAACTTTATTTCAGTAATGAGGTGAAAGTACAATCACTGGAGCTAATATAATCAGTGATGAGACAAAAGTCTGCTGCCATAAACACTGCTGAAGAAGAAGACATTGACAATACTGATAGGTAAGGAAAAATAGGTATCAGTAGGAAAATGATGCAGTGAGGGTAAAGACCTTGCCTTTAAGTATAGTAGTAAAACTTAAAAACTGACAGAACTGTTGCACTGATGTGAATGTACTGACACTGATCAGAGGACTGTCTGGCAAGATACTGAGCATGCCAGTTCTCAGCTTTGCTAGTTCCTAGCAAAAACAGAAGAAGCAGGAGGCTAACAGTCCTGTGCCCCTAAAAGTCATTTACGAAAGATAATGAGGATTAATGTAGTAGCAAAAAAGGAATGTTGAGATAAAAGAAAACAGCAGGTGTCGAAAATCAACAGCTATTGGTGACAGCCCCAGAAGACAATCCCAGTAATATATTGCACAAGACCGACCTTATATAATGAAAAGTGTGAGAGCCATCGTGCCACTGCACTCCATTACTTTAGCTAATAGAATGATCTGAACAGAACAAGGCTGGGAAGAATTTTATAGTAATTAGCAAACCTGTTAGTGCCCATTTTTCTTCTGCACAACACATGAACAAAAGAAAAGCAGCCACAGCTATTAAGGGAAACTGACAGCAAGGAAAAATGGGAAGAGAGACAATGAGTTGGGTACCTCTGCAGAAATAAAAATAATAATTACATTTTTTATTACAAAAAAGTATATGAGGATTTTTAGCTTAGCACTAAAAAAATACACTGCAATACTCTACTAAATACATGGCATGTAATCATCCACATCCAAGTACTACTAGTAGAGAAGGAACAGAGGAAACATAATGTATACACCCTCTCTATATAATTCTTGCAACATTCAGTACCTCCATAAGCAGCTCAGTATGACTTTATCCAGATACCACAAACAGAGGGGTTTTTTTAAATCATGTGGAACTAATCCACTGCAAGCTGTTTGTACTGAATCCATTATCTTAACCTTATAGCTATAAAACCCAGTGTATTTATAATGACGTGAACAAGACGTGCCCTTTTCACTTGATTTCAGTATCTTACTGACCATTCGAAGACTGGAGCAGAATTGCTCAGTGAATCTAGGTGGTAAGCCCTCTTACTTTTTGGATTAAGACAAAGGATATTTGGTTTTGCCATCCTGGCTTGCTGCATTGTCCTAGTCATTGTTATTGCAGATATCCAACCATAACAAGAACAGCCCTGATCAATATGTCTTTGTTGTGTAGACCTGAATTAACTACATCTCACTTCCCTTTGACAGCGACACAGATCACATGCAGCTGCTGCTTCCACTATGAGAAACACGAATTCTGGAAAGCATATTCATTATCTGGCTGTTAAAAGCAACAGAGCATGCAAGCCTCACCCTGCCTGGGTTACCTGAGAAATCAGCATCTCCGTTTGATTAAGTGACTGCCAGCTAGTCACCTTCTCACTCTAACCTTGATGTGGCAGGACTGTGACAAGTGCATATAGTGTAACATCACAAAATGTTTCACTGATGCTCACAAATAGATAGCTTAATTTGTTTTAATAGCCTCGTCCCTTGCAGCATTTCCACTGCAAACTGTGGTTTTGAGGACAGAATATATCAGCTCTTTATAGGGAACCTACCTGAAAGCCAGCTGGCAGGAAGCCAGGGAGAATCCCAATGAGGTTCAAAGCCCTCAGTCTTTACCCAGCTTACAGCACTTAATAAATTCCAATGGCATTCCACCCCCATTACCACAATTTTTTTTTAGTTGTAGGACTTGGGATCAGAAGAGTTGACTTTATAGAAGTTACAGCTCCTTCACAGATCTTCTGTAGCTGAGTATTACTTGTGTACCAAAAAGACCCTAAATGAATTTCCATTTTATATAGAGGCAACTAAGTCCTTATAGGGTGAATTTGGATTTTTATTTCACTCATCTTGCAGAAATAACAGGGCTGTCTGTTGCCAACTCCCACAATGTTTTCATGGGTCTCATACTATTTGTTGCTTTTCTTCCAGTTGCAGGTGCTAGAGTAAGGTGGCCACATAGAAACCTCAGTTTTTACACAAGAAAGAAAAAAAAATAATCTCTACAGCTGTAAGAGAGGAACTCGGAACTTTGAAACTTCATTAGTCCATCTTCAGATGATAAACAAGCACAGTTCTGATTTTTAAATTTATTAAGGTGTTAGAAGTGGACCTGACTTGTGATTGCTGAACACTTAGAGTTAGAACTCTCAGCATTCAACACTGCTGCTAGGGTTCATGTAGCATCAATAAATCATCTCACTTCCAACTGGCAAAGCCTTTATAGATAGGAATATGTATGACAGAGGTAGAAACCAGCTTGAATTTACAAACTAGCAGGGCAGGAAAAAAGCATGTTGAACACTGAGAACTAGTCTTCCCATGTGTCACTAAGCAAAGGAAGAGATCACTGTTCATATCTTTTTTTTAGTTACTTTTCAGCACAGGGCTGGGTTTCTATACAGCAAAATGAAGGTTCACGAGCACAACTCATGTGGGATCATTTTGACATAACAAACTTTCAAGTAACTACTAAAAAAAAAAAGTTTAACTGATGCTGGTGCTATTTTGGTATTACAACAAATTCTAAATATAAACTTTTCACAAGGAAAGATTGAGAACAGATAGCACCCCTTTCTTTTTCATACGCCATCTTTCTCCTGCAAGCCTTCTCTGTGGTTGGCAGCAAGCTAGGATATTGTAATTAGGACAAATGCTTTCTTCGGCATCCTAGAGGTTTTCAGTAACTTTCGAAGAGATTTACTTTTTCAGCAACAAGAGTTCTAAATGTATGATTATCAAAGCAAAACTCATATATTTAAGATGCATCTGACTAGAGGTATCCAGGTCCAAGATCTGAGTTCTTCGTGACAAATGCAGTGTAAACGGGAAAATTCATACTCTGCTTCCTAACCCAACTGACAGCACAGGTGCCAAGAAACACTGGTTTTCTCTCCAGAAACTTTGGATTTGTATGCCTTTTAACACACACTGCAACCGTGATAGTACGAAATTTTGCATAAATACTCAAAGCGAAGGTGGATTGAGACAATCGAATGCTATAGCTAGCACCAGATTAAAGTGGGAGTGAAGAGAGATTAAAAAGGGGAGAAAAGAGCAGAGACATGCCCTCTTACCTGAAAAGCAAGGGGGAGCGTTACACTACCTCTCCCTACTTTAAAAAGCAACACTTCCTCTAGGAGGAAGAACTCCCACTATCCTATTTCAATCTCCATTAACTGCAGCTGAGAGATCCAAGGCAAAGCAGGGGATGGGAGAAAAGACATAAGGGCTTGAGAAAGGGGGTGGGTGGATGGGACCAGAGCAGTCAGGGAGCTGAGAAGAAAATTAAAAGCAGGTTTAGGGGTGGCGGGAGGTTAAAAAGCAGAACCACACGTTCTGTGGTGAGAGGCTGGAAAAAGGACAACATGGCTCTGAGGGGCTGAACTGCTCTGCTGTCCCACACCTCACACAGCAAGCAGCCACAGCCTCTAAGTACCAGAGAAACAATGGGGTAGCAGTGAGGTTAAGACTAAATTACACATTAAAATATGGCCTTGTGTGTAAAAAAACAAACAAAAAGAAACAACAACAACAAAAAAAAACCATACCACAGCAGGCTCATGTGGCTGTAGTCAGTCAGGGGAAGCTTCTAAGCAGGTATCAACAAAACTACTGCTGAAACAAAGCAGCACCTCACCGATGGGCCTCACCACAACACCTCACGGGCCAAGCCGTTGCCTTACCTCGTTTTTCCCTGTCAGAGCCACCACAACTGGGGAGAGGACGCTCCAGCCGAAGGCCACGGACCGGACACCATTATGGAGCTCCACGAACAGCAGGAGAGCAATCTGAGAGTGACGAAACCCCGTCCTGTCCGAAAGCCTTGTCCCAGGGCCTGGTTCGTCACCACAGTGGTCGCCTCAGCTCTGGGCTTCCCTCGCCTCAGGCAGCTAATGGCGAAGGGAGGGGGAGGGGGGGTGTAGCGTGAGGGTAAAAAAGGCGGGAAACGGGGCAGAGCCGGCCGGCAGGCGGCGCAAGGGCTCACCCTGCCCCTGACCAGCCCCCTCAGCAAGCCCGGGCCCTGGAGAAACCCGGCCCTGGCCGCAGAGCCGCCCCTTCTCCCCTCTGCAGCCCCGCGCTGATGACCCTTTGTCACTGCGTTGCCGCAGCACAGCCCCCCTGCGGCATGAGGAAAGTCACCATGATGGAGCAGCACACAGCAGCAGTTGGGCTAATCTCTCCCGTTTCTCCCCCTGCTGTGAGGCTCAGGGGTTTGTAATTATTATTTCAGTACAACAGTTGCCAATCAACTTGCCCCAGTCCCATGGCTATTTTCACACAGCACCCGTAACTGCTGAACAGGTTGAAAAACCCAGGCAGCCCTCAGAGGTAAGTTTATCTTGTGGGTTTGGGTGGCTAGGCCAAAGGTGCAGGAGTAATTCCAACCCGACACTCCGTGTATTTTCCCAGAGCAGCGTAAAGAATTGCCTTCTGTACTTGCAGGTTTGACTGCCTTTTGATGGCAAAATTCAGCTCCAAGGGCCATCTGCCAGCTTGGCGAGGCAGGGAGGAGAGCAGCTCTTATCCAAATGCTGTGGCAACCTCTGCTGGCTTCTCCTCGCTGTTACACCGCTCCGGACACGCTACTGGAAGCATGCTTGTGGGCTGACACGGGATGTTGAGCAGACAAAAAGACATCAGAAGAGGTATATCACATTTGCTTACTCATACTTCTGTATGCATTTGCTACTACAGAGGATTGTGGAGTTTTTTTTATTTAACGTGTATTTTTACGGCATCAGCGATTTAGATAAATTAGGACACCCGTTCATCCACGTGTGAACATGTTTATTTCCTCAGACTGCAGAACTTTTATTACTAAGCAGGTCTGTAACTGTAGTTTGCAACTAATCTACATTTTTCAGTTTGTAGATTGGCTACAGCATACCCAGTGTCATCTTACACAGCTGATACATGCATTTTTATGCATACCATAACATCAATAGCTTAAGCTGCTACTTTTTTTGTTGTTAAAATAAACATTACACCTGTGACATACCGAACCTTATCCCATTTCTTCAAATGGCAATATTTCATATCTGTGTAAAACAGGTATTATTCATACCAACAGGTCCATTAAAGGGTCCAGGTGAGGCAAGGTGAGAAGTCATAGGAATTACAACTATAGAACTTTTTTTGCTCTGAGAGTTTAAAATCTGAACAATTTTTGTGCAAGACAGGAACAGAATGCAGACAGTTGACATATGTTTCCCATTCACCTTGATTCCTATATTGTGCCTTACTCTGTAGTTGCATGCGGAGACAGAAAACATACATGATAAATGAAAACTGGATTTTATTAGAAGCTTCCTTTAAATTGGTAAGAAATTATGTGCTAGCCCTCATTTCAACTATTATACAGCAGAAACAGATTAATTGTATTCTATGGAAAAAATACGATTTGCCTCCCAATCCATTTGCAACTATAGCTTGTGTTCTTCTATTCCCTTAATGGAAATACATACTAGAAAAGCTTCTATGAGGCAAGCTGTTAGCCAGAATTAATTTCTTAATTTTCTCTACTCTGCAACTTCCTGTTATTTCACCATAGGCAAAACAGCAGACCACAGCAACAAATATGCTTCAATGTTAAGGCATCCTGAGAATTCTTGCTTAAGACCTATACTTTTAGTCTACTAGGAATCATGATTTCTAAGAAAAATTTGTGGCCCTATGACTGCCTCAAAAATGAAAAACATGTAGACAATATGCATGTTGCTACAAGTCAGACCTTATTTCACCAAAAATATTAGATAGACCTGCCTGTTTAATTAGACATGGATCAAAAAATGAAGGACTAAGTACTTTCCCATCATTCCCTGCAGGTTTTGAAGTTGGCATTTTTCCTCCCTCTGCATATAGTTTAGTTAGTTGTTTGCCTCGGGTTGTAAAGAAATGCAGAGGGCTGTTATTAAAGCACCAATAATTTGCTGAACTCCATCTTTTGTGGAACTTGCTGAGTTAGAAAATTCCTTTTCACCTCCTCCCCCACCTCTCCTTGACTATAATAACTGAAGAACAAATATCACATTATGGTGCTAGGTAAAAGGATCTGGTGTGTTTGCAGTTTAAGTGACTAGCACAAGACAAAACAAATCCTAAAGCTCAAGCCTGTCCAGCTAAATGACAAGGGAAGTAAAAAAAGCATTTGCTTTTTAAAAGCATTACCAGAACAAAGACTCATATTTAGGATTTGCTGTGCTTAGTGCTTTTTATTCAGAAATTGAGTCCTAATATAGTTTGTTAGAAAGCTCTGCAAGTGATTAGAGCCTGAACACACACAGGGGAGAGTGAAGAATTGCCACTACAACAAGATTCTGAGAATGCGGAAAGCATGACCCCAACTCATCAACTGTTTAGTGTTGGCCTCAATCCCAAAATGTGCTTTTGCCTTTCCAAACTCCAGCCCATCACAATAAGAATTTTTATCCAGCTCTCCATGTACCATCCCAATGGAGCAGTACATCAGGTTCTTTCAAGGCCAGTGGCTCAAGTTTAAATTCAATGAAGACAGCAGTTAATGTTTTGCCCTTCCACCATAGATTAGTTTCCAAATCAGTACAACTAAATACTATACCTGTTCCTCATTGTCAACTGCTACCATTTTTCACTAGCATTAATATTCTTGTAAACTACAGGAATCAAGGAGCACAGACCTATTCAATTATCCCTATCATTGACCTCAGTGCAGATAAGCAGAGCTCCATCAAGTGCTCTCATTAAATCTGCTGCCAAACACAAGTCAACAACCCCAGTCTCTTAGCTGACAAATAGAAAGGAGGTATCAGGCAGCCACCAACAACCACAGAATCACCAGGATTTTTTTGCTAGAGGGACAGACATCACTTAAACTACACAGAAGTATTACCAGGAAGCATAGACTTAACATTTCTTACTGTATCTCCACCACATGAAGCAATCATTTGCATTTCTTTTCCCTGCTCATTTCACTTTTGCAAAGGGCCCAGATCTTTCTGCACACCATTGAGAAAAGCATAGTCTTTCCCTCGGCTGAAATGAAACAGATTTCCTGTTTGCCTCTACTTGCTTGCCTTTATTACACATATTCAAGTTAACATCCCTCTCTGCTGCACTGCATTCTTCAAACTTATTTTGGTACAGTTGCCTTGTAGTTCAAGGAAAGACATGAGAACAGGCGGTGTTTTGGAACACAGATATATTTTTAATGATTTGACATATAGCATAGACACTAGTTGACCAGCTCAACAACCAGGGAGGAAGGATGCAGTTTCTGTCCCATTGAATGGACAATGGTCACATCCTGTTTTTCTAGGAGAGAAAGAGGCCAGGAATTCCTGCGAATGTTGTCCAAATTAGGTTGGTTCTTTAGCTTTCTTAAGAGTTACTGCTCCAAGCAGTGGTATCACCTACTACAGGAATTAATACCACGTTGGAAAAGTAAGCAAAAGCGAGCCATCAGTATCTTGATCTCACCAGTCACGCTGCAAAAACATGAAGTGCTGGAATACATCTCAGCAGGAATGATATAATAGACCGACCTGATGGCTTTCCCTGAAGAAAGCAGTTATGAAGTGCTGGAACAGGGGTGAAGAACCTGTTTAACACCAAAAAGAGAAGTAACCTCTGCTACCCTCTGAAGACAGGATTTCACACTGCATCTTCACACTGTATCATGTGTGCTGCAGCAAGTTGCCATAGGATGGCAGCAAAGGGGTGACAGATTTTCAGCTGGATAAACTGCTAATGCTAAAGCTTTTAAGCTTTTGGAAAAACAAGATTTTCAAGAGAATCTGCTGACGGAACCATTATCTCACTTGATGACTTCTGGGAAAGAACAATGAAAACAACGCAAGTGGATTTTATCAGATGGCTGGTAACACTACTTCTTTATATCATATGCAATTGCAATAGCATTCTACAGACCTTTTGCACCAGGATACTCCAGCAATGTGCTGCTGCTTTTTTTTTTAAAGCCTTGGTAGATTGTTTTATTTTAGTCAGAGAATAGGAAGTATCAGTTTAAACAAGCATACACAAAGTCAAAATCACAGGGGAGATGGGATAGGGTAAAGACAAGAGAAACAGGCTCTGCATATAGAAAAGAACAGCCCAACTGTCTAGCACTTGGACTTTGCCCAGTGGTATGCAGGGGGAGCACAAATTTAGTCAGCATTTAACAGGTTCTCTACCCATCTTTTCTGTGTTGTGTGGCCTTAAGAGGGAAACAATTTAAATTGCAGCTTCAGAGAGCTAGGAAAAATTGTAGAACCAACCCTGCTCCAGTGCCATTCTGATCAGACCAAAATTCCAGAGTAGCAAGTATTATCAAACAGCAAATCAAAAACATCATGACTGTTCAAGCGAACTCATGCAACACAGTTGTCCTCAGAGGAGGGCTTGTGCCGTGTTCTGACATTCTAATTACTTTATGCACAAGGACATCATTAAACTGAAATCCTAGAACAACTCCACCCATTTGCCTCCTGCACAACCAGGAGTGAAGTACATTTGAATTACCAAGGCCTGAAGAAGTTCAAGCAAACAAATCTTCAGTGCTCCCTGTCAGAAAATGGACTAGCAGAGAGCTGTTTACAGAACTAAGACTCCTCTTCGAGGAAACTGTTGCAGAGTAACAAGGAAAGAGTTTACAGACAATAAACATCCCATCCTAGGCAGATCCCTGCTTTTCTCTAATGCTATGGGACTTTGACGAAATAACAACTCCATTGGAGTTCTGAATGCTTTAAACTCACTAAGAGGAACATAAGCACTATAGTGACAAATCTCAACACAATTCCTTTAGACTAAGGAGGAAGAAAACCAACCAATTTTAGTCAGGACCTAAAATATCCTTTCTACCTGACACAAAAAAACCTAGGGACTGAAAGGCATCAACAACTAGCTATGCAAAGCATCAATACTTTCAGCTAGTAATCCATATAAAATGAATAAATAATTCATAATTACATATGTAGCGTACACCATGCATCTCAAGAAGTGCTCCAGAGATAAGCACAACAGGCACGCTTTACTCTCTAAACGCAAAAATTATTACTGTCACTGTGGAAAGCGTCTGGACTGCAGACACACAGCTGAACCTCCAAGTACAGCTGCAAAGCTACATTAGATATTTTTCTTACGATGTTTTATAGCCTGGATTGTCTCCATACATCCTAAAGTTTGGAGGAAGCATTCAAAGAATGTACTAGTACTCTAAAGCAGGTGCATAATAAACTGAAGAAAGCAAGATTCAATCCCAGAGAACTTAAGTCCCTCGCTTACACTGTACACCTCTGGGTTTGTCCCCAGAAACAACATAAACCATTTACACTGAGGCTCTTGTAAAGCAACAGCTGTTGTCTTGCTCTTTTGGATTCTAGTCTCCAGTTCCTTCCCTTTGTTGCTTAGATCATGCAGCTTTCAAACAGGCAGAAGCTCTGGGGGATATTCACCGTAGCAGTATTTTGCAATTGGATCTCTATAGGTGTTTTCATGCTGCACACTCTGTCAGGAAGAGGAGGAGAAGCTTTAACAATAAACACATATTGAAACAATACATCCCTTCACTTAGGGCCGAAACCCAGAGCATTTGTACATATGCAAAAGGTTTCTCAAATTCTTCTACACATTAGAATATCACCTGGAGACAAACACCACCGCACTCCCAACATATAAAAGACAGTTACTATATTAAAGCACTTTGATATTCGACTGTACTCAGAACCTCCTTTTCAGGGGACTACCCAAGTTGGTGGGAACAGATTCAATATAAAAAAATAATATTACATATGCTTAGGTAGTATCACCAAGTGTCCTAAGCAAGCAAGGCATAATAAAATTGCCACTTGAGATTTGTGCATGTTTCTTGATAAGGCCAGGGCTCAGACACTATGAGTAAAAAAACCCAAACAAACAAACCACCAACAACCAACTCTGGAGACATTGGGAAATATGTCCTTTGTCTGTAGTCCACCCCATTGCTATATTAAATACTCAAGCTGCATGACATCTCCAAGGACTTTCTAAGAGAGCCAATGTTTGCTTAGGTCAAAACTTCTAATAAAATCACATGGGTAACACAAGTTCACCTCTGTTCTTAAAAATAAAAAAACTACAACATACTTTTTGAGTTACAATGCAGACGATTGTCAGTATATAGAAGTCTAAAACTGTACCATAAAGTAAACCATTCTGAAGCTACTGGGAACAACTCTCACTGTTCTCATGCTTATGAGACGTTCCTCAGAACCCAACAGAGAACTTCACCAGTCACTGACCTTAGCTAGTCTCTTTTTAGTTCAGTACCCCTTTTCTAAAAAGCATCTACAACTCACCCTGCTCTAAATATGCACTTTGCCCTTCACTGACTGATGTTATTACTTCATCTTACAAATCAGAGGACTGCCTTCAAATTAGCTCTCAGCCACAGCTTGAGAATTTATGAAAATGCCCACATGCATGCAAGCACAACAGACAAGCCATTCATAGGCCCAAGCCCCATTTTCCAAAGGCACTTTTCGGATATTTTTCCATTTTCAAGCCCTGGACATGCACTTGTGTCTTACCTGTGATGAAGTCCTACATTTTGCCAGACACAACTCAAAGTGATCTTCCACTGCCATGAAGAGGTTTTGGAAAGCAATAGCTGCCCGGTTCAAGAAACGTTCCAGAAGATGTTGCTAAAGTGTTTAGCAAAAGAGATGACAAAACAAACAAACAAAAAAAAAAACAAAACCACACACACAGTAGTTCAACAAGAACTAGTCAAAGCCCACCTTAACATACACAGCTCAAGTATCAGAGGAATAGTAAGCAACTCCACTTAGAATTTCTAGCAAGCACTGAAAGGTTAACACATCACAAACCCCAGCAGTAAGAAGATAATCTAGAGAACTAATAGAACACAGGGAAGTGCTAATTGCAAAACTGATGCTGGCTGGAATAGCTTTTGGGCAATCATTTCCCTTCAGCAAATGGAATTCCACTGAAGCTGAAACATTCTGCAAGGTTCCCAATATTTTCTCTTAAAAGTTGGGAAGGATGGATTTCTTTTTTAAAGCTTTATTTATAGCTTGTCACATAGTCCTTGCAGGCTTTCCTCATCCTTCCAAGAAAAGGAACTGTCCCCTCTAAGGAAGAAGCTCCTCACAACAAGTACTTTTAGCCACAGAGAAACCTGAGCAGCTGAGAACATCTGAAAAGCAGGAGAAAGTCTATGCACCTTGCTGGGCTGCAGGCAACAGGAGACACAGTACTCGTACACACTGCAGCAGCCATTGGGAAGGCAGCTGTCACAGCTGTACAGCTTTGTGCTGGCCACGTTGACATTACAACAGCCATTTACCAGTAGGTCCTTCCTCTCACAGATGTAGCCTGAAAAAACAAAACCAGTAGTAACAACTGGCAAGATGTACTCCTTTGTATGTTCTATAGAAATCTACAGTAACACATTACTTAACAACAGGTTTATCAGGTAGTAGATTATGACCCCACTCAAATTGACAAGTCCTAACTAGCAATTCTTTGAAATAACACTTGGACATAGAGCTGAGTTTCACAACAGCCTGGTGTTATCTGCGCAATTATTAAGTACCTACTCTAATATGCTGCATACAGTATGAGTATTTAAATGCAGAATATTTAAGTTCTGATTTCCTTTTGGCATAATTCACTGTTGTGATTGGAAGGGGAAAGGTGATTGGCGATGACTGTACTGGAAAAAATACAACTTATGTTCTTTCAACTGGTCTATCTCTGGATAACTTTCTTTACAGTTCAATACGAAGAGATATAGATCTATCCATGCAGGATAGCTGTCATAGTTGAGTGGAATCCTTAATAGTATAGAACCACAGTATATGTCCTTATGGAAACTGTACTACTACAGTGTTAGACTGAAAGATATCTGATTTTAGAGACCTTAGTGAATCAGTGGTAAGCATAATTCAGAAAGTGCTAAATACTGATGCAAATCACAGAAGATGTGGGGGGGTTTCTACAGCCTTGATCTCTAGTCAAGAGAGGTTCAGTACCTGAGCAACAAGCACACTGGGGGAGCATGTGTGCAGGGCAGAAAAGGTTCCATACACTTAAAACAATTGGTTAATATTCTTGGGTTTACAAGGGCCAGATGAGCTTGTTAACAGTGACTGAGCACTAATTATACCTGTCCTCAGCTGCCTCCATACAAGGTCAGTCAGGTTTCCCTGATTACATTCCCTAATATATCTGACAGTAGGAATATGCTGCAGGGAGATGCAAACAGCTCTGCAAGCAACCACTCTAAATTGAGCAGAACTCAATGTCTGGGTTCTGCTCAAAGGTAAACCGGAGTTCTTTGAACCTACAGTGGCCCTGGAAACAGCACAGCTGCACTCATAAGGTACTGTGCCTGAGCTGTGCACACAGTCAAGTCAGCAGTGTCTGCAGCCACGGCAAAATTAATTGTCTGAGGATGAAATACCAACAGCTGAGGTTGTGCAGTAAGAATGCCTTAATAAGGAGCAGTTGTTACTTGGAAGTGCCATCAATGACCAGACAGGCAAAGCAGCATTCAGCACTGCAATATGCAGAATAAGTTCTTAGTATCAGGTATACCCAGTTCATCTGTAATGAGGAGCTTCCCCTGCACAGAATTCCTGCACTGGTTACTCAGCTGACTGCTGTTTCCCGAACTGAACTTCACCTTCCACATGATCGGCTGCTCATGCTCTTGCACTTGGAGAAGATTCCGGTCTCTCACTGTCCTCTCTTCCTGCAAGGCAAGACAGTAATGCAACCAAATACAAATGCCTTCTGCCTTTCCAATCCATGTGCTTCTCCCACAATTAAAACACCTAGTAGTTGTAAATTCCACAGCACAGGAAACTCAAGTGTCAATGGAATAAGCAACATAATACTTGCAGTGGCTTACTTTTTGCTAGACACAGCATAAAAGCAACACAGTCCTGTAAAACTGTGTTGGTGTTTGGGGGTGTGGGATTTCGCCGAAGGATCAGCTAACACAGCTCAACTCGGTTACTACAACCACAGAAGCAGCATCGATTATATTAAATAACCATAGGTGCACACATTTCACTTTTCCAAGTTCTTTGTTAATGGAAAGTTCACAGGAGATATTGTGTTGTTAGCTCAATTTACTAGAGATATTACAACAGAATAATCGAGTCCCTCCAAGATTAGTTTTTCCCCCCCTCAAGGTCTGGTTCAAACCACTATCGCTGTCAAATGCTGTCCCAGACATTACTTTTTTAACTCCCTGTTTTAATTTGACAATTACGATGTAAATTTTACGGCAACATATCCCAGGAGCTCAGGGTCAGCGCTTGAAGACCAGAAGTCACCCCGGGATTCGGGATGTTTTAACCCACCCCGCGCCGTGGGGGGCCCGGGCCCGCACCTCCCCCAGCGGGCCGGGGGCTCGGGGGACACTGACCTGCTTGAAGGTGCTGGTGAGGAAGTAGACGAGGGAGAGCCCAAAGACGACGCCGAGGACCCAGCGCTTCCTCAGCAGCCGCCGCCACAGCACCGCTCCCCAGGGCACCATGGCGGCGCGGCCCCGGGGCCGCGGGCTGGGCCCTCAGCCCCCCGCCGCCGCGCTCGCCCGCCGCAGGGAGGGAGAGGAACGGCGGGGGCAGCGCTGCCCCAGGGCCGGCATCACCGGCTGCGGCGGAGGGAGGGAAGGAGCCTCGGCGCAGCCGCCCCGGGCGCTGCCGGTGGACCCGGCCTCCCGCAGCGAGCGCAGCCCAGCCGCTTCCGCCGGCCGCGGGGCGGGGGAGGCGGAAGCCGCGGCGGTGCGTGCGGCGCGGGGGGCGGTGCCGGTACCGCGGCCCGCACGGTAGGTACGGGGCGCGCCGGCCTGCGGGCCCGGCCTGCTGCTCCTGCATCCGGGCGGCTGCCGCCCGCGCTGGGGCGCTTGGCCACGTATTCCAGCGGGAATCTCCTTCCCCGACCTAACTGGGGAAACAAGGCCTCACCCGTGACTCTCTGTGTGTATACATATGTATGTATGTATATATTTGTATATACGTGTGTTTATCTATAAATACATTTATGTATATATTTATTTATTACACTCGTGTGTGTGTGTAATGGAGCACAGCCCAGCAGGTGCCCGGGAATGCCTGTGCACTGCAGGTGCCATTCCCAGGGGAAAATGGCCTTGTTGAATCCTGTGCTAGCGTAGGGGTTGAAGCACCAAGGGTTCACACTCCTGTGTCTTCCTCAAGGAGGTGGAGAGGTGAAATTCACTGTGCTACAGTGAAAATGACTCTGTGCATGTGCTTCTTACAGATACGCCTGTTTGAGCACTGTGATCCAGGTGCTCTACAAATCATCCGGCTTGAAGGACTTGTGATGAGTTTGAAATTTGGACCGTCTTGGATTACCTGAAGGACTCCATGTGTAAGATGTCTGCACCATCTTGAGCTTACCTCTCTTCAACTGTGGCAGCTTGCATCTCTGATTAAACCTGTTGTTCAGGTACCGTTAAAAAAATGTCCAAGTGTTGCAAAATGAAAACCCCTAATCCAGAAAAGGCAGGACCAATCAGTATTGAAGCTGTGTGCCTTTTGGAACAAAGTCCATTTAAATTCTATCTGATCTTAAATCTTTAGGACTCTGGGCAGAACAGGGGATTAAATCTCATGAAGTTCTGTGTCCTCAGTTCTTAGCATGCATGTCACTGTCTCCTTCATGGCTGATGCCAAAAGAGAAAGTGTCTCTACATAGAACTGCGTGTCATTTTGGAACATGATTTCACCGCACACTACAATCTAGTAGACTTCTAATGGTCTAGAAGAGAGCAAAGGATTTTCCAGTATCAGAGTTATCTCCACACTGACTCTAGCTCAGCTTGTGGCATCGGAAGATGGACAGATTTCTTTATAAGCAGTGACCCCAAAGCTGTTCACAGGTAGGACAGCTCTCCCTGCGTGGGTCAGCCTGTCTTGGCCTTTTCATCATATCTTAATTACTGTTTAGGCTTAAAGTAGGGTAACATTATATATTAAGTTGACAGAGATACTGTCAGGTTAGGATTAAACAACATTTACTGCAGGGAAAGCATAAAAGATTCCTGAAGTACTAAATGTTGTTATTACAAATGCAGCTTTAAAAATTCTGGGGAAACCCCCATAACTTTAATTTGTATTTTTTACTGTATAAAACTTGCAGATCCTTATAAAATTAATTTTGGCCCTGAAAACACAATGCAAACTGAGATGTATAGCTAGAAATAAAAAACTGCAGGGAGTTACAAGATCAAAATTTGTACTTAAGAAAATGTTGGTAACTCAGGGTATCAGAAAACTCAAAATTACATTTCTGGTACTCATGATGGCTTCCTGCATCCAGTCCATAAACTGTGTTAAAAGCTGTTTTTTTCCTGCCATATGTGATAATGCCAAATTTTATTTACATAGATATGTCTGTATTTATATTTCAAGGGAGTGTCCAAAGTTGGCATCTCATATTAAAACCTCTGTGTTCTCTCAATGTTGTCTCAGCCTGGCTGGTGGGGTTCTTCAAGAGTGGATGTTACAAACCAAGAGTCTGTCTCTGGTTTTTTAAATGATAACTTTTTTTTTTTGTTACCTCATTACAAATTTGATACCCTTACCTGTGTGATTTAACTGAAACACCCTTTCTTCTTTCACTGTTTCATAACTTTCAGGGCTGGGCAAACTACATGTATTTTTATTGCAATGTATGTGCTAAACACAACTGTTCATGTGTTGTGAACTGTATGATTTTGGACTTTATTAAGGGATAAAAATTGAATTTAATGCAATTTCTCATGGGCTGTTGGGTCACTGAAAGTAAAGAATATGAATGAAAAAGTGAAAATATAGGGGGGAAGAAAATTCTGTATTTTCTACTTCTCAGCTTCCATACCTCTGCTTACAGACAGCTAGGAAATGTTCTCGGAGCCATTGTGCCTTTACAGAATACAGATATAGGGCTACATATCTATTTACATATATTCATGCAGTATGAAATGTTATAAATAATGTTAAAGTTTTGATACTCAAAAGTATTTAGAGCCTTTTACATTTTATTCAGTAGCTATGCTGGTCTAGGGCTGAGTAGGATCAGACTTTAGTATTTAAAGGATGTCTCTCTAAATCTTTTATGAAATGCCTGTGAGAACCTGGACAAACCACTTGTAAAAGTAGCCTATTCCTCAGGTTTTGTATAACTAATGTAACAGTAAGCAGTATAAGACTATTTGCCAGGTACTCTGTGCTGTGCCTTGATGATGATGAAGGTTGTGTTCTTCTTTGGTTTTGAATTAAGCATTCTTAAAAAGTGTAGTGTGTTTGAGGTTGTTCCCTTAAAATTAGATGCTTGAAAGCAGAGTAGATAGATAAATAAATAGATAGCTTATCTCCTTGTTCTAGAAAAAGTTCCTGAAGTTAATACAATTTCAATGTCTTTTCATTTCCCACACCAAACCTTACTTTATTTGTGCTGACAATTCTAGAATGAGTGGAGTAGAAACATGAGATCTTTTGCATATGTGTGTATTATTTGTGACCATTGTGCAGAGTTTGCTAATGACATTTATGTGGGTTAAAAGGAATGGGTTGCTTATTTAAAAGAATATTGTGATGGCTTGATTGTATTTTTTCATAAGGGATGTTTAGACATTTTCTTTTTTTCCTCCCTCTCAGTTTTGCTTTACAAAGCAAGTTTCTTCTTCAGAAGAAGAAGGGATTTCATTTCCAAAGAGCGTATGTTGAATCACATGTCACACTGAGAGCTAATCTCTTAGTTGTCCTCAAGTTCTTTATCAGAACATGTCATCACACAGCTGTACACTCCTTGTGACTACCACAGACTGCAAAAGGGGATCTGACTAGTTCCTGCCCTGCTTGGAGACCTGTGTATGTGTGCTTCCATTTGCCAGTTTCTTCGCAAGTGTACTAAGAAAAAAATGCAAGCTTGAGGTGCTTTTTCAGAGAAGCAAATGATTTATGCCAGCCATGTCACCAGCTGAATGGGTTTCACTACCCTCTGACTCTGTGGGCCTTTGTTAGTAGTCTCACCGGGATTTGTTGACCTACAACGTTAATGTTGAGCGTGTTGTGTTTTAAGGTTTTGAGGAAAATGCAGAGACGGCATAGCAGCAACACTGATAACGTTCCTCCTGAAAGGTAAATATTTTCCCTTCTTTTTTCCTCTGTTTTCCTCTCCAGAGGTCTATGTTATGATTTAAGTGTATTGTGTGTTTTAGAAGCTGAAAGCTCAAGACTGAGAAAGGCATATACTTCCTGTGCATGTAGTGTGGCCAGACTTTCTGCTCAAGTTTAGAGGGTTTACGAAGATTTACTTTTCTCCTTCATGTCAGTTACTGACTGCTGCCAACTACAGTGTTTCACGTTGCATGATCCAGTATGGCACATATGGAGACAGTTGGCTTAGCACAGGCAGGATGTTTCTGAGCTCTTGAAGAGCGATTCATGGCACAGTCCTGTGGGGATCCTGAGCACCACCAATCTGAAAGGATCAGTCTGTATGAACAGAGGCTAATTATACTTCTGTCATTAGGTTTTTACAAAGTCTGCTGGTCTGAAGCTCCCAACTACTATGACTTAGTATTCTGTAAAGAGTTTGGGTGAGCCTTTACATCATTCCAGAATCTGTATGTAGCTTCATGTATGTGAATACCTCAATTCATTTCTGTAATTATAACATCAGGAAGGGAGACTTGCCACTGTTGTTGTTCTGCTACTAAATATTCCCTTGTGCTTTCCCAGAGCTAGAGCTTGACATATTTTTTTTTTCTAAAGAAGAAACTAATCTAATTACTCTAAGACAAGGATGGAACTTACGAATTTCATTGCTCTGGCTGAGCTCAGATTGTAAGCGAAACATCATTACTAAGTATTTCATAGTGGTTTTGCAAGTAGAGGTGAAGCTTGATGTCATGACCACTTTTAGCTTGGTACCTTTCTTAATTTCAGGGGAAAAGAAAGTCATCTTCAACTTTTGTTTGAATGATGCTGCCCAAGCCTCAGTGCAGTCTGTAGATTTTATATCAGCAAGCAAGGCTGGGGCTTGAGTGGCCCATAAGATGTTGTATGGGCCCTCTCATCTATAGCGTAGAGCTCTCTGAGTCTGTACAACCTTGTAAGGCACTTCAGGATCTATTTGAATGGTTGAAAATTATTCAAGATAGGTGTCTATTATTGAGTGCAAAAGATAAGCAGAGTAATGTCAGTTAGTTTTTATAGATGCTTCTGGTTTTTAACGGGGTAAATACATGTTGTCAGTAACATAGGCTGAAAGTTTTTTTAACTGTAGAATGAAACACTGTTGCCACTGGTCTTCACTTCTGTTAACTTCAGAAGACTCACGATTTCATCCTTGTTTATTTGTTTTTAAATATGTCCCCGATTAATTCCTTCCTGCTGAAAGCATAGTTATGTATCCTGGTAGTATTGTTCCAAACAATAGTTGTGTCATTATCTGTAACACTGGGTTCCACCCAGTTTGTCTGTTACGTTCCAGACGTAAGGACCGTCACATGTCCCTGTCTTGTGTATACATCCCTGAACTGTAATGTTAGGTGTAAAATCCAAGGTCTGATTGACAAATATTTTGATCCAAAAAGAGGTGTGCAATGTCTTGTTGACTTGATTCCTTGGTGGAGCCTGTGGAGAGACACTGGGAATGAGGTGTAGCTATAAAAAGCCTTATTAGGAGTTTACTTAGTGGGTAGGTATGCCCAGAGAGGTTTGAAGCTGTCTCAAGAGTGAGATGAAAGGCAGTGCTCTGTGCTCTGTAAGATGCCTGGGGAGGCTTTTGAACCCATGGGAGAGAGAGGGTTAAGGACCCTGTATGTGCCTGCATGTGCTCTCTCAGCTTGTGACCACTATTTCTAAAGTTAGAGATCTCCAAGGATTAAAATCAGGAGAGACCAAAGCTCTGCAACATGCCTTATTTCAGGGCTTTGCCTCTTGCTAAGCTTTATTTATTCTTTACTCTCTTTTTGCAAGTTAGAGAGGTATTTGCTGTTTGCCAACGGTTTACTGCCTAATGATTGTTCTACTTGTTACCTGTATTGTTCCCTGTCATCTAAACTTTGAGTTTATTTCAGTACCACAGTATTGAGTTCAGGTGCAGAAAGCCTATTTTCTTTTGGGATTAGGATAAGGATATTTAAGACTTTCTTTTTGGAATCTGGCTATAATCCAGCAAGCCCAGGAAAGAATCAGTGCCAGATCTAATTCTGTCCAGTGCCCAGTAATTTTGGTACATCCATGTCGAATTTGCTGAGAATACAAAAATAAAACAATTTATCTTGACCCATGAGCACATCCTTCACTTACAATATCTGTTGGGTCAGGGACACACAAGCAGCTCTCAGCGCTTCTCTTCTCCAGCTGACTTTGTCTCTTGTTGGTGTTATTCATCCATGATCAAGTAGTAATCATCCCTTAATAAAGAGAGAAGATTCTGGGGGTAGGTCATTTCTTTGAGCTAGCTTGATTAATTTGTTTGTATATAATGTGACCTGTCTTGGTTGTGCTGTGTCAAGTTACACAGGGTTTTGTATGCTTGTCTTTGAATATTACAACCATTATAGATGTTGAATTTGCTATTGGATGTGTTATTTCTTTGGGTCCTCCAAAAGTAAAGGGTGTGTTTGGGAACTCTGTTCCTTAGATGAAGGAACTGGTGCATTTTGGCCAGTTCTTTAAAAGTATTCTGATCTTATCTTAGAAGTCTGGTTACTGGCCTCTAGTTCTGCAGCTGTGACTTTCCAGCAGCCAATAGTGGGAAAAGCATCTGTCATCTGGAGACCTACAAATTCTGGTAGTGTGTGAGGAGCTGTTAAATGACTACAGTCAAGATTAGGCTAGAAGACCGAAAAGTTCTGTAGCACTTCTTTTTGTTTAATCACTTTGCTCTAATCTCTGCTGCAGAAACCGGAGCCAAACAGTCAGTTCTGAAACTAGCGTGGATGAAAGTGGAGTTTTCGAAAGTCTAAAGGCTGAAGCTTCCTCACCACAACAGCTGTTCTCAGGCCTGGCAGGTATCCCGTCAGGCACCATCACAGCCACGCCGTTCCAGTCAGGTTTGGTTCTGGGCTCTTCAGCAGGAGGTGGGGAAGTTTTCATTCAGATGCCAGCCCCAAGGGAGGAAGGGACCAGTCGTACAGAAGGAGCCCCGTTTCACCACCGGCAATCATCCCATCATTTCCACCATGGCCATCACCGGGGCTCATCTCTACTGCACATGGCAGGAGGGGATCGCCACGGGCATGCTGAGGAAGGCAGTGATGAACAAGCTGGAACTCCAGCCCCAGCTCTTTCAGAATTAAAAGCTGTCATCGGTTGGCTGCAGAAGGGACTTCCCTTCATCTTGATCCTCCTGGCTAAAGTTTGTTTCCAGCACAAGCTTGGTAAGCATCTATCTTTTTTTGGATTGTAAGCATTAGAGAGTGGTTAGGAAGCTTTATCATGCTGTGGTGTCTGATACATTTATCTGCGTGACAGTGTCTAGAGGTGGTCTAGCATGAAGGGAACACATTCAAATGTGTGGGATAATGCATCTGATAAATTCACCCTACTTTCAGTCCAAGCTGTTTTCATCTGTGTCAGTCCCATCTGTTTCCTGTCCTGACCTATGGGAGACCACTTCTGTTCCTTTTCCTAATCTCTCCTTGATATTCCTGTACAGGTTGAGGATGTTACCGAGGCTTCTCCCTCAGCCTTCTCTCCAGGAGAGATGGGGGGAGCTTACATTAGTCACTAGCAAAGGCTTCTGTGTAATGCAGAAGGGTTCAGAGGGATAAGGCTGTAGTACAGCTGGAAGGATGGTAGTTCTGAAATCAAGCCAAACAGCAACAGCAGTTACATCTTGTAGTTAAGATATTAAAAGTTCCCTAAAGAATACCTCCATCCAGGTTTCTTGATGGTACCTAAGTATTTCAGCCCCTCAGTGATTATGTAAAATCTGTTCATCTCATCCTCCTCTTACTAAGAAATCATGTGTGGTATGCCTGAGGATCTTCAGTCATTCTGGGAGTACTATGCTGAGTTTATCATCACAGGGAAGCCAATAATGCTTGGGTTTAGTCCACTTACAGCTCTGCCAGTATTCCCAAAACCAGGTATTGATTCATGTCCGCAACATCTTGCTCTTTCGACCTGATACCCTATATGGTTTTGATTGCGTACCCTGTCCTCCATGAGCTGCTGAACTGCTATTGTAATACTGTCACCTAGCTGAATTTTTTTTGCACAATGCATCCACAACTTGCAGCACTCTGCTGTCCTGCAGCACAGAACCTGACATTAGGACAGAGTGTCGGTATTGGGCTGGGTGGCAAGTGCTCACTGCACTAGTTTCATTTTCATGCAGATTGGATTTCAACTTTATATGAGTCCAGACTGCCCTGTTTTAGTTGCCTATATATTTTAATTCCCAGTGCATCCAGAGTATCACCCAGTAAATTTTTTTCTAAACTTGAGATGCTGACATCAAATGGCTTAGGACTGAAGATCCTCCTGCTCAGCCCTACATGCTTTGACAGTGTCTTTCCCTGCAGGGATTGCTGTGTGCATTGGTATGGCCAGCACATTTGCATACGCCAACTCAACACTCAGAGAACAGGTTGCTCTGAAGGTGAGTACGGCATCTTACTCACTCACATTCCCAAGCAACATCACCCTTTCTATACAAAACAATGTCTACGCCAAACCGTGTTTTGCAGTGTAGGGCTGAATGCCGTTATATGCATGCAGATTGGTCAGAATAAGAATGCCGTGCCGTAATCCTCACTTCCTTTTCTTACTTCTCCCCATTGATGCTCTCCCACAGTTTTTATCCTGCTTTATTGTGAAACTGTGGCATAATAAAACGAAGAGAGGAAAGGTCAGGGATACTGTAATCTGCTTCTGACTCTGCCATTGACTGGCAGTGCATCTTCAAGCACTTCTCTGCAACTTAGTTTCCCATTATGTACAATGGAACCTATTTATTTCACTAGTTAATAATGAGATTTAATTTATTAGCATTTATTGATGTTTTGGGATGTTCAGCTGAAGGATTTTGTAGATGTACCACTTGTTAGTATCTTATAATGCTCTGTTAATAATATGCTTAGAATATAAAGAAACCAGCAGATCTTTTCAGGTCTTATGATCTTCAGTGTCAGCAGAATACTTCAACAGCACTAAAAGCACAAGACTAGAATTGCTTTTTTGTAAAAATTACATGGGTGGCACAAGTGTATACTTATATCTACCAGCAGCAGTGGAATAAAAGTGATACAATACTGAATGAACAGATAAATTGCACAATCATGTAATACATTGCTGGTGCCTTGCACTTTGTACCTCTGTCTTTCCAGCAGTGTGCCCCTTAATCTGCCTGCTTTAAATCTCAACCTAACGTCCCTGGCTGTTGAATAGCTACAGAGAGCTATTTTGTTAATAAATCAGCTCACAAGAAAAATGCTGTGTTTTTTCACTCCCAGGAGTAAAATTTACTCTCCAAAATTATACAAGGCCAAGACCCAGGACAAGATCTTATGCCATCCAGCTTCTGTCTATAATGTTCCATGTCTTTTGAAATGCAAAATTTGCATGTCTTTTGACCTTTAATTACTTCTTCAGTCAAAAATGCACCTTCTAGAACCTCCGTGCATTCAGATAACATTCATATGTGCTGCATGTAGTGATGGGTTATGTTATATTTGATTTAGCTAAGCCTTATTCTAAGTGACTTTGGATCTATTTGTAAAACACCCCTTTGATGAAGTGTCATTCCAAACAGGTGACAGTCCAGAATTATAGGACAATATATGGAACTGACTTTTTTTTAATCGCTTGTTGAACTGCATTTTAAATATCAGGAGAATTTAAACATCCTAAGATCCCAGCTTTGAAACTTGTGTTCTTCAAGTAAGGCTGTCATTTTCACCAGCATTTTTCGATTAATTTCTCTAAAGTTACTTTATTTGAAAAGGTTAGCTGGGTGAGAGCCATTTCTGTTTGTGTTCATACGTCTTTACCTAGCAGCCTATTTCTGAGTCTCAGTCCTATGTAAATAAACTAATTACTGAACACTTGGTTGCATATTTGTGTCCCCTGAGATGGTCTTGCATTTTTCAGCAGTCAAAGGCTCAGTGCAACCCTTGGGACTTTGAATTTATCGTCTCTGCTTCTTTTTCTTGCTCAGGAGAAGAGATCAGTGTTGGTTGTCTTCTGGATTCTGGCCTTCCTCACTGGAAACACCTTGTACTTGCTTTACACGTTCAGCTCTCAGCAGCTTTACAACAGGTGGGTAAAATTTCCATTGTACATGATAGAAGCAGGTGATAATTGCCAGGGAGGAAAAGAGGGAAGCCCACTTTTACCCACACTTTGGGAGGAAGTGTGCATACCTAAGGTATTTGCTATCTTTGTTGTATCTTTGTGATAACCTTTCAATGGAGGAAAAGAATATGTGCATTGCTTCTACCAGTGGACTATGCTCCTGTCAATAAATTACAATAACCAGGGTCTAAATGGGCCAGGGTTAGTGAATCAGGCCAGTGATGATATACTACAGTGTTACTGCTTGAAACATGTACACTTGCAATTTTCTTATATATTGAAGCAGAGTGGATACCTTCTTATAGTGGAGCTTCTGAATTTCCATTTTGACTGCTGTGGCTGAACATGAAGAGCAGGTGTTGGAAACAGATACAAAATTGACCTACTGATTTTCCTCTTCCTATGTTTTCTTTTCTCTTCAGTCAATCAAGCTTTGAGTCTATTACAGGAGATAAAATGGAGATGAAATAGTAGTGTTTTATTTCAGTGTCCTCAGGGCTTGGAGGCATTTGGATCTGAGGTAATTAAGATAGCCTCCAATTTCAAATTCTGACTAAAGCGGTTCTCAAATACAGAAAAGTTAGTACGCGTGGATTTGGTTCAGTACTATGTCTGCTTATTATAAAGCAGGGATTAAATGACAGGAAGCAAATGCAGAACTTAAGCAAGGGGATGTTCGTAGAACAAATAGGAAGAAATGGAGCAATACCAAACCTAGTTACTTGAGAAAGTAGTTTTGATATTAGTAGCTAAAACCATACAAACTGTTTTCCCAATGAAAATTTGATTTGTCCCACTGAAGGGGACTTAGAACTTCAGACTGAAAATACAATGTGTGTAACATGCATCAGTTGGGTTATGGCTAGATGGCTCTTGGGTATGTTTTTTCTGTCTTTTATTTCACTGCTTTCTTGCTTCTTCCTGCCAATACTATCTATGCAGTGGAAGAGTCAAGGTCTACCACAACCCTGGTATCATTTGGAATTAGCCTGATGTATTTGGGTTTGATCATTGGACAGCTGTGTATGAAAATGCTTCTAGAAAGGGGGAGAGATGAGAAGTCTTGTATGTGTGGGTTCAAATGTGACATGGGAAACCATGGGATACTCTGTGTAGGGCTTGTGGGAAGGAATGGAAGATAAGAAGCAGGTGTGGCAGAAAGATGTGAAAGCATTAATAAATTTGTTTGCATCTCAGAGCAACAGTGTGTCTCTAAGAAGGATAAGCTTAGACGCATGAATAGGACTAATTTAAAATAAAGGATAGATCATCTAAAATAAAGGGGTTTTGGCAAACCGGGGCCATCCTACACAGTTTAGGGTGTGGTTTATTAACAGCGAGTAGACTGGGCAACAGCTTAACTGAAGAGCCTTATTCCTGCGAGTATTGCAGTGGTACCTGCTGTCATGCTTGGGCTACTGTATCTATTGCTTGCTGTGTGGGGACTGGTGACTGTTCACAGGCAGGCTTGTAAAATTAGAAATAGCTGGTTTGGTTTTCTTCCTTTCTGGCTTATTTTTCATTTCCTGATTTATTTACTTTTTGCCTGTTTCTAGTGCATGAATAGTAGTAAAGTATCTGATTCTGTTTCTGTTTTTAGGGTGTAATTTTACCTGTTGTGCTGTGCCAATGTTGTGAGTATTTTAAATTCATGTTCAGGCTTTTAATTCTGGGTTGGTTATTTTACTTTTGCTTCTTTTTTTGTTGTTTCTTTTTGTTAAGTTTTTGCTTTCTACCATGAGGCTTTAGTAGCTAAATATCCTGAAGACAAATCCTGATTTTGCAGTCTGAGTAGGGTCCAGTCTTCATTGCTGTCACATCAGTAGCTCCTGCCCATTGCTATATGAAGTTCTGCTGTCCTGGACTCCCCTCCTTTAAAGGGCAAATGTTCAGCCCAGTCAATGACATTTAAGGGGCACTAAGTTTTTGGATCTTTGTTTTAGGTAAGAGTTGCTAATTGACACAGCCCAGCTCTTGTTCTGCTTCAGACAGTGGCAAGCCACTGTCAGAGCATGACACACCTGAAGTTCTGACCTTTCTGACTTGTCTAATACAGTACTTTCTTTGTCACCAGTTTGTTTCACATGCGCAAGTAGCTTTAGAAACTGCTGCCCCTGCAATAGTTCTACCCTGTGGCAAGCCAGCCTCAGAAGACATAGTGGTCTTGACTTGGCCATGACTTCCCCAAGGAATCGTAACTACTGCTCACTTGGACTTCAAAGGATAAGCTTTTTCAATCAGATCTGATAAAGCAAGCCTGTGAACTAAAGGCACTGTCATTAGACCAAAGGCTCTTTTACAGTGTGGATTTGCAGGTTATGGAAATCGCAGTCTTCCAAAAGAGATTTTGTATATGGTAGGGTCCTGTTTTCTGACGGTGGGCAAACCTGCTGACCTCAGTAGAAATGGGCAAGAACAGACAGACTGGAGAGTCTCAGAGGAACCATGGGACTAATTTGCATGTCTGATTCCTATGACCCTTGAGAACTTCACCAAAGTTCAACGGAGTTTCTAGGCTTTCTCTAGTCAGCAACGGATACAGCTGGTATCAAGAAGCTTAAGTGAAGTTCTTCTCATTGGTATTTGATCCTTGGTGTCATGCCTTTCAGCCTTATATTTCTGAAACCCAACCTTGAGAGGCTGGACTTCTTCGACCTGATGTGGATTGTAGGGATTGCAGACTTTGTGCTGAAGTACCTCACCATTGCGTTGAAATGCCTAATTGTTGCCTTGCCTAAGATCATCCTAGCCATCAAGTCAAAGGTAAGAGCCTCTCTTCTTGATCTACAGATGTTTGTCTTTGATAATCTGATACCTTTACAACATGTTTGCAGCATGAAATATGGGTAGAAGTATAGGAAATCATAAAAATCTGATAAAAGGTTGGCTGAAAGTCACCTGGGTAGTGAGGTTTTTTGGGTTTTGAGCCATCACAGGCCTGAGCAAGGGTTTGGTAAGACCATCAGGTCAAGTCCAGAAAGAGAGGGATAAGCATTGCTTGAGGACTAGGTACTAGCAGTAAGATAACTGCTTTCCTGGTTGATTTTGTTCTAAGTCTTGTTTTTTGAGTAATCTCTGTAAATAGATATTTCTGAAGCAGAAATGTCTTCATTTAATGGAAAGAAATTGCAAGTATTTCTCTCTTTGGAGTTTCACTTGGGTCAAAGTAATAACAGTATTAAATTGAAGCTACTGCTACCACAAAAGGCAGCACCGGTTCTAACCATGGGTGAAGATTTTGACTAAATGGTTAACAAACTTAAACGTTGATGAAATCATATGTATACTGGGCCTAACTTTTGAAACTTTCTCACTAGATTCTCTTGAAATACCTTTTTATATTTTCTTTTTTACTTTTACAAGTCTGTCATGCTGCCTCTTCCTCCACTTACTAGTGTCTACGTTTCAGTGGCAAATGTAGTAATGTGTATTATTTGCATTTGGTAAAGAAACTTTCTGGCATCTGTTGGGATGAAAGGTACCATATAGTTGCAAGATACTATCACTAATCGCTGAAAGTCTCAGGCAGGGCACTTAAGGGGATCTCTAAACTGAGAATAGTTTTGCTTAGAAATGACATGGGTGACAGGGGAGTTGGGCAGTTTTTTCCTGCACAGCAGGGCTATTTGAGATAGTTATTAATTTATTTCTGGCAATTGTCCAGCTTTTTTTTTCCTTCTTCTATTATTATTATTGTATTTTGGGAGATTAATGTGCTAGGTCAGAGCATAATCCAGCCTGGGGAGGGAGGGAAAAGTGATGTGAATAGTCTTTCCAAGATAAATTGCAGTGTTGGAAAAGGTTCACAGCCTTTGCTTGCTTGTCTGAGAGCTATCCCAAGTACTCATTAATCCTTGTCGGGAGAGAAGAAAGAGAAGGGGTCTTTATTTGCAGCTACAGTGGGAGGCTGGTAAGATCACATCTGTCAAGGGCCTATAATGACTCAGAGCACAGATGCTTCATTTTTAATACCTTTTTCTGGATAGCAATATTTCTCACTTTTTTAAAGTCCCTTTTTGTCTTAGGGTGTTGTTGATAGTCTCACTGTCCCTTGACATCTGAGGCTGCTATTACCTACCACTATGGATCTGGATTTATTTTTATCCCCCACTCTACACTGCATCCGTTAAGCCAACCAGGGATAAGATCTGGTGTAACAAATTAAGCAAGATCAAACCGGGATGGGATAGCTCCAAGAGAACTGCAGGATGCTGTAGAAAGTGTAATTGGTAACCACATAGCTGAGCTCTTTCCCTGAGCTTGATGACCCAGCTTACTTCTACAGGCCAGCACAGTGCTACATGTCTTAATTTTGCAGATAAGTTGTTGGGTTTTAAAAAAAATATAAGCTTTTCCTGATTTAGAACAGTTCCATTGACCAAATTCTTACCAAGTTATTTGCTCTCTGCTTGTCTTAATACTTGCCAAAAAGAAAGTTACTCTCTTCCTCCCTATATGCTTGTAGTAGTGTTTCTGCTTGAAGCCTAGCTTGTAGTTTATGAACTTCTGGACGGTTGTTGATGGTAGCAGGTAGGAAGCTGCTGGAAAAATATAAACTCACAGAGTAGAGCTAGAAGACTTTTTCAGGATATATATAGACTGAGAATTTTTCTGCCTATATAACTAGTCAGAACAGCAGTCTCTAGCTCTCCATGATACAGGACCTGAAGTGGAGATTGCTTCACTGTCAGGGATGAGTTCAGCACAGCTGTGAATGGGATAGAGGTATTTAATCTTGAGCTTCCTTGCAGTATCTTCTTGCTGGCAGTCAGTAAGAGATTATAAAACTTGCCCATGGATGGGATATCAGGAACTTTGATCATTCTGCACTCAACCTCTGAGCAGGCTCTTCAGATTTTCTTCATTTTGGAAATTCAAAGGCACTTCCAAGGCTAGTCTGGCTTTTTACATGGCTCCTTGAGATTCTAGTCTTCTCTAAATACTATGTTGTTTACACTGATGCATAGCCTTTCTAGTACAAGGCATCTCCTCTGAATGTCCTTCTTTTAAGACTTACTTCTCCATATCATTTGATTGGAGCAAGAGCGGATGATTGGGGTTTTTTTTACACAGTCTTCATCTCTCCTTAGTCTTCTCTGTAAACTGAAGAATACCATTTTTAAGTCTTTTCTCAGAGATCATTCATTCCAGATCTTATTATTCTCTTCTAGGCTGTCTTCAGTTCCCTGTTTACCAGACCATTTCTCCAGTTTGTCAAGATTAATTTGGATTATAATTCTTTCTGGCATGTTTACAGCCTTTCCCAGTTTAGTGTCAAGTGGATATTTGATAAGCCTACTCTGTACATCAAGATCATTAATGAAAATAGTGAACGGTACAAAACTGCTTACCTTGGATGCATCTTTTCATTTTGGTAGTAAACACATTAAAAATTTGGGCTAGAGCACTCAGTTCTCCCAATGTGAAGTACCTGGGTCATGTATTCCTAGGATGACCCCATCACAGGAAGGGCAATATTTGGTTTAAGATGATGTCAAGAACCATGTTGGATTTATGGAATCAGTTCATGATTTAACTGAGAAAAAGAAAACAAGAATTAAAAGGCAGAAAAAGTTGTTTGTCTTTGCAATCAGAATACAGAGGCAGTAAACATGGTCGTGAGTGCTTGAAATGTGAAGCATGTGGACTTGCCAGGATACAACTAGCCACAGTACTCCAAGCTTGAATAACGCAGAAGTGGAACATCTCTGCAAGAAACCCCTCCAAAGAATGAGGGGAAAACTGAAAATTTGACAAAATGGTCCCACACTTTCCCAGGTTACAAACCAGCCCAGAAAACAAAGGTGCCAAGAGAGGCTGTGAGTCTACAATCAGGCTGGAAGGCAGGGAAAGGAGAGCTTGTAAGTAGGAGAGAAGCAGAAAAAAAGGAAGAGAACCTCAACATCAGACTCCAGTCTTACACCTCAGTAATTAGGGGGAGTTTGTGGGAGAAGGAGCATACCTGTAGCTAAAGATGTCCCTTCCTCCCCCATGAGCTGTGATGGGCACATCAAGCTTAGTACAAGTTTTAATAGCAGCTGGGCTCATAATTTCTTTGGAAGGGGGGCTTGGCTCCCACCCTGCATGCTGAAGGCTCTCCATTTAAAAAGGCAGATAAGATCATTTGGTTCAATATAAAATGAATTAAAGTAAATTAAACTGCAGGAGCCATGTGGCCTGCCGAGGCCTTCATTGTTGTACACACATAAATGGCAGCTTTTCATTTTCACTGCTAAGGAATGACAGCTTGAGGGGGGTGGAATTAAAAATCAGGAAATAAATAATAAAAAGACACAGTTGCCAAAGATTTCGTTCAGGAAATCCCAGGTGCCTGCAAGTCTCCCATCCCCTCCTCATGCTGTTGTCAGCAATCTAAGCTGGTATCCTGGAGCATGGACTAAAGCATTTGGGGGAGGGGGGAAGAAAGAAAACCAAACCAAGGAATTGTAACAAACTGGTATCCCAGGTTCTTTTAGAGAGAGAGAGAGATACTTATCTCTATAGGGGAGAAAGATACCAAGGACACTTTTTTGCCAACAGTCTTAATGACTGGCGTATAAGAAAGGCCCCAAGTAAGAATTTTCTTTGCATGCTCGGTACAGATGTGCAGCCAAGTTAACAGAGGCTGCATTTCCAGAAGACTGAAAATTGAAAAGGGAAACTAACATTTGTTTGTTGAAAACATAGCATTGAAACAATTGAGTAAATACTTGTCAGTTTTGTTTGAAAGCTGGATCTAGACATTGCAAATGAGCTTTTTGTGGCAAGACTGGCATTACCTGTGAAGTTTTTGCTTTATGCTGTTTAAATGGTGTCAGTGGCAAGTGTACAAATACTAGTCCACACTAGCACTGCAGTGTCCTCGCTGCAGCTTTCAAAATATTTGCTTGGTGGGTTTTTTTGTTGATTTTTTTTTTTTTTTGGTGCTTTTATGGTAGTGGTTAGTTGGGCTCTTTTTATTTTGTTGGTTTTTTTAAAATATTATCCCATCAAACCTGGTTGGAGAAAACTTGACCTGTGTGTGGCAGCCATTCTTTACATAGTTTTGCACTTGGACTTTGGACCAGGTACCTTTTTTCAGGTGCATACCACGTTTCCTAGTATAGATGGTTGCAGCTCTGCCATGTACACTGGCACATTAAGCTTCCCATATTCCTTCTGAAGCTGCACCTTGGACATAAAAATATTAGAATATCTTTTGCACAAAGTAGTTTGATTTGGATCATTCAACTGAAGCAAATTATCTAAAGGTGACATGTTACAGTGTCAGCTGATCTGTGTATTTTGTGAGTTTGAAGCCAGTAAGACTTGATTTTGAGTAGCCCTAATGGTCTTCCATGTTCAATGGAGCACAAACATGTCCATGGTTGCTCTGGTTGTCATGCCACCGCCTGTTTCTGTGCACAGCCATGTATAATTAAACAGTTATTTTAAGGAAAACAAGCACTTACCTTATGATTAAATTTATTCTGCACCCTGCCTCCATCTTGTGTGATACCATGGTCCAAAATCCTGGTTCCCAGCCTCACTGGGCAGGCTGACCCTTGCTCTATCCCGTGATTAGTTGCACAAATGACTTGCATGTGCAGACATTTTATGCTGCTTGAGCAGCAAGCTCCTTCTTGCACTAGTCATTCATGTAGAACAACCCATGGCATAAAACAATGTCCATCCTTCTGCACTGGGGGAAAGGGGGCAAGTTGGAACAGTTTCCTCCTGCCAAAGCATTTTCTCTAAGCCACAGCCTCATCCAGAAGGCTCACATTAGGAGAGAAGGTGCTAGAGGGAAGTTTTATTAATTGTGATGGTAACGGCAGCAGCCTTCTAATGTCCCTGCAGCCTCTCTTTCATCAGGGGGCCAGATATTTATCAATCATTTAACATGAAGTATGTGTACATTTCTTTTTGTCCTGAGAAAAACAAGGTCTCTTGGAGCATTTGAGCCCTCTAGATGCTGATCAAAAAACCATGGAAGCATTAAAACAAGTCCTGGGAGCAAACATATAGACGATGTTACCAAAAAAATCTGGGTTAAGATCTTCCCATTCCTTGTCTGTGTGATAAGCAAGCTAATCCTAGTGTTTCTCTAATAGTGTGGCTAAAGTGGTGTTTTCAGATAGGTGCTAGCCTATCCTTCATTACCCTTGCCTTGAGGATCTTTGATACTGTTTGGGGGAACCCATTCAGATTCACTCTTCTCGGACAACAATCTGAGCTTTGATCCTCTAGAGTCACAGGAGCTATGTGATGGTTCTGCAAAGGCTTTTCCCTATTGCAGCCTGGAACACATGTGGTGTTCCAGAGTCAGCAGTGCAGGATTTACTGCTTTAAAAGACTAACTAAAGCATAAGACTAGGTGCTGAGGAACTGGGACTCTTTTCTGTCCCTCTCCTTAACACACTTTGAAAGTCACTGCTACTAAGCTTCAAAGGCATCATTGCTTTTAAGTGCCTTTCAAGTTTCAACTTTCCAGTTTAAGATATCCAAGATGTGTCTTTCAGAAATGCTGTTCACTGACAAAAGAAATATCTCATTTTCCCCTCTAGTCCCACCTTGGAATTACTCCTCATTATTATTGCATGGATTTTCACCAGCGTCCTCTGTGCCACAATCCTGTTTATGCTCCTACCCAACACTCTTATATTGGCAATATGACCAGAAATCTCAGCAGAGCCTGCTCTCCTCTGATCCAAATTGCCAGCAGGTCTCAAAAGTTTTTTCTAGCATCTTCCTGTTTCAGAATATGTCCTAATGCTGCTGGCAACAGAATAAGTGAGACTTGGAACTTCCCTTGAGTGCTAATCACAACTTACAGTTGCCTCATTGCAACTTCTCTCAGTTCTCTTACATCCCATTTTAATTCCACTGTGTAAAACCTTTATATGCCTTTCTGTTTTCTTCTGTGGAAGCACACATGCACACTTATACAAAACCTTATGTCAAAAGAAACTACAAAGTCAATGCTTGGTTAGGCTATGTGAGAATTAGCATTGCTTCTGCAGCTGTAATATTCCTGTTTTGGTGTGTATATATTGTGATTCAATTTTTAATTATATGATTCCATGTTATTTTTCTGTAAGACTTCTTCCATCCATCAGCAGCGTATACTGTGCCCCACAAATGAAGCAAGGCGAGGTATTGAAAGAAGCTGTTGTAGAACCTGGGAAGTGCATAAAGAACAAAGAGACCATTGGGTGAAGAATGTTCTACAGGTTTAAGTTAAATACTACACTGGAGAATTAAATCCCATCCTTCATTTTGCCAAATAATTCCTATGTGATTCTAGAAATGTCATGTGCAGCTGCAAACTGAAGCCAGCAGTTTAGCTTTTAATGGTAATGTGATCAATAAAATTAAGTGTTTTATAAAGAGTCTAATCCCAGTCATTTCACCTTGGTCATCAAAGCCACCTTACCTTCACCTTAGTCTTTCTGTGTCTCACGTTTTCATTTAGAAAAAGCAGAGAACAGCTGTCCCTTATGTCAGCCAGCAATGTGAAAATAAGGGGCTTTTTAAAGTGTTTTTATTTTAGTGGTGATGTCATAAAGAGACTGAAGGGGTTTTAGTAATTTTCTGGGCAGAGCTCAATTAACATGAAGTGATAGGATGCAGAACTGCCATCAAGTAATGAGGATATAACAAAATACTAAAAAGTTACATGCTCAATGAGTACCACCCACCCTCTGTGAAAAAATAGTATGTGTTCACATTATTACAGACTGTATCATACTGCATGTACAGAAGGAAGACTGCAATTGTAAGAAAATCTTGAATTCTGTGCTTTCAAAATAAGTGCTTGATTTAAAGTATAAAAATGGTCTCTCTGCATGTTGAAAGAGGTAGAGGAAAATGGAGGGTTGTATATGAGTCATTGACAAAGCATTCTGGAGGAAGAGAAATATCAAAATTTCACCATGTGGTATCACAAGGCTCATCAGCAGAGTTGCTGTAATTAGATCCACAGCACAGTCCTTTGCCGCTTTTGCTAATGAGGTGTTTGATAACAGTAGTAGTAGACCGTCAGTTTTTACAGTAACTGACCCTACAGAGGAAGCAGCTTAAACAAGGTACTAACTTTTTAATCAGGCTTAACTACAACCTGTTGCAAGGGCTTGATGAAAGCAGAGCAGAGACTCTTTTTCTGGTAGCTGATTCTACCCTAACCAGGAGCCATAATTTCAGGTAATATCCTATATAACCTCTGCAGTCCAGCAAGGTAGATATGCTTGCTCTGGAGGGCTGGCTTCTGCACAGCCCAGTCATGTACTGGGGCTGGCTTACAGGCTCATCAGCTTTTGCTGATCTTAGAAAGCTGTCGATCCCTATAGAGCATATTCATAAAAAGGTTCCCAGATCTACATTGGGTTTTTATGAAATAGGAAGAGTCACCTAAGAGAGACAGGCCTTGCTTTATTTCAGGCTGTTGTTCCCAGAAAGATGCACAGGAAAAATGATTGCATTTGTGCTTAACATAAAACACAGTTCTTCCTAATCTTGATGAGACATAGCTGCAATACTTTAGCTGAAGTTTTCAGAAAAAATATAGCTTCAGACAAATATTAGGCTTTGAAAGGTATAACAAAGCTGAAAAGCAGAAGACAGGTATGTTGAGTGTGCTTACAAGTGATAGGTGCTGTCTGCAGTAAATTACTGTTATCAGAAGGCTAAATTTTAGTGCTGAAATTGTAGGGAACAATCCTTGTTTTCTAAGATTCTGGCTCAGAAGGAAGACCCCCACTTCTGCAGCCCTTAATCAAATTTCTTATTTTATAGGCACTTTTCCTAGTTTAAAAAACGGCTGGTGTGTTGTACTGAGATGCCTGACAAAACTTATTTCTGTAAGCATTTACTGTAGCGCTAGTTCTCTTCTAAATGATGCTCAGCTGTCCTTGTATTGCTTTCCTCCTCCCAGCTGTAATCACTCTAAGCTCATCAACAGGGCTCTCTTAAATGGTCAAGTGGGTGGTGTTAGTGGGCTGGATGAAGAGATGCATCCATTTAAAACTTCACTCTTGTGAGGGTGTTAACAAGTATCTAGCTGCTAAGAAATCTTAATACCCTGCAGTTACCATTGAAAAATGAAGATTTACATTAGGTAAAGGAGTACTGAAAGATTTGTAAACGATTGAGATACTGTGGTTAGAAAATTGAGATTTGTCACTTGCTGCATGTTCATTTTAGAGCCACTCTGCCACTTCCAATTTCACAACCTGTCTGGACCTCTAGAGCTGTTTGGGACCCATCTTTCCTTATGTTTTGCTGTGGGCTCTAGTGTTTTAGTGCCTCAAAAGCATCTGTTGTAGAAGAATTTCAGCTCTGATGTCCCAAATGCTGGATCCAGAAGTTTCATCTGATGCAATGAGAAAGCAAGCAATGACCTGTCCCAGCTCAGCCTGCTAGGGAAGCAAGGCTAAATAAAAGAAGATGAGCAGGAGCCTGGTGGGAGGAACAAGTCGAGGAAAAGCAAACAGTTTGCTGCCCTTAGCTTACTGGTAGCTTTCATCAGAGCTTGCTGAGGAGGGGGAGGCAGAGAGGGGAAGGAAGTGACAGCATAGTCATTAGCAGACTGCGACCCTCTGTCACGGGGGCTCCTGAAATAAATGATGATTGTATTGAAGCATGAGGCAGGATAGAGACCTCTGTGCTAATTTAATAAATTGCTTGCATTTAGGACCCCAGATTGTTGCTGTTACATTTTTGCTATGTGATGCCACCTGGGATTAACAAGGAGGAGGGAATGGGGGGAGAGGAAGAAAGCAGCCCAGGTCTGTTAGCAACTGCTGGTGTGACCTCACTCCTTGTCCCAGGGGGGATATGAGATCATGAGAATGCCAGAGCTCTCTGAAGGATTCGATTTGTTCGGTACGGCAGGATGGCCTGCCGAGTGATCTCATCTCTGAGACCCTAGGGAAGGGCACTAGCTGCTGCTAGCCTCATGGACTGCAGAGAACTTAATCCCCACTCCAAATCTCACCAATTAACGATTGACCTGTGATGACATCACTGATGACAAAGCTAACTGGGACAGCACAGCAAAATTCCAGGGGAATTTCCCTGTCTCCATGATCTTATCAAATAAAAGAATTTTGACATGTGTAAAACAAATCTTTCAGTCCAGATAATGCTGTTGCAGATTAAGCATAGCTCTGGGCTCACAGCTTGCCCTGACCTAGTGCCCTGTCACCACTTCTCCCTTCCAAACAGGGCAGGACAGAACACAAACAGGTCCTCGTTAAGAAGGGAGCTAAATTAGATAGCTGCCTTTAGCCAGCTTCCCTAGTCTCAGGTGCTTTAAAGTAGAAATTTCAGTTGTTGCACTCCATGGTTGTAGTAAGCCAGGAGAGAGTTTGTTACCTTGCAGGTGTCCTTCAATGAAGGAAAACTTTCTCATTGGAATAAATACCAGAATGGCAAGGGCAGCTTTGGTGAAGGTTTACAAAGGATGTTGCCCATTCTTTGAGTCTCTTTTGAGAGAGAAGTGTTTCAACCAGCATGCTTCCCCCCTTCCCTTCCCTTCCCTTCCTTAGCCTCCTCAGGAAGGTTTGGTATCTTTGAGTTTCAAATGCCTTGAGGGTTTTCTTTTATTTTTCCAGCACCAGTCTTTTTATCTGTACTGTACAAGAGCCAACACACACCTGAGTGGAAGGAGGGGGATACTGTCAAATAGATAATTAATTTGATTCTTTGGGATTATCTAGAAAGTTGTCAGGAAGACCAATGTCACCTTACATTTAATCCCTGTACCTTCAGAAGGGGTATAAAATCAGAGACCTACCTTGCATTCCTTTTCTCATTATTAATAGTATCTACAATTTACATCATATTAACCTCAGTAAGCCTTAACCGCTGCTGCTAGTGTCCTGTAGCATTCTCCAGATATGCAACAAGGTGTAATCTATAACCTGCTCTAAAAGTTCAAGATACAGAAGTGTAGAATACCTGGATAAGTGACAGAGCATGAGGAACACTATGAAGCAAAGCGATAATTATGCTTTCAAGGTACCAAGGTAAATGGCTGCAAAGAAAGCTGTGTCTCATGAATATTGGTCTTTGCACCATTTAACAGAGTGCGCAGGTGGACAGCGAACACAAGCCCTATAAGCTTCATGCCCTGCACCCATTAAGTCCTCTTCTTTTGATTTCCTGACAGTAATCACGTATTGCTTATTTGGTTGTTCTACAGGGAAAGTTCTATCTGGTTATTGAGGAGCTGAGCCAGCTGTTCCGCTCCCTTGTGCCCATCCAGCTATGGTATAAATACATCATGGGAGATGATCCATCCAGCAGCTACTTCCTAGGTGGCATCCTGATCATCCTGTATAGTCTTTGCAAGGCAAGTACCACCTCATTCAGTAACCTCTAATGGAGCTGTAGCAACAGCAGAGGAAGAAGCACAGCTGAAGGGAACAAATACACTTTTTGATTGTTGCTATCACTACCCAGGAAGGGAAGCTGCAGCAGCTGGGGACACCATGTGCTTTAGTTGCCAGAAGCATTTTGCTTCACCAGTATGTTGCATTAATGAGCTAGAGGAAGATCTGTGACTACTCATGTAGTGTTGCATCAGGTTTATGAGGTCATTGCTGCTTTTTAATACCTTTCTGTAAGGGCTAGAGGAGAATTGGAGTGGAGTCTTGGGGGACCAGTACTGGGAAGAGATGTTAGCTGTCTCCAGACTTCTAGATGCAGCACTGAAAGGAAGGTTGCAGACAGCAGAGTGTTTCTCTCAGCCTTCTTCTGTCTTTCAAGGCAGGGTAGGTACTCTGTCACTCACAGTACTGAGTGCAGCAGGGGGAAAGAAGGTCATCCCAAGTCCTGCCTAGATAAAACAGGTTAGTTCTGGCCCTATCCTAGGTCCTGGTCTGGCTGATACAAGTCCAGGATCTCAGTGGTAGAGACAGGAATAATTAATGTTTACTCAAAAATAAGAGTGTTAAGAGCACAAAGTCTGCCTGTACAATTGTAAATGAATATCTATGACTTAATTAGAAGAGTCCCAAGTCTGAGATCTAGAAATAGTTGAACTTCTAATAGTGTGTATTGAACCCTGCCTAGGGGCAGAGTAGTAGCTGAAGTAAACAATGATCCACCCATGTTATCCATCCCTCCAAGGAAGGCCAAGCAAGTCAAGCTTGCTGCAGCCCTGATACTTGTCTCTACCTAGGAGAAAGGGGCTATGGCTTTGCAGAAGCAGACTGAAAAACAGGGAAGAGAATATATCCGAGCTGAAAACAGCTGAAAGGGGCTAATGGATTGCTGAGCAATGCTAAACTATAGCTCTTATGTGACACATGGCTGCAGTTGCAGCTGTATGTTATATAGAAACGGGGCAATACAACCCCTGCTGTCAAGGAATTTACAGGCTTTTTTTCAAGCAAGATAGGCAGAGGAGGTCACGGGAAGTGAAATGACTTGGTCACAGCAGGTCTGTCATCAAGCCAGAAATAGAGCAAACGGTGCCAGGTTAGAAGGCATATGAGACCAGTATAGTTCCCTGCACACCCATCCATTCTCTCAGCTGTATGTTTCCTGCTCTTTGCTGTGGGAGAGAATTGTTGCCCCTTTCAGAGACATCATTGTCTGGATCTGCTCTAGACAACAGTATCCAACCCTTCCACGCCCTTCTGGCTTTGGAGGTCAGGTATACAGATCACTATTACAAGGACAGATTTCAAGTGATCTTTCTAGTATCCCTTCTTACAAAAGTTACTGAACACCTGGAAAAGGGATGCTCACTTGCAGTTCCACATGCCATTTCTTACATCTGGACAAGTCCTCAGAGCATGGGGAAGCAGTGGGGCTGTCTGCTCCTTGGAGGAAGGGGAGCCAAGCACAAAAACACAGCTAGCAGTGCCCAGCCCTGCAGCACCCAAACAAGGCAAGCAGGGCGAGTCTGGAGGCAGTAGCCAGGTTCAAAGAGTCCAGATCCTCAGGTGGCGAGGCAGGTCCAAGATAAAGCCAGAACATCAATCCACAGGTCACAACCAAGTCTCATGAAGGCAGCCAGGGCCAAACACAGCCTAACAGTTGCAGAGTATAGCCATAGTGAGACAGGCTCAAGGCAAGAGTAGGAGGTCACTCCATGCACTGGGGTATCTGTATCAGTAGGATCTATAGCTAGGCACAAGCATGGCTGTGACCAAACTGGAAACCAGCGATTGTATAGTACAGCTCAGAAACAAGAGGCCTCCACAGCTGAGTATAAATAGAGTTCCTGGGCCCATGGGCACAGATTGTGGGTAGAGACCCCAGGTGAGGCTCATCAGGACCATGAAGGCCTATTAATGTACTTGGAGCCCTGACATACAGCTGCAAGCAGTTCTTTCTGGGTTAACTTGACATTTCTGTACTATGAAGTTTAGTATCTTTATAGGTAGTGTTGTGATGATGATCTAGATTAGAAAAGCAAGCATGTTTTGAAAAGTTCTGTTTATCTGTTATTTAGAAGTTCCATGAGAAGAGGACCGCTATTTACTGACCTTGAGTATAACTTAGGACCAGGACTGGGGCATACTTTTGTGAAAGTACCTTGGCTCCAGCCTGTACCTTCAACATACATGTTTCTTTCTTTAATTCATCTAGTTCATCAGAGGTGTAAATGGAGGGACAGGCCAGCTGAAGGGTGATAGGCTCAGGAACATGTCCCAGGTCATTGTGTGGCAACTACTTAGTATCTCAGATGTGTCCAGGTTAGGATTAGACCTCTGCATGCTAGAGACTTTGTACGGAAGTGGGAGCACACTGTTTCAGTACAGTTCATGAAATACTAGGTGTGTGCATCCCATTTACGATCACAAGAGCTGCAGGTCTAATTCCTTGCGTGAGACACTGAAAATATACCCAAAGGAGTCCACATTAGCAAAGCCACAAACCACATTAGAAAAACCACAGAAGCCAATTTGGCACTCAGGCCTTCTGTGCTCCTGGAAAAAATCCAGGGCTCAGCTAGGGCTGCATCCCCTTTCTCTACACAAAGGGCAGGCTCCACTTTCAGAAGGTTGTATATAGTGCAGCTGATGGGAGCCATCTTGCTGTCTCTGGACTTCATAAACATGAACCTCTGATTTTGGCAAAGAAATCCCAGATTTTCATCAATAAGGGCATCCAGGTCCTATTTTTTTCCCTATCCTGAACAGAAGCACTCACTGTCTGTGAACCCAGTTGTTGCAATCATATTGCTAGAAAGATGACTGATGCAATGTAGACTTCAGTGCATGGGGTGACAAATGGATGTTAGTCTACTGAAACATATATCTTTTGGGGGTACAGGAAACTCCAGAGTAAGCGAAATTGAAGGGGGGAAATCAACACGGTGGGAGAAGAGGAGACATCAAAGCCAGAGCAAATGCATTACAAGTTACACTGTAAGCAAAGCAACCAGGGAAAGCTGTGAATTGGACTGTGGAAAAGAGCTGATCTCTATCCTTATGAGAAGATAAAAAGTCTGTAGTAGTCGGCAACCTCAAGTGCTAGTTGCTGACTGGAAGCATTACTGGAAGGACCCTGGGAGCCTTTTTACGTGCTGACTGGAAGCATTATTGGTGCCTTCATTTGATTCCACATCTATTGCACGATGATCTCATTGGCATTCCCTGCAGTGAGCCCACTTAATCATGCTAACCAAAAAAAAAAAAAAAAGAAAGCCAACTCCAGGCATTCTGGTGCCTTTGTACCAATTGTCCACTGCAGCTCTGCATATTTCGCATCACATCTTGCCCTGCCCTCCTAGCTGCTTCTCACTTAGATGGGTTAGAAATGGAAAGGTCCTGTTATGTCATCTGGCCCTTCTCCCAGCTAATGCAGGGCTGTTCTTTGCACAATCATTTCTTCATATCTTGTCTAGTTCATAGTGGTTTTTTTCCCTGTGTTCTACCAGAAAATAGAGAAGGTGAACCAAATTAGGTTTTCAAGATGTTTTCTCTTTTATTAGTAGTACTCTGTCTTCACTTTAAGAATGCTGAGTGTCTCCTCTCTTGCTCAGTCCCTTGATATTTGTAGGCAGTTTATCATCTTTTCCCCCCACTTTTGTATTCTGCTCAGCCAAGCTGTAAATATTTATGTCTTTTAGCCTCTTTTCAGAAATCATTTTCTGCAGGCTCGTATTCTGCCCTTCTCTGAACTGCTTTTAGTCTTTAATGAGGAGCCCAGAATGAGTGCTGCTCACCAGATGCAGTTACATCATGATTGCTGGGCAATAGGGAGAAGCGGGGAAGAAAAGGACCTGGTGTTGCCCCTGCTGTTGGCCATTTTTGGGCATCTGCAAAGTACCAAGTGCTGAAAACTCACTCCCTTCATGGCATGTGAAGTTCCCCACGCTTCAGACAGATGGGAGCAACCTGGCCGCAGTCCTGCTTCTGAGTCCTCAGGCCGTTCTTCTCAGTAGCATTTAATCACTGAACTCTGTTAAATCACTCTCTGCAGCCGGACAGGCAATTCCCACTCCTTCTTTCATAATACCGTCTGGGCTCTGAAGTGTAAAGCTGTGTGACAGAGCCACACAGACCCGGAAATCCCCCTTTTCCCCAGAGGCTGAGGAAACCTGTTTTCTGCCTCTCCCATGTGAAAAGACTGCCCTTCCCCCTTTCTCAAGCTGGCCACAGTGTTTTCTAACCTCACGTCTGATGATCTCATGCACTTGGTTCTCAGGGTGGGAATGGGTCCATTTTAGCCCTTTCCAATGTAGTGGGGCTGGGGAATTACCCTACCACAACCCCTTGATGTCTGCTCCTCTTTCTGTCCTGTAAAGTCCCTGGTTTGCAGTCCATTGTTACTAGAGCTTTTTTGGCTGCCCTTTTCCACTGTCAATTCACATTTATTACATATTTCATGATCTCCATGAAATCTTTTTTGGCACAATTGTTACGTAGGATCCTTGTTTCCTCCAACTATCCATTTGGAGACACCGTTTCCTCAGTTTCTGGCACATGCATACACACACACATTTTGTGAAAAATATGTAAAATGGAGTGTCTTTATTGCAGTCTTTTGATATCTGTGGTCGTTTGGGAAGTGTCCGGAAGGCACTGAAGGTCCTTTGCACCCCACAGGTAAGTAGCCATACATATTACAGCAGTTTCATAGGTGGAATCTTGTTACTATTGAATGATGGAGTTGGAAGTTCCTCAGTGTATCAGGATCACAGAATAAAATGTGTTGTTCCATGGCTGGGCAAGCTGGTGTCCCTTGTCAGGGATGTTAGGAACCTTTTCTGATGTCTGCCCTGTCCCAGCTATGGTAAGAGATTGTTGCTAGTCTGGATTGTTTTGTCTGATTGGAAGCCCTGTGTAATATGCACTAATCCATTGAGGCCAAAACAGCAAGAAGCTGACAAAACTTTGTAGTACAGAGTGTGAAAAGACTTTAAATAGAAGTATGTAGTGCCTGATGTGCAGTGACATTGAAAGACACCCTACAGTGCACAGAAATTATCCCAGATACAGCATTATACAGTACTGATAGTTAGATCTGTTGCAATGAAATACTGTGACTTATATTGTAAAATGATAAAATCAACGACTGTAGAGGAAAGGAACATATCATCATAGAAGTCTGTTAGAGCTTGCCTTGCTTATTCTGTGGGCTTGGGCGGGTCATTTTTCCTCAGCATGTTTCCATTTCCCCTATTACTCTTATAATAGGAGAAGCAACATTTACCTTCCACATATTTAAAAAGAAAACTGGGAAGCCTGTGGGTGCTGCTGCTGTTATTCTTTCTTCTATTGTCTAAGTTGCTAATAATAATACCTCCCACTATCTAAACACCTCTTCAAATGATGCTGAATTAATCCTTTCAGCTCCCTGTTGAGCTCATTAAATTTCATTATCATTGCTCCACAAGTGGAGGCACTAAAAGATGGAGTCAGCTCGAGGGTAAAACAAAACAGAGAACACAGCTCCAGACTCCCTCTGTTCTGTGTGCAGGTGCCCAAATCTCCCTTCCCCATACACAGTGACATAATACTACTGTCCTTCCCAGGCCGTGCAGGGAATCTGGGTGTGAAAAAGTGTCTGTATGCATGCTTAGCCACAAACTAGAGTATCTTCAAACCTTTGACACTGGGGGTTTTTTCCATCTCTACTTAACAGACGTATGGTGTTCGTGCTACCAGCCAGCAGTGCAGTGAGGCAGGTGACATCTGTGCCATTTGCCAAGCAGAATTCAGGGAACCTTTGATCCTTATGTGCCAGGTAAGACCACGCCAGATTCCCCCACTGGCATTCATTTGGTTAACTTCTGCAGCTGGGAAGAGGCACAGTTAGCCTAGGTACTTCTAAAATCCTTTGCTGGGTCTTGATCTAGGTCCTAGTGGATATTTATGGCTTTCTTCCAGATAGCCAGTGATTCATGATAGCTGAGCCACCCTTCAGGGGCTGGTCACAGCTATTAAGATGGAAAAGACCAGCCCTGTAGTTCACGGACTGCCAGTTGGCAGTCCAGATCTTGAATCTAGAATGCGAGACATTTTTATCTGACCCCTGGGGAGACTGGCTAGTCAATAGGCCAACCGAATCACGAGCAAGTGCTGTGAGAGGGGCATGGGTCCAGAATGAGCCTGACAGGGTGCGTGAAGACTGGTGCAGCACCATGTAATCAAGGTCTGGCCTCTGAACACCTGGCCAGGAATAAAAGTAGTTCTGCATGTCAGAGTTGGTCACCACTGCCAGTCACTGGGAATTGTCCTGTTTCTCATTTGGCAAACACTGGCAAAACCTAGAGCTTAAGAACAGCATGCTCCAAGCAGTGCGGTAGATCCTAACATGCCACACTGCCATGGGTTCTGTTGCTATATCTATCAGAGGCCAGCTGAAGGCATTGCCTTGTAGCAAGGCTGGTGATGCTGCATCAAGATTTTCTCTTTAGTTGCTTGTAACTTGGGTCAAGCTTTGTCTGTTGTGGTTGAAATCCTGGAGACTGTCTCTGGCTGATATGCGGGTGCGTGCAGGAAAACCTTAGGCAGAATAATTGTGGGAATTGGTGGGATATATAATCTCTTGTGATATCAAAATAAAGCTCGAGAGCCTTTTTTTGGAGAGCCTTAACATTCCCGTGCTTTGTAACAGGGTTATCAAATTAAAGCAAGTATGTCACCTACGCATCAAAAGTGCCTTTTACTATGCCTGTGAACATCTGTGCAGGTACTACCAAGCTGTAAGCCCCAGAGAAGCTATCTTTGTATGTGCTGATCAGAGTTGAGATTTTTATGAGTAACATTTCTGCTGACTCCACATGTGCTGAGGACATCTCAGCTTCTTAGGGCTTCTAATATTCCCTTCTTGCCCTATTCCTGTTCTTCGATTCTGGGGCTAGATGGTGGTGTGTGCTGGGCAGCCGTCCTTCCTCATCTCTGTTTGTACCCAAGGCAGGCTGGAGGGAGAATCCTGTCGTGGCTCAGCATAGAAACAAGAGGAGAAGATAAGGGGTGAAAAGTGACATTTACAGAGAAGGGGAAACTGGGACACTGAAGCTAGTGACTGGGACTGGGTGATGTGAGCAGAAAAAAGCAAATGAAGTTAAAAGTACGGGGAAGAAAGGGGGTTGTCTGAGCAAAGTAAGGAATTTTAAAATAACCCAGGGAATTGAGGATGGAAGCATGGTAGAGAAAACCCTCTCAAGTACTTTGTTAGCCCAAATGTTGTAGGCCTTTTTAATGTTTCTTTCTATTGCTATATTAAGAGACAGAGTAATATATCATTAGCCTTGGCAAACTGATATACTAGTGATGCTGGGATATTTCATATCACATAAGTACTGCTAATCAGCTGCATTCTCCACCTGAACTTGAATCGTGACTTGCTCCCATGGCTGTCCTATTGAGTGTGCACGCTTGGTGGCAAGACTAGACCTCCTTCCCTCATCAGGATGATGCCCTTTTCTCTCCACAGCATGTGTTTTGTGAAGAATGCCTCTGCCTCTGGTTTGACAGAGAGAAGACCTGTCCTCTTTGTCGTTCTGTCACAGTAGAAACCCTGCGTTGCTGGAAAGATGGCACCACCTCTGCTCATTTCCAGGTGTATTAAAACCAATACATGCTGACAAATGGATTAACACATGCAGAGAGAAGAAAAAGCTGGAAAATCTGGTGATCCCACGCCCCTATTTAGTTGCCTGTGGATTTGTTGTCTTAGTCTTTCTTCCAGTGCTATTTCTGCAGGAGCCAACAGAACAATTGTTAGTAGCCAAAAACTTTATCCTCAAAGGCAAGAAAGATGTGTTTTATATTATGGCAAACTCCATGGCTAAGCTACAGCCAAGATTTTTTCTTGAACTTACATAGTTATAAACTGCTTGAGATGTTTCCTTTTTTTCTGTCATTTTAGAATAGATAAATACTGCATGTATAAGGCAAGTGTACCATGAATTGCATGTGTATAACCTGATACACTGGAAAAAAGCTGTTTTCCTCTGGCTCAGACCACTGGTGAGATTTTTCACATTAAATGGCCCTAGCTTCCCTGAATCGGTAACATCATAGAATTATGTTGTTGCTGTTATACTACCTTGGAGAACTCTCCCAGAACAGTGCTTCAGAACCTCGTGCCTGCAGTTTATTTGCGGCTGGAGCAATGTCATCTCCCAGCAGCCATTTTTTTTGCAATTGATTCCACAAATTGCATGTGTTGTCATCTTAATAAAATCTCTAGAACCTGGGAAAGACCATGATAGTGAAGCTGGAAATGACACTTGCTTTTCTTGGGAACGTTTTTCCTCTTTAACTTTCATGACCAGACTTTCTGATTTTATAGCATATGGGGAAAACAGTGGGAGGCAGGGAGAGATTAAAGTCAGGTTTGGTTTGTCTAGGTGAAAAGTCAAGAGCATCTCACAGATTCGGGTACCTCTGCAATATGCTCTTCAGTGCAGCCACTCGAGGCAAGGCTTACTGGCTTCAAAAACCAGTGCCACTCAGCATCCAGTACCTGCCTGCATCCAAAACCAGAAGAAATGTGCTCACTCAGCACTGAGCCCAGACAGCACTGCTGATAACAGGAACGGTGGGGCATCAGCATACAGGGCCTCCTGGAGAGCCTGGGTTTAGTGAGATTTAACAGCTTGAGGGCAGAATTGCACAGAAGCAGCTGCATTGCTTGAAGAGCCAGCCTGGTTTATACACAAAATGGAAAATCCACCTGTGATGGTGGAGGCTTTATTGTAACACTTCTGCTTCCAAAAAATCTCTTCCAGGAGACACCTTGTATGGCTAACAGGAGAATTAACACACTTCATATTGCCACAATTTCCATCTCTGCTGAGGGTGCTGCAGAGGCACTTGCATGCAAATGGAGTTGCTGTTTGTTCTCTGGAGCTTTTTCTTTCACTAAACAACCTCCGCTTTTTGCTGTGCACCCAGAGAAAGTGCCTCATTAGGCAACTGTGGCATCTTCCATGCTCATTACTATGGAAATGGCCGTAAGGTTACAATCCCACTTGAGTGGATAATCAGGAAGAACTGTACCTGGGGGAAATGAGCCTATGTGTATGTACTGACTGCCGCCTTCCCCTCCTGCTGTGAAACTCCACAGGGAGAAGAATTAAAGCAAACAGGAGCTAATGGTAACAAGATTAAGGCTCAACATTTCTTTGGAAATAATAGTTCAGTATGGCTAGAGGAGAAATGATGAGAGGCAGAGCCTGAGCAGGGAAGATAGTCCAAATCTGGCTGGAGAGGGACAGGGAAGTACAGGAGGAAAATCTTTACTTTCCAGAACAAAGTGACTTGATTCTTGTCAAATGGATCCCATGAAAGTGGAGAACTAAGCCAAGGAATCCAGTGGCTATCTCCAATGGGAATAGCCATTTTGGGATGGGGGAAGGCAGTTCAGTAAGGAAGGAAGCAAGGTTTTCAGTGGGCGTAAAAATGTTGTATGTGCTAAAAATAGTCTGGTATATTCTCCAGGAAAAGGGAAAATTACTGATTCTGTGGGCAGGCAATTTATGAAGGGTTTCAGTATCAGTTTTCAGTGCAATGCCAATTGATTAAAGGGTTAGTTGTATCTGCTTTCAGAATGTTTGAAAAGCCACTCCTGATTGTTTTTCTAAATGCTCCTGGAAAATACCTATGGAGAAGTATATGAAAAGGTCAACATGAGCCTAACACTACAGCTAGCATTAAGATACACTGTTTCACAATTATTTCTTTTTTAATTTGGTTATAAGGAAGGAAGGCAGTCAAAGGGAAAGTATGGGGAGTATTTGTTATGTTCTTATAGTCCTTTTTTTTTCTTTTTTTCTTTATCAAAAGTTCTTTACGAGTTGGCAGCGTGACATGCTACTCAGATCCCTCAGTGACAAAATGCAGCACTGCAATCCATACGCGAAGGCCTTCACTGCAGGCACAGCCTTTTATCTGAGAGGGCATGGGTGCCTCGGATTTGGTGGGCCATCCCGTGCCACACTTCTCTGTTATTGCTAATTAGTGCTAAAGAGAAGGTGAAATTTTATGCTGTGGATATTTATTCAACTGGAAGCATAACAAAGATCATCTTCAGTCCTGCAAGAGAAAGAATTTACTACAGGCTGCTATTATACAGCCGTTGAATTAAAACATCCTTCAGTCCCTATTCTTCTGGCCTGGATGCTGTGGAAGAAACAGCTCGGTGCTGCGAGCCATCTGTCCCACCCATCCTCCTCGGGTATGGTACAGTGATGGCTTTGTGAGGCAGGACAGTGCTACCCTCTCCTAGAACATGACATTTGGGCCAGAAAACATGCAGGGGAAATTCCAGTTCTAATGACAACTGATGAGAAACTTCTGTGGGTTTCCATGGGAAAACAGCTAGGGTTGTGCAAAGAAATTATTCTTTCGAATTTCAGAAAGGAAATAAAAACCGGAGCCTTTTTTCACCATTGAACAGTTATTTTTCTTTTTTTTAATAAAGTCATTATAAATATGTACAAAGAGTCTCAGCATATGAAATTCCTTTTACAAAAGAGAGAAGCCACATCCAACCATAAACAGGAGCCTTCATGAACTCATATCAGCAGTGAGCGTATGCTTTGCTCTTGCTTTGGTGAGGGTGGAAACTTGCACAGCGACTCTGCAAGAGTTTACATCCAAATAGTACTAAATCAGTAATGTGCAAGGAATTGTGTGTTCACTGCATTTCATCTGTTTTATTCTGTTAGCAATGCATCTGGGAGCAGACTGGAAAATTTAGTCCTAAGGACTAAAGGTGATGGGAAGATTTTTTCTTGTGATAAACTGTGAATTGATTGGAAAGGTTATGCTGTGAATACCCATGAAAACTAAATCCCATTGTAGTTGGTTTTGCTCTCTACTTAGGTGGCATCTGTAACTAATAATGGATGTAACTAAAAATGGCAGTTCAATACCCAGATGCTTTCAGTGAATATTTATCAAGCTCCAAAGTAACTTTCTGTAAATATTAAAAAAACTTGTGAAATTCAAGTACTCAAGTATTCATGTAGTGAACACTGACAAAGTCTCATCGGAGTTACATGAAAATTCACTCTTGTATTCAAATCTTGTCAGAAAAAAATATTCACTTGTGTTGTATTTTGGAGTTTTTAAGTTTCTCTTGCAGATGGGGAATGGAAATTCTGCAGCTTTAACTGGAACAGTCAGCTTTTTCCCGCAACTGCTAAGGGCAGAGCTGTTGTTTGGAAGACCTGAGTGGGGGAGTGTGTTTGGGTATGTGCTGATGGAGATTCCTGTTACGCAGATGGCGCGTGGTTCAAGCCAGCAGGATTGGCAGAGGGAAGAAGCACAGGAGTGTCTTACGCTGGGAACAGGGATATATACCTGTACTCGGGGCAAAGATAGCTTTTGGGATGAAAGGGCTTGTGCATTCAGCCCAGGACAGAATTAGGAGAACCAGCATGCGAGAATTCCTCTCTTCTGTTCAGACTAGCTGATATACTAGTGTTTTCCTAAGGGAGTTCAAGTCCCATGTTACTCAGACTTCCCTAGGCTTCTGGAGTTTGAATTAACACAGCCCGTGTCTCCTGACCTTCTGTACCGAGCCGAACAAGTTCAGCTCAGCACACAGCAACCAGTGGCTTGCAAAGTGTTACACAAGAATGAGGCTGATTTGGAAGCTTGGATTCAAAATTAAATTTGCTGCAAGCAAAGCCGCTCTAAGAAAAGTTGTGGAGATATTGTTCACCTGTTGTGGTGGTAGAATATAGCCAGGAGGTTTTGACATGGACAAAACCTGTGGGTCCAGGATTTAATTTGGAGCCACAGATAGTTTATTACATATATCTCAGACTTCTGTCAAGATCACGGGCAGATGTTTTAAAACCATTTGTAGGAAAATTAAAATTAAATATTAAACCAGACGTACTATTCTGTCCACATAATGAACCACTTTGTACATGGTAGCGCAGTTTTTCAGAAGGGAAATACCTCCTTCTGTCTTGCCTCCCCATTCTCCCGTGTCCTGTGTCCTCACCACCTCCAAGTGAGATTCTCCTCTCCCTGCTCAACCTACGAGATTACAGCAATAGCAGCATTTAACCAAACTGTTTCATCTTAGGAGGCAGCAGGGAAAAGTGCCTGATTCCAAGGGGTACATGGACATAGAAATGACACCACTTTACCCAAATGTGTTCATAATAAATTCCATTAGAAAGGATTGCTTCTGCTTTTGCAGTGCATTTAAGACCCTTATAATTTTAGCGTGGTATAGAGACAAAGCAAATTCACAAATCAGATTAAACTGATTTAACAAGAGTTTCTGATTTAAGTAAATTGCTTTAGTAATGGGCTTAGCTAAATTAGGGCAATTTCTGCATGCCTACATGCTCTAAACCAGAAGTATGGTGGGTTTCTCATTCCTCATCACTGACAACTCATTGATTTTGGTGATTTGCTGTATGTTATTATTGGGTGATGCCTCTCCTGGGCACATGGAAGTGTATGACAGGAGGCTTGTTCCCATTCTGTATTTTTTTACGTACTGAAAATAAATTGAAGAGAGAAGAGGAAGGAATCTGGAATTAACGGGCTAAATTCTGTCCTGGGTGTAACCAGCTGTCTCCATGCAGGCAGCGGTGCTATCCTAGAATTAGTTAAGTCAAAGGACTTATTTTAACAGGCAGGAGGAGAGAAGCTGATTAGTAGTCCACACTAGGCTGTTTTTTTACTTGAAATACGAAGTTCCAATATGTGATGGGAGCTATCTTGGTGGAGTGCTGCTTTAAAAATTAATAAAGACTTTCCTCACAGCCACATTATGCGGCGTTCTATATAGACTATGATCTCATAACCTCCTCCTCTGGCTTGCACACGCACCGTCTGCTGAAACCTAAGATGAGGGTTTTTTTTTTCATTTAGAGAGCACTCCCCAGTCTTCACAGAGTCGCAACTGCGAAGCTAATCAAAATCAATGACTTCTTGGCTGCTGTGAAAAAGAAAAAGAGGAGCGAGAGAGAGGAACTGTGCTGGTTTCTTACCCGTTAGTACGGTACGGAAACCGCCCACCATCTCACACAGCTGTTGTAATACAGTACAAACAGCACTAGGGGAGTATACAGCATGTTTTACCAATACAAACATCAACCAGGGTTAAATCAGGTATTTTAAAAAGGATAAAAACACCCCTTGTCAAAAATGGAGGCATTCAAGAATAGCAATTATACCAGAAAATGTAAGGCTTTGACAAATACATATCCTCTAGTCAGTAATTCGATTTATGTACAGTGAATGCTGGCTATAAAGCGCTGGCAAGCTGCTGCTCCAGCAAAGCTTGCTTGACCCAGCAACTAATAGATGAAAGTCTCCAAAACTTAACCCTCGGTTTACACTAACCATCCAGTTTAGAACTACAAAAGTGAAGTAAATCAGGACTAAAGTAGGATTTGGGGTACTGGACCTGCTGTTGTTTACACTCGGGAAACACGATTGATTTGGTTGTTGTTTCATGAGAATACCAATGGACAGCATGTGTCTTCTAACATTTTTGCTGAATATTAGGAACCACCAAGGAGGAGACTGGTCCCCTGGGAGTTCTTTTTGTTTTTTTTTGACAGAAAAGCCTGTCCCTGGAGGGTTAGGACTGAGGGAGATCAACCAATCGCTTTGCTGCTGAGGTTGAACCCTGATTTAAGGGGCTTACTCTACGGTAAGGACAGAACTTTCTTCCCTTTTCCTTTGCTGTGCTGTTTCAGGGGAAATGCCTCTTTGGGAAAAAATGCTACGAGAAGTCTCAGGGCTGCAGACCCAAATAGCCGGTGTGGCAGGAGAACCGATGACAGTGCAAACTGCATGCACAGAAGATGCAAGGGAAGATGGGAATAATGCCTATTCCAGGTGAGGAGTTTATCAAACATTCAGAACTCGGGAGCTAATAATTGCTAAAGGGGAGGAGTATGCGGGAGAGCCCTCTCTCTTGCACCGAGAAATGTAAGCCAGCTCCTATGCCGGACGGGTTTTCACAAGCCTGCCTCTGTGTATGTGGGGTACACACACAGGGTGGGGGAAGGTAGCATAGGGGTGGAGGGAAGACCTGCGGACTGCGTGTCTTGTGTAGCAAAGTTACGCATCCAGTCCTCCTGATCAATTATTTTCTGTTCAAATTTGACTTGTGCAATACCATACGCACAATTTCACTTCCTCATGTGAGCAATTTGTAGAAAGTTGTATTTTTAAGGCTATGCCTGATCCAGCAGTCACTAATCCAGCACTTGCAACACTGCTGAAACCAGCTGAGGCTCCTCCTTTTGACAGAATTCTTACTTATTTCAGTAAGAGACTGAGCCAGGAAGGAGTACAAGATGCCGAGTTATTATTAAGCATCAGACCAAAAATTGTAGGAAAATTGTTTTATCGGTCCCTGTGGTTCTGAGACCATCCAAACTCTATCAACAGACAAACTACACTTAGCTACATGATCCCTCCCAACACTGCACATAATATAAAGTAGGGCAAGGTTCTTCATTAGGAACAATTTGCTCTTTCAGCATAGCCCTTTCTGCTGTTTGTGAATTGACTTGGATCAATAATACCCATGAATATATGTGTGCAGGGGCCCAAAACACATTGGTGAATATTTGATAAAGGGAGAATTTTGCTTTTAGATTGCTTAGAAACATTTCTCCTGCAGTAATGAAAAATGAAAGGTTTGACTGGGACACAGTGGCCACTCGGCTTGTTCCCTGACCGGGTGAGGGTGAGGAAGTATTTTAAAAAGACAAGGAGCCAAACTTCCTTTGGAAATCTGGTTCTTAACATTCCCCCCTTGGTGGGGTATCGATTTTCTGGTGCAAATATCTGAAGCTGGGAAAAATGTTTCTAAAAAACTGTGCATAATAATTACTGTAAAGAGCATCCGGAAGGTATCCTAAATCTGACAGGTAGTTTTGGCTGCAAGGAAAAAAGTGCTCAGTACTAGACTGAAAAAAGCCCTTTGACTTCGAAGGACAAGTTCTGTTGTCCCCCAGTCCATTGGTTAGCCTAGATACAGTTCTCTTCCCTGGTTCATAGGATTCGAGACTGCTTAAATCACCATCTAGGAGAATGCCCAGCTCCGGAGCTGTAGGAATTTCTGCACTAGCAGACTTTGACATGTACACTGCAGTGAAAAGAGCTGGTGTGTCTTTGCCACCTCAGGGAACGCTGCTTCCCAAGCTCCGAACCATCAAAAGAAAAAGAACTGCCCCAAAGAAAATTAGTTTTAGAAAGTTCTGGGCTAGATTATTTGTTTTGTCTTAATTTATGCAGAGATTGAAAGAAAGAAAAAAAATAGCACCTTCTCAAGAAGTATTAATTTTGTCATCTTGTGTATAAATATTAATAACCAAAATAGATTTTTCCTTGTCCCATGTTTCAGAACATCCTCTTGGGGAAACTGTAGCACCACAGAGAGGCAGTTTAGCCCCAGACAAATATTAAATGTAGCACCAGAGAAACTAAAGTCGTAAGAAAAGCTTATCTCACCTGGTGCTATAGCGCTTAATATATACACACACAAACTGTCTGTTGTCCAAGCTGCTAAGCACCTGTTCCCCCCACCACGGCTAGGGCATGCCCATTTGGCAGCAAGTTTGGTCTCTCAAGATACTACTTAACTCTGGATGTATACATTATTTTTCATCCCGCTGCATTGAAAGGAATGTTTATGTTGCCATAAACAAGGTGCAGTGGAGAAAATGCTAGCATTACAGCAAGGACATCACTAATCTTTTGACTCAGACTGCAGGAGCATTAATGCTCAGACCACCATCATCTACAAGGAATGTTGCTTACGTTCTCAACAAGGCATGCACGTTTTAACGTATGCATACAGGAGGGTTTACATTCTTCTATATATAAGCATGTATGTGTCTCTGTTTTGCTGCTGGGCCCTTGAACAGCTCCTTCCGTGCAAATCCTTCTTCACATTGCCCAAAGCACTTCCAACATCTTCCACTTCTTTCTTTATCTCCACTCTTCACAGCTGCTGCTCAGGCTCTGGATTCCCTGTAGGAAAAGGGGAAACAATTTTCTCCAAGGGCACAGGGTTTTCTCCAGCCTAAGAAAGCAAAAGAATTGTGTTTGGTTTTAATTATATTGATGCATTGGTTACAATAAAAGCTTCTTTTAAATTTATGCTTGAACCCTCCTGCTAAATTTACTGACAAGAAGAGGTATATAATTTATGGGGAGGATGGTTTTGTGGTTCAACACAGGAGATTACGCCTTTATCCCTGTGCTACCGCAGGATTTCTGGCGAGCTCTCATTTTGCAAGGCTCGTTCTTTTGGGTGCTCCATCTTCATTTACATCATGTTAACAAAAATGTTAACTTTTGGAGAAGCCATTAATTTTGTTACAGGTATGCAACGGGGCGCACTGAGGATCACAGGAGACTGGAAGAACTCACTCATTCCTGGTACTGCTACTGATTACATTTGTGGCCTTGGGCAAACCACTCCTTTCAGTTGCTACTGTAAAATGAGGGCAGTAATAACTTATTTGCCTCACAGGTGGGCTGCAAGCCTTAATTAATAAAGTGCTCAGAGAAAGGCACCTATCTAAGTGCAAATTAGCAGGAGATGTGCCCAAGGGGCATCTACTATGAAATTCCCATTTCCCGCATTTATACCTAGGTTTGTTGATACCAGCATTTGCTGGGATAGATCCCATCTTTCAGACTGTGTTGTCTAGTTCGCAGAGACTGCGACAATGAGCGATCTTATAAAAACCTCAGTGGAGAAATCTCTGCTGGCCTTCTGGATGAGGTGATTTCACCCGGGTGGGAGAAAGGAGGGGGGAGTAGCTGACTATGCAACTGCATCAGCTATGAAGTCAGAGTGTAATTAGGGCTGGCAAACAGCTTGTGGGCAGATTCTGATCTGCATTACTCTGATGTAAACCCAGAATTGCTTCCCTTCCTTCTGTAGCACTACCCTGTTCCTGCGAGCGTGAAGGTTATCACAGTCCAGTGGCACTGCCTCTGAGACGAAACCTCCACTGTGAGAAAAGCGGGCAAATTCTGGTGCTGCAACCAACTCTGAGTAACCTAGAACGTCTCTGGTTCAGCCTCAAAAGGTGCAACTGTATCTGCTTTATCGCAGTTACTGTCAGCTGCTCAAGCTGCTGCTGTGCACAGGATGTGGCAATTACAACCTCTCCTTCCCTCAGTCTACAGTCTTGTTTTCTAGTTTTGAGGAATCTGGAGCAACAGTGCAAATAGCTTGGAGGACTTAATGCCAGAATGAATCATCCAGACTTGAAGCACGTTTTCATTTGTCTTGCTGTGATCAAGGCTACTAGCTAGCCACGCAGTTTCTGTGGCTTCTGTATCTGCATGCACACAGACTTTCACAGACGCACCCGCTCTCTGGAAGTACTGGAGGTATTTTCAAAGGTTTTTTGCAGAGCGACTTAGTGTTTTGGCAGAGGGAAAATAGGAAAGGTGTTCACTACTTGAGAGAGTACGAACATAATACCGGCTACACAAAGACAACAGAGCACAGACTGTCAGTAATCAGCTGTCAATAAGTAGCCCAGAGGTTGAAATGCACCCCCCCGCTCAGCCTCCTGGCCTGCCTGCACAGGAGACAGACCTCCCCGCAGCCCCCGCTCCTACACGGGCCTCCTGGCATCTCAGCACCACTGCACACTCAGGTCTAGGCAAGCGCCAAGCACAGGCAGACAGACAGCGCCACGGGTTTCTCTAGACTTGTGAAACACCACGAGGAGGAGATTCTGGGCATCTGCACTTCTCACACAAGATGGCTTTACAGAGAGGTCTTCAAAATCAACCACATGGGTGCTGTTGGGGTGAGAAGGCAGGGCACAGCCTGAGCGGCGTGTAGGGTACTGAGAAACGGGCTGGCGATATGGAGGGAGAGCCTGCGATGTGGTTGCTCACACTCAAAGAGGTGAGATATTTACACAAGTTACACCGGAATAAAGACTTCAGGAGCTGATTAAAGGATTTCCTCCAAAGCAGAAACATTTAATGCTTATTTATTATTTCTCCTGTAGCAGTACTTCCGATCGCCAGCTATGAACCCTTGTCCTACTGTGCCATCTATGGCCTGCAACAGGTCATCCTCGGTGTCATTATATTTTACAAACTGTCTCTCTGTGTCGCTTAACGTATAGAAAATCTATAAAAACCTGTAAAAGTTGATAAATCCTGGAATGTCTTGAACTCTGAGTGATAAATCTGCTCTGGGGCAGGCAAAGAGCTCAGCACAATGTTCATGCATCTCACGAGCCCTACCCTATTCTAACAGCTTAAATGGTTCTTAAGTTTTGCATCAGTCTCGTGCTGGCCTTCTGCATAAAGGTGAATTTCATGGAAAGAATAAAAGAGAACCCCAGAATCCTGGCCTTCAGCCCATCTTTCAATAAAACAATTTTGAATATCCTAGGCTGTGTTAAAGCCATTTCTGGGTGCATATTGGCTGCATTGCCAGTATCTGACTCATTAATGGAATATACTTTGAGCCAAATTCTGATCTCATTTACAGCACTGTAAATCCAGGGCAACCCAATTGACTTCAGTGGAGTTACTCCAAATTTCCCACAATAGGCACTCAGCAGATAGATCAAAATTTGGTAATTTGGGTCTGAAAAAGGCTGAGGAAAGCCAAACAACATCCCATTTGTAATACTGGGGTGGATAGTAAGTTGGAAAGAGTGCCAGCATATTCCCTCTGTAGAGCTGCTGAAAAATGATTTATTTTACGTGCCATTCGTACAACGTTGAAACTTCGGGGAGAGGGGATTGTCCACTATTATCAAGATTTTTCATTCACTTATTAAAAAAAAAAGGTAGTTATAGCTGAGTTCCTATATGGAAAATGTGGTGTCTATTGAAAACATGGATTGAAGTGATGAAAAAAAAAATCACTTGCTTTGGAATTTTTCATGGAAACCAACATTCCCTTTGGTGATGTATCCCTTTCTTCCTTGTCATTGAGGGAGATGCAGATTTTGCTCAGGAAGTTGCTCTTACCCATTGAACCTATTAAGCCATAAGGTTGTGAGATGACAAATGATGTTGGCTGATACTTGCAAAACCATCTCAGCCAGCCTTGACACATCCCATCGCTTTTAATAGATAAGGCATCTTGACTTGAGCTTTCCAGCCTTAAATCCTACAGTTTTATCACGTCGCTTGCTAGGCTGGCGTTTACCAACAAAAGGAAAGCTGCTCTTCCCTGGGATACTAAGTAGGATGAACATGAAATGACTCAGGTAGGGGGGTCCCTAGTCTCATCTCAGCATTTCTTTGACTAATCTTTATTCAGAGACAGGACGCAAAGCCATGCTCGGGTGCCACCTGCATAAAGCCATAGGAGAATCTGAGCTCATGTCCCCTAAAGCAGTTGGCAAAAGGAGTCCTGCTCACGGCTAACATGTCAGCATGTAACTTCTTGATTTAAATGGATTACACAGGCGATTCAGCTGGCACACATTCCACTCCTAATAAACAAAATAACAGTTATTGATATATTTAAAGAAAAAAAAAAATCAAGTGCTTGGATTGCTAAGGGAAAGCTCGAGGCAGGGACAAAACAAGGCACCGTCACTTCCTCACGCAGCAGCAGGTTAATGAGAAAACAAGGGCTGGGCAACAGCCCTGTCAAATTCCCAAGCAGCCTGCATCCATGTACACTCACACTTCATTAGCATCTCTGTGGGAGATGAAAGGGTAACTTGGAAGACCAAAAAACAATTAGCAGGGGGGTCAAGAGGTAAGATGAAAGAAGAGCAGAACTACTAGGGAAGAACTCGGAAGAACGGTGTGTCCCGGATATTTTAGCACAGGAAGATCAAGGAACCAGACACAGTAAAGAAATATGTTGGGGCTCCAGTCTTTCCAGAAAGTGGCCTGCTTGGACATAGCCTACCTGCAGAAAGAGGTGTTTCTGGACTGCTGTTTATTTTTTAAAACTCTGCTGCTTGTTTATTATTAAAGTTAATGTTGAAGGTTTTCCTTGTGCAATTTAACTGTGAAGCTGGGGCTAGGGTGGTGGGGACCTTTGGCATTTTTGAGTAGGATGCTTGCCACCAGGAAGAGCAGACTCCTCCTTCCTTAGTTATCCAGGAGGATAAACAACAGTGTTTGCCTCTTTGTGTCAGGGATGCATACAGGGTGCAACATGCTGAATGTTTATCCTCATGCAAAACTGCAACTCACTGCTGAGCTAGTCAGCTTAGCCCTGTGCTAGCTGTACTGCCTCTGGTCCTTAATTTTCTTTGCACTCCTGCACAGCTCAGTGTGACATCTCCAGAAATCTTATCAACCCAATTTTAATACAGATAATTAACTGCACTGAGGCTTTGGACAGAGTGGCTCTGCATGAACCTTGCAGCAAACAGTGGGGGAAATTACTGGCAACACAGTGGGCACAGAACCAGGCTGGCGAAGCTGGCAGGGACAAGTAGGGTTTGATTTTAATACACTGCCACTTCTGAACTAATAGAGCGAAATACAAGTGACACTGTATGCCAAACTGGCACATGACAACTATACTTCACGCCCTGGTTGGATATTTCAAGGTGATGTCAGATTATATATTATAAAACTGCCATTTGTAACGCATTCATCCCCAGATCCCAAGCATGGTCCACAGATACAAGTTGGTCACATGCAGCGGTCCTAATCCTGCTTTCACTGCCATCACCTAGGGGCTGAGAGAGCAGGCGAAGTTCCCTGGTACACAGGATTATTCCCTGAGCTGCATTGTTGTGTAAAGCCACAAGGACCTGAGGGAACAACTACCAACTTTCTTCCTCAGAAGTAGTACATACGCTCACAGCAGCCGATGCAAAATGCTACTACCGCTTGAAAAGAGCAGGAGGGGAACTTGAGTAGTAAGCCAGGCCGAAACCGACCTTTTCCTCTATTCCTTCTGCAACCACCAGATCACAAGACAAATGCTGACTTTGCAGCACATTTATTAAGTGTACAAGTTACTCTCCTCTTATGAGCTGTTCTATGAAATCCCAAGTTCACAAGTGCTCAGAGCCTGGACTTTCCATCTTGTTGCAGAACAATGTTATTATCACTGCAGAGCGTCTCTGAGGATGGCAGGTAGACAGCTTTTGTTCATAAATACTCTGCTGAGTTAATAAAACACTGCTGTCTTACCACATCTCCAAGACTAACCCAGCTCACTGCACTATCACTTGGGCTCTGAGACACTGCAGATAATCAGGTTCCTCAACTGGTGCGAGCAAATTATTATTCAGGATGAATAGAAATATAATAGAAAAGATTCTAATGGCAAAAATAACCCAGAAAGTAATTATTCTGGGGCTGCACTGTATTTTCATCTGCAGCTTGGTCACTTGTGCCTCAGAAGCTTGCCAGGAGTCAGACAGGCCAGCCTGCTGCACATCGAGGCAACAAGGAGACTGTTCCTAGCTTGTTATTCTCCCACATCTGGCCTCTTTATCCCTGAAACTGCTTCACATCACACACAAGGATCTTCTTTTCAGAGACTTACATTTGTATTTGTGTCCATGAAGCCCCTGAGCATTTGGAGGCAGCTCAGCATGTCCTGTCTGTGGCAGCCTTTGAAGCTGTGAGGAAGGACTGTGCATGCTGAAGGAGCTCGCCTCAGCTGTGTTGAGGATAATGCTTTCCTCTTCTACAGTGTCTTTATCAAAGCAATTTATAAGCAACTGGTTATTGTTGGGCCTGAAGTGCAGAAAGCAGGATGGAGGTGAGGGCTCCACAGAGTCAACAGCAGAAGAGATGGGAATAAAATTTAATATCTGCCTAAGCAAAGCTATGCAAATCTTCACAAAAACTAAAAATCCAAACAGCTTTGGCCTCACGGGATTGCCTGGGCTGAACGTGTGCACAGATCCACGGGGCCAGCGAACAGGCTCTCTCTGTCAGCCCTTCTCACCTGCCACCTTCTCTGTGCAGGATGAAGTCCCAGACTGGGCAGGCAGGAAATTCCCCAGCGTGTTAAGAAAGAAAAGGACACTTGAGACACTACATAAGGGAGATCACTGCAGTTCCCCCTTGGATTTTGACTTTTTTTGAGCTCAGAGAGGCAAGCAAGAAAACAGGTGGGTTTTCTTCCAAACACTGCAATCAAACTTGCCACAAACTGACAGGAAGGGTAAGAAGATCTGTAAGCTCTGCTCCTGACCACAGTCCCACAGCAATAACCGCTTCCCCACACCACTCACACTACCCTCTGCCAGGGCTTTGCTGGGCACAGCTCTGCAGGCACCATCCCAGAGCCTCATACCTCTGAGCTGGTGATTTTATAGAAATTGAGGCTTTGATTCATCAAAAAAGCAGTTTTGTTCTGCTTTTGTTTTCAAAGAAACCTTTCCAAAGGTAGCCAGCTGAACCTCCTGACAGATGCACCAGTTGCAGCTCAGAGAGACAGACAACAACAATGCTCCCCCCCCCCCCCCCCCCCATGTGTACACACACACATGCAGTGCAAACACACAGACCTGCTGGAAAACCTTATTTTTAAACTCTTGTGATAACCATACTTCTTCTCCCCACTATACATATTTAATGGAATTTCATGCACCTAAAAAGCACGTGAGACATTTTGCAATGTAAGACCTGATACCTGACAGCCAAGGTCTGGCCCAAGAGTTCCAAAGAGCCCTGTTAAGCTGAAATTGTGCAAGGTCAGTGCACTATCAGTGACATCTTTCAACTGACTTTAAGCTCTCTTCTAAACCCTGTCCGAGCTAGCGGGATACAAGTGCATGCTGAAAGTTAGACAGGCACTTAAAAGTCTTCCCTGAACACAGACAAACACCAGGGGACATGCATAGGTATCATTTAAAGCACCCAAAATAGCAGCCCTTGCCCCTCATGTCTGTGGGGAGAAATTCATGTCCCAAAGAGCACTTCAGAGGGCCCAAAATCCCTGATCTGACCCCACATATGCTCAGTATCCCTGCATGCTCCCAAAGCTGAAGGTGCAGAGCTGTCCCACCAGCCCAGGAGGTGTCACCACGCTGACAACAAGGGTTGCGGGCCCAGGTATATCCCATTTCCCCACTGCTGGTTTGCTCGGTGTCTCTGGAGCACAGTAGGGGCTCTGAGAACCAGCAGTAACGGGGCTTGGATGCTTTTCCCTGGCTGGTGGCTTGGGACTCCCCTTGGGAAAAGCCTCCGGCACTGGGTAAGGAATTATCCAAAACACAGAACCAGGCACAGCCAGCCAAAGCCCCAGCCTGCCCTGCCAGATGGTCCTGTGGGGAAATCCCACCACCCAGGGACCTTAGTGATGGGTGCCCACAGCACCTATGGGTCTAAAGCTTGCCAGGGGATGGCAGGACACAGGGGAAGTTCCTCCACTCACAAGAGGGCTGGAGAAGGCTTGGCAGGCATGGGTGTGTGGGGCAAGCATCCTCCACCTCCCAGGGCCGGCAGTCAGGGCAACGCTGGACCTGCTGCAACCCTTGTGGGCCACCCCATGCTGCTGCCGCTGGCCCACGGGGACGGTAGGCTTGCTCAGTGTGGGCATGGAGCTTAAAGTGCCCCCTGAGAGTACGGATGACTGGGGTGAAGGAAAGGCACAGGGCTGGAAGCCCTGAAAGTTTGGAGAAGGGGAAAGGGGGCGTTTGGGGAGTCCTGGGAAAGGGGAAAGGAGAAGGAGAGAGGGGAGAGGTAGAGGAGAAGGAGAGGGGAGAAGGAGAGGGGAGAAGGAGAGGGGAGAAGAAGAGGGGAGAAGAAGAGGGGAGAAGGAGAGAAGAGAGGAGAGGAGGAGAGGAGCAGGGAAAGGTGATGTGGCTGCCAGCCCGGCGGTACCGGCAGCCCGGGGCTCCGTGCGCTGCCGCCATCACCCGCCGCAGCCCGGCGAGTACCGCGGACAGCGCGCTCCGCCGTGCCGGGCCCCGCTGCCGGCCCCGGGCGCCGCGCCGAGCCCCCCCCGGCCGCCCCGCCGCCCCCGGCCCCGCCGCCGCGCCCGCTCCCCGTGCCCCGGCGCGGTGCCGACCTGTTGCGCGTCCCGCCTGCTCCCCGCTCCGGCCAGCGCCCCTCTCGCCTAGAGGCTCCTCCTGCGGCTCAGCCAGGCCAGCGCGGCCGCGGGCGTGAGGGCGCACAGCAGGCACAGCACGGCGGCCAGGCGGCGGCCGGCCCAGGGGCCGCGGCCCCGAGCCTTGCGCCGCGCCGCCCGCTGCTCCAGCTCATCGCCCAGGCGGCGCAGGCGGGCGGCGACCAGGCGGGCGGCGGCCGAGGGCCGTGCGGCGCGGCCGGGGCTGCAGGGGCAGGGCGCGGGGGGGCCGCCGTGCAGCGCGCAGGGGCACATGGCTGCGCCGCCGCTCGCCGCCGAGTGCCGCGGCGTGTGCGGGCGGGCGGGCCGGGGCGGCGGAGGGCGGGGGACGGGGGGGTTACATCATCCCCCGCGGGGCGGCGCTCGGCCGCGGGGAGCGGGCGGGGGGGCGGGCGGGGAAGGGGGGCAGTTGGGGGGGGAGCAGCGGGCGGGGGTGGGGGACAGTTTGGGGGGGGGAGGCGCGGAGGGTGGATGGGGGGACGCGGAGGGAACCGTGTGTGTGTGTGTGGTGGGACGTTCCGGTGTCTAGGGGTCGTGTGGGAGTTTGGTGGGACAGCACGGGGATGGAGGGACAGTGTGGGGACGCAGCTGACGGTGTGGGGACGAGGGGGCAGCGTGGGGCTGCAGGTGACAGCATAGGGCTGCAGGGACAGCGTGGGGCTGCAGGTCACGGCGTGGGGCTGCAGGGGACATAGTGGGGCTGCAGGTGACTGCGGGGATGGAGGGCCAGTGTGGGGCTGCAGGTCACAGCGTGGGGCTGGCTGCAGGGGACTGCGGGGATGGAGGGACAGTGTGGGGCTGCAGGGACACTGTGGGGCTGCAGGTCACGGCATGGGGTTGGCAGGTGACAGCGTAGGGTTGCAGGTGACATCGTGGGGCTGCAGGGGACTGCGGGGATGGAGGGGCAGTGTGGGGCTGCAGGGCCAGTGTGGGGCTGCAGGTGACAGCGTGGGGCTGCAGGTCACGGCATGGGGCTGCAGGTGACAGCGTGGAGCTGCAGGGATGGAGGGACAGTGTGGGGCTGCAGGGACAGTGTGGGGCTGCAGGTGACAGCGTGGGGCTGCAGGGGACAGCGTGGAGATGGAGGGGGGCAGTGAGGGGATTACGTAGAGCTGGAGGGGATTTCATCACCCAAAGCGTTACAGATTCTGATCACATTTCGAGTGGCCGAGGCAGCAGTGCACAGCCCCCAGGCACTGACCCAGCGGCATGCAGCGCCTCCCCAGCCGCCAGCGCACAGGAGCAGGGCTGGGACCGCCAGGCAGGGCTCCCCATCACGCATCAACCCTGGGACAGCAGCAGGGACTCCCTGCAGCTCCCTGTGGGGCAGGAATCACCCCAAAGTGGCCTTTTTCCCTTCTGCCAGGCAGGAAGGCTGCTGCCACCTCCTTGGCAAATCACCCTGGTATTGCATGGGGGTCTAGGGGGACCCTCCTGGGGCTTGTCATCTTCCCAACTCATCTAGCCTCCCTGGAGCAGCCCCACATCCTGCTACAGGGGCAGCTCCTGCTCTGCCATCCCTCCTCTGGCAGGGCTCACCACGGGCAGTGTGTGCACCCCAGGGAAATCCTCCTTTAAGTCCAAATGATTTTGTTGAGAACACAAGTCTTTTGTAAGGTTCCTACATACAGGAGGTCCTCCTCAAATGAGGTGGTTTGGATTTTTCCTGGAATCCAAAATGCCTGTTTGCATTCATTAAATTGTTTTATAAACTGCATGGACAGCAACAAGCTGTGAAGGATCAAAACCAGCAATTGGCCGCTGGAAGATGCTGCATGGCAGCGTCTGGAGACAGATGCAAGGGTGCAGGTACACTGCCACAAACCGCTACTGAGAGCAAGGGCCACGTGTTTTAGCATGTTCATCAGTGCCCAGCGAGGACCAGCTATGTCTCGCTTACCTGTTTCATTTCCTCCAGCGCTCCACAGAAGTTGTGTTGAGGACTTGAATACTTGCAGCCTTCCCACTCCTCTGGGCAGCTGGACTGGCTGAAGCAATAGTAGCTCCGCAGCCATGTTTCAGCGGTCGGGTTTAGCCATCGTTTGAAACACAGCCTTGGAGCAACATGGTGGGTTGATACTGGAAAGGTGTGGCGCAAACATCGTGTCCTCCCCAAAGCGCCATGATGGCGGCAGCTCTCAGACCCACACTCTCTGGTGACGTCACTCTCAGGTGACCCCAGCCCACACGCTTTGGTTTAGACTTGGCCAACAAAATGGGTGGAAGAAATGGCCTGGACAGGGCCCATCATGCTCCTCTGTGCCTCCTCCACAGGCAGCTGCCTCCTTGGGAGCCGCTTTCCCCCGCGGGGCCATACGGCCGGCCGTGGCTTGGAGGCACCGAGGCTTCACAGCACAGCCCAGGCCCAGGCTGCCCACCCGGGCCCCTGCCCTCGCCCCGGCCCTCGCTCAGCCACCAGCAGCTCTCCGAGGCCGCTGGGTTGCAAGGCCGAGCCGTGACCAGTGGGCCCCACGGCCTCTATCCCGCCCCTCGAGCGCTCGACGCCCGCAGGCCGCCCCGACACGACGCCCGCCTCAGGGCCACAAAATGGCGGCCGGCGGCCCCGTCAGCCGGCCCCGGCCCGCCCCGGCGGCCGTAGGAACCTTCGCGCGGCGGAACGCGCGGGCGCGGGGGGCGGTTTCCGGGCCGGGCCGGCGGGAGGTTGGGCCGGGCCCGGCCCCGCCGCCATGGCCGAGGGCTCGGCGGAGCTGGAGCTGTTCCGCCGCCGCTGGCGGGAGGAGCTGGCGGGGGGCGCGAAGCGGCGGCGGCAGGAGGCGGCGGCGGCGGCACCCGAGAGGCACCGCAGCGCGGAGCCGGGCGAGCCGAGCTACCTGGCGCTGGCCCGAGGCCTGCTGGATGGCGGCGCCCCGGCCTGCCGCAGCCCGTCGCCCGCCCGCCCCGCCGAGGAGCCCGCGGAGGACGGAGGCGGCGACGGCGACGACCTGCTGGGGCAGCTCATCCGGGACCTGGTAGGGCTGCGCGGCGCCGGGGCCGCTCCCGGCCGGCACCCCCCGCCTGGGGCGGCCCCGGGGCTGGGCCCCGGTGCGGAGCGGGCCCTCGGCGGGGCGGGGAGGGGGGGCGCGTCTGGCCTTCCCGGGGCTTGTTTCTTAGCTGCTGAGTTTTTTGGGGCGGCCTAATCGTCGCCCCCACCTCCCAATTTACTTTTCTTATGAGACGGTGCCTTGTCCCTTACAAAAGGTCCTGTCGCTGGCTGAGGCAGCAGCCCTAACAGCGGCTGTCCTGCCTTGCCGCACAGCAGCTTAACACAACAGCGATTAAGTCTTTAATTGAAGGAGTTAATTCGGAAATAGCCTTAAATACAGTTCTGAACCAGATAAAAGTTATTTTGGTAAACTCTCTAAATGCAATAGAGGTTTTATTTACAGTGTAAGAAAACTAGGGGGGAAACCTGTTTTCTTGCTTCTCGCTACCCTAACTGTGACTAATTACTCTTTGCTTAAAAAAAAATTAAAAGGAACAGATTAAATTTCTGTCTGCAAGGCACAAATTAATCCATTTACAGAATTAGTGCTCCATTAGCACATGGGAGCCCGGATCTGTCTCGGAGGGAATGGTAGTGTTTGAGTTTTGGATTTGTTCCAGTCGACTTTTAGACAGGCTGGTGCTGACTTAACGTTACCGCTCCGTCCGCAGCGGTGAGCGCAGTGCTAGAGACCAGCTGCCCGAATCTTCGGGATGTAGGAAGGGAAGACCTTGATCTGCCTCTTAACGTTATGATAGCATTAAAATGGAATTGGTCTGAGCTGTTGCACTTGCAGTTTGAATATACTCTTGTGTGTTAGTTTAAAAAAAAAATAATCTGCATAGCTGTGTTTTCTTTTTTTTTCTCCCTCATTTTCCTGAGAGAGCTGTCAGTCTGGAGCATTGTGCTTGTGCTGGGCTGTAGGCAGTCTGTCCTTCTGATGGTACCTTTGGGTCCATGCAGCCAGACTAGGTTCTGCTGGTTGGATGTGAGTCAACTCCAATTTGGAAGCAGTATATTCATAGTGGTGCTGTGCCTGAGCTCATAAGCCTAGAGCTAATAAGCCTTGCCGAATGGCTCATCTTATTTGTTTGGGCAACGCGTTGCTTGAAAATGGTTATATGGCTCCTGGATCAGAGCTGGTTCACATCTGGCCAGCTTGGGGTCTGTCTGCGTGTGGCTGTGGAGATGTGCTCTCAGAGTTCCTTTTATATTTTTCTTTGGTGCCCCTTTTGGAAACAGATGCAATCTAAATCGTATGAAAGCAAACAGTCTTGCAAATCCATAGCAGGGAGTGGAGCCAGAGATCCTCATGCAAAGAGAAAGGAAAAGGAGCTGTTGGTGCAGGAAAATTGTGGACAGGGAGAGAGGGGAGGGGGAATGTTACGTGCAGGTCCTAGTTTAAGTAACTTTAGATTGAGTGTGAGGTCCTGCTGTTTATAAAAAACCATTGCATTTTATCAAAAAAGACCTAATGGGAACATTGCCCATATTTGTGCTGACTAAACACTTAGCTAGCGTAGAACACCTTTTGCATTAAAAATTTCCATGCAACCGTATTATGCAATGGTTTTCCTGTGTAAGTGGACTTCAAACCCAGCGTTGCCTATTTTTACTACTTTGTCGGTACTGCAAAAGGTCCAGGTTTAAATGAGCAAGGAGTAATTTTAGAGAGACCTACAAAGAAACAAAGGTCTTGGGGCTAGAGAAGTGCTAAGAGGCAGGGGATGATCCTGATTTGGGAGCTGCCTGACTTTCTGGTGGCAAGCGGTGGGGATAGGTTTTAACTGGGCACCTGATTTTGTGTGTGGAGATTGATGGAGGGTGATCAGGTGTTCAGGAGCAATGTGGGATGGTACCAGAAACGAGGAGAAAACACTAAAGAGTGAAACTTTAAAACGGGTGACATAGAAATGGTCAGAATGGGCTGATTTTGCGCTCTCTCTGTTATATAGTATAGACATTTGGAACGTGCAGACAGAAATGAGGGAGAGGACAAATCTCAATGCAGTAACTTAATGCAGGAAGAAGATTTAATAATTATGTAGTTAAAGCAAACAAACAGAATCTAGGAAAAATGTATGTGCTGCATTTAGCTGTTAGATTAAAATGATGGATTCTTTGGTTTTAATTTTTTTACTGAGATAACTTAATCAGCTAAAGCAGCAACTCTTTCAGCACATTTCATATTAAAAAGACGTTTGTATCTTACTAGTGAAAGACAGAAAACAACTGTAATGTCATCTCCATTCAGTTTTATATCAAAATGTTTGTTCATTTTCCATCATCTGTGTTTGAATCTTGTAAGTGAAATTAATAATGGGCATATGTCGTCTAAGTGCTTGTTTGGTCTATTTGATGCTGAAACCTTAGATAACCTTTTTTACTAGAACTCCTGTCTTGCCTTTCTCTGCTGTCTGACTGTAGATAAGCCTTACAGTTCTCCTCAATTTGCTTTTTAGCTCCATTTAGCCTTCTAATATTCTTTACCTGATATGACTTGGAGAGAGCAAAGAGTAGCTTGGGTACCTTCATGCCAGCATGGTCTGCCTGATGTTACGGGAAGGAGAGACAGAATTACTTCTGCCTTTCCTATGGAACTGCGATGGCACTGAAGATACAATGTCCTTTCTTTGTGGTACAGTAACTTTTGCTACTAACTAGCTATGCATCAAAGAAGCCTAACAAATTATTTTCTCTTTTTTCTTCCTTTCAGAATGAAATAAATGAGGTTCCTTTCTTTGATATCCAGCTGCCTTACGAACTGGCACTGAAGATATTTCAGTACCTAGGCAAGACTGAATTGGGAAGGTGTGCTCAGGTAAGCACTGCTGACAGTTTGCTTCTCTGATACCACACAAAATTGGCAGAAATATTCAATAAATAGTCGGGCACCTTGATGCAGGGAAAATGTGTGGCAGCCCTAGTAACTCAGCTGATTGTGCTTTTACTTTTGGAAATAACTTCCAGAGCTGAATATTGAAAAAATAGTAGTGAGCTGGATTTATAGCTTGCTGTTGAGTAGAGTTAAATAAAACTTCTGTGGCTTGGACAAAAGCAAAGCCTTAAAATTTAAAATAAATACTGCAAAGATCTTTTGAGTCAAGTGAATATATTTAGAAACAAGCGAGTGTCTTGCTACAATATTTAGAACTCAGAGTTCTGTGATGCTAAGGACTTGGAAACAAAGCTGCTCCTCCCACTTGTCAGTGTCAGACTTGAACCATAGAAGTTGGAGTAGTAACTTCTTGTCTGTAGTAATTTCATGTAAGGCTAAATTCTTAAATGACACTGATTTCCTTCCTCCCTCCACACTGCCTTGCAGGGGGTTTATATTTTTCTTCGGTGATACTTCAAGATAATGCTTTCGCCAGGCTGTACTCAAAGATGGTCCATAATTTATGTGTAGTTGTAAACTGCCTGTTTCTTCAAGTAGCTTTACTAACTTAAACACTTGCACCCCCCTGGCTATACTTAGGATTGTTCAGCTCACACTATTGAGCCTATCTCCTTTCTTCACACATGAAATGATGAGCCTTCTCTCTGAATGAGTCTTCAAAGCAAACTTAATTGGCGAGTGCTGATTACCATGTGAAATGTTTGTAAAAGAAAGAAATGTTAACATGTAAAAATTGAAAAGTGACAGGAAGGGTATAGCTTCGTGGTGGATGGCAAACCAGTCACAAGTATTATCCAAATGGCCCTGAATGCATTGAAATGAAATTAGGCTTTTAATGTTCAGTATGAGCAAGTCATAGTGTTATAGTGTTAAAGAGTTACAGGTGGCTATTGCTTAAATCTTTTACTTGCTAATGCCTTTTAGGAATAAGGACTATTAGAAGAAAAATAATTCCTCTTGCAGGGCTTCTGTTGCAGAAGAAAAAATTCTCTAGGTGTATTTTTTGGTGCTATCCAGCAGACTCTGAAGCTTTCAGATATGCTCAAGTTTCTGTCATTTGAGGTAGAGATACGCGATCAGTAAAGGCCACATTCCATGAAATGGAACAGGGTTGCGTTTTTTTAAGTGGAGTACTTTAAGGTTATTCTTTCTGTTTCTCTTCCTCCCCTTCCCTAGCATGATCAGTTTACCTCATGACATAGTAAAAAGATTGGCTGATGGAGGGCTGCTCCTTTTCTCTGTGCTTGGACTGCACTTGAATACTCTCTCTCTCTCTCTCATTTTGGTTTTTAACTTGAACCTGTTCTTGTGAGATGTGTTTTAACACTGAGAAAATTTTCCACATTTCTCATTTGCCTTTTCAGACAGAGTTGGTCGGTCCTATGTGCAGCTGACAAGTAGCTGAGCAAATGCCCAGTGTTTTACAAGGCTTTCTGAATTAGATTAATATCCAATGCTTTTAGTGCAGAGCTGGCTTCTTTTTAAGTGTTCAAATAAAAAGCAAAGCAATAAAAATAAATACCATTTTCATTTTTCTCCTGGTGATTTTGTTTTTGAAGGAGGGGGGGAGCCCTCTTCTGTTAAATGGAAAGCCCTGCTGCTTTACGGTGTTATTGTAGAAAGGTGGTGGGTTTTTTTATTAAGGCATCTTGGGATTTCAGTGAAATTGGGCCAGTTAGTGGAATTGGCATCATGAACTATGTGAGTGCCTTTGGAGAAAACCTGTTTTCTTAGTTCTTTATGCCAAATTGGTAACCAACTAACAGTAAAGTAGCCTGACTGCAGAGCCTCTTTGAGATTTAATCACGCCACAGACTGCTCTGGAAAACTTTAATTTCACCCTGATATTTCCCCCTCCCCCTCTTCCCCACTGCTTTTCTTTGATTTTTGGAATTAGTACTATAAAACACAAACTATCTGTTTGGCACTTGAAATACAAAAGCCATGTGCAGCATGTGAATTAACGGTGTCATTAGTTCCTGAGCTGTGGTGGGTTCGCAGTAGCTGTGTGATAGTCAGTAGCATCCAGCAGACCAGTCCCTGCTGATAACCCATGTTACTCTATCAACAGAACAGTCCAGGGTAATGGTAAAATTTTCCCTCTGCTTTATGCCAGCCCTGTGGGCATCTTGTGGTTCTGTTCTGACCATTGGAACAAAAAAAAAAAAAAAAAAAAAAAAAAAAGCTATGTTATGAGCGACTCTCTTGTGACTTCTGTGATGAGCAGCTTTGAGAACAGTCAGTCCTTCCTCCTGGTTGTGATATAGGGGGAAAAGAAAAACAATCACTCAGGACACCACGAGTATGACAAATTGAAATGCATCAGAAGTTCTTGTGTTATTTGGGGTTGATACTGCCGATACTGGCAATTAACTTCACTCGTGGCCTGAGGACCTGGCCCTTAAACTGTACCTTTGTGATAAGGTGATGTCTCATCTATGAACTTCTCCGTATACTTAGAGTAGTTCCTGCTTTCTAGTAAATACCAGAGACTGCATAAATTGCATTTTGTGGCGTGAAATACTTCTTGACAGTATGTACTGAATTTTGGCAGTGCTAAGGCAGTTTTATTTATGAACAGATCAGTGGGAAATTGCCTTGAACTGTTAGCATTTTCATCTGAGAAAAGGTTTAGAAATGTTTACCAACACAACAATTGTGTATGTATCTAGGACAAGGGAGACTGTTTCTAGGAATTTAAGAATGAATTGTCTTGCATAAGTCAACAATTTCAGATGCTTGCCTCTAGAGCTTCTGGAACTGTCACACTGTTAGGTTTTTAGTGTTTATACATTTAAAATAAGAAAATCTCATGTAGTTTTTGAGCATACTTTTGCATCAAGGTTGTATATGAGTAAGAGCAATCATCCATTCTTCTCATAGTTTAAAGAGAGAGCAGATGAATAGATGAATAAGGATGTCCTGAGCTCAGGATGAGACTTAAATAATGGATGGACCACTCAGTGAATAAGAAACTGACTGGATGGTCACAGTAAAAGAGTTGCAGTCAATGGCTCAATGACCCAAGCGGACACCAGTGATGAGTGGCATTCCTCCGGCGTCGTCATTGGGACCAGCGCTTTTTAACATCTTTGTCAGCAACATGGATGCTAGGACTGAGTGCGCCCTCAGTTTGCCAGTGACACCAAGCTGTGTGGTGCAGTTGACACGCTGGAGGGAAGGGATGCCATCCAGAAGGGTCTTGACAGGCTTGAGAGGTGGGGCCATGTGAACCTCATGAAGTTCAACAAGCCCAAGTGCAAGGTCCCGCACCTGAGTCGGGGCAATGCCAAGCACAAATACAGGCTGGGAGGGGAATGGATTGAGAGCAGCCCTGAGCAGAAGAAGGGCTTAGGGCTGTTGGTTGACGAGAAGGTCACCGTGACTCAGCACTGTGTGCTTGCAGCCCAGAAGGCCAGCTGTATCTTCAGCCACATCACCAACAGGTTGGGGGAGGGGATTCTCCCCCTCTGCTCCGCTCTGATGAGACCCCCTTGCAGCACTGCTTCTAGCTCTGGAAGAGGAGGGACACAAAGATGATCAAGGGCTGGAGCACCTCTCCTGTGAGGGCAGGCTGAGAGCTGGGGTTGTTCAGCCTGGAGAAGAGAAGGCTCCAGGGAGACCTTAGAGCATCTTCCAGTACCTAAAGAGGCCGACAGGAAAGCTGGAGAGGGGCTTTTTGCATGGGATGTAGAGATGGGACAAGGAGAAATGGATTTAAACTGAAAGAGGGCAAATTTAGATAGATATAAGGAAGAAATTCTTCCCTGTGAGGGCGGTGAGGCGCTGGCCCAGGTTGCCCAGGGCGGCTGTGGGTGCCCCATCCCTGGGGGTGCTCAGGGCCAGGCTGGACGGGGCTTGGAGCAACCTGGTCTGGTGGAAGGTGTCCCTGCCCGGGGCAGGGGGGTGGGACTAGGTGATCTTTAAGAAGGTCCCTTCCAACCTGAACTGTTCTATGGTTCTCTGATTATCGCAGATAATTGAAAAGCCTCCATCTCATTGGCTTTGGATTAAATACTGTTTGGCACTGCATGTTGTACTGAACTGAAAAGTCCATATATTTCTAACTGAGGCCCTTGGCTTCAGAGAATGAACCATGACCATGTCTAGGGAAGAAAATAAACCTAATGAAACAAAGACAATTATCAGATGGAGAGGGATGAATAAACCTTCATTGGGATTTCAGCCATCTGATTTAGATAGGATTAGAAGAAATTTAGGATTTGATTCAAGAGGTGGGGGACTTTAGGGTTGGTGGGGTTTTTTTTTTGGGGGGGGGAATTCCCTAAAGGCACAACCAATGTCAGCAAAACCCTTTGAAGTCCTTCAGAACATTGTTACTTCCTGAGCTGTTAGATACAAAACTGTTCCTGTGTGGAGCTCGGGGGAAACCCAAGTTTCTTTGCTGAGAACAGTTGAGAACTGTAGTAAAAAGATAATAGGAAAACTCAAGACAAATTTAAATTGGGAACTCTAAATCTATAAAGAAGTCTGTAAGATGTTGTTGTTGATCATTGTTGGAGTTTCTATGTAGTGTAGATTTGGAAATAATTACATTCGTAGTTTAATAAGAGCTTTGCATGTCTCAGCTACTCTCCAACAAGCAGAATGTATGGGTGCGTATAAATAAAGTCGTAATCCTCTGGCTTTTGGGGCCTCACCTGAAACTCTTAAGTCAAGCAGATCTAATAAAGCTGACTTCAAGCCAATGGCTGGTTTTAATGCGGCAGCTCACAGTGGTGCTGTAAAGTAAAATGCTTGAGACTCTTTTATTAGCGATTTCTTGCAGCTGAGGCTTGCTCAGTGGGGCTTTTACAAGGGATTGTCATGCTAGTTTTGGTGCATTAAGAAAAGGCTGCATTAGGGACCCTTTGGAAATTCATGCTTGTAAAGCAGCAGGATTCGATGTAATTTGATTTAAAAAAATCATAATAGGATAGGATCTTTATTCCCCTTGCATGTTTGTTCCTGAAAGTTGAAAAGGCAGTCTAAATTTTATGTAGTCGTCCCCCCCCCCTTTTTTTTTTTACTGTCTTTATAAAATGCTTTTAAGACCTTGAAACTAGAAAGGTCTGTACAACTTTGTTTTGGCAAACTCCAAAGGTGTGTGGTTTTCTGTGAGGATTTTTTTTTCCAAGCAAGGCAGAAGTTGGCATGGTTTGACTTTGTTTACTTTTTTTTGTATGTTAGCCTGTCCCCTCGGTGTCAGCAGAGATGTGCTGCTGTGCCGGGATGGGGGCAGAGGTGCCGTTATTGTCGGCTGGGCTTGGCCGGGGTGCTCAACTTCTGCAGAACAGCGGGGTTTTTGTGTGTCAGCAAAAAGCTGGTGTTTTTTTTTTTGTTTGTTTGAGCAATAATATATGGGTTTATATTACTTTAAAACCAAATCGAGAGCAAATTCCCCACTAAACTGTAACGGTTTGAAGCTTGAATTGGTTTTTGGTTTTTTTTTATGCTTTTGAACTTCCTGAGTGTATCCCTGTAGGGACAGGAGCATTAAGCACTGCTTTTTTTATTACAGGGTGATGTTTAACACTAGAGAAGACTTGGTGCTGTTCCTGTCATTTGTGAGGCATTGTGATTGCCCCATCCAGGTTGTTTTCTTTGTCAGATGATGGAAGGGGATTATGCATGTCTGCTAGTTTGAATTGGGGTCTCTTGGTGACTTGACTAGAATATTAGTTCTGCTGGACTTGGATATTCCTGTCTGAGAGCTCCTCTTGTATGGAGGTATCAAATCTTAAAAACATGTGCAGCTTACTCTGTCCACCACCCTTTTTTCATCTTAAACTTTTTTTTCTTTTCCCTGGGGGAAAAAGGTCATGAGGTATGTCTTACGACCCAGTTCTTGATTCCTAGTGGGATGTTGGTTTTTGAGAGCAGTAATTGATACATGTGTTCTTTCCAGCAAGGCAACACAACATAAACAAGATGAAAACCTTATGAAGCTTCTAGCCAAGGGGACATCTATGCTGTTCACTGCTCTAGAGCATGCTGTCCCACTGTTTGGCGTCTACATAATATGCAAGGAGGTTTGGGAACATGTGTGTGGGATCTTTTTGCACTTACTGTGACCCAAGGAGATCTGTAAGATGAAGTGTCGAGTTGGTGGGTGCTTTTTGGACCTTAGCTACTATCTCCGTGTGGTGTTGTGGGTGTTTTGGTTGGGCTGACTAGTCGCTCTTGGCGGGATGCTGCATTTAATACAGCGGGCTGAGGCATGCTTTTCCAAGTCATCACATGTAAAAATTTACAGATCGGATTACAAACTCGTGAGATTACTTGATTTATTTAAGGCAGTGGCTGTTGTTTTCTAACCTCCCTGTAAGCTCACTGCACGCTTTGTTGCTTCAATGGCTTGTGTTCTCCTTGGACTTTTTGCAAATCTGCACTAGCCGAAAGGATGTCATACTTTCAGTATTCTTCATGATACATAGTTTTGTGAAGCATCGCTTTGTCTTTGAAAGCTGTGGTTTTAAGAAGTCTGAAGCAAGGTGTGTATGGAAATGATAAAATACAAAGGAGATTAATCTTGTAAAATGGAGAACAAGTAATAGTTCATCCTTCATCTCCCTGTGCTGTGTCCTATCTGTGTGTAAACGTGGAATGAATGGCAAGTAAACACGGAGAGATGGCCCTGTGGGTTTGTATCAATGGGAGACCTAGATTCTTGGTGTAATCTTGGGACTGAAATGGACATCAGATGCTTATTTCTAAGTTGCTAAAAATGATGTCAGGCTGAGAAGGTTTTTTTAATCTTTTGGAAACTGTACAATTGATTGCTGCTTTCACTCGTGGCAGTTTTCATTGGTTACATCTGTTTTTTTAAATTAAGAATTACAGAGAACAAATGCTACTTAAGTTGGCTCTTACCTCTTGAATCTTTAATTCTAAGCCCACAATTGATTGTGATGAAGCTGTTCTCTCTGAAATGGACAGCAACTTGAGTCTACTTGAAAAACTTAATAATTCATTCTGATTTATGCATACTGTAATACAATAGGTTATAAATCACTAATGTCATACACCTAATCAGACATTGTCAGTAGGACTTTAGAGATACGATGGTGTGATCTGAGAGGTTTTCTTAGCTACAAATATGAAAATCATATTGTTGTGCTAAACTTACAATGCTTTCTTAATTGTTTCCTTGCTGCTTTTCCCTTCACAAAATTTTTTAATGCACTGATGTTTCAGGTTGACAGCATGGCCACTAAATGCTGGTGTTCACATTTTATGGAGTCAAAACTCAGTTATTTTCAAAAGAATCCACGAAACCAAGTATTTTGTTAAAGGTTTGGGGGTTTTATACTCTCAGTAGTATAAAGGGTGAACAAATGTATTTGTTAAGATCAGAATTTAGTTTCAGTGCAGGCCTATACTGATTTATATGTGTATATTTCAGATGTTATTGAAAACATTTTATATGAAATCTATTTTTTACTTTTATGATATATATATCTCATATTCTCTCTCATATATATATATATAAAAATTTTATTTCTAGGTCAGCAGGACATGGAAGGTACTTGCAGAAGACGAAGTGTTGTGGTACCGGTTGTGCCAACAGGAAGGATACCTATTAGATACGAGCATCTCTGATCATTCCTGTTGGAAGCTCGCCCTCAAGAACTGCCGTGCCAGAGAGCGCACTTTGAAAACCAACTGGAAGGTAAAAGAGAATTTCTTTAATGGGATCCAGATGCTGTAGAAAAATGGGAACCTGGTTCAAGCAAGTGGTAGTGAAAAGCTGGTCTTTTATACTGTAGCTTCTTTTTGCCGTTTAAAAGGGAAAAGCTGCTGAAGGATTTATGAGACATAGCCCTAGCTGTAATACCTTCCCCCCGCCCCCCAGTCACTGACTTTTGGTAGTGAGTCTTTCTGTTTGCTGTGCTACTCCATTGATTGGTGCAAGAAAGATGTTTATACTTCAACCGTCCCGTGATAATGAGAATCAGCCTTTAAGATGAAGGCTCCTTCCCCTGCTCATTACATATCCTAGCTAAGAGAGAGCTATAATTTTGTTGTTGTTGTTGTGATAGTTGTTTCTCCACCTAAAGATTATGAATGATAATAAAGAGCAATAGCTTCTTTCTCCTTCATTCCCATCTGTAAAAATTCCAGACGGCAAGCATAAAATGGTTGTGTCTTCTCTCTCAGCTGCACTACAACTTGTCAGTAGCAAAAGCAAAGCTTGGGAGTTTTCCATGAAGCACCAAATTAACATAGTATTGCAGTACCAACACTATGTCTCATCTTCCTGTGCAGAACCGCATCGGTGCTGTGAGCCAGCTGCGATATGAGCTGGGAAAAATTCTTTGTGATGTACATACTTGCGATGGAGTTGTTATTGCTGGGTGAGTATGAGGTTGCGTAATGCTCACTGTTTGAAATCTCACGTATGGCTTTGTAACAAATTCAAAAGAAGCACCTGTTTGAGGCAACAAGAACAACTATTTTTCTGACTGCAGTTCTTTTGTGGGTGAGGTAGACTGTCCTTAAAGTGACTGATAATGATGGTTATCTACAAGTCGTTTCAGCAGTGCAGATTTTTATGGTACTATTCCAAAAACGCTCTCATGTATGTGTAGTCCCTGTAAAGACTATAGTGCTTCCTGATGAACTGTACCTATTGTTTTTCTGCAGAAGCACCCAGAATGTATTAAATACAGTACATACCTGCTGAAAAATGTTTTTATTTTCCATAAAAATCTCTTAATCACAAAGATATTTTTGTGTGCTGTGGCAAGGTAACTTTAGAGGACTGTTACTTTTCTCCATTGTTATTTAAAAGTTCAGGGGAAAAAAAACCCACCCAAAAAGTAGAGAAACTCAAACTTCTCTTTTTCTAATACAAAGCTTGGTCAGGACCTTGTTTTAATGTTAGTTTTTCATTTGGTTTACACTCTTAAATACAATTTTAAGAACTGCACAAACTCTTAGAAGAGGTTACTGTGACTGACTTAACGGGTGTAAGGTGTGTTCTGCTTGAATTTTACAGGTTAAGTAATTAGTAGCCCTCCAGAAGAAGTCACACGATTGAAAATGATATCATCCTGGGGGCAGGCAGAGGACATTGTCCTTAGCGTACCAGAGTTCCATATTTTATGGTAGCACTTCAGTTAATGGTATACTTATGCATTGTGGGATTAGAGAAAACTACTTTAAAAATACTTGAAAATTCACACACTAGTTATAAGAAACATGCCTTGAAATACGTTGCATGTAGGTAATTCCCATATACATTGAAATGCTTTTGGATGCTCTCGGGCAGCTGAGAGTGGAAATCTAAACTAGCAGAAGGCAGGAGTGAAAGGAGAATTTTAATCTTTGATTGGTTTGTTTTTGTTTGGTTGGGTTTTTTTAAACTAAACCCTTCCGCTTGTTTTACTTCTGCATTTGGAATTCTCCCTTTCTGTTTTGTCTTCCGTCCTATTCATTGACTATTGCTTCTCTTCCTCTCCTTTTCAATGGGATGTTTTTGCTGCTGTAATTCGTTGTGTTACATGAAATGAAAATGCTTCTGCTGAAGCTTGTGTAGTCTGTGACCTCTAGAGGGGCAGTGCTACGCAGTGGATGACCCAAACAGTGGCCATGGCTTGAAGAACTTGTGTGTGTGGAGTACCACAGGTCTGACATTGACTCATGCCTGATGTTAAGACTTCTTGAGTCACTGGTAAGACACCACAGCTCCCAGCCCGCTCTGGGCTGCAGCTCTGCAGATAGTAACCTGACTGCTTTTGTGCCCTTCAGCTGGGACAGTGTTTCCTGGCCTTGGCTGGGAGCTGCACTACTGTATCTGTTCCACTGTCTCTAATGAAACCTCCTGTACTTTTTTGGGAGCCAGAAACCCCAGTTGTCTCCGTGCTGCTGCCAAAATCTCCAGCTCTTCTTTTTCTTCATTTTCTCCATTGTGTGTTTATATCCAAACATGCAATAGATAGGAGATAGGCAGAATAAATTACATTTCTGAAGAGTTAATAAACAATATTAATAAATAGTCCATATTTTAGCTTGGTGTATTATGGAAGTTGTGTGAAAATGCAGAAACCTGGTCTTTTCATATTGGTTCCCCAGTTCCTCCAGTATCTCTTGATTCTTTTGGTGAGTTTGCATCAGCTGGCATGCTGAAGGGAGTTGGTGCCATTAAATAATTTAGGTTCCTGAAAACAGGTGAGCAGGTAAGAGACCACAGAGGGAAAAGCTACACGTGCGTATCTGTTAGGAAAAACAATATTATGGGTATTACTTGTCAGTTATTTCCCTTCTCTGAGAAGATGAATTTTAGTAATGAAGTCTTCTTATGAAGCTATGAACGTATATTTGATAAAACAACATGGGGAAATCAGAGTTCAGCTGTTTATCTGGTTTGTAAATGAAATGTTTAGAAGATTAGAACACCAAAGTTATATTTCTTTCTTTGCTGTTTACTGCTTGCCCTTCGCTCTGCTTTGGTAGCTCAAGATCTCTGAAAACATCTCTTAAATTGCTGCACGTAGAACACTTCTTGCCCAAAAGAAGATGAGTTTGGTTTTCTGCCAGTGATGATTGAAGTCTGCAAGACAGTGGCACACTTGCACCTTCCAGTAATATCTCATGATAAATATCAAAAAAGACAGACTTAAAGATAAAACTAAAACTTCTATGGACATGAGCAAATTGTGCAGGGAAATACTTGGTTCGTTATGTGCATTTGCTAAGTATTTATGATAAGTAGATTGGGGAATTTTTGGGGTTTTGTTGGTTTGCGTTTTTTTAATCTATACACAATACTCCCCTTTCGTAGCTTATAGTATTGTACTTAATGGCATTGTGCTTTCAAATTTGTCATAAAAGTGTAATGAATCTGGTGATCAATAGCTAGCTGCTGCGTTCTTTCGGTACTGAAGAAGTAATTTAATAGCTGAGGTTAACAAAAGTCAATTTTCTTCTCAGTATAAATATCAATTATCTGTTACATTTAATGATTATATCTCCAGTTTCACAAACACTTACATGCTTGGCTTTACATGTGAATAATCATAGATTACAGCAAGACTTGCCATGTGTGTAAAGCAAAACTGATATGTGACTTTGCAAGACTTGAAGTGGGTGATGATCTTAACGCTCATTTTGTGGGTGGCATTTCTTGGGGTTTTCTAAGCAGTGGCTTGTGATATCTTTGACCTTTCTTCTATAGTCAGGTTGCTACACTGCAGGAAAATAGGGCCATTCAGTTTTTAGCAGTTTTTTTGATGATAGAATCATTTAGGTTGGAAAAGACCCTTCATCAGCTTGGTTGCCCTTTGGACACGCTCCAGCACCTCAATGTCTGTTTTGTAGTGAAGGGCCAAAAACTGAAGACAGTATTTGAGGTGCAGCCTCATCAGTGCCCAGCACAGGGGATGGAGATTCTCCTTAGCCCTCCTTTTGTTGCTAATGTATTTATAGAAGCGTGATTTTTTTTTTTTTAATTGTCTTTTGCGGCAGTAGCCAGATTAAGTTCTGGTTGGGCTTTGGCTCTTCTAATTTTCTCCCTTGATGTCTGACTTTGGGGAGCAGCTGCAGCACTCTGGCTCAGCTCAGTCGGGCCAGCCAGGCATTACGCTCTGTCTTTATAGCTGGAAACTGTGACAGTGTATAGCAGCTGCTCCCTGGTTTCAGGACATTCAACTTGGGATCTTGGAAGATCAGAGAATGGTTATAAAAATTAAAGAAAGATTTGGAGAGAGGGGTTCTCCAGCAGGAATGCTGGGGCTGTTGTGTCTTTGCAATCTTGGAGTAAGCCTGGGAACAACCTTACTTGATTTGGACTTGTGCTGTGATAGACCTGATCTTGCGTTTTTCACTATGCTGCTTCGAGTATAGTGCTGGAAAGTAGATTAATTTTCTTTAGAGTTGCTGTAAAGCTTTTTTTTTTTAATCTTTCTGAAAGGGAATTTGTACAGGTTGTGAGCAGAGTGACTTAAAACAGCAGTTACAAGCGTGATACACAGAAGCATAGTTTGCCTGAAGTGGTTCGGGGGAGGATCTCTTTGTTAACTTTGTGTAAGGAAGCAAAGACAAACTCTACAAGGTTAGCTCTCCCTGAGAGAAATGTACCTATTTCATGCACTCTCCTGTTTTCTCCGTGCTGCTGCCAAAGCTCAAGCCAGAAGATGGCAGAATATCAAGGATTGATTTAAGTGCAACCTGAGCTGCGAGTTGAAGGTGGCTGCTAGCAGCTCCTCTTTCTCAGAGCGCTTTGCATTTACGGGCTGACATCAGATAATTCAATCTGGCCTGCATGCAGAGCATCTTGTGTTTATCATTAAAATTTCATCCCAGCAGTTACGATGCTTGTTTTCTGGGTCAGACCTTGAATCCCTTTTCATTTGAGACAGCGGTGTTTGTGGTTACCTCACTCCCAATCAATGTTGTATTTGCCAGCCTTTCTACAGTTACATGTCTCAAAAGATCTTCTTAAAGGGTTGTTGTCCTCCCCCCTTCCATATTCAATTCAAATGTAGTTTTGTCTTTAAGTCAGTGTTTACTTAAAGCAATTATATAGCTGCTTGCTTGGCTTTTATAGATTACTACTGGTCATTAGGTTGACTGTACCTAATGCTGTCGTATGTTTGGTTTCAGTACAGAATGCCTGGCTTTCTTCATCTTCTGTTCATAAAATCTTATTTTATTTTATTTTTTTTAAGCAAGCACATGTTCAAACTAAAATTGCTACTTTTTTTTTTTTTTTTCCTTGGTGGTGTTGACAGCCACACTGATGGGAATTTGTAGTGAGAGGTTATGTCCTCCTGGAGATACCGATCTCGGAGCACGCATCTGGTCCTTGTTTGAACTGTGTTGTCATTACACAGTGGATCCTGTGGTGTAACATGTCTGTAGCGTGTTGTGAGACTGTTCTGTTGTCTGACTGGCTCTATGTGAATACTTATGCGTGGCTGTCCTTGAACCGTGGGAAGGCTTGCCTTGTGTTGGTGGTGGTGATCTCTTCTCACGACTTGCCCCATAAAACCAGAGTCTGCCGTGACATTTTATTGTGCATTGCGTTAACACGTAGGTTTGCAGAAAGGGCGCTGTGGCTTTACTGCTGCTGTTTGTAGCTCTGAAAGCTTCTCAAATGAAAAGAAACAGAAGAGATCCAGAGTCAGACCACCCTTCCAAAGACCCAGAAATATAAAGGTATCTGCTTTTCCTTTCTTCGGTTTTGCTTGACTGAAGGAGGTGGTAGACTGTGAGCGAAGAGCTTGTGTAAACAGAGATGTAAGGGCATGCCTCTGCTGTGCCACAGGGACGGAGCCAGCAGGTGCTCCATGGAGTCCCTGCCCCTCTTATAGACCAGGCTGGAAATCGGCCCCCGCTTCTTTTCTTTACGTTTTAACTTCAAACGCTTTCTTCCTTCCTCCAGTAAGTACTGGCGTCTTTCCTGGAGATTTTATTTTCTTGAGTTAGGGCTGGTGAGATTCATCTGCTCAGAGTGCCTTGATAAATCAACAACTTAACACTTCCTCCCCTGTCAGGGTGGAGCACACCTGGCACGCATGGTGTTTCTACAAGTGATGCTTGATAAAGGCAATGAGAAGCAAAAGAACTTCTTTCTAAATATCCGCTGTGGTTAGGGGAATTGTCTGTTTTGGAGCTAGTGATATGTTTTGATTCTATCGTACTGAGAAACTAAATGCACCGAAATAATTTTCATACAGTTGCCTTCTTTCTGAAGGAGTCTTGCAGGAGTTACAATTTTCACACTCCAGCACTTTCAAGCAATTGGGGCCTTTCAGTTTAAGTAATTACGAGCAACATACGTACAGACATACAGGTAGCTGCTACTATATGGTAGGTTTCTTTGTTCTCTATCATCACCTCCCACTCTGCTTTCCTCTTGCTCAAAGGTGACCTGCAAATGACTTTTTCAAAAAAATGGGCTTGCCGCTCTTTAGCTTCATAATGATGTGTGAGACTAGCCCGAAAGGCTTGAAAACACTTTTCTGCACTTTTTAAAACTTCATGTCAACTCTCATCTAATTTGTTTTTTTTGCTATAGGGCTTGTGGGCTATTCTCAAGGTATTTATTAGCTCTTGCATCTCAATTCAGTGTGCAGACCTGAGGAAACCAAAATATTAATTAGTAATGAAAATGAATAAAAGTTAACAAACTGAAGTCTTAAACAGCCTGAATAAACCCCTGCCTTATTTAACTGCTTAAATGTCACTTGTATAATGGCACAACTTTGATAGGTTTCTCCCTCCCCTCCCAGTGACTGAGAGCCTGGACGTAAAACAAAGCAGTAAGGCAGAAGGTAGAAATACTTGCCTTTTTCCTTCAATCTTCTCCAAACCTTTTGTGTTCTCTTCACTCATTCGCATCATTGTTAAGAAGCAGTAAGTGTCAGACCTTCTTTTTTTCAAGCGAGTCACCTTTAGTAGGATTGAAAACAGGATGACATCATGAGTTCAGAGGGGTCGGATGACAAACTACGGGAGTTAGGTAAGGTTGTGTTAAGTGACAAACACGTTGGCTTCTCTGTCATCTTTTGAAAAAGAGCCTCAGGTGAAACCAATAGTGGAAGCTTGATACCGACTCTCTGTGAAAGATGCTTTTCCAGCCTGCCTGACCATTAAGCTATTGGTTTACCTATAGGTTTTGCTGGATGCAGAGATGTGCAGTGTGCGTAGCGATGGCCAGTATCCTGAAGTCACAGTCATTATTTTAGAGCTTGTAAAGCCTGGTTTTCTACTGAGGCCAGACAAACCCATCCTTCCTTCTAGTAAACTTCCTGAACGTTTTAAGTTTTACTGTTTTTTCACAACCTACCAGCCTCTGGGCTGTTGCCATCAGTGCTTTAGAGTTCAGGTGATACTTTTCCTCTCTGCTGTTGGCAGTGTGTTCCTTCCAACATGTAAATATATCAATTTACATCCCCTTCCAATGGTGTTTTCTCAACGGTATCTGAAACGGGAGCCATTGCTTAATTTGTTGCATTATATGTTTGTCCTTTGTGAAATAATAGGGCTGATGGAGCAAATCTTTCCCAAATTGCATCATAATTCCTCTTGAAAAGGATAATTTTTTTTTCTGCTGTCATGGCAGTAGCCTGAGGCACTACCCACAGTTAATAAGTTTCCTTGGTCAGAGCAGCTGGTGTAATTAATGGGCCTGAGCTGATGCAAGCCACTGGAACCTTGATCGAAATGATAGGAGATTCTTGGCCTTAAAAAAGAAATTACTAGAGACAGTTTGGCTTTTTTTAACTTCTGCTTTTGTAAGTGTTCATTAAAATGTTTTCCCTGCCCTATACCCCTTTGGCTTGTTTCTGTTCCCTTGGTATGACATTCGCATGCACTTAAAATTAATAAGAAGGTGAAGCTTGCAGAAGTACTTAGGATGGTGAAATATTAGTTTTGCTACAGGTAACAACAATAAGCTGCAGAAGAATTGCATGCTATTTCCAGCAGCTTAACCCGCTTTCTAGAGCTATGGTTTCCTCAACAAGGCCTTAAGAATGATGGGACAAGCTCTCTGCACTCAGTTTCGGTGAGCGGGCCCCAGATGGATGTGGGTTGATGAATTGGAAAGTCGAGTTCCCAGCAGAAGAGATTTGGAACTGATCACAGGGATGTTCAGAATGTCTGTCCTACTTGTTAAATCTTACAGTGTTTCCAGGACTGTTTTGGTACGAGTTAGTCATTTTTCATATAGTTGCAGTCATATATTGAGTAACCCAAAATAATGTTTGGATGAAATCAGGGACATTCCTTTTCTACTTCACGTTCTTCTACCAGTGTTTGGGTGGTTTCAAATGCTGGTTTGGGTTCACTCCCATCTGGTTTCTTTCTTGTATTTTATGGTGTAGCTTTCTGCCACACTCTGTAATAGCAGAAAAATTTATCTTTCCTGTTCCATTTGTATTTAATTTTTTTGTCATTGTCTTCTATTTGTATTCCTTTCTGCCGTACAAAGTAGGTCCTTATTCCGTTGCTGCTAGTCGACTGTTTTTGCTGAATCCTTCCCTTGAGGAATCCCTTAGCCAGGCTACCTGTCAGTTATATATGTAGTGGCAAAATCAGTGGCTCTAAATAACTGTAAATGAGAACACAGGCAGGCTGGGGAACTTTTACCTCTTTCATCCGAGGCATCTCACACTGTGTTGAATGTATTTAAGCAGTCCATCGTTATCCCTCACTTCAGAGAAGTGTTGTGGGTCTTAATGTTTAGCATAAAAGAAGGTAACAGAGTCCATTTGATTTCAGTGTTGCGTGTTGCAATTGAGGTATCTTCCAACTTCCACTGTTTTTGATGAAGAGGTGTTTTGAAACAGACCATTCTGTATTACCACTGTCTTCCTTGAGCCTTATAGAGAAGATGAAGCTTGGGAGCAATTTGAACCAACTTCCAAAGGCGTTTGGATTTGGGTTTGCATGTTTAATTGGACCTTATTCATAAGCCAGCTGAGGGGGTCACTGAGTAGATACCTTAATTAACCACATGAAGGACTGGTTAGTTGCCTTTGGTGGAATAAGGATAAAAGGTACGAGGTGCTTGTTGCAGCAAGACAATGCAAAATACTCATTATTTTACTTGCTTATCAACAGGCATCCGTTTCAACAGAGCTATAGCTGGAGACTGTTACTTGAGCAAAATTCCTGTTGACTTCAATAAAATGCATTGACATTGTAAGGACTTCATAATAAGATCTTTTGAGTATTAACAGATGGTCACTGACTGCCTGAAACAAAGTTGTTGGGTTTTTTTGTTTTGTTTTGTTGATCACCACAGGTATCTGGAAACTGAACAGACTTTGCCTTCTGGAAATCAAACCTGACTGTGAAACAAAGGTTTTTCTTCCTCTTTCGTTTTTGTTTTCTTGCTACAAATCCTTTAGAGAAAAGAGGGAAAATGTAAACTGATTTCTGAAGTGTCTTACGACACTTTGGTGTTCAGACCAACTTGGTGTAGTAAGGTTTGCCCTGGAGTGGTGTGCTTGAGGTAGCTGACAGAACGGACTGACACCAGCATCCTATTTCAACAGCAACCCAGCGACAGCCTAGTTGGCCTGCTTGTTCGAAGTAAAATTCTGCAGTGCCAGCAGTGAGCAAACTACGAAGGAAAGCAGTTTGTCTTTGCTGCTGCCATGGACTGAATGAGTACTCTCGACTGTTTTGAAAATATTCCTGTTAACAGTTTTTCTTTTGTGTATTTGTCAGTTTATATATTAGTTGCAGTTGTACTTTGCACAAACACTAATTAGACAGCCATCAACACTCAGGGCCAAAGGCTTACTAACAATGCAACTGTGATAGCAGTGTCTTAATTGGTTGAGTGTAATTGTCATTAGGCAACGATAAAGACATCTGGGGCTCTGGAGAGAGATCAGCCTCCCCCTCCTCCTCTTCCCCAAATTTGTTCTGCCTATTGCTATCCAACACGGTTGAGCTTTTTCAGATGAGATTCTGTGTTTTGACCAGTTTCCTGATGTTTTTCTCCTTATGAAATCGTCTGCCTCTTCAGCACCACTTCATTAGACCGGTGCCCAGCCTCCATCTCTGCTTCCTTCCACATGTGTTCCGCACTTCACCACCTGCTTCCCAGCTACAGTGGGACATCAGCAGCTTTTAACCCCCAGCTCCTCCTCCTTCAGTCTTCTTCTTTCACTCATGTGAGAGGGCACTGGGAAATTGTTCATCTCATTATGACAGTACTGCCAATAAAAAGTAGTTTAAACGCTCTTGATTAGTGAGTAGGTATTTTTATTATAGTGTGTTTGTAGATGCCATATGAATTTAATTTTTTTCAGCTTCTCTACACCATATGCATTCCACGTATTGTCGCAGCAAGTTTTTTTTAATGCTTATCTGTAAAGCTGAAGCCGAATTTGCAGACTGATTTTTGCAGATGTACACATATCTGTCCAGAATTATAGAACTGGCTTGTCAAGGAGAAGTATAGTTTGAAAAATACAGCTCTTGTCTTTCTCCTGCTGCTATTTGTGAGTATACACTGAAATGTGCAGCAGAACAAGAGCAAAGTAGAACCTAAGTCCATCAGAAAAGTGGAGTTACTTGGGTCGAGAGTCTCTGTTGAGGACTAGGAGGAGGATGACTGTGGCTGGTGAACAAGGAGGGAAGCGTGCAGACCCAGAGCTGGAAGCCAGGCACTGTGTGGATAAAACACCTCGGAAGGTATTGATTGGGGCAAGGGAGTATCTGGAGAGAGGAAAACTAGGGGTTGTAAGCAACAGTCTTTTTCTTGTTGCTCCCTGTTGTGCTCAGGAAAGCAAGACTTTGAACAGCCTTACTAAATGAAGTAAATCAGGTATGGTCTCTAATGAGTTTTTTGGGTTTGGGTTTTTATTCTCTTTGAACTTGAAAACTCCGAATTTGTAGGGCTTGTGGTGGTTTCTTGTGGGTTTTTTGTTGTTTGGTTGGGGTTTTTTTTCTGGGGGGGTGTGTTGGGTTTTTTTTTGCGCAAGTAGGTTATATCAGATGTTGGAGTATTTACCTGCTACTGCAGTAATTGTCTCATTACACTCACTGAGGGGAGGAAAAGCAGCAGTTTAATGCTGTTGGTATTATAGCAAATAGAACATATTCATTGTTGTATTAAATAGAAGGGGGGTTTTTTGTTTGTTTGGGTTGGTTTTTTTTCTTTTCTTTCACTCCAGCAGAAAGTTTTCTGGGCCTTTCATAGCCACCTTGGTACAAAAATCAGTAACTGAATTGAGTCTGGAGGACTGTGCCTGTTCTGGGGCAGAAGATTTAAATCTGGGGTTCTTTCACTCAGTAGCTGGTAATCCAAACTAAGTTGTCATGGTGAAGTGTAAAAGTTGTGTGGTAGGAAATGAATAGAAATACTGATATTATCTAGAAATAGTTCGTGTAAAGTGCAGCGTGTTCTTCTCTTCAGCCATCTATATAGATATGGCAGATTTGCCAATTATCTGCAATAAAGCAGCCTTTTTATTTTTTTACAGCACGGCAATGCTTTAATAGCTTAAAAGCCTTTTGTTGTGGTTACAAATTGAAAGTGTGTTGCTCTTTACAACAGCATTAAAAGCAGGGAGTTGAACCATTAAATTTTTTAGTTCTGAATTGGATTCATCTGTGTTTGAAAGTCTTCCAGTTCAGTTCTGGTACAGGCCCAGTGTGTGCTGGAAATGGGCATGTGGTGGCGATAGCCAACGGAGCATGTTGTCAGCTGAGGAGATGGTTTATATCTCCCATTTCCCCATGCTGGTTCCCTGCCCAAACCTAGACCTCCACTTATGTTTCCAGCATGGTCTTGTAACATTTCTCCAAATCCTTTATGGTGTTGCTGAGTGAGAAACGGGAGTAGGAGGGGGATGGGAGGGATGGGGCAAAGATGCCTTACTGCCTTCCTCCTCCTGCTGAACCTAAAACACTTGTATCTTGCAGTGCCCTGGTGGGATTTCTGGATCAGCCACACATGAAGGTAGGGTTTGGTGGGCGCTTGCAGGGTTCTCCTGGCACATCTAGTGATCCCTGTTCTCTGTCACGACAGAACTGGGATAAGCACTGTGGCCAGGATGCTCTTACGGATTGTTTGGTACTATCTGAGCCCACTGGAGCCTGCCTGAGGTACACATAACAAGCTGTTGTGTTCAACAGGTCCTTGCTAGGGGTGGGAGAGCACCACAGCTTCGTGGTATAGAAGCAAAAGCTCTTCAGCACGTGCCTGTCCATCATGGGAGAGAAAGGGAGTGAGGATGAGGAGGCTGCAGGGTGGCCTGGTGCAGAGCCTGCCAAGCAGAGACAGTTCCTGCATTTAACAGGTCCCAGTACATGCACATCAGAATTTGAGTCAAATTTATGTCAAACTGACAGTCACAAAGGTTTGGTGGTCTGTTCCAGTTTGAGCTTAGCTGTAGAGGTCGTTCATGTTCTTCAAGAACAAAGAATGGTTCAAACTTTCTTTTGATTTGGTTGAATTCTGAGATAAAATTAATTTAAGCACTTACTGTGGTATTGTGATGTTGGGTCTTTAATTCCAAGATTGTGGTCCATGTTATTTTTTAAGGATGGTAGCGTGTCTTGAGCCCTGGATCAGTTGTGTTGCATGCTGTATAGAAAATCCAGAAGCAGTGTGCTCAGGGAATTAGCCAGCCTTGTGTCTCTTCTCTATTTCTGTTGTTCTGTTTTCTCCATCTATTAGTCTTTCTTTTTACATTCCTAGACTGGACTGTGTGAGAGCAAGTATGTATATACACTAGGAGGAGATACTGTTCTTCCTTCCTTGCTTATATGGGGATGAAAATGAGTATCTTGTCACTTGGTTCTGTCAGTTCTACCAGTATTTTATGTTTCCCTCAAAACTCACTATTCAGGGTCACTTAGTGGCAACAGAATTTTTTCTTCCCCTTTGTAACCCACTACTCTTTACAGTTAGAAGCTTGAAAACATGACCCAAACTTACATAAAGGGAAACAAAAAGCAGCTCAAAATTAAAATGTTATCTGTGTGTCTTGTTGAAGAGGACTGCAGCAGATCTGTGCGATCACCTGTCCTATTGTGTTTTATCTCTGAGTTTGAAAATGTATCTGAAATGAGCATTTTTCAGTTTTGTAAACCAAAGATACTTGTGAGCTAATCTGGACTGCTTGTTCAACCCAACATGAAACATTTTGCTTTGGGGAAACCTCTTTGTTCATCTGCTCTTTTTAAATAGCGCTGCTGTAAATTGGAAATGAAAGCAACATTTGTAAGGGGATTTGGGCCTCGTTTGCAGAAGTAGGAAAAGGGAGAAGTGCTATCCCACCCTATTCTCTCATTTTCTCCTGTCTTACCCTGTAAAGCACTGAAGAGGAAGCCAGGTGACAAGGACACAGTTATCCTCTTCCCGATTCAGTGCAGAGAATTAATGTGCATCTCTTTCTGCTTGACAGATTTCACCGCCCCCTCAGGCACTTTAATTAGTTGTATAAAGTGGAACATTTTCACCCAGAGATGTTGGCAGTAATCTGCTCCAGAGTACCTGTAACCCTGTATGTGGTATTTCCCCAAGGAACTGGGTAACCGGAGTTGAAGTCCACCATCTTCTAGATCTTTATTAAGCACTTTCCTTCACCTTCTTGGTAAATTAACTATTTTCTTGCTTTCCTCAAAACGTAGGTCAGCAAGATTTTGAACTGGAGACCTTTGAGGCTTATAGGAATCGTTCTTTTGAAACACTTTTCCCCAAAACGTTGGGATGTAGCAGCAAAGCTGACAGCAGTAAGCACCCATTATTTTCCAACAGAATCCGAGTCTCAACTATGGCAGAGAAAGACATCTGAGAGCGATCGTGTTAATTATCACAGTTCTGTTAAAATTCAAGTAATTATTGAACTGTTCCAAATAGCTGTTGAACTGTGTTCTTTGACCAGTCATAGAGAGGAGCTTTGCCTCTACTTTGCCTGCACTGGTTTTTACCTTTAATGTTGTGTTCCACAGCAGAGATGGCACAGGACATCTGTGTTGCTTGCTGTGTAGCAACCTTCATTCATTTAGATACAGTCAGTATTATCTGGGAAGTTTAGTTCTTTTTTTTTTTTTTTTAATTTTCTTATTGGAAAACCTTTGTTGAACTGTCGTTTTTCTGATGTTTCAGTGAGAGAGCCTTCTGCAAAGAAGGCGGCACTGCCTTAATTCTAAAGGCAACACTTAATTGTATTAATTAGTCTTCAGAGATGTAGGCAAATCTGATCCGTTGATGAGGCATTAAGAAGTTTCTATAAAAAGTAATAGATTCGATGGGTTTATACATATGAGTGCTTGTACTTACGTACATAAATGCTCTGATTAAACAGTCTTTCTTTGGCACAACCACAGTCACAAATTTTTAAAGACTGAAAAGAAACGGTTTGAAGTTTTGCCATGACGTAATTTAGACTCGTTGCTGATTACCTTTTTTTCACTTGAGCCTGACTCTCCTTGCATTCTAGTTGTAAAACTCATATCGATAGTTGGTAACCTATGGTAGCTCAGTCGTGTTGTTCTTGTACCTCCAATTTACACCTGCCTGTCTTAGTAGACTTGATGCTACATTTAGTAAATGGGAATAAAATGAGGGAAACTAATGGGCTTCTACACAGAGTGTGTAAACAGGAGGAGAGTCGGTCTAGGAGCTGTAAATGGTGTTGGGTTTTTAAGACGCTTCTTGTTTGTTCCTCCCTTCTCCTGCAGCTACCTCTTTTCTGATGCTCTGGGATGAATAATAGCTTTCTTTTCCAGATACACATCAGGAGAAGTGAGGTTGTGGGACACTCGCACCTGGGACTACACAGCCCCCATCCTGGAACCAATGCACGGTCCTGGTGATGCTGGACCTCAGCCACATGTCTCCTTTGTGAGGATAAACAGCTCTCTGGCTGTAGCAGCTTATGAGGATGGTAAGTAACCACAACTCTCCTCCCTATTTTAAAAAAAAAAAAAAAAAAAAAAAAAAAAAGAGGCTTTACAAAAATGAAGCAGCTGTGCTCAGCTTTTTGTGTTTCTGTAATCCTGTATATAAACACACACATGCACACACTTGCTTTTATGTGAGAAAGTTGGCCAATAACCGTAAATGCATTGGGAGGCATTGGAACATAGCACCCATTAAAACTGATGTTTAATTCCTACTGGAACTGCTACACAAAGCTTGAGTGCCAGGCTGTAGTCCAGCCAAACTATCTTAAGCAAATAACTTGTTTTGCTATAAAAATATTAAATATTCTTCCACCAGCCTTCTCCTCTGTCCAAAACTCCCTTGGGGTGCTGTGAAGCTTTGTTATGGGAATACTGGTAAACTTGCATGTCTGATTAATCTGCGTCCTGTCTTGCTCTTGGCATAGTGTGTGGATGCACATTTTCTTAACTGAAGTACTGGTTTGCAGTGGTGGGTTGTTATATACTTTGATATAGAGAAATTAAAACTGTGACCTAATATGTAATGAAAACCTAATAAAATACTGGTTATATGCATTGTTTTAAATATACTTAGATGTTTATGTAATGGACAGCAAGAGCCAGAGACCAACTGTATATCTACTGGACATGGGAACAGCAATTAAAAAAGGTCAGGTTTGAACAGTGCTAGCCGATTGGGATCCTAGGCTGAGTTGCTCAGGCAGAACTTAACTCCTGTCATCTTTCTTTAAAATGTATGTTTTTTGACACTTTAAAATCTTTCCTCAGGTATGAATAGAGCGATTTTAAAGTTAGGGAATTCTGTCCACCTACTATCTTTGATCCTGGCAATTCTGCGTGTGAAAACAAAACAGAAAATGGATAATCCAAACAAAATCTCTAATCCATGTATTTTTATTTTAGAAGTAAAATAAATGGGGTTTGGGTGAAAAGAGCTGTTTTAAGATGATCGGCATCCTTAGCAGTTTCTCTAGCATGGATCATGCTAGAATGGTCTTCTGTGGCTAAAAATTGTCGATAGGCAACATTTTCTGACAACAGCAAGTCTGGTATTGCAGAATACTCATTAATATTATTTACTTGAGCCATAGGAAATTATAGCACAATGATAGTTTTAAGTGTTGGCTTTTTGTCCAGTGTGCCAAACAATGACTAGCAGAGGGTCTTTTGTTTGTTTTCTAGTCTCCCACTGACTAATCTAATAATATGTCTAGGTTTTTTTTCCTGTCATATTCCTTGTCGTCAGTCCTGTGTGTGCTGTGACTAAACTGGTTTGCATAAAGCTCAGTGTCTTTTATTCTTTTGGGTAGAAATTTTAATGGGCTCTGTGATATGGCAGTTACTGTGATTTGAGAAGCCTGGTCAGAATAGATTAGTTTCGATGTGAATAGGGAATTACAAAGACTGATTTTTCGAAATGTTTACTAACTGGAATCTGAAAGCATATATTTACGTTTGGTGGAAAGCATTATTTTAAACTTGGGGAGGGAGAAGGAAGACTTTGAAGATAATGTGTTTGATCGTTCTTTGTTGTACTTTTCCAGCTCCCTTTTCTCTTTGTTTGTAAGTTTGACTAACACAGAGAAACCATCTGCTAGTGTTGGAGGTGGTGCTGTCAGGCAAAGAGTCTAGACTTCTCTGTCGAATCCCTGGCTAGCAGACTCGTTCAGATAACATCAGTTTCTCCCAGTTCAACAGAGCTCACGCAGCGATGTCCTTGGCATCCGATCACAGGGAAGAACTAACAGGCAGATTCTGCTCGCACCGCGCCTGCCTTGCAGCACTGTTTTGCTGGTTCGGTAGCAGCAAATGCTTCCCAAGGCATATGAAATAATAGCAAGGAGCAAGATTTGTCTTACTGGGATGCCTGCATCCAAAGTGAAGTGTGACTCCACGATGGCACGAAAGAAAAACTGAATTGTGGCTTCTGCTGAATGTTTCTGATGGTGTCAGCCTCTGAGAAGCAAGCTGCAAGGAGAGGTAAACGAGAGAAAAATGTATGGGGAGAAAATGAAGTTCCCTCTGCCCGTGCCAATACTCAGTGGGGGCACTGTATGTACACCTGGGGCAACGGGACTTGGCAACTTGATCCACAGTTGTGATTTTTGAATTCCAACCCACTGGCCTCATATTTCTTCTGCCTTGTTTCCTATTGTCAGCACTGGCAGTCCTCCAGTTTGATTTTACCACTAATTGTGTTGCACGTTACCGAACTGAAATGAATCAAATCAAAATGCTTTTCCTGGAGCATTAGATAAAGCAGGCGAGGGTTCTGGGTAATGAGCAGATGCTGCTAATGCAGGGACAGTAGAGGCCTTGCCAGGACTCCATCTGCTCCATGCTTGCCTGACTTTGGCTGCGAGCCACAGCTTTTGGGAAACAGCAGTCTACTTTTAGCCATCACTCTCCCCCCTACCCCACCCTCAGGAGTCTCATAGTTTGACTTGAAAACAATGTGCTGCAACAAGAGAACATACTTTTTTTTCTTTTTTTTTGTTGTTTTTTTTTTCTTTTTAAAGGCCATGTTTCGTACTCATGTAGGCATGGCGGGCAGATGCTGCACTGCTGCCCTTCATGGTAATACTTGGAGATCCGTTGGGAGGAGTTAGTGGGACTTCACAAGTTGCAGAGTAGCAACACGGAGCAAAGAAAGGTGGTTTCTGCCGGGACCAGAAGTGCTTTTGCTTGTTGGCAGGCCCCAGGAAGGGAATTTTGGCAGTGTTGCTTTCTGGGAATCTGCTGTCTTGTCCGTTCTGATGCCCTTAAAGCTGCCTGTGGGTATTGTCCCTTCTGTACCCTCTTTGTAAAGGCAGAAGTGGAGTAATGTTTGGTGCCTTCCCCTGAGTGCCGGGACATGCTGTAAGATAGCAAGAGCAGGGAAACAGGCTGGCTCCAATAAGAAGAAAACCACATGTAGCAGGTGGAGGTGTATTTATTCCCATCAGATACGTGCAGGTGGCTGTGGATGCAAAACTCTTGGTTTGGGGAAACGGCGCGTGATTTCACATGATGGGCCCAGAAGTCTGGCTCTTGAGTCTGCAACTTGGGAATGAAATACAGACTTTCTCATCTGTACCTTCTCTGAGGGACTGCATGGGGGGGTGTCATTGGGAAATCTCTGTAGGAAGGGTGGTGGAGATAAAACCTGACAACATTTGGTGGAAACTGGTGTGATAATAATGTAAAGGGACAAATCTTATGGCTGAGGTCAAGTCTCTCGCTGTTTAGTACAGTAAGTAGCTTGCTGGGCCTGCTGAAAGTTGAGACACAGCATAGCAATGAAAGTAAAATACAAAATTTTAGTTGATGAACACCAAGCATCTACTAAGGTTAAATTGGCTGTGTGTTGGTTGTCCTTCCAACTAGAAATATTTTTGGGAGAAACTCAAAATTCAAGATAAGTTTTGAGACTTCAGGCTGATGCTTGTTTCCACCCACATATTTTGTCTACTGTTTGTACTTCATAGAAGTGTGATGTGTGAAAATTATAAGGAAATAAATTAATATTCCCAGCTTGGAAGAAAAAAAAAGAAAAATGTGTAAGAACTGTTTTCAAAAGGTGAAAAAGAATTTTGTGTGAATCAAGAAAGAATTAATAAGCAAGACTGCGACTCACAAACAGGAAAAACATCATGTAGATGATGTGAATTAAGCAGCTTCTGGCCATTGTGCTGGGAGACTGAAGTGAATGAGCACAAAACCCATGAGCACGTCCACATTCCCTGCTCTAGCATATACAAAATTCTGTCTTTGCTTTCCTGCCCACCCACCCCGCCAATACTTCACATGTCGATTGCTGTACATCTTTTCTAAAGCTGACAGCAACCGCTAGCTGTATCGCCTTAGCATGGAAGGGCTGATGTAATGGGTCCGTAGGATCTTCTGCACCAAACCACAGCCCTCCCTCCGCTTAGCCTGAGGGTTTGCTCCTAGCAGGTAGCCCGAGCAGGCAGCTGTTCTCTGCTGTGGCTAGCTCTTAACCTGCCAAACACAGCCAGTGTAATATTTACAAATGTGATTTAACATTTTTTGCCTCTGCTTATGCTTCCTTTCCCTGTAACAGGATTAGAGATGTCAGAGGAAAAGAGAGACCTTTTTTTTTTTGTGTGTGTGTGGCAAAAACATTGCCTTTTATACCAGAGAGAAAGCTAGGTGAAAACAAGATGTACAAAGCAGCTGCTTTTGCAGGACGTCTTTTGTGCTTCCAGCTGCAAAGAAGGGACTATACTAGAGGGGAATTTACTAGGCACTGTTAATGGAGAACAGCTCCCAGCTATTCACCTTTGATAGAGCAAGAGAGGTGGAAGACTGGCTGATGCTTACTAAAACTGGAGTACGGTCAGGATCAGCAGTGCACTGCGTAAGGCACAATAGTCTCATAGTTAAATGTTTTATCCAAATACCTTCCAATCTAGAGTGAATTGCAATAAATGGACCTTTCATCAGACCGCATTTCAACAATATATTGGGTTAGAAGTTACAAACCTGAGTTCTTTGTACAGTCTGGGCCAAAGCGATAAACAAGGTGACTGGTATGGTGATTGTAATGTCAAGTGTCACAATTATACTCGTTTCCTTGAGCCAAGATTAAATATAAGCAAGCTGTAAAGTCTAAATTGGTTTGAGGAGTTATTGTTAGAGTTCAATTGGAATAATCACCATTGTGGTGCAGATTTTAGCATGCTGTGAAAGTATTGCTTATAATTCTGATTTAATGACTCTAACACTTTTAAGATTACAGTATTAAAAAAAAAATATTCTGTAAGCTTGCAACCTCAACTTCACCTTAGCAAAGATATTGCTTTGGAAATGAAGTACTGGTCGCTGCTGGAGGCAGGAAGATAAACTGTGTAAAGTAGTGATCTCATCAGCACTGGTAAATCTTACACCTAATTTTTTTTATGTTGCCATGCTAATAACTTTAACTGTAATGGTGGCTTTTTATTTTTTTGCTCTTATACAAACATGATTGACTGTTGCAAAGGCTTGCATGCTAATAAATACATTTTTCTGTTTCTGCAATGAAATATAGAATACAGAACGTTCTTGAGTAGCACTTTAAGACCTAGTAGTAGCTTTGCCTGTTGATAAATACAGTGGAGTGTTTTCTTTTTCTGTGAAACTTGAAAATGTTTTCCTGCCGCCATGCACGAATGCATACACCTGTTTTGACAATAGTGGATTTCCACAGAAGGTCCTTGCACGCAGTGGTTGAAGCGTCTAACTGGTAGCAAGTAACAGATGGTGGAGGATGTACATACACAATCATACAGTCTTTTGAAGGAAGGGGGAATCAAGGGGGACAAGCAGTATTTTTGCAAGCAAATAGTTGTTCATCCTAATGACAGAAAATGGTATTTCTTTTGCTCATTGCGTTCCTTTTCAGTTCTCCTTTTTACTCCTTATATTGTGCTCCTTCATTAAACAGATGTTAACTTGTGACCTTACAAATCACTTGTTTTTCTGATAAAATTTTTAGATATTTTGGACAGATGGAACAGCTGGTTAAAAAAGGAAAATCCAAACACCTGTCTTGAACTGATTTCGCATGAGCCATTTTTGCTGTCTTCTCTTTTTATAATGTTTGAGATGCAGCAATAATAGTGGCTTTGTTGCCCAAAATCAGAGCAGAACTCTGAATTCTGGGTTTTCCAGTTTGCTTGTGAGGTCAGAAGAGAGGGTACTTTGACTTGAATATTTTTTGATATTTTGCAGAACTCCCGTACATTAATACACTCTATTAAAAACAGTGACGTGCTCATCACAGAGATGTGTAAACAAAAGATTTCACTGAAAGCAAATCGGCTTCCTTGTTCCCCTTCACAAAAGTGATCTTTAATTGGGATAAATGTTCTGCAAAACAAAGTTGAAAATACTCCTGCCGGGAGGAGCTTGGCCGCAGTTTTCATCGTCTGATGAAAAAGTCCGGTGCTAACATCCACGATCTGATATCACTACAGTCTTTTCTCACTGACGTACATTTGTTTGTTTCTTTGCTTGTTTAAATTAGCTGTCCTGGAGATGAGACTTCAGCCATTCCCTTTGTTCCCGTTGGGAGCCAAGGACTGGCTGCGAAGGAACAGAAGTGCCACCGCTGAGCCCTGGTGCGGGGCAGGCCAGGCGGCACAGGGAATTGTAGCTGTGCTGTCCATTTGTATTTGTTAACTTGTTTGAAGCCTAAGTGTGTGTGATGCAAGCTAGCATTCTGTTTTTCAAAACCAGTTCAGCAGTTATTTACCTTTCAAGCAATTAACATAATTACCATTATGCTAAGAAGTAATTTTGGGAAGTTCTGCTCTGAGCCCTTATGACTCCATCGGGACAGTTTTACTCAGGACTTATCTTTTTGATGGAAGCCTAATTGCAGTTTTGGCTTTGTGTAAACAAACAGAGGCGGCTAATTGTTTAGGCAAATAGCAGATTAATTTAAATATTCATCCCTAATAAAACAAAAATGGTCCCCATTATGGTACTCATTCCCATGGCGAGGAATATAAATATTCAGTGGGAGTGCCATTAGACGGGGATCTTAAGGATTATCTGCATTATTTCACATTGGTAGCACTTTCCAGATACCAAATAATCTTTACAAAAGCAAACATAAATCAATTTAAACTCATTTAGATACCATTTCACTATGTGCAGTTTCATTACCACACTCTTGCTTCACCTCCTTTGGGACATTGGAGGAGTGTTTGCAAACTGGCATTGGTGCCCGTCCACAGCTGTCTGTCAGAGCTTTTATGTCTCCTTTTGAAGGAATAGCTACCATTAATCATTTCATCATTAATGGCCATGCTCAAGTAGAAGGCAGGCTTCTCCAGCCCTGTCTATCACATCTGAAGATTGCTTCTCCGTTAATTCAGTGCAAAGGTGGCCCAGAAGTCTCCGATTCCGTCTGGCCCTTCTGTTCTGTAATACACTCCTGATTGCTCCAGGTTGCTTTTATTCAGATTATTGCTTTAATGTACCGGGCTTTTAAACAGCGTATCGGTGATCTATGCTGGGAAAAAACACAATGACAAATATATTGCCTTTAGACTGATACTCCTCTATTCTTCAGGATTTGTGTTCTTTAGCTTTTTGAACTCTTCTACGTTTTCAGTTGTTCTAGAGCATCAGGATTAGAAACTCTGCTGCCGGGTGTAAACTGTTAAGAATGGTGTTAAAATCCCTGACCTATTGCTGCCTGGGCAGAGCTTCACATTCTTCGCTTTAAAACTTGTGTAACTTGTGTGTGCAGCAGAGTGACTGAAATTTGAATGTGGGCTCTTCCTCGCTCTGTTTTGTGGTAATTGAAGGCAAGTATATAGTAGAACAAGAATTTAGGTATCTAAGTCTGATCTTCTCCAAACGTGGAAATGTAAGAGAAGTCAAGCGGCCTTCCTCAAGGTAGACACCAATGTTACCTGAAAGTCAAAAATTAGGAATTACTTAGAGAGAGCAATAGAGCCTGTAATGCCAGAGCGTGTAATTTTGGAAAGTTACCTCTGAAGCAGTTACGTGGTGCTATGCAACGTCCTGAAGTTCTGGTTTCCTGCCTTACCGTCTCTTTCCTGTATATTAACTTTTTCCATTACAATGCTTTTAAGCTTACATCTGTAAATGATCTTGTACAGTTTTGTTAAATTCGAAGATAACGCATAGTGATTACATTTTTTTTTTTTGTGTACAGGAACAGTTAGCGTTTGGAACCTGATGTTCGGCCGGGAGCCAATCCATCATTACCAGCACAATCAGAGGATACAGGCTTTAGCTCTTGGTTCAGAGGGTGCAACGGTAGCGACGGCATCTGGCTTCGAGGTCAAAGTGGAAAGCCCTGATGACAGAGGATTTTGGCAAACTACGGAAACATTTGAAATCCAGAAATTGGTGAGTCTCCAGGCTACTCAGCTTGATTCCAGAAGCTCCCGATCCACTAATTATTTTCGGTACAGTTAAGAGGGATCTTACAAAAATCTTACAAGAGTGTTGCCTGAACTAGATAACAGCATTATCAGCTAGAGGCTGTGATTTTGAAGCAGGTTAACGGATGAGCCTTTAAACACTGAAGAGCAAGGATGCAATGCTGGCTTAAGCTACAAGTGAAAATGAATAGAAGTCCATATGGTGCAGGAGGTTGCCTGTTTTTAATTATTTTTTTGTCAACATTAAACTAAGTTGGCTCATTTTGTAAATCAGTTTTCTCGTGTAGAATTGGAGCTAAAACTCAAGGTCTCATTCCAGATCAACACTATCTGATTAATTCTGAGGCAGGATATTGCAAACGAGCTAATAGCATCACTTGTGAAGCTGTAACTAGTTGTGCAGCTTCTTTAGGTCGCACCTTCTGTCACTGAAGTTTTGAGACTATTCTAATTAAAAGTTAAATCCTGCCCCATTCTCTGAAGTTTTATTACATCTCAGAGTATCAACGTTTTTTTGAAAGGGGAAGGAAGTATGTTGGAATAAATTGAGTTTTTTCAGCTTCTCTCCTATTGCAGGAAGCTGACTCCGCAGCTGATGGGTAAGAAGTTGTGATTTAAACCACTCCTGATTAGTCCCCTATTTCAAAGCTAAGTCAGTCTTACAGTATTTAAATTTAAAAAATCCCCAAACATTTTAAGAGACTTCCCAGTAAAAATACTAGAACACCACCACACGCTCCATTGTGGTTGGATCCATCTTACTCTTGCATCTTGCTTGCGATGAAATGTCAGTTTGCCACATGTGACGGAGGCGCTCAGGACACCACACGCTCTTCTAAGGGTGGGTTAGGAGTTAGCTGTGCTGTTAAGGAGTTAAGCCCTTCCCGGGGTGAGACGTTTCAGCAGCATTTTAACCATTTACTGAAATGGGAAGAGCAATGTCGTTCTGGTCTTGTGACAGAAGATAGGGGGGCTGATACCTGGGCTGTCCTAGAGTCATGCGATGACTTCCCTGTAAATTTAAGGCATATATACGTGATTGCAGGGTAAGCATCAGCTCTTCCGTGTTAGTTGCGTGAACGTGTTGCCTCTTCTCGAGCACCGTATTCACATTCTAACTCTGTGTGCTTTAGCCTTACGGCTTTCTGTCCTTCATTTGAATGAGTCCGTTAAGTCTTGCTCCCTTCTTTGATGTGACATTTTGGTGTGCTCCATTATAATGTGTTCTGATTAGGTTTTTAAGTGGGCTCATTTTAAAGACAGTGAACTAGATTTCATCGTAGGAGCGAAGCTTGCAGAAGTTCAGTAATAAAATGGATACTTGGTCTTTGGCTGAAATTAATCCATAATGGGGATGATTCAAGATAGCCGATGACCACACATTAGCAGTCCGTTCATTTTAACGTGTGGCAGTAGTGCTGTAAAAGAATTTTTGGCTGTAATAAAAATAAAATGTCTGCTTTTTTTAGGTCAACTTCCTTAATCTGGTTCCAGATGTTATGGGGAGTCCAGTGACAGTAGCAGCTGCAGAAGACATTGTCTATCTCCTGAAAGCAGAAGATCCTGGCAAAATTCTCCATTCTGTCTATGGTCAGCCCATCACATGTCTGGATGTGTCCGCTCATGAAGCAGTCTTTGGGCTCAAAACCTTTGGCTGGCTATTGAATGAGCCCAACCAGGTATTTAATATTTTTATTGTGTAAGGTTTTTATATTTACATAATTGAAGGAAAAAAGTTCATGCTGCTGACCATTTCCTTCCCTGCTATTCAGCTTTTGACAGTAGAGGGAAGATACTCTTTTAATGCATCATCTGATGCTTCTATTATTGTTCTGGAGGGCTGAAGGAAGGGTTTATTGTTCAACTAACTGGGTTCACTCTAAAGAAGTTGCATTCCTGCTCCTCAGCGAGTCCCGGCTCATTCAGCTGTATGCTGCATCAGAGGCCCTCTAGGGGGAACTAGTCTCAAAAAAACCAACAAAACCAAAAAAAAAATCCCACCCAAAAACCCCAATAAACCACCCCTGCCCCCAGAAGCCGAAACACCCCTCAGCCTTTCTGGTGAGGGCATCCTGGGTGGTATGTCAAGCCTTGTACATGTAAACGTGGTCTTAGGAGGATGCTGCTTTTTTTTTATGAGCGCTTGAGTATTTGAACTAAGCTACTTACAATTTGGTGAGGATGGTGTGACTGTTGTATTAAAGGAAGCAAAATGATAATCATAGGTTTGAAGCCCCCTGTGACACAGGGTGCTGCTTTTATCAGCACATCGTGGCAGTGGCAGGGTAGATCAAAACCAGACCGTTTTTGTAACCCTGCTGAAGACTCATGGCTGAAGCATGCTTCTAATGCAGCTTTTCTCAAACTTCTCTGTTTGTGGGAGAGGCTCTTTTGGGCTTGCAGATTCAAATAAGTAAGGTAAGTAATTGTACTGGGCAGGGGGGGCTCAGAATCCTACCTGAGATCCCAGTAGCTGGTGGCAGCAGCCTGCTCCTGGACATGGCCCCACTCCAGAGCAGGGACCAAGCTGCAGAAAGCAGTTTGCAGGTGCCTTGAGAAGAGTTTCTGTCCCTTTCCTGCATCTTGCCTAACTCTTCCACTCCCTGATTTCATTCCATTTTTTGTGGTTCTACTTCAGGCATGTGATGGGCTATCAACAGTGAGGGAAGGAGAGTGCTTCAGGCAGGTGGAGAAAGAAGCAGGAGGTGAACACCCAGATGGAAGGAGCTTGGTCTGCAGTGTAAAAATGCAGCGTTTTCTTTGGCAAGCAACTAGAACAGGAAAGCTTTATTTAGGATTACCTCTGTGTTAGGAATAAATGGGTCCAGCTGCATCTAATTTCCCCTTAAAATTCACGTTCACTAGGGAAATGCTGAGGCCACCATAAATACCTCTAGGGTTGAGAGATGCTGCGAGGCCATGCTGTCTTTATTAATTCCTTTGCTGTCCTAATCCAATTCTTTTCCCTACAGAGGTGGGGAGGTTAGAAGGTAAAATTGCCTCATTCAGGGGCATTACATCGGTGATCGCCTTTGTGCCTCATGAAGGAATAGAGAAATCTACTTAGGCCCCCGAGCGTCACTCTGTAAAGCTGGACATATTTCCTAATTTAGTTCTGAACTATTTGGCATTTGATGGCAGATTGCATTAAGCAGTGCATCAGCGTGCATCCTAATCAGGGAGATGGGACTGAAGTCGTCCAGACGGCTGGGGTGTGTTTGACAAGGACGCTTGCTTGGCATTGCCGCACCAGCTGACATCACGCCGGAAATTAATTACTAATGTCTATTATGATAATTATGTGCCTTGCGCAGACGTGAAGGGACGTTGCGTTGGCTGATTACGCTGGTCACAAGTTGACAATCTGTCTTTAGGAGAGCTTTTGGTCTCGGAAATGTAATGATGAAGAATTCCAGCCCTGTTTGCTGCTGGTGGTGTTGCTGTAGTGGGAAAGCTGTGTTTCTTCTCAGTTTGGGGTGGTCTTTGTTTTTCCTGAGGGATATTTTTTTTTTCTTAGTGTAAGCTCACAACCGTAATGATACTGCCTAGTAACCTGATTTCTGATGAAAATATAGTTAGGGAAGCCATCTTTTTCCCCCCTCTCTGTTTTTTTTTTTTAATCTTTGTCTAATTTTAACCAACTTTGACAGCAGAGTAGAGATCTGAGGCATAAATTTTGTAGGGACTTTTATGTTGGAGAGGAGAAAAGCATTAGATTTGTGGCATAGACTTGCCTACTGCCAGATGACAGACATCCATGCAGGAGAGAGTGGAGAATATAAATGCTTAATCTGTGAGAAGTTCAACTTTCACTTTATTAAGCATCAGACAACCCAAGTATGGTGCTGCTTTTTGAAAGTTCGTCTGTTTAGTGCTCCTGGAGCTCTTGGTTTTATATTAAGCTACAAGAAATTTCTTTAGTAAGAGTTATTTCAGCTTATATATGCAAAGGTTATTAACTCAACGTGGAATGTACTATTTTCCTGAAATTCCAGATTCTTGAAATACAGAGATCTGTGTTCCTATCTGGCCTCACACGTGGCTAATATTATCAACCAGATAATGAACCACAGGGAAAATCCTAACCCTGGCTTTGCCTTTCAACCTGAGGTGGTGCTCATGACATCCAGCGGACACACCGTGGAGGATGGTGTCTGGGAAATAACGTATTACCCTGTGTCACGCTGTTTGGAGACCTGTGATCTTGATGCGGCAGCAGCATCACAAGGTCTTGGCATTCGTGTTTGAATTTGGGGTTTGAGCATTGCACGTAAAATTAAATGCACATATTTAAACTAGAGCTGGCTTTGGTCGTCTTCATGACAGGGCATAAACCTTTTAAACAGGTAGCACTATAACTGCCAGGATTGACATCATCTGATTTCTGATGCAATTACCTCGCTGATTGTAGGCTCTGACTGAAGCTTTCCTTATAGTTTCTATATTCATAAGCTTCCCTGAATGGACCATCTGCTGCCAAGTAAGTCTGGTCTCCTGTAGCTCAGGTGAGCTCTCTCCTGCTTGTGGACTGTTTTTATGAAATGTATAGGTGCTTTATTATCTTGAAGGGGAGGGGAAAGGACAACTTTCTCCTATATTTAGTTGAATTTTTTTTTAACATATTCAACAGTTCTTGGTGATAGAAGATAATCAGCATGGAAGGATTTGGAGTTTTTTCCCACCAAAGACGCTTCATATAGGATACAGAATTTTATTTTGAAGTCATGCAGCTGAAGAACTCTCCGTTACATGCGCTAGAAAGCGCAGTTCAGCGTGCGCCTGTGGTTTTGGTTGTTTTGTGCACAAACTTGAACCTTATTTCAGAACAGGTAGAGGGGAAGAGAGGAGTGAAGGGAGAACAGTAATGACTTCAGAGCCTCCAACTTAGAAACAGAAGGCTAGGTATTTTGAGATCAGATGCCTTGGGAGTTGTTTGTTACGCTGTCACTTTTTCATCTGTTTTGAGCTGGTGATTGGCTTTTACTTGATGAACGACATTCAACATCACCTGTCTCTCCTCATCAGCAATTGAAATACTGCCTAGTTTTGCTCCTGAATTTAATATTTTCCATGGAGGTCTTCAACTGCTTGCTAATGTAAGTGTATCCAGTAGAACTAACCACTTGAAATGGATGCTATGAACTAATAGTAAGTGAAAAACAAATTATAAATAATCCTTTAAATCGAATTTCATACTTTACAGTCTCTCTTGGATGATGTATTTAGGTCATAGCTGCTTTATATAAGCTGTTACATCTTTCTTGCGCCTTATTTTAACTAAAATCTTCTTCTTTGTTAACTGGCAAGCTTGCGTTGTCATTTCTGGTGTCATAATGTCTCCAGTTCTCGTGGCGTTCTAAAGACTTCAGATTTTTATCATCTTGCGTGTGCATTAGTTTTGTTAGCCACTGTGGCCCCTGTAAATAGTCCAATTTTCAATAAACTGCTCTTTATGAACTCTTGTTTTCATACCAGTAGAAGGGCAGGTCTTACTGGTGACTTTGAACACGTGGGACTTGCCCAAACGTTTCTCTTTGGGGAGCTGTAGGACTGTAGAGTGTGAGCAGGTCTGTGAAGGTGAAAGGTGTTTTAAATAACCTTTCTTTTTATAAACTCTTTGGTACCATGTAGGAAAGATAGAACTCTTTCTGAGGGTCTGTCTTCTGAACTGCGTAACTTTTTGTAAGTCAGGCGCTGCTTGAAACCACAGTCCAGCAGAGAGACCAGAAGTTCTCCTTGCCTAAATGTTGCATGGTGTGTCGATTAACTTGTCTTGCTGAAAGGTAACAACCATAATTCTTGGGTTTTTTTCTGGTTTTGTTAATGACCTGAAATAGTTTAGCCAATACAAAAGGGATTTTTAGGTTTTTTTTTAACTTGCAAATGTCAATGACATGCTGCTTTTTTCTTCTCCCCCCCCCCCCCCCCAATTTGTACATTAATGTGAATACCTCAAAATCAGCACAGCTGCTTAGGTAGGTGTCTCAGGTTTTGAAAATATAGCTGCTAGGATGTGCCATGAGTATTCAAGGTGATAATCTATGAAAACAAGAGAATACATTCAGTTTTCAAGAATTACCTTGCCTGCCTTTTTCACTGTCCTGCCCTTAGTTAGGTTAGGGAAAATGTGTTTCTGGGCTAGGGCTTGTTTTTTAGTGAGTGGGTAAACATCACGATCCTTTCATCTCTGGGTACCTGAACTCTTTACATCAGTCTTCAGCCACAAGTCAAATGAGTCTGGTGACCTCATGCCAGGTTCTAGCAGACATCTGTCCACATCCCAAGCCCATCCAGGCTGGCAGAGTCCCGGAGGCTGGCAGCCCGGGCTCAGGCAGTGTCCAGAGCTGGAACAGCAAGGGTTGCAGGTGCGTTGGCAGAATCGCATTGCCGAAGCTTGTGCGCTGCCTGCGTGCGTAGTGCTTGGCTCTAGTGCTTGCTACCAGCTTGGAGTCTTACTTTTTAACTCCAGTCAGGTGAAAACTTAAAAGGAAAAACCAACTGCACTTGTCTTTACTATCATTTACTAAACATAATTTTTACAGCAAGTGTAGATATTTGAAGGACCGGGCAGTGTGCATGGCTGGCTTTTTTTGCTGCTGGATTTGCCGCAAGCTATTTAGACTGTTATTTTTGCAGTTGTCTGTGTGGGTCTTTAAGCATCGCTTCAGGCTGCTTGGTGCAGCATGCGAAATAAGAGTTCCCATTTGCCAGCATAAAGTCACCTTTAGGATGGCATGAAAGTCAATTTTCCACATGCTCAGAAAAATGGTTGTGTTACCAGCTTTACACAATGACTTATATCTGGCAAGAACTTGCAAAATAGTCTCTCTGGCTGATTGTCAAAAATTACATCATATTGGAGTAAACTGCTTTTAAATCAAACATCCATTATTCATGTATATTAACTGCTTTTTTTATTTATTTTTTTTTTACTGGCTGTTTCGTGTATGATTTACTCTTTTTCTTTCTCTCTGACTGTCTGTCTGTCTCCCTCAGCTGCTCCTTTTAAATCTTAGCTCATCTTTAAATTTATGGAGCCAGAACACTTATCTCTGTGTACGAGTATCAATATGCTGACCTTGCATTTGTTAATAGTCAAATATTTTTTGTTGTTGTTGTAGCAGTGTTATGTGCCATATTTACAGTAGGCAATTCAATACATTTGCACCGGCAACTGTGCCCCTGAGGCTTGTAAACTTTGAAAATATTCTTTTTTCCACATCCCTTTAGAAATAAAATTCAAACTTGCAGCAGTGTGTACCATATGCTGTACTTAATTTGATGACTTCTGCCGCAAATGCATGTGAAATAGCCTTACTGCTTTTGTAGATACACTTTGAATTGAGTGGTTTTGACCTGAGCAAAAACCAGATCCTTTTTATTTATGATGGACTTGAAATTTCACGAGCCTTTCTTTTGTTGGCAGTATTTGTGTGTATTCAAGCAATGCTGGGTTTTTTTAAGTTGGGAGAGGGATGGGCAGAAGGAAAGGGGGAAGAAACATGATCTGGAAATACATGCAAATTCTGTTTCCAGTCTTGCTGCTTGTTCCTCTGCCTCTTTAAGCAACTCAGTTGTGTTTTTTGTAATTTTGATCCTCTGTCTCTTAAAGTGACAGTTAGAAACCTCAATCCTAGACAGTTCTTTCTGAGAAAGTGGTTCTTTAATGTGTCCTGTGTGTTATTCAGTAAGGAAAAGGATGTAGGTTTTGAGTGTGGTTGTACAGTATACTTTTGGCTAGTATTTATGATACTCTGTTCAATACTTCATCTAAATAAGGATGAAATATACTGTATATACAGAGCGCTTTGCCCAGATCTGAGAGACTCATTTTTTTTAGTAGCCGTAGGATGCGGTAACTTTTGACAAGAAGCAGAAATGTGATTGCAGAGGGAAGCTAGCAATTTCACAAAGCAGTTGTCTGCTGGCTTTCAGCCAGGACAGTGGGTTGAACACCCCTGCTCTTGTTGAAAGTACCACAGGCTCTTTGATAACAAGTGCTTGGGGATTTGTTGTTTTAATGTTCCGTCCAAAAAAGACATCTCCAACAACACAGGATCCCAAAACACCTGCTGGGGTATTGGACGTGCATGGAAGAGTTCCATCAACAGCAGTTCCTTCAATGCCTTGGTTTTTCTTGGAAGTATCTCAGCCAGAGTACATCGACCATGCTTGACCTCACTTAGCTGCAAGATGTAACAAAGCTCACAGCTTAGCTGTTCTGGCTACAGAGACTTTTAATTCTGTTATGAATTAATTTAGTCGTCTTTCTTGAGTTCTTGGACAGCATTTAAAGAGTTCCCCGTACCCGCTGCTCTGCAGTTCCGTGAAATACAGTAACTTTTCCTTTCTTCCTCTGCCTCATCGCGTGAATTTGCCAGCATCTCAGCACATCTATCTGAGCACAGTGACCATGGGTTGAGACTTGCCCAACTCACACAGTAAAGAGGGAAATTAGTCTAATGCACTGCCTTAACAAAAGGGAGAGTATGAGCATGAATAATTAATACCACTAGTCTGTGGCAATCGGATAAAATGAAGTCCCATTTGCTCAGCCTTATTAAAAGAGAGAGAGAGAGAGGGAGAGATGGTAAAGGTCGTTAAGGGACTTGTAACACGGGAAGAATCGCCTCTGAGATGGATAATGTGTTTTCTAATCTCTGTGGTCTTTAACTAAACATAATGGTAAAGGTACTCTGGCTATTTCTGGCTTGCTGAATTATTAAGCATTCTGGGAGATTGCTTGGCTCCTCTCCAATAACTTCGACTTTTCATTTGAACAATGTTAATAGGTAACACTTCTTATTTTGTGTGTTGGATCCCGATACATCTGCACAGAGTATTTAATGCTTTTCCCTCCCTTGTGTCACCAAAGTCCCACTGGGGGAAGGGGTGCTCATTAGTGTGTTATCCCAGGGTACTTCATTTCACACCCAAATGCTCTTGCTTCACTTACCTTCAGTTGGGTACCTATTAGGTCACTGGTCTTGGGTGTCCATTATAGGATTATAAATATCTTTAAAAGGGTAATCCCTTTGCAGTGTGCATTATAGGATTATAAACCTCCTAAAGATCTTATGCTTTATCTGCCCTTTAACATACAGACCCTTATTTCAAGTCCCTATTGGCCAGGTATTTTCATTCTTTCTCCTTGGCCTTTGTAAAGAAAATCCTTCTTGCCTTGGGATATTATAGGAGAGCTCATCAGAAGTGTTCTGGCAACTTCAAAATTGTCACGATGCTTTTAAAAAACCTGTCTTTACAAAATTATTATTCAGTCTTTAAAAAGCATTCTGAGTTCTTTTTGTTTCTTTACCTATCAGTTTGTCAGGATAAGATTTTGAAATTAATTTGCAGACTATAAAATTGTTCAGGACAGGAGCTGAATTTAAAGGTAGGCAAAATCTGAATACCAAGAAATACAAAGAGAATCTTTCTTCCAGTGATGGGCCTAACTGGCTAGAAATACACGTGTGCATTATAAATTAAAAAAAAAAAAACCCAAACAACCTAGCAATCTTTAAAAGAATGGAGACTAATCTGAGAAGAGAAGGAACTGGAGCGGGTAGGAGAAGATAGTAAGACAAAAGCTTTTCTTCCAGTTTTGGTGTTCTGAATTTTTTATTTATTTTACGGCTTCTCTTTCTTAGACGCAGACACTTTAAACTGGTGACCATCTACAAGTTATGTGAAGAGAGAAAAATGTTTTTTCAGCTGGTGCTGCCTACATATGAGGATTGCCCCCGGCCTAAAACTGAGACTAAGAGCAGGAGAATATGTAGTATTTGCTCCGCTGTAAAGCAGGGGAATGTTTAAATGCTATGTGGGCTCAGTTTTTCATTACAGCCTTTCACAGCCATAGTTGAATGTTCAAGTATGTATCATATGTTTATAGGGTAGATGGGAGCTATGGTCATTTAGATAAATTAATAGTTTATGGGTGTTCACTTTAAGTATTAGCCCCAGGGGACTTTTGAAAAAGCAGCATTTGGCCCTCTCCTCTCCAGAGTTTTAACATACAGCTGGGAAGGGCTGGTTCAGAGGCTCAACTGGGAGCTGGAATACGTTGCTGTTGCCCCAATCAGTTATTGTTCTGAAGTTGAATTCAGCAGTTTATTGACTTTGTCTTTTGTTCAAAACTTTCCAAGGAGAAACTTGGTTGCCAGGCACAGATATTAATTTCCTTTGCCTTGAAGACTGTGCAAAATACCTTTGCCAGAATGTCATTATCTCCGGGTTTGGTTAGTGAGCTGTTGGAAGCTGTGCTGCAAGCGAGAACAGGCTGTAAACTGGTCTTTACCTTGAAGACTAACATTTTAATACGGTTTGTAGCAACATTTTTTGTAGATATGGAAGTTTAAATTCGTTTTTTGGCAACTTTTATGTCTGAGGTCTCCATGCAAAGGTAGTCTTACTTGCTTTGCAGAGCTTGGGTAAAATTGCTTTGGTTTGGGAGGTCTAAAGGATGAAGAATTACATGCTTAAGATGGGTATTTGAGGCAGATAGCTTCACAAAGACGAATCTGGGAAAGGGAACTAGCTGGGAGAATATAAATAGTGTAAGCAATTGAGGAAGTTGGGTATGAATGTGCCGATTCTAATAGGGAGCTGGTAATACGTAGAAATAAAACTGTGCCTGCTCTTCATTTGGGAGAAATAGCAGGTGGAGGAAACCTGCAAATTCTCTGCCTTTCTTTGCAGTATTCCTAGAGACTTTGAAAGCTTCACTTTTGTCGCCTAGAGGCATCCATCACAAAATGATCCCCTCCTGCTCTCTTAATTCGACCTTTCAGATGCTTCCTAAAATTGCACAGATAGAAAGTAAAAGGCCAGGCAGGCAGCATCACTGTCGCTGTTCTGGCAAATGCTGAAATAATATGTACAGACAGTGCACTATTTATTAAGCTGTATGTGGGTATAATCAGAAAAGTAGAAGTTAAGAATATTGATGTGATGTTGACATAGCCGTGCTGATGTTGCCATGGAAGCCATGCTTTTTTCCTGACATTTTAACTACCGTTACTGTTCATGGTGATAGGTTTCTTTTAAATTAAAGGAGCATCACCATGAAATGTAATAATGTTTATGAAGTTCTGTAAGACCAGGTACTGTTGCTGAGCTCCACTGGGCTTTGACCAGTACGTTTTTCTGTTTCTAAATATACTTGCTCTCCTAAATGGAAAGGCCCATACAGATAAATCTCATCTGGCCCCACAGGGAGGACGGTGAACATGGTTAAACTGATGGCTGCATGAAGGGTGAATGAGCAGGAGACGCTCGGACCTCTCCTCCAGTCTCTGGTTGAATCATCTTGGATGTTGCTTGAAATCAGCGTTGGTTTTGTTCCTTTCCCATCTGAGCTGCCACTTCAGATGTTATTATTTCTCTTAAACTGCTTCTGCTGCACGATCTGTACAAAAGCTATCGATCGGCAGGGCCAGTCGGGGTTCACTTTGGTTTTTGCTCTATTTGATTGAATCTTTTTGCACAGTCCATCTGTCTAAACCTTCTAAATGTTGATTCTGTTTACTTGCACTGTTGTTTCAAATACTAAAATTGCTGGTGAAACTATTTGGTTTTCCCTGTAAGCCTTAAAAATTTGATCTGGAGCAAATCGGTATGGCTGGCTTTGCCAGCCATACCTGCCTGATGCTGGTTGGCAAAAGCCTTGTATCCCTGCTGCTGGATGGATTCTGTTGTGAAACTTGATTTCCTTATTTCTGAGGATGTTGTTGCCCTTTTTAATAGGGGTAGATTGGTATTTTCATTGTGTTAGCATATTGAGAAAAGAGTCCTGCAAACCGTCTCTGATGGTAATAACTGCTCTGCCTTGTGCTGCAGCAAAATGTAGCTGTTGTGCTCGGGCTACATTTAGCCAGTGTTTTTTCTCTTTCTGCCAGATTCTTCTTTACAATCTGGAAACAAGTCAGTGTCTGAAGAAGATGGGCAACTCGATAGGTGACTTTACGTGTGTCAACCTCCAGAACAGTCCTCCAAACATGCTTGTTACGGGCAATAAAGACAGAAGGTAGGTACTGCCACGAGCTGTAGCCCATCTCAAATTAGCTTCCTTCCTGTCCTGCTGTCCTACATCTGGACCTGTTAGAATTTGTTTCTCCTCTGATGTTTTAAATGCAGCCTGCGTGAACTTCAGGAACAAAATATTAGGTAATAGTTGGATGTGGCTGCCAGTTTGCTTTGTTTCAGAAAGCTCCATGGGAAGACTTTCTTTTTAAGCCATTTGGTGGACGCAGTTGGTGTACAGCCCAGCGAGACCACTTGGAATATCTTCCCCTTCCCCACCACCACCCGCAAAATTAGTTTGGCATTTAAAAGCTCACTTTCTGATATTAAAAAAATAACCTAAGGGATGAATCATGTAGGATGAGATGGGTCCGTCTGCCAAATGATGTCAAGAGTGTATTTCGGAACACTGTGATGTCCCTCAGGTGACAAAAAAAAGAGACTTTCATATGAACAGATTCCAGCTTCTATTTAGCTGATTAGCAGCTTTCTCTTTAACTCCTTGGCTTGGGGAGTAGGATTTTCCCAGCGCAATATCTGGTGCCAGGAATGGACGCACTGGGAACAGTCAGTGCGAAAGGATTAAAGTGCTTAAAAAGACCCTTTGAGTCCAATTTTTAGATTTTCTTTTTTTGGCTAGTTATTTGTGGGGTCCGATCCAGTGCACCAAAGGAGATGTGGGGTGGCGAGGAGCCAGTCTCTAATGGCTCCCTTTTCCTTCCCTCCTCCTTTCCACGCTGGGCATCAGGCTGCAGGTGGTGGTCTGGTGTGGTGGTGGGTATCAGATTGTAAGGCGGATACTTCCCTTTGCCAAATCCCAGACCTCTGTCCCACCAGTGCAGCAGCTTGCAAAAATGATTATTTTGTCAAACAGCTTTTTTTTTCTTTTTCAGTGAATAGGCAGTGCAAGCAAACCTCACACTTTCTCAGCAAAGAGGATAAAGGAAATATCTGAAGTTTGACACATGTAATTGAATCCTTGAGAGTTTCTTTTCCTCTAAAAGCAGATAATTGATTTTCCAGAGCACCCCAGTAAAACTACCTCCAATTTTGATCTCTTGCACAATGATGTGAGAGCAGATAACGTTGATATCCCTTAAGTGAGATTGAAACTTACTCGCTTTATACTAAAGTAAATGTCTGCACCCAGGCACCCTGCATCCAGAAAGCTTTTCAGTTTTTCAGCTCAAGCATTGACTGATTTCAAGAGGCTGGCCATCACTAAAATAGTGAGAAGTTAGGAATCAATAGTTCAGCAAATAAGTTGGGCATCCAGGAGGCAAGACCACGTGTATGGTCTTGAAGGGCATTAAGAGGTGCTGGGCCATCCACAGGTGGAATGTGCCATGAACTTCCATAGGCCTATTTTGGAGCAAGTGATTAAATAGGGATCTTGCCATGGGAGTTCCAGTGGGAAAACTTACTGCTTGAATTAAATATAATAATTTCACAGTTTCACTAGTATATGCTATTTTAATCAAAGCCATGATTTTGAAAAGTAACACTTGTGAAATGTTTCTGGTAGGACTTAGAAAATCTGTCTTTCCATCAAAAAAATACTCCTGAGGTGTTGCTGATTGATTTGATTGCTTAGCTGTGCTCCACACGGGCAAGGGAGCTGATAACAGGGAGCATGTGCTGATGCACTGCACAACAGCACCCTTTTTCTTGGTGGAACCTAAGGCAGTGAATAGGATTGGGAAAGCAAAGATAGCAAGCCCAGTGGATACCATCACTGGAGGGTGTGGATCAAAACATGTATTGCACGCTCTCCTAAAGGCAAGTGAGTTTACTTTTAAGGTAGTCTAACAGGAGAGTCAAAGCCTGCTCACGAGAACACCTTCCTTGCAGCTCCCTTGAACTCAGATGAATCTGATGCGCTCCCACTGAGCCCAGCTGTTGAGGCAGGAGATGGCAGCCCATGCCAGGTCTACATTAGAGCATCACATTAGGTTTGCAAAATGCTTTTCCATTATTCCCCCCCCCCCCCAAGCACATCTAAACAACTCAAATATGCCTCTGATTCCTCCAAAGGTGTGCCAGAATAGACACCTGCCTGAAACCTGGGCCTTTGTTAGTGAAATAACCAGGACACAATCAGATCTTCGTTTCCAACTGTGCTTACCAAACAGAAGAAGCTTTGATTGCCATGCAGAACATATGCAGTAAGACAGGGAAAGCACTGGATGTGAACACTTCCAAAATACTCCATCCTTACCCAAAGCACGGCTCTAATATGTAGCCAAAGCTTCTCTCTGCTGGAGTTGGAGAAAGCAAGAAGTCCTTTTCACCACCAGCAACTGTTGTGATGGGGTTTTCCTAAGGGTGACTGCAGAGCTACACAAAGCGTGCTTCTAGCTCTGTTCCAGCATGTTTTTCTACATGTCAGATAGATGTTGCTCTGTTGGAGTTTTGGACTGTCCTGTTGCCTTTTATTTCGGTTGTTATTTGTAAAATCATATGATGCAATCTCCATTTGAGAAAGGAAAAGGAAAGACTTGCAATACCATTAGGATCATAGCAGGGGTAGGGAATAAAGTACAGTTAATGTGTTGGAACGAGTGTGTTTTGGCTTTTTCTGGAATTAATGTGTACCTGATGGTTTCATTCTTGATAGTCATCAGCTGGGAGGAACTTTCTCTGGCTTCTTTTCAAATCTGAGATCAGTATTTTCGCTTCGCTTCTGTTTTCACTCATTGCATATTTTTTGGAAGTCACTTATGTGCTTTGCTTTATCTCTTAATCTTGGTATATAAGGATCAAAAAACCATACTCTGTTGTGATAATGTGCTGGGTTCAAAACTTAACACCATCAGCTTTAACTGGCTTTGTGGACTTGTTGCAGTGGTTGAAATCCTGCGCTCTTTTTCTACAGTTCTTCTAGCCAAGTCTTCGATATGTTTCTTTTCAAAATGCCTTGTCTGAGTGATCAATAATTTCTGAAAACCAGATGTACCTAAAAGCTGCCCACAGTCAGTAGTTACATTTTTACAATCGGAAGACATCTTGATTGCTGGTGGACAGCTTTGCTGCAATATTGGTGATCAACTCTAAGCATATAAACCTATAATTCCCTTGACTTGTCTTTTGAATTGCCACACATTGAGTCTGTTCCGAAATATTTGTAATAATAATCCTTTCCTTGACCCTCATAGTAATACTACCCCTTGGCCACAGCAGACATGGGTTTTTAGCAGTATGCCCAAAACACGGTATTTTATGCCTCATGGCATTGGTAACATCTTGAGAGGCACAGATAGGGGAGCTTTCTCCAAATTTCACTTAAATTTTGTATCACCAAGCACTTGTAAAGAGACAGAAGGGTCCTCTGTGGTGGAAGAAGTCTGCCTTAAAATATCTTTGGTAATAGAATTCAAGAGTAAAAATGCAGTGGTGAAAAGTGTCAGCTGTATTGGATTTCTGACCCTGTAGTGGCCATGGGACTACTGTCTTTGTAGATGTATTTTCATAACCCCAAAAGTAGTTGTGTTCTTGGAACCCACAGACTGCAGATCCACAGCTGGTTTGATCTCTGTTCCTTATTTGCTTTTGTTTAGGGTCAGGGTATTTGATCTCCGCAAAGGTGAATCTTTGTGCTCCCTCTATGCCCACCAGTTAGGAGTGTCAGCGGTCCAGATGGATGACTGGAAGATCGTCAGTGGGGGAGAAGAGGGCTTGGTCTGTGTGTGGGACCAACGGATGGGCACGAAGCTCTGGGAAATGCACGCAAGGTGATTTTTTTTTTTTGTCTGCTTGGGTTCCTGTTGCAAGGGTGTTTATCAGATCTGCCTGACGGGAAGAATGTGGGCATGGGATGATCCAGGACCAAAATGATAACATACCCATCTCTAAAGCTTCTGAGAGTTCTGTTTAGTTTTCATGTGATTTAGGAACAGATTGCCTCCCCACCTGGAGTCTTGTGCTGGTTTTGGGGTTTTTTGCGTGTGCCCTTTAGCTGTTCTAGGCTTTTTACTCATTAGTTAAAAAGAGTGCTTCGGTAGATGTAAGGGAGCATGGAAATGTTGTGCCTGGATTTTCTATGAAGTTCAGTAAGTGTCTTCTCCCTGCCCCATCCCCAACCAGTACTGACATTATTAAATCTTGGATTTAAAATCCTGGACTCCTGACTTGTTTTCAGAATGATGGGTTCTGACACTCTGTCTGCTATATCCTTACACAATACGTGTGCTTCTGTTCACCTCATTCACACATTCCTTTAGCTGTAAAGGTGAAAGCCAAGCTGGTATTTAAACTCATGTAAATGTTAAAATACCAGTTTGTACTGAAAGCGCAAGTACAGTACTGAAAGTACAAGCAGAGATCAAGTATCTTGGAGTTGATGGAAAGCTGTTAGTTGCTACAGCCAAATTACAATTCCCTGATCAAGGCACAATTCCCAGGGAGTTAGCTTTGTCTGAATGAAGACCTCAAGGATTTAGCCCCTTGTAAGTCTGAGTGATACCCTTAATAAAATGAACAGATAAATCCTGATTTTTTTTTTTTAATACATCTTCCCCAAAGAGGAGCTAGATGAGGTATTTACAGTCAGAGAAGTTAAAGTCGGAGTTGTCATTGATTAATAGCAGGTATCTCCTTCTCTTTTGACCCTGTGAATTATAAAGCCCATCGTGATGTGGCTGATGCATTAAGGACAATATTGCATTGATTGTCTCCTGGAGCGGCACTAATGAGCGTGTCAAGAAGGAGAGCAGGCAGTGCAGATCTGAGCTTTGGGGGTATGCTAAAAGTGAAACCATTAGATTAAACATTTTAAAGACTGTTTGATCTACATAGGAATCAGAAGGGCTCACTTCAATCAGAAAGGCCTTTGTAGATAAGAAGGTGTGTGTGGTGTTATCCGCGCCTGCAGCCCGGCGTCATGAATGGAAAGCAAGGGCAGAAGCTAAGGGAGATGACAGGAGACACATTAAGATGGCTCATCTCCACAACCTTAATCTGAGAAGATAAGTTACTCCTACCTGAGCAGTAAATGCTGTTACAGTGGTTCAGGGTTAGTTTATTCGCCAGCGGGAGGAAGACGAATGAAGACCAGACCTCTTAGCTTGTGCCATATAGTGGATTTCTAAATCAGCCATAGCTCAGTGTTCAGGGGTGTGGGGGATTCCCATTTGGGGAAGCATCCTGCTTTTCCTAGGAGTGTGCCGCTGCAGTCCTTAAAGCAGCAAAGCCAGCAGGCAGCCCGGCTCACTTGCAGCTTGTGTGCTGCCGAGCATCTGTACCGTTTTCTGGGCTCCACGTGTGTTCTGGTAGCAGCCCACTAGATGGGGATAAAAGCTGCGCTCAGCTGCTCCAGACGGGGGGGGGGGGGAAGAGCCAAAGGTGCAGGCTCCCCATCTCTGGCCACAGGGAGGGCGCTGATTTAAATGAATTATTATTTAATCTAGTGAGATTCCTTTACTGCAGTTGGATTTTAGAAGCCCAGTGCAGGTGACATCTCACCCAGTGTTGTGGGGTTTATTTTTCAGACATCCAGTCCGCCACGTATGGTTTAATTCTCATAGTCTCATCACTGCAAACATCCCTGATGAGAAAACTCCCCGAGGCGCCAGCATCACGGACGACGACCTTACCGTGCACCGCAAGTGAGTAAGCCAGCTCTGAAGGGTAGGATTTTGTGAAAATCTGCTATATATATTTTTAAATGGCGCACTGGGCACCTGAGCAATGATCCTAAGCAGTAATAGAGAATAGCATCTAAAAAATAAAACTTAAAAAAAAAAAAAAAGGCTTTCAAAACCATTGATGAATTGGCTCTTTATTTACTTCTGAGCACAAAAAATATGCTTTTGTTTTTCAGCAGGGGAATATAAAGGCCACTGCAGCCAGACAGGGAATGCAGCTCTTCCCTTGCTCTAAATATTAGTAATGATGTCTCCTCCTAAAGGAAAACTACTGGTATTTAAACTCCAGGTTTTGGTATTTGCATCTCGGGTGGCTGTTAGCATGTCTCATTGAACTATCAAACCACCGTGTATTTATCTTCCCCCTTCCTGAACAGATCAGAAATGTTTCAGCAGATGACAGTCATGTCTCTGCAGGACTGAAGTGAATGATTCACCATTCGTTCCCAGGGCTTGCTGGGGTCCCTGGAAGGAGGCAGGAGGGCGTTTTGTCTGTTAAAACTGCACAGACAGCCCTGGTGCAGAAGGGATGGGGTTTTGTATTCAGCTTCTGAAGCACCGAATTTTGATCCTTTAGGCAATCTCTAACTTCGTTCGTTTTCCCCCATTTAAATGTATAATTAAGGTAAAACGGTGCGTCCTGGTTGTGTTTTGTACAGGCATCGAGGAATCATTTATGCCTATGAGTTCTCAGTGGACCAGCTGGCTGTAGAAAGCATCCTTCCTATCTGCCGCTCTTCCTACGACGAACTGAGTGGTTACAACTACAACATTGGCCTTGCAGTTCCCTACGATAACATTTAGGTAACTCGCTTTCCTTGGCTTCTGTGGTCCAGCCCTCTGCCAGGTACATGGCCAAAGGCAAAAAGGAGATCCACATGGGACAAGTGTCAAAAAGATGGCTGCAGGCACGTCAAATGGACAGAGCATTTGCCGAAAACTTGGAGATATAAAGCAGAACAGAGAGTACAGCTGCCCTTGAGCGTGTTGCTAAAATATGTTGCTGCACGGATGTTCAAAGGTCCACTGTGGTGGAACGGAGAGTCTGAAGAGTGAAAGGGAACGCCAGTGTAAACAAAAATGTTCCTTCTTGCTGCTTGTGGGAACAACGCTGCTGATCCCAGCTTGACAGAGGACGCGGTCAGGAAGCGAGAGCCCCAAGTGGCAACCGCTGAAGTGGTGGGAGGCTGGGAGCACACTGAGGAGTTCATGTGTATCCTGAGGGGGGCGGGGGGGGGAAACAACTCACCAAGAATTTGGAAAAAGCATCTTGCTGAGCCTTGTTTGAAATTTTTTTTCCTTGTAATGAGCTGCTTGTTCTGCTTTTCCTTGGAGTGCATCAGAATGTGTCTAGGAACAAAACCACGCACAAAAAGTTGTGGTGGTTGGGAGAGGGGGACTGTGATGGAGAGAGAGAGAGAGGGAGAGGGGATGGTTGGCCTTGGCTGGATGCTTGGAATCTCAGCAGGACACATGCATCAAAAAATTATTTTAAAATAAATTATTTTTTTAAGTCTCTAAAATTCTGGATTAAATGTTTTCTAATTGTATATGTTCATATGTGGGGTTTTTGTTCATAAGTCTCTTAGGGTGAACTAACCCCTGTGCGCTGGAACAAAAGGCTGTCATGTCTTGGGTTAGCTGTCAGGTATGTTCTTTGCTGGATCCTTCCCCTCCACAGACCTGGAGGATTTCCCCGAGATAGATGGCACTTGAGTTTCCAGCCCTGCCCTCGCTTCCGAGCTGGGAATCGATCATGTTGGTGTAGTGAAACAGAAAGGATGACCTGGCCGCAGTCCTTCTGCACGGGTAATTAGTACTAATGCTGTGCCGAAGGGTAAGATGTGGTACCTCAGGTGTAAATGAGGAGTAAGTCTTTGTCTTAAACCCAGGTTGCACTGACATAGGTACAACAGTTTGGTGAACAAGCTCAAGTCCTGCATGGGTATGTTTTACTATTTTACGGTTGTGATTTGCCCTTACAAACTTACAAAGCTATGTAAATTAAGTTTAAATGGAGGTTAAGTTTTAACTTAACACCTTTCTGTTAGCGTAATGGAATCAATTTAAAAGTACAGTGCTGGGGAGGGGTGCAGAAAGTGTGCCCAAACCGGGGGGGGAGAGGGATGGGCTGGACTGTCACTTCAACCCTTAAGCAGTCACCGAGGCAGCCCCTGGAGAGCTTTGTGCTGCCCACCTCCTGCCTGGAGAGATGGATTTCACAGCTCTTTGTTGTCTTTGGCTGGGGGTGGTCTTCCATCACCCCTAGGCCAACTTCCACATGTGTTTTGATTTTTAACAGCTTTTTCCTTGTGATGGACTGGTACAAGAAGTGCAAGGAGAAGTCATTCTGTCTGACCAATAAAATTTTATCTTTCATAAAGCTTTGATCTTTCATAAAGTTGGGGCTTTTTTTTTTTTGTTTTGGGTTTTTTTTCCTTCTTCTGCCCTTCTGGGAAGCCAGGTCCCTCCCTTCATTCCTGGAAGAGCAAGAAGTGTCACACATACACTTTGGATAAAAGCTCGGCTCAAACCTGTCAAATAAATAATCGTTTCTGTAGCGCAAATGATTTTGTGGGTTGATCCAGGCCTGTGACTTCTGCTGTGGCTGAGCAGAGGGAGCTTCCGCAGTCATTGTTCTCTTCCCCTCCGTGCCATGACCTGCTGCCCCGGCTCACTTAACACACCCTTGGCTAGTTCCTACCCAGTCTCTCCTTATCTTGCCTCGTTATCTCAGGGCAGCTTTGTTCTTTCTTCATCTCCCTGCTGCAAGCAGCAGATAAGTTTGTCTTGTGCCCGCCTGTGTTGAGCCCTTCTCCTGGGGTCCACCTCCACACTCCGCCTCTCCTTCTGCACTGCCTGTGGCGCGGCTGCTTCCGTATTGCTCCTTGACCATGGCACTCACAGAGCTGCTAGAAAACAAATGCTTTGTGGCACCTGCATTTGACTTAATAGGTTCACTGGGGACCAAACATCAACCCATCCAGATACTGGAAGGCTGGCATCACCTGGGAAAAAGAAATTCTCTGTCCCCACAGTCACCGTTTTGTTGGCTCACAGTCTGCAGGCAGCTCCTTTGGGTGGATTGGAGGGTGGTCCTTTTGGTTTGTTTTTCCAATCACTGGAATTCATTTAGGAAGGTTGCACAACAGCAGAAGAGTGTGTATGTGTTTAACTAGCATTCATAATGCAAATGAGGGCACTTAGGCTGTTGGAGAGTATCCATGTTGGGAGTTTAATTTTTGTTCTGAAAAGGGATGTTGTCCTACTTCACTGGTAGTCATTAATGCTGTGCTGAAGTGGGTGCTGGAGCACAGCAAGTGCAGTCGTGGCTGTTTACGTCTTTGCCAGGGCTAGGTGACATTTAAATGGAGCCTCTTCCCTGATAACTTCAAGAATGGAGTCACCATCCAAGCTTCACCAGAGAGAGATGCCACCTTTGGATTTCCCATCTGGGAGCTTCCTAGGACTTAGTGCTACCAGTTTGTGATAGGCAGGGGCAAAGGTGGATTCTTGGCAGACCCCCGTGGCATCCCAGAGGCAAAGGGTATTGCTCAAGGAGGGGACATCTTTTCTGAGGTGGGTGGTGCCCAGTGGTGGGGTCCGGGTTGAGGAGCTGCAGTCAGGACATGTTGGACCGGTGGTGTGGGTCGAGCAGGCAGACCCCAACAGAAGGTCTGAAGGTGAGGGCTCACGCTGCGTGAGAGCGTGGTGCAGCGTGCCAGGCTGGTGCCCATCGGGTGGGCTGGGTAGCTGCAGATTGCTGAAGGATCCGAAAGCATCCGGGGAGGAGGTAGTTCGGGGTGAAGAACCTCGAGAATGACCCCTGGTTTCTGTTGAGGACAGTGTTCTTTAGCAAAAGAAAGAGGATTGTCTCTTCACATTGTCTTCGTGTGAAGGATCCCTGGGCGTAAGTTCCATCCCTGCTCTTCTCCAGAGAGAAGACATGATCAAAGGAGGAGGCTGTCTCTGTATCGCCGCCTCCAGCTGCTGCCAGGCTCCGGAGCTCTGCCTTCAGGGGCAATGACGGGTGCTGCACAGCAAAATGGGCCTGATGCAAAGGACGTGGTAGGACACACTTGGCTGTAGTACCGTACTGGAAAAACCCCAGCTGTCCCTCCTTGCATCTGGGGTCCAAGCCACTGGTGAAGACTCCAAGAAGGTGCTCTGTTTCATGTCCCTGGCCACCTTGGCAGTGGGAGAAGGGCCATTCCAGCGTTTTATGCACTGCCATCCCTCTCTCCATGCTGTGGGGCTGTGGGAGGAGGAACAGTGGGCGCTCTGTGCAGCGAGGGGCTGAGGGGTCTCCAGCTGCTCTCTCCTTCCTGCAGCTCAGCTCCGCAGAGCAGCACCCCCCGCTCCTGCCCAGGGGCCTTTCCTGCTCTCGGGTCCCTATCCAGAGACGTAGGTGCCTCTGCCGTTCCCCATCCCGGTTGCATGTGCTATTGGTGAGCTGTGGTGGTGCAAAAATCACTTCTTTACGCCCCTCTGCCCCCTCTTTTTCTTCCCGCAACATTTGGACACTCTCTTCCCCCTTCCATGGATGGTTCTAACCCCTTTAGCTATATATTGGCCAGTGCTGGTGTCCTCCCAGCGCCTACCAGTCACTCATACCTCCAAGACCAGCCCCTGCTGCTGAAGGGAAGATGGGGCCGCAGTGCTGGAGACCCCATAAGCAGATGACGTACTGATGGATTAAGCAGTAGAAACTAGTGGTGCAAGTGCCTGTTCCAGATCAGGATCTGTGCCATTGGCAGATTTCTGGCCAGAAATCTGGACCTTCAGCCTCTGGGCCAAATGCATCTCCGTGGAAGGCAGCTGCTGGCTTCCCTGGTGGGGCAGTTCCTGTGTCAGCTCCTGTGTCACCTCTGCATCGGGGGGTGCCACTCGAAGGAAGGGTGAGCGCCTCAGAATTTAGCTTACAAATACCCACCGCAACCAGCTGCCCCAGCTCCATCACTGGGTGCTCCTGTGCTGCCCTCCTGCACCTCCCACCCTTCCCGGGCAGGTTTCCCTCTCTCCTGCCTTTCCTTAACTCCGCTGTGGCTGAGAGATGGGTGGGGGCGGTGAGATGGGACAAACTACCCCTTCCCTCTGTGCCAGACCAAGACCTGCTGGGGGCACCTGCCCTGCAGTGACAGGGGCTACTTGGTCCTGCTCCCGCAGAGCCACAGCTCGCTTCTCTCTCCCAGACACTGCTCAGCCTGTATCAGCCTTCCCCGAGTTTTCTGACACGCAGCAAACAGCTTCAATTTTCCAATTACTCTCTGCTGACCACCGCTGCGGTCTGCAGCAGAGCTTGGTGCCACATCACAGGCCTCAGCATCTTGGCAGCTCTTGCTGTGCCCCGTAACAGAACTATTATCCTTATCAAACGCTCTGGGCTTTGCAGGATTTTGCCGTGGTCTGCAGCAGAAGCATTGCCCTTGCCAGATTTCCTAACTCTCTGCCAGTTTTTCCTGTGCTTTACAGAATTATTATCCTACATCTCACTGGGTTTTGCTGTGCATAAAATCAACACAGCATTACGATGCCCTGGCTCTCTGCTGGCCATCAGGGGGATGCTCCTGCCCACCTGGAGGAAGTGTTACTGTGGGCAGGGCTGCATGCAGCCTTGGGGCTCCTGGCCTTTATCACCAGCCCTTTGCTGGGACGAGGAGTGAGCTTATTTTCCCCAGTCCCTCCCGTTCCACTCACCCTTTCATCCACTCCGTGCAGCCCTCCCTCCTACTCTCATCTTCATCCCTTTTCCCACAGAGAAGACAAACACAAGCAAAGGCCAAAAAACCCTGCTGCAGCCAATTTGTTTTGGGTCCTGCCTCCACATCCCTGCCATTCCTATGCTCTCCTTGCCACCTAGCAAAATATGTAGGGGGATGGCTAATTAGCTCAGGTGATAATAATTTCCCTCTAATTGATACTCTTCGGTCCTCCTGCCCTCTATTTCCCTGCATTGCATGGGGTACCCAGCCCTTGCCGGCTGCAAGAAGCACTGATGTCTCCTCCATGATAAACCACAGTGTGGAGAGGGAGTGGGAACACGGTCTCATGTCAGCCCCAGCAGCAGCAGCAGCAGCAGCAGCAAGGGCTTTGCAAGGGCAGTCCCACCAGGGTGGCAAAGGGCCTTTCCGATGCAGACGGCTGCTGCTAGGATCAGGGTGAAGCGCAGGATGGAGCCCACAGCTGGTCTGTGGAGCGGGATGTATCTGTAGCATCTGTACGGTAATTCCTGTGAGAAGAGGGAGGAAGGAGCCTGGATCTTCCCGAAAGCTGTGGCTTTCAGGAGAAGCTGGATGTTGTGCTCTTGTGTGGGTGGGGAGGGCAGGGAGCACCGAGGGCTTGGCAGAGGGAGGAGGAGGAGGAGGCTCAGTCTCAGCTGGGAGGTCAGGCACTGACCCTCCGCTCCGACGGCGCTGATGCCGTGCGGCTGGGCCTGAGCCCGGGAGATGGAGGTGTCCAGGGGAGCGGGAGGAGAGCAGGGCTGAAGCCCCAGAGCCCTGCACGCACAGATGAGGCTGTGGCTGCCGCTGGGCAGCACCGGGAGACCCTCGGGGCCTAAAAGGCTGCACTGGGAAGAGCTGGGGGCTCCATCGCCGCCAGCCTGGCACTCAGCCTTGCCCCCAGCACCGGCACTGGCCCTGGCTGTTGCCACCCAACCCAGGTCGAGCACCACGTGCCAGCACCACAACAGCTCAGCCAACACCACAGGCTTTGTGGCACACCCAGCCTGGACATGCTGGCACCCCCAAGCCCGTAGCTGCGAGGCACGGTTGTCTCCATCCCTGTGGCTCCCTGCAAAGCCGGGTCAGCTCCAGCCTGTCCTCTCCTCGGTGCTGCCGAGCAGCACAGGTCTCTCCAGGACAGGACTGCATTGCAGGGAAGGGCTGTCCTTCACTGGGTTGCTGCTCTCCTGCTGCGGGCTCTGAAGAGCTGCTCCGGTGCCGGGGCTGTGCTCCAGCAGCTGTGAATGGAGTGCGGGGGGGTTTAGAGGGGCAAAGCTGCAAAACCTTGCAAGGGCAAGTCCATAGCTGTGCCCTCAGTGGGGGAATGCCTGGGCAGTGCAGAAGCCCTCACTAATGCGGAGCAGAAGGAGAAACTGTTCATTCACTGAGCCAGGGGGATGCTAGGCACTCGCTGCCCATGGGGACAGAGGGGGCTGGTGCCGGGGCTGTGTGTGGCTGCACATCCGTTGCTCCCTGCACCTTTACTCATGCACTGCTGTCTGCTTGCTGCAGCGGGGGCTTTTTTTCCATCGAGCATACATGTCACCAGGGGAAGCTATTTTTGAAAAAACAAACAAATCTTTCCAGCTTTTCTAAAAATAACCATTGCCCTTTTTTCTCCCCCTCCCTTCCCAGCTCAGGCTGCCTTAGAGACAGAAATCCGCCTCGAGCCATCCAGTTATTAATACCAGTAAACAAACCCTTATCTCCGGTGCCGTGTTCTAGCGGGAACATGTGGGGGCAGGAGCTGCCCGGCTGCCAGGAGCCCACGTCTCCATGTCCCTGCATCCCTGCTGCCTGCGGCCCAGCCTCGATGGGGGATGCCGATTGCAAAGCCTGGGTCCCAGCATGGTCCCACACGGCCCCTCCTGCCTGGCTCCGGCCAGCAGGTGCGGCCAAGGAGGCTGGTTTTGGTATAAACTGGGGTTATTCCTTGTGCTGCTGCCACTTTCTCTGGCTTCAGCATCTTGTGGGATGCAGAGCAGGATGTGATTTTTCTTCCAGGTGCTGAGGATGCTGCCTTCATCTCCTGCCCCCCAGCATCCCCATTCCTGCCTGCACACACTCCCCATGGCATGGGGATCGGGGTCTCACAGCATGAGCTGGGCAGCTCCTTCCTCAGAGCAGCGCATGGCAGAGGCTAAAAATTCAGATTTACAGGGACACCAGAATTTGTGGAGGCTTTCTGCACAGGAGGACACCCCACCAGGCCCCGGGCGATGGATGGACAGAGTATTTCTCAGCAAGGAGTAAAAAGAGAAATATTTTATTACAGATAAAAGCCTCTTATGTTTCTAGAGAGTAGAAGGCAGCCCCACTGCGGGACAGGCACGCAGGCGGGTACAAAGCGCTTGGTGCCAGGAACATGGAGCTGCTGCAGAGTCCTCCCTCTTCCTCCTCCTCTTCCTCCTCGGCATGTCAGGAGGGAGCTGAGGTCAGTAGCAGTGCGCGATGGTCTCCATGTTGAGGAAGCGGACATGCATCTTAGTTTCGATGTCAATCCCCTGCCACATCTGCAAGGCGAAGGGGGTGAGCGGGGCCGGGGGCCAAACACCCAGGTCCCTGTGACAGCCTGGCACCCTCCCCCTGGAGAGACAAGCGCAGATGCCACCAACCTTAAGGAAGTCTTCGAAGGTGATGCCCTCGTACACCTGGTCCGGCCCCTGTGTGCAGTGAGAAAGAAAACATTACAGCTGGCCTGTGCTGATGGGGTGGGGGCCTCGGGGCACTGGGTGCATCCCCAGTGGCTGTGGGACATGTCTCCCACAGGCACAGCACTGGCCCCATGCTGTGACCCATGGCCAGCCCAAAATTGGTTCCCAGAACCACCACGGCTGCAAGGAGCTGCCCTTTTTATAAACACTAAAGCCCTAAGCACTGAGGATGGTGCTTTATGGGGTGCTGTTTGCTTATCCTCCCTGGGCTCTTTTAATGGAAAACAAAACCCCTGAAAGCTGCTGCCTGCAAAAAAAAAAATAATCTTGTTCAGCCAAAGCAGCCCAGGGACAGCGGAGATGCCCCAGACAGGACGGACACCTTCCGGCCCCATTTTTGATACCATCACGGTGCCTCTGTGCCACGGCAGAGCAAGGAACCGGCTCCCACCATTTGTCCCACACAGATGCTGGCTGCCTCCATCATGGCCCCGTCGGCGATGGACCGTGCCGACTCCTTCTCCAGGTGGGGGTTTCCTGACAGCAGCTCCTCCACCACCTACAAGGCAGCGGGTCAAAGCCCAGGCCAGGAATTCAGTGTTGTTGGGGCGGGAGGGACCATACGTTACATTTCTGTACTCCTGCAGCGTGATCTTCCCGTCATGGTCCGAGTCGTACATATGGAAGAGGACTGGGAGGGATGAGAGGAGTATGGCAGGGTGAGGGGAGCCCCTTCCACCCAACCCCCAGCCCTGGGCTTTGGGAAAGCCTCACATTTGAGTTTCTCTTTCCGGAATCGATCGAGCTGCTCCTCATCCATGTTCATCTCGATGGGTCTGAAGTAGGACATGATGGTCAGGAAGTCTTCGAAGTTTATCTCGTCCGCCAGCCCATCCGACTCCTGCCGCAAGTTCCTGCCAAGAGTGGAGCCACCAGTGACAGGCAGCCAGGACCCCCACCCCCCCCACCCTGGCCGCCTGCCAGAGCGAAGCTTTAGGACTGGGTTTTCCCTGAGACTCAGCTTAAATACCTAGTTTTCACCCTGGCTCCATCCCAGCCTTTAGGGAGAAGCTCTTTGTCCAGCCACGTTCTGCTTTCAGAGGATAAACCCATCACCCTGACCCTCCCCACGATGCTGGGGATGTTCTTACCGCTTGTCGAAAAAGGCATGGACAATTTTCCCCCTAATGGGATTGAACTCCAGATCGGGGATGCTGTCAAAATTCTCCTTGCTGCAAAGGAAACAGAGACAGCCCAAAGCGTGAGGGAGCCGCAGAGGAGGGAGATGCTGTGACAGTCACTGAAGGGCTGGAGCAGAAGCTCCAACCTCATTCTTCCAAAGCGATCATGAGAAGAAAGACAAGGTTTTGCATGAAAACCCCTCTTTGCCTCAATTCAGACTGAAAGGCAGCTGTGCTGCCACATTGGCCTCTGCTTGGTGCAGCTAGGGGGGATTTCTGTCCCCACTAAAATGGGTCTTTGGGAAGCACTGGGACACAACAGCTCGAGGCCGATGCTGGAGCTCTTTCGTGGCTCAGCCTGCAATCAGCTACCTGGTTTTCAGAGAGTTTTCCCAGGAATCAGGTCCCAAATGGGACTTGACAAGGTGACAGAAGTAGCTTCTGCTGTCCCCCCCGCCATCGGCTTCCTCTGCCCTGCACCGTCCCTCTGCATCCTGCTGCCACCCCGTGTTGTGTGCACAGACACCAGGTTGAGCCTGTGCTCATCGTTCGCTATCAACTTTTTATAAAGCAAATGAGCCAAGAAATAATCTCTGGCGGGGGGGGAAGCCGAGGGCAGCTGGGCTCCCTGGCCCGTGCTGGCTCCTCGCATGGCTGGTGAAGCTGGTGGGACGTGCCAGAGCTTTCCCGAGGAAGCAGAGTCACAGCTTTGGTGCCTGCACAGGTGCCGAGGAGGGGGAAAAGGACAACTGCAAATCCCACCATAGCTGCTGCAATAGGGACTTTTCACTGCCCTCCCCAGAACTGATTTTAAAGCTGGGGAAAGTGGGATGTTCGGTGGGAGCAACCTTGCTCTCATGCCACTGCGTCACCGCTTGTTTTTCCCCATATTATTTGCAATGCCACATGGCAGAAAGTCAGTGCGGCATGGCTGTGGGATGGCTGGGAAGGACACGCTTGTCCTCGCAGCCCAGGGAGCTGGGTGTCCTGGCGGGGCACCCCCCAGCAGCCCAGGGAAGGCAGGTGCTGCAGGTGATGCTGTGGGCAGCTCCCAGCAGGGCAGGTATCGCCTCGGCGGTGGAGATGGAAGCGCCGTACCGGATTGTTAGCTGGTCCTGGCTCAGCTGCTTGAATCGCCGGTGCAGGTGCTCGATCTGTTCAGAGGTGACTGTTGGGGGAAAAGAGAAAGGTGACGGGGGCAGGTGAGCTCCCTGGACACTGGGCAGCCCTTGGGACACCCCTGGGACACCCATCTGCAGACCTCAGGTCCTGCCCAGTAACATGAGGAGACTGGTGGGCACCCAAACCTGCTGCAGAGCTTGTTCCCTGGGGACACCACCAAAGCCCACCCCATCTGGCAACAGCCAAAAGGCTGCCGGCTCCCACCTCACCCCAGGCAGTGGAGCAGTGTCTTGGGCACGCCTTGGCACAGTTGTACCCGTCCCCTTTTCCCTTTGCTGGCTTTATGCAGCTCTGCAAGGACCACCTTGCTGCGCTGGTCCCCACGTGCTCTGCCCCTTGCTCACTGCTGGAGGGTGACAGGGCGATGCCAAAGGCTGGTTTATCACTAGTCCTGGTCTGCAGAAACTCCCCTGGCCCAGACTGCATGGCAGGGCATGGCACCGCAGGATCCCACCCTCCCCAGTTCAGGATCCTTGGCAGCAGAACCTTCAAACAGGCCTGACCATTTAATTCGGGGTTTGTTGCCACCACAGGCAGGAGCCATGCCCAGGGAGCACATCTCAGCCTGGGACATGGGGAGGTTCGTGTGCTCCGGGTGACCGGAAACATGAAAAAACCAGAAAACTCAAAGCTGACAGCAGCTACCTGTGCTTTGGCAGGGTGGAGGAAAGGCTGAACACGGAGATGCCAGTGGCACCCAAGAAGCAAAGCCTGGCTGCTGCTTCCTGGGGGGAGCTGGGGCACCGGGGAGCCACGAGCTACCAAGGTGGGTGCTGCTGGAGCATCGGCCTGGGGCAGGGGCTGGAAGCAGGCAGGCCGGCAGCCTTGCTTTGAAACCCACAAGCGCTGAGGTTACAACATGAGGCTCAGCAGCATCTTTTCACCTCCTTAATCCCCTGACACAGGTTATTTTTTTTTCCCAGCTATTCTCTACAGGCTGTAACCATGCTCTACAACCCTCCGAAGACATGCAGAGCAGGACTCTCTCGTACAAATATTGACAGTAGCCATTCCCAGGAGCCAGGGAAGTGCCTTGCAGCTCTGTTTGCATGAGCTGGTGGAGTCTGTCTGGGCGCCAGCTTGACCCACGCGCTCGCTGCGGCCCTGGCCAGAGCTGGGCATGAGGCAGGGCTGCACCAGCAGTTGGTCATGAGCCTTTCCCAGCGGTGTGGAGAAAGATAAAAGCATGTTAAACTATAATTGAAGGGTTGCAAATGGTTAATTGTGGCAGCTGAAAGACAACAGGTCAATGCTGAGCTGGTGTGCTCGCTGCCTGGCTCCCTCTCTCTCTTTTATTATGTTTAAATAATGTCCTTTGCTCTGCTTCTGACTGTTGTTTCGCAGCCTTGAAATAGAAACTGTATTGATCAGTAAGGCTGAGCATTTACAGACCTCTATTAATGGACTGGAAAACCCATCTGTGCTTGTTGCTGGGGCTCTGTGCCTGCCCCGGCTCTCTGCCTGCGCTGGCAGCTGCCAGCCCCTTTGCAGGATGAGGCCATTTAAGCCCCTGGATGGGCTTCGGGGGGGTCCCCCTCTGAACCCGCTGGCGTGCAGGCGGTGATGCCTGGCTGCATGGGCACCACTGATTCACCCAAATGATGTTTATTTTCCCTAATCCCTCTCTGGCTGGTGCTCTGCCGCTGTCCACACACACAAGGAAATTTTCTCTGGATGCGAAGTCCAGATTTTCCAGTTTTGGCCATGAAGAAGTGACCTTTCACTTTCTCCCTTGACAACATCACCATCACCATGGGAGCAGCTGGGCCACTAAGCCTTCAGCATCTGGGACTTGAATGCACACCAAAGTCTTTGATCTTTCAGAAAAATGTCCAGGACACTGACATGATGAAACACAGGGGTCACTGGCTGGATGCTCATGATCAGTCCAGCCCAGCTCCACATCCAGCCCAGCTCCACATCCAGCCCAGCTCCACATCCAGCCCACAGCCACAAGGCAAAAAAAAGAGGGCTCTTCCTCCCTCTTTCCCCAAACCCAGGTCTTCCTCCCCCAGCTCTGAGCTGCAGCACGGGGCTGCAGTGCTGGCAGGTCTCCGAGGACCGCACTGCCCTGCGAAGAGCGGCAGCGCTCAACTGCTTTCCAGAGAAAAAGCTGCACCTGCACAAAGGGCAAAGGCTTTCCTGCAAGGAGGACTAGCACAAGCTCGTGGCGCTGAGAAACATCCTCAGCGCTCTGATGCTGCAGGCCCATGTCCAAGCACAGCAACCTACGCTACAGGGGAAAAAAATGGTGTTTAAACCGAAGGGCACTGGGTTTGCCGTTTTCCAGCCTATGGCAGAGGGCGTCCCTTGGGGAAGAGATGCGCCGGAGGGACTCAGCCCCACGCTGCCCTCCCTGTGTGGTGTTTTGCCTTGCAGGACCAGCCTTGGTGCAGGAAAAGGTCTCATCGTCCTGGGAAGAGCCCCTTTGGCACCAGACAGACGCCTCTGCTGCAGCTTTGTGACCAAGCACGCGGCAGCAGGGACGGGGACCAGCCCCGACGGCCCTGAGCAGGCAGCTGCCGGTGCTCCTGCAGCTTCTGGGCTGCAGTCGGCAAGAAGGCAAGGGAATACACCATGGGCACATCCTGGGGACCTGCAGGGAGGCCTGCCCTGTCCCTGCTCCTCCCACAGGACTAAGGGTGACCAAGATGCCCTCGTGGGGTTGTACTGCAGCAGCAAGCCTGTAAAAACCCCCTTGCATTGCCTAGGTTTTTCTAGCAGCAGCCGCAGCGCGGCGGGAGCCCAGTGAAGCCCGCCAGCAGCACGCTACATGTGCCTTGGTGGTGGCACGGGGTCACCGCACTCCTCCCTCCTGCTGACCTCTGGTTTCGATGAAACTTTTTTAGGTGTTGCCTTTGTAAACCCTTCTCAGGGACTGATTCATGGGGGCACTCAGGCGTCAGGCAGGTGCCTCCCACGGGCAGGTGCTCGGGAAAGGCCGACAGGCAGCGCTGCCTGCGTGGGAGCTGCCTGCTGCAGCCAGCCTGGCTGCACTTGCCTGACAGCATCCCCAGGCCAAGGTGGTGCCCAAAACCTCCTCACCACCCTCACATCCCAGGGACTCCCCAGGCACCTGCCCATGGGGAGGGCTGAGATCGTGGGGTGCCCAGTGGGGTGCTCAGCCCTTACTGGGGGAGGAGGAGTGAGAGGAGGAAGGGAGAGGTGACCATGGGGTCAGTGGCAGGGCTGGGAAGAACTGCTGGACCCTCTCAGCCCCAGCGCATCCTTTGGCCGCGGGCAGAGCTGCTGCCCTCCAGCCTGCCCCCATCCCAGCCTGCTCCCAGTATGGCAGGGGCTGGAGGAACCAGGCAGGAGCATCCCGACCTCTGTGCCCAGAGCTGGCCATATCCCGGGGCATCCTGGAGTGATGACACTTCCCAGGGGGTCACAAAACATGCACCGAGCCCTGCGTGGAGCCCTAGGCCACAGCCCCGCTGCAGACCCCAGCCCACTGGTCCCTTCCCCCTGCACCACCGGCTGCTGTGCACCATCCCAGCCCCAAGAGCATCACTGGATGGCAGCGCTGGCTCCTGGGCAAAACAGCCCTGTGGGGACAATTCCTTGCACGAGCAGCGTGGGTGGGCAAAGTGCTGCTGGGGCTCACACGTGTGCACGCTCGACGCCCTGGCGTGCAGTGCAGCACGGGGGTGCGTGGGTGCATCCCTGTGGGTGACACAGCTGCATCCCCCCTGCCCCTGGCGCCACGCCTGCACCCCGCTCCTTTCCCCACACCATCCCCCAGTGCCATGCCCCCACAGCCCCCTCCATCCCCCGAGTGACACGCCTGCACCCCCTCCCCGCGGTGACGTCCCCTGCAGACCAGGCCAGCCGGTCCCCCCCCCCCGGGGCGGGGGGGTGCGCAGCGGGCAGGGCCCGGCCAAGGTGCCCCCCAGGCCGCTCAGAGCGGGGGAGGGGCAGGCGATACTCACAGCCGGTCCTGTCCGCCAGCTCCCGCATCTCGGCGGGCACGGAGTGCGCGGAGCCCATGCCGGGCCGGGCCGGGCCGTGCCGGGAGGCAGCGCCGCGGGCCGCCGCACCGCGCTCCGCCGCCGCCGCCGCTTATAAGGGCGGGCGCCACCGGGAGGGAGGCGGCGGCGGCGGCGCGGCTCCCCCGGGTCCCTGAGCTCCCCGCCGCCGCGCCGTCGTTAGGTTCCAGAGTTAACAGCCCCACCCCCGGGGGCGGGAGGGGAGCGGGGGGGCGGGGAGGGGGTGGCGGTGTGGATGGGACCCTCTGGGAGCCGGGGCTGCTCCTTCATGCGCTGGTGGCACTTGAAGCAGCTGGTCGTGCCCGCTCGCGGTGGTGGGCGGTGTGTGGCCCCGCTGGGCTCCTTCCCAAGGAGAGGGGCACAGAGCAGCCCCCGTGCCCCCCACCCGCTGCCCGGCGGGGGTCTCCCCCTGGGATGGGCTGCAGCAGCCAGAACCCCAGCTCCCGCAGGAGCCCTTTGGCTTCTCCATCCCCGGTGCTGGGGAGACCCAGAGAGCAGGGTGACGCAGGAGCCCCTCAAAAGGGGGTGACACAGGAGCCCCCAGAGAAAGGCAGCCCTGCTGAGGGGCAGATGCGCTGGCTGTGCCCCCCAGGCAGTGCAGGGCCGGCGGGCAGCAAGAGGCAGCGGCAGCACTGGGCAGGTTTGGTGGGGCCCGGTGCAGAGGGGGGTGTTTCTGTCACCATCTTGCTCGCCGGCAGCGACATGCCAGCCTCCCACGGGCGCAGAGGAAGAGCGAACCGCTTTCAAGAGACAGCGCCGTGGTTTTGAGAGGCAGGAGGCTCAGGCAGCACAGCACACTGAGGCCGCAGGTATAGCAAGTCAGTGTGGTTTATTTTTTTTTAAGCCAAACACAAACAGGAAAGGTACCAACTCATTTCCAGCCTCCGGCTGTCCTGGATACAATGTAATAACCTGTTTTAAAAACAAAACGAACACAAACAAAAAGAGAATGAGAGATGTCCCCACCCTGCAACCTCAGCTGTGTCAGGGGGTCTCACCCTTCAGGCCTTCTTCATCTAACGTGGCTTTTTGCCCAGCCCAGGCATCTCCAGCAGAACGGATGGGAGAGAGGGGTAACACATGCACCACTCCATCGTCACCTACACAGACAGGCCCTGTGTCCTCACGTGGGGCAAGAGCCACCAGCCAGGTAGGTCCTACGGAGCTGGGACAGCCCTTAGAGGTACTCAAAACTAGTCAGAATACCCTGAGCAACCTGGCATGAACGTGAGGGTGGCCTGGAAGGGACCACAAGTCCCCCAGAGGTCTTCCTCCAGCCCAAAGCAGTCCTCTCCTCCCCTTGCCCTCCGGCACACAGCAGCAGAGCCTGGGTGGCTGGAGACAGGGCTGGCTGGTGCACAGGGTCTTGTGGCCTCTGTTCTTCCTGCAAAGGCTGATGACAAACTGCCACAGTTCGTCACAGGGGCCACACTGTGCACCTTTGGCTCTGACAGCTGCCAGGGCGTGTTGCGGTGTGTTCCTGCCGGCCCTGTGTGTCAGGGTGGGTCCAGCGGGGCTGGAAGGCTTGCCAAGCAGGTGCTGCACCATTAGCTGTCCCTCCCCAGCCCCAGGGAACACCCTTGGCTGGTGGAGGGCTCCGAGCCCTCTCTCACAAGCAGCGGTGCACCACAACATGGCCCTGTAAGAGAGGACAAACCTTGCCTGGGAGGCTGTTGCCCGCCCTCTCTGCCAGGTGCTGCCCAGGTAACATCCCCGAGTCCCAAGACCCAGTGGCACAGCTCAAAACCAGCCCACGACTGCTGCTCAGCGTGCTGTGCCGTCTTCCCGACGATGCAGACAGCAATTACTACTTGCTTCTTGCCCCCTCCCAGCCTCCTCTTCCCACCCACCCATATTTTTTTCCTTCACCCTCCAGAAAGCCATTTTAACACACTAGCACCCTGGCTGTTCTGTGCGCAGGACAGATGGCTGATGGCACCTTAAGAAAAGGGAGGAGATGGCATTAGCTGCAGGAAAGTCACCCCTCTGCCCCCAGGGGACACGGGACCAGGACTTTGGTACTCCACCAGAGCAACCTGGGCAGGCCTTCTGCTTGGGGAGGTGACAGGTGAGTGGTCAGACAGGGGAAGGGCTGCAATTCTGCCCTCTCCAGAAAGCAAAACATCCCTTCTCGAGAGTGAGCTCTGCACAGACACGACAGGACAAACTGCGATGTGTATGCACATGTACTGTCCTTAACGTATGTACATTCACAGGGATCCAGACATCACAGCCACAAGGAACTTTTGGGATCCGCTGCTGTCATCTTGGGAAAATGGTGACTGCAAAGATGCCTGTGCTGCCAGGTGGGGAGGGGGGACAGAAGAGCCACCTGAGGCATGAGCAAACACCCTATGTGACCTCCATCAACCCAAAGAGGCATTTCCCAGCTGCGCTGGACCTTAGATGCTCAGCCTGGACGAATCTATGTGCATGTCAACAGGCTGCTCACGCAGGGACACAGAGGTATCATTGCAGGGCTTTTTTGCATTTTTCCTGGCCACCCTGGATGCTTGGGCTGTCTCCCACAACTGCAAATACTTACATGGGAATTCCCCTGGGCCAAGCCCAAAGACTCAACCCATAGCATGCAACACCCCACAGGCAGCAGCAGGAACACCAGACGAGGCAGCTGGAGTGCCTGATCAAACAGGAACAAGAAGGGGAGCCTTTACACGCCATTTCCTTCGGTTTTGTCTGAAGTCCCAAGATCAGACTGCTGATGTTTGTACAGTGCCCACTGAAATGTTTCCAGTCTCTTCTAAATTTGACACGTACAAGGCTGTGCCGGCGCTCCTGGGGACACCGACACCCACATAACCATGCACTGACGTGGTCTGCACAGCCAAGCGGGCAGGCAGACCTGTTTGAGGACACAGTTCCTCTCCAAAATGTTTTCCAAACGGATGAGAGGTTTTAGTTACAAGGCTGGCTGGTTTGCCTCGTGTACACAAGTCACTTGCAGTACATCTGTCCCCTATTGCACATACACTCCCCTGTTGCACCCATGCAAAACCAGTCTGTGGGTGGGGAAAGCGTGTGTGAACCGCCTGAGGAGTTGCTCCATACTTCCTCCTTGTGCAGACTCTTTTCAGAGTATAAAGATAAGTGGCCCCAGAGAGGTGGCTATAAAGGGCTCTGCTGGCTACTCTGGGACCCTCTCTTAAAAGTACACAGCATGTTTTCAAGTGGTTTAGATGCACATTGTTCAGCACCAGTTTTCAGAGAAACTTTGGGCAGCTTTCTGTTGACTCCTGTGGCTTTTTTATGGCACAATTCTACCTGGCATTCAGGCAGCAACTCTTGCTGAGGACTCCTGTGAGCTCAGTATGTGGCAATTCTCTTGATGCACTTGAGGAGCAAGGTGTCAACAGGCTGCCCGTTTGGCAGAGGGGATCATAAAGCCCCAGGGAACTCACTGGTATCTATGCTGTCAAAGCTGAGGCTGGGACTGGGGAGCCCAAGCCCTGCTCATGCATGCCTGTTCTCAGCTACCAGCATAAACCTTCTGACTCAACGGTGTCATTCCCAACCTTGCATCTTGGCTAGGAATCTTTCAGCATCTGCTTTCAACCCTCAGAAAGGGTTGGAGGGTTGGGGTCTACTTCATCCCTCAAAAACACGAGATGGATTTTAAGATTTTGCTTAACAATTTGCTACCCTGCTTTCAGTTGAATCTATTCCGCTTCTGTAAAAATTCTTCAGTCCCTTCCTCCTTCCCTCCCTCCAAGTTCATTTCAGTACAGACTTCCTTAAAGACATAGTTCTGCCTGGAGTACAGCACCTTGACCATTCGTCAGCACTAACCACACAGGGCTCTTCTTCCTAAAGCGCCAACATTCCTGCAGACCACCACCACTCCGCTGGCAAAAGTGCTGGGCTTTCAGTATTTATTTCTCATTATTTAATCAGTGCTCAGTATTTCAATAGGACGGCATGCAGTTCAAGCATTCTTTTAAGAGGAGGGCTGTGTGACTTCACGTTGTGATACCTGAAGTGCTATAATAGACTAAGAGCATCCACCTAACTCTACAGGGCACAGTACCTAATTCTCATCTCTGACGTAACTACTGTATTGCAACTGGACAGTGACAGGAGACGCTGGCGGTAGCTTGTCTATAGATTTGCTTCAGAAACCACAAAGATATGCAGGGTCCACATACACACAAACACTGTGTCACTCTGCACCCCCTTAACCTCTGAACCCAGAGGAAAATCTTTTCTGCAGTGGTTCTATCTGGGCCTTTAAGTCATGTTAAAATTCATGTGCCTTTAGCTGCTAAAGCTTTTTCCTTTTGGACAGCAGAGTACGTAATCCCCCAGAATCCGTTCTCTTTTGGCAAAAAGGAAGGCAGCCTCAAGCTGCAGGAATTAACATCTCTTCCATACATGGTTTGGCTGACTCCAGGGTTGGCCAGTTTCCAGTCATGATCCCACTGTATTGCATAAATACCTATAGATTTGAGATGGCAGCGAGTGGAAGCTTCCCATACATCAAAGTCATTCTGGCACTGACCTCCAAGCTTCCACGAAACAGTGCCACGAGGTTCAAAAGTCATCCTGGGAGCACTCACAGCTGTGCCGCAGATCCTGCCTTGGACATACACAATGAACAGACCAAAAAACAAGGTAAGAACATAGACCTGGTGTGTTTAGCAGGCACGGAAAAGGGCTCAGAGCTCATCTTCTGCATTAGGAGAGTTTGTATCATCAGTAAGGTGGCCAACTGGACCTCAGTGTTACTGCTGCGCTTGCCACCCCCAGAAGCCTAGCTGGTGCTGGTTTTGTTGCTGGGGCTCTTTTCCAGGCCCGCCAGGATATTCAGAATCAGAACAGTAGCTCTATGAACAATCAGACTACAGAGGTGAAGCAAAATCTGACCAAAAATTCAGACTGGAGAAGACAACAGTGAAACATAAAGAGACTTTAAAAACTATCACTTGCATGAGATATACATTTTAAAAAACCCGAAAACACAACCAAAACAAAAAACCCACAACACTGCAAGGACAAGCAACTTCCTTCTCTGGAAGAGGGGGTTCTTCCATATTCCACACCAGGGGTCTCACTGCGTCGACCTTCTAGGCAAGACAACCACAGAATGAGTAGTATGCACAAATCCTTCCAAAGGACAATGCGCTTCCTTGCGTGACTGTCCCTGCAAGATCCTTAAGCTTGGCCTCAACTACCAATGTCTCCCTGTGCCTTTGGGCCAGAACGGGCAGGCAGGCAACGGAAAGATGCTATAGCACCAGTTACAAAGTTCAATGCAGTTTTCAATGCATTAAGCCAAAGGATCGTCACCGAACTTGCCTTCCATGCAAGTTTTGCAAAGAGGGTAAAGCTACACTCCAGCTGCTTCTGTCCTCACGATGCCTTCTGCACTCACTCCTTGCCTGAGCTGTAGATCTTCTGAACTGTGGCACGTGTCAGCTCCAAATCCTCTGGGTACCGAATTTCTAGCTCGGTATTTGCTAGGTAGTGAATGCCGGTAAACTCTGAAAAATAGCGGCCAATGTCAGGGTGAGGGATCTCCCGAGGCTCAGAGTTGTATTCCAGGTTCTCTGTCAGGGAAGGAAAGAATCAGTTATCACCACGTGAAACAGCCTGCTACAAGACTAAATCTTTCACCACGACTGCTCACAGAGCCTCATCTCCTAAGTGACGCTGACCTTGTTTACTAGTGACATGAAAACCGTTTTATGCCTGAGACCACACTGCCTGACATCAGGTTAGAGTAGCAGGACGCTGACCCGCTCCCACTGTTGGTCACAGGTCTTGGTTGCAAATGCAGGGAGAAGCTGCTACACTGAGCTCTGATGCCTCGAGGCCCATGGAAGATAAGTTTCTTAGAGAGATCCTTCTCAAATGTTCCTAGGTGAGGCTGACTGCACAAGGCTGTCCTGGAAGAGGAGCAGAGTGCTTTCTCACTCTAAGTCACCAGCCTGCATTTCAACCACGTCAAGTCACCAGCCTGGTTTTCAAGCACGTCTCACACAGCACGATCAACTTTTCTAAATCCAAACTCTCCAAAGTTAAGAGAAAGTCCTTAAGAAGAGCACACCCATCCTTTCCCAGAGCACCCCATTTCCTCTTTCCTCCTTTGTACTAAAAGATAACCTGATTAAGCACAAGAGTTAAACAACACAGAAGCACTGGCATTAAAATGCAAAGGTGACCCAAGCTGAGGGCCCCTTTGCTCCTGCAGTGTTTGTATAAAGCAGTGTGACTGGGAGGCAGCCCAGCAGTAAATCACATGCGCAGGTGCCCTGCAGCAGTCTCCAAATGATGTCATTGTTTCTCGCACGCTACCAGATACACAGGTAAAAACAAAAGCTGCCCAAGTCCCAAAGTCTGACTTATCTGCAAGGCAGGGCAGGAATAAGATGGGATGCAGAGAATTCATCTGTCTCTGAAACTATTCAGTTCACTACAGAGCACACAGAAGTCTTATTAATCCATACAGGCTCTTTAAGCTACTCTATGCCAGCGTGTGCAGCCCAAAAGCACAAGAGCTTTCTGTATCTCAGTGGGCTGCTGCAGTCCTATGGGTTTGCAAAGTACACACTGCACCACTGCGGAAAACAATTTACACTCCGATATCCTCTGCAAAAGCATGGCTGAGCAGTGAGCTGTGTACAAAGGCGAAAACACAGTGACAAAACAGAAGCTGGCAGGGGGGAAGAGACTGAGACAATCAAGTTCGGCACTAGGTGGGGAGCCTGAGAAACGTGCTGACTAGCAGTTCTGAGCCACAGATATCTGGCCTGTGCGGCCACAAAGCAAACAAAAGACAGGCAAGAGTGGACAGGTAGACACTAAACTCACTGTATGAGACAGGTGTTTTGGAATTAGCTGCAGCTCAACCTACAAATTTGCAGGAAGGGCTCAAACTGAGGTACAATTACCTATAATAAGCTTGTATTGGTGTTATTTCTGAGCTGGTTAGATAAAACCCTGCATGCACATGTGCTTAAGATTCTTTTGGTAAAAAACTATCATCCCCTTCCCAAAGTCAGGTCAGTAAGTTATGAACTAGTCCCTTCCTAAATGATCTGAGGATGTATTTTAGAGAAAATACTCAACAGCCAGGCAGCAAGATACCAGCAAGCAAGAACAAACCCTTCAAATTTTCCCTAGCAATATCAAAAAACTTGGATCCCACAGAGACGACAGTGTCAACCTACAGCTTAGCTAAAATACGCTGTACTCTGGAACCAGCCAGCGTTACACTTGTTTATAAACTACTAGACAAAATATACGAAGATCACTCAACTCCAGAAGCACTGTGGACAATTATCTGATTAGTTTTCACTGAGATGTGTATTTTATTATCAACCCACGGCACATAAGAATTTTTGATTTTTAAGACTCTCTGAGAGGTCAAGTACTGCCTAATAACAAGCCATAAGGCTGGGCTGCAATATTCGCAGTCCCCACTTCATCTTTTTGGACTGCTGAATATAAAGTAACCCTCAGGACAGTGAGAAACACCTGCTCTTTAAACCTACAAAGGTAGGAGTGTCCCCTCCTGTAAAGCCATCTCTTGTTCACATGTATGGGACAGAATGTGCTAGGGAGCACCCCCCAATAAAGAGCTGAACTGCATTTTTCCCAGCATTTCCCCTCCAGCAGCTTCCACATCTTTTACCAAAATACACTCAGGCTGTGCAGCTGCTTTGCCAGCTGGATGGGATGCCTCTGTTATCACAGGGAGAAGAACAAACATGAGGCAAAGAAACACTCCGTTTACAGTGTACAGTTACAGATGTATTTTTCTTTTTTTCTTTTTTTTTTTTCTCTTTTTTTAACCTCAGTTTGACACTTCTTCCTGTACTCTACCCTCGTATTCTGACCATCAGACAAGAATTCCCTTTCTTATGGTATGTTGCATACAGAACGGTCAATAGAGATTTCTAAGCCTCTTTGCACTTGTAAAGAGACATTAATTTTTGTCCCATTCTTATTAGAGGTGGCACTAAAAGTCATGCTACCTGTGTTCTTTGGGATCTTTGCTTGATGACAGCTGCTCAGAACCATGCCCTGACAAGCAAAGCCTGTGTGCTCCCTCACTAGATCCTATTTCGAGGTCCTGCCCAAAGCACAGCCATAATTTCAAAGGGCAAGAGCTGCTGACAGAACTTCAGACTTCAGCAAAAGCTGAATTACTTCTTTCAAAAGCAACAATCATGGTTTACACCATAAAACCAATCATGTCCAAAACATGCTTCTTGGGCAAGAGGAGATCACATCAGCGTGGTCCTTCACATTCATTCCTAGCAGTACTGATTTCATGGAGAGCAAAGCAGACTGCGATTCAAGATCATTTTCCTTCCTACCTCAACCTTAACTAACAGTTTATGTTTCATACTTCAAAGAGTTAAACACTTAAGCATCCCCATCTCCTAATGCGTGTCTAAAGGTAGTAAACACAGGAGACTCCTGCTCACCTTGAGCAGCATATCTGCAAGAGCCATCTTCCACTAGCACATTGTAGAAAGGCTGGTGGGGGCCATGTGGAAGGCTGTGGACGTTCATATTCCGGATCCATTCATGCCCCATCATGCAGGCGGGATCCCAGCCATAAATCACGCAGTTATAGCCATATCTAAAAAAATTGCACACCAAAGACTGAAACTTCTAGAGCCAGCTCTTTTTCCTCCAGACAAATAAATATAGCACAAACAGGATAGGATCCTCCTTCGAGTTGGCACAAGGTGGAGAGGAACAAGGGGCCGGGGGGAGGAAATAAATTCAGAAAGAGTGTGTTTATTTTGAGGTGGGGGAAATGACTAGGTGTGACAGGATAAATATACAGGAACAAACAGCTGAGGACAGAGGAAAACCAAACACAAACAAGAAAAGAGAATGGGAAAGAAACTGGGAATCAGCAACAGAGAGAACAGGAAACAAGAAACAGGGAGGGAACCAACCATCCTACTGTGTTGTGCTATTACTTCTGTGCCCATCACACAGACATGGTAATCCCAATACTGACTCCCAGAAACAGAGCCATCATTATTTTCAGAATATTTATGCCATTAATCGTGAGGTATTATAACTGTCACTGCTGATGCCCTTAAAATATGCTCCAGATGTCTTGCTGAGCCAAAGGAGTGGCCGAAGCAACATAGTGCTATCATGTCATTCCGGCATAGTACAGACAGGAACACGAAGCCTCTACGCAATGCTGGAAGAGGGGGTAATAACAGCACAGGGAAAGATCCACAAGCTGTCTTAGGAATCTTACAATCTCTTTTGAAGTTGATTCTCTTCCATGGTCCCTCACTAACTGATCACTGATGTTTCCTTGAGAGCTCTGGGCTGTGGAAATTTTACCTGTGTGATACATGATGACTCAGACAAGTCACCTCACAAACCTCTCTGCGAGCAAACAGCAGTGAATACACCTGCTCTCTCAAATACAGACAGAGCTGCTCCCTTTTTTTCTGCAAGGTGCCTGGCCTTTTCCATTCCAAGTACCTCCCTGGCAGATAAACCCACGTCTCATTACTGTCAGAACAAACACTTGTGCACTCGTTAGAGTACAGCCTTCTAATGTGGGCAATGTTTTGAAGAGCTCACCTCTTGTGTTTCATAATCAGCCCGATTGAAAAGCAGACCTCTTTGTGCTTCTCATCTGAACGGTGCTTCACCTCAGGTCCCACCTCCTCCTTCCGGCGCTCAATATGCTCTAGGGTATGTTGAACCAAGTACCCCACAGCCCCATGCTGGGATGGGTCCAAAGCCTGAATATGCTGCAAGATGTCCAGAACCTTCAGCAACCAAAACAAAAAGACAGATTCAGAACAAGTCTCTACAGCAGCCCAACTCTTACAAAGACATACAGATATATTTCTCCAGTGAGCTGGGTCTAAGGGCCCAGGCCTAGAGGTCCACCACACAAGTTTTCCACACAGGACTGAGAACCTTTGCTCTAGATGCATACTCCTAAGGAGTTCCTCATACTTGCTTAGCCTGCAGAAACTGCATAGTCCTCTCCTCTATTTGTAGATCTCCCTACTTCCAAGGAAGGGCACTGTTGAGCACAGTAACTCCTTAGGACTAAGCCACACAAGCTAATTGTGTTGCATTTTGTGACCACAGGGAACTGATGAGACCATTTTCTGAATGGTTTCTGAAATGTTAATACTGTTGCTAGTGTCCCAGACTACTGCTGTGAAGAGATTCCCAATGACTTCTGCTGTATTTGAGAACAAACATTTTAGTAAGAATTCCTCAGCATGTCTGTGGGAGCCTGGCAGAGGAAAAATAGGGCAGCACAGAAGAAAATGCAAATAACCTCTATGATGCCATACCATGCAATAGTGAACAAGAGAAAGGGAAGCTGCTTGCCTAAGGATGACTAAAGAACACTAACTTTAAAAGTGCTCTCAAAGCAGCAAACCCTGTAGTTCCAGAATACCAGACTACCAATACCCTCTGGCACGCTATCAGAGCATCTGCCAACAAGTTTGTCAGAGGCAGGCAATGCAAGTTCTACTTTTTTTTTCCCCCCCTCCCACCTTCTTGCTCTTACAAAATTGTTGTCTGAATAGGTTGGGAAAAGACGGATACATTTGTCCCAACATCAAATACCTCAAGTGCTGCCACAGTTCCAAAATTCAACACACTTTAGCACCTGCCAAAAGGATTGATCACACGCTGGAAGTTTTGGTCACTCTAAGTTCAGAGTAGCAGCAGAACAGAAATCTCAGGCTATTAGGCATGAACATCAGCCAAGAGGTGAAGAAAATAAATTGAGAAAAAGAACAGGTGAGTAATTAGGTATGAGAGGAAAAAGCATAGTTCAGGTTTCTTGGCCAACTTAATTCTCTGGCTGGCATCTTAAGAAGGACATGAAAAATCCTACAGAAAGGGGAAAGCCTAGCACAGTGACCACAGCTACCGGATTCCTGGCAATTTCATTTACTATTATTTGCAAATATTTAGGACAATGTTCTGTGTAGCTCTGCTCGCCTTTTAAGATTTTGTACCACTTTCCATAAATCTGGCAGACCTCTATTAAAACTGGTACCTTCTGTCAGGCATACATTCTCCCTGGCTAGCTACGATTCCACCCGCTAGTCTGGAACGACTGGATGTATATGAGGATGCAATACTAAAAAGTAAAAATTTACATATTTTCATTGCTTCTGGCATTGTGGTGCAGAAAAACTACACGTAAAACTCAGCCATGGGGTTGTATTACTTGTTCTGAGGGGCAGCAGTATGTAAAGCCCTGGTGCTTTACAAACACATTGCTGAGTGCCAGAAAGGGGAACATCTTTCAGTGTTTCACTTAGCTGTCCCCTATTTACGTACAGTTGCCTTTTCAGCTCAACGAGTCCCCCTCATACACAGTTTCTTAGTTTGTGCTGTTTTTCCTGTGGTGACCCTAAAACTTGCTGCCATTAAGAAGGAACAGCAAACTTAGCACAGTTTGTTCTTCAAAAGTAAGTCAGCTTCTCCAGCAGTCCTTCGCTTCAGTTAGATTGGTGGAAACAGCTTCACCTTCTGCGCAGTAGTCCAGCCAATACTTCTGCCCCCTCACCCAAACCTCACATTTGGAAACGTGCACAGGCATTGCCCAAGTGTGTGAGCTTCATTAAAGTAGCACAAGAAACTCTGACTAGGGAACACCTCTTTGCTTTAGTGACACACTAAAGAAATAATACTTTTTTGGATTAAATCCTGCTTCTTCCCTGCGCCTTCCCCTGATTTTCAGTGACAGACAAGGATGATGCAGACAACTTAGACAACTTGTAAGTCTTGGCACCTTCTTGGCACCCACATTCAGAAGATAGCCTGACTCAAGCTGGCACGCTAAAGGTGACATTAAAAAAGAATCCCAAGGACAGGAATATTAAACTGCTTTTTCCTAAGAGCCACTGATTGTGTGGCTAAGGTTTCAGAGAACAGCTTTGGTTGTATTTATAAAAGATAACTTCCCACAGGTTTTCTGATAAGGTAATTGTTCCTTTTACACGAATCCAGCAAGAGTTTTACCACCACTACCACAATCCAGGCATAAACCAACGAGAATGCACTTACAGCTAGAAGTCCACAGTACTAGTTGCAAGACAAGCTGTCAGACTTGGGCAGTAAATCATAAATTATGACTCAGACTCAGGGCTGCTCACAAGACTCCCCCCAGGGCAAGCAAACAAGGATCATCCTCTTTTCCCTGCTTCATATAGTAGAAATTGATTCTCTGAAATGTGGTAACTCATTCAATTGCATTTATTACCAAAACAACTTGTGGCAGACTGTAACACAAGCTGATGTAGTCCAAAAATCAATAGACTACTGTTAACAGCGTTTAGCCTATCAGAAAACATATGACCGAGTGGCGAGGTACCTTTTCTGGCCAGATTCCCAGGTGGAAGTATAACCTAGCCTGGAGCATTAGATGCTGCACATTGTCCGGATACATGGCCAGGTATAGATCCAACGAGTCTCTCAAGAGTTGGTAAGACTGATCAGTGCTTTCTCTGCCAGCAAAAAAGAAACTCAATTGTAAGGCTAGCTCTTCAACCCTTATCCCCAGTACTCCAATGTACAGGGATAGCCACCAAAAATGATGCTACAGGAACAGGCATGCTCATTCAATAAGAGTGACTCTGGCACCAACTGTCACTCATCACATCCAACAGCCTCCTCAGAAGGAAAAATGCTACACAACTGATGATTGGACTCTACCCTCCCACTTCACTGGTATTCTACTCGGCCAAATCATCCTACATAAGAGAATTCACTTTCCAAGCCATTTCCTTGTGAAACTTGCTTTTGCTCCCCTAGCTTACTTACACCTAAAGCAATTCTTTCACTTTGGCATTTCTGCCTATGGCTACTTGCAAAAGTGATTACCAGGGGCATTTGAAAATAAAACCAGATGTTCCACAAACCAACAATATCCTTGAAACTGCTCATCTGAGCATGCGGGTTGTGCTTACCAGATTGTAATGAAGTCTGCTCTTAAGGGAATGGTGGACAGTCCCTATCAGCTTTTCACAAAGAAAAAAAATCATCTGTCTATTTTCTTGAGGGAAACTAGTTTTACTAAATATTCTTGTTTCCACACAATACTGCTGCAGGTGACTACAAGGAAATAGACAATGCAATGTGACACAGAATTTTCAAGATCCCCCGGAGTGACTGACACCTTTTTAAAGCACTCACTCGAATACTGTGAAGAAGCCATATCAGATATGCAGACAGTATATTTTGGGCCCTTTTTTCCATAGGCTTTACAGGCCAGACGATCCTCAACTCACCGCTTGCCAAGGTTTAAGAGATTTCCCACCATACGCTGCAAGACCTCTTTTGAAGTCACCACTCCATAGAACTCCTCTGTCACATGGTGGCCAATAAGGTACTCACACTCCTTCACAGTGAGCTGCTTCCCCTTCCCAAAGGCATCAATGTAGGTGTAGTCAAAAATATCTGTGCTTCTAATAAAACAACAAGGAAACGAAATTGTGATGATGGGTCTCACGGTAAAGCAGGATTACCTATTTCTGTTCTTCCCTCAGCCCTTTCAAGCTTGTTTGCAAAACTACTGTCATTCATACCTCAGCTCCCTCCTAAGAAAAGATCACCTGGTACCTTCTCTCTCCTCCTAGCTGCTTCTTCAGATAAACTTATACAGGAAAAGACAGAGAAACTAAAGCTACATTTCACTCCACGATGCCAGTTCCTTCCTTCACATATTTTCAGGTTTGCTGTATCTGTTGTTAGATAATATTATGACACTGCACTGGAAAGTGAGCCCACACACATGGCGCCTGAAGCCTAGTGCCAAAAGGGGTATATATAGACAAAAATCAATGCTCTGAATTGGACTGCTGATATCACTCACAAAATACAGATTTCTGTAAATTGATCATGATCTGGTTCAAAGACGTATTCTGCACTGACTCAGAATTAAATGAGTGCCCAGAACAGCAGCAGCGGCCTCTAGCAACTGCTCTGTATGAAAGGTTAAGTGAAATGAGCACCCTTTTTATTCTTGTCATTTTTTTTGTAATTTTCTTAAGTAAGAGAAACATTACCTCATGGTGACTATTATTTCACACTCAGGAAACCTGTTCCCATTCATCATCATCAGAGCTGAGTTCTGGGAAAACTTTTTTAGGTGTGATTTTTTCCTCTGTGTAGGTTATAATGACAGATGGAAAATAATTAAACATCCTGGTATAGGTCTGGAGCTGCAAATGTTTTCTGTTATTACTGCAGACACAACTTCAAAATTCAGCAGGCCACTTACCCTTCTTTTCCTTGACACCATCGCAGTAGAAAATGGCTAGGAAAGTTAACTGGCTCAAGTTTGACTCCCAGCTGCCTGGCAATTGTTAAATAAAGCACAGACAAACTGATGGGAATTCCTGTCCGGCGGATCAAAACCTGGGGGATAAAAATGTGATAAAAACATGGGGGATATTAAGAAAAATACAAAACCTCATGGTTTGATTTCACAAATTTAAATACACCAACTTGAGAGAATATGCACTAAAAGATGACAAGACAGCAAGTTGTTCTTCAGAGAATTATTTGTCTGACTACATTTGGACAAATAAAACACCACCAACAGAATGTCTCAAGCCTTGCAGCCTCCCATTTTTTGCCTAACATACACGTACCTGGTGAATGTACGAATTCAGGGAGTTATAGTAATCCAGCTCATTTCCTTTGTATTTTAACTGCTCATACAGGACACAATTCATAGCATCAAGTACCTGCCGCTGAAGCTCCACTTCTGGAATCAGGACTTCTCCTAAAAACACATACAATGAAATACAGACTAAGAAAACAAATATACTTAACCTTTATGCAATGAACCTTATACCCAAATTCTCCATATGGACTACAAACACCAGAGATTCATCTCAATTCAGATAGTCAAGACACTGACTGGAGTTGACCGCAGCATACCCTAGCACTCTGCTCACAACCTGGCCTGTCTCGGTGGACTGCCCTGCACCTCAGCTGTGCAATAGCGATGCCTCACTTCCTCCTGCGGCTGGAGGACTGGATCCTAACCACGCTGTGCAAGCACAGCACTGCAGCTGGACCTGTCACACTGCCCAGGCATGGGAAGTGTGCTTTCACAGCTGGAGGGTCCCAGCTTGGCCACACCAGATGCACAGATACAGACGGACTGTTCACTCTCTCTTTCAAAGACAGCAAACGTTAGATAGCACTTATAAAAAACCAAGGAGCACGATGCTGCCTGAACTTTGGAGATGTTAAAGCACATACCTTTTCTATTGCTGCTGACTTTCTGAGACTTGCAGAGGAAAAGAGGCTGATCCCCTGTCCCACAGCTCTGCTACTGACACTAGGTATCAGGACTACTTAAGACTCCAAGGATGAATGGGAAGAAAAACAAGAAGGAGAAGAATTCCCCTCCCAATTCTTTTTCCTTAGACAGCATCAGATGGACTGACAACCCTGGGCTACTGAGTCCCTGTGGCTGAACAAACCATTGTTCCCTGAATGATGGTTTAAGCAAATGTCAGAATATGCTTGCCAGGGGATAAAGAACAGCAGCTCTTTAAGCTACAATAACTCAACAGCTGTTTCACCTTGTCTGCCTGTATCTAGAATTGCAGAAATGCTCTGCAGTAAAGCATATGCTTCTGTACAGTACCTGCCTTGGAAGTCAAGCTGGGATGCCTTGGATTTTTCGTCCGCAGGACTTTGCGCACTTTATCTGTGATATCATCCACCTGTGCCTGGACACTTTTTAAGCAGATGTCTGACAGTGGGTTACAGTATTGATCAATTAAAACAGCACCTGAAAGAAACAAACTATATAAGAAACAGGACTTCAGTTTTTTCTTTGCTTAGTTTTACCTACTCTTAAATTGCAGGAATGCAGCAAGCAATTGCAGCAGAACCCAAGAGCTTTCTTTTTGAAATTTGTGGTCATATATTGGATTTATCACATATCATGCCATCTTATCGTTTGCGTTCTAAATACCAATTAAATTCAGTATTCCTCTCTCCACCATCTTAAAATGAAAAGCAATAGATTCATACACTGAGCAGGTATGCTGCTAGACCCAGCTCAACTAGCCAGCTCTCCAGTCACACTGCATCACCTGGCATCCTCCCAACTTACAGTTTTTTATTCAGAGCATGAAACAATCTCAGCTTCACTTCTGCTTCAGTTCTGATTTCTTCCTGCCATATCCTTCCTAGCTATCATTCTTGCTCATTGTTCCCTCTTTCTGCTACATTCATCTTTCTCTTCCATGCCTGCTCTCCATCTTCACGTCAGAAACTCACTATAACAAAACAAATTTTCATTCTCCTTCTACCCATCTGTCAAACTTCTGCAGAAGAAATAATAGCCCTTTCTCAGATTTTTCTCCTTGCCATCCTGTCACCACTGCTCTTTCCAAAGCTTCCATATTGTTCAACCTTTGGAATCAACTGTATTCACTTGCAAGAATTTTGCATGGATCATACCTCTTCACATTTCCTACACTGCTTCATCAACATGTCCACAGCCTATATTCAAGGATCACAGCAGGGCCCCAAGCCATGCCTTCTTCGCCCCTCACCCAAAGTGTGCTCCATGCTGACCAGGTGAAACTTCACAAAAACTACCTGTTGGTGCTCTAATAGCACCTCTATGGCAGACAAATGCATATATTTGTGACCCACATGATTAAGTCACACAATTAACTTTTTTGGCTGTTTCCCTTCTTGCCCTAACACAGTCCCTTATTCAAAGTCTATTGCCACTAAAAAGAACCAGCTTTGGTGTTAGAGACTTTTGTATGACATTGAGGTATATACCAAGAGTAAGGGACTCTTCTACAGACACTAGCAGCCTTCAATCCGTTCAATAGACCATCTTCTCCATAGGAAGCTTGAAGAAGAGAGTAATCCACAAGACTGAGGACATGAATTGCAGAAAAACCTCCTCTTTCTTCATATCAGGTGCATGTGCTTTCCCACCATGTGAGTGGATTTCCATCCCCGTTCCCCAGCTCTACACTGCACAGCTTCAACAGTCCAGCAGTCAAGACGGCTCTTGAAAAAATGCCACAGCGCACAGGCTGCAAGCTGAACAACAATCCCCCCCCCCCCCCCCCTCCACCTGCAGTTTGCTCCTTGCCCTTACCTGAGAAGCTCCTGGGAAAGGACATAGTAGGGAGCTCACTTGAAATCAGATCAGCTGGTCTGTTAGGCTGTATTCAGTCCATGGGCTGCTTCTGCAATGTCAGCTAATTAGGACACTGAGCTACTGCTGAGTTCCTCAATACGTTGTTTAAGATTCAAATGCAAGTGCTTTTAACATTTTCTGGATTGCTTTTCAGCTCATCTGTCCATGGGCAATTATTCAAGCATACAGCACTGACAGAAGCTAATGTAATCCTGACATTCTGATGCAACACTATGTAACTACTGCAAGATTTTAAGGATTTCAGGTACATCAAAACCCCAGACTTAATTCTGAGTTGTTGTCCAAGGGCTAGTTGGAATATAAGCAAGGAAGGCTCCTTCCAAGTAAAACAACGACAGAAAGCTGTCATTAGGTGCTCTACATGGGATCTCTGCCAAAGACTTACCCTCCAAAAATGACTGCCGATCAGTCGGGCGTTGAAGATACTCCTTCAGGTTTTTTAATATATTCTGTTGCCGTAGAAAGTATAGAATTTTCTTTGCATAGTACTTCCAGGTGAGACCTTTCCTGCAGATTTAAATACAAAAAGCAGTATTGCCCTAAACAAGCATTTTAAGGGTGAACACTTGATTTTTTTCCAGCGACTACAGGTTTACAGTTAGACTATTGCTTTTCTTAATAGGTCTCACAACACCACTATAAGTGAAGAGTCAACCAAAGAGGGAAATGTTAAGAAGAAAGTCATCATCAAAAAAAGACAATATAAGACACTTGCAAAGTATTGCTTCTACCATCTCCAATTTTCATCCTATCACCAATACATAATTTTGAGAAGACACAGTATCATGGGAAACAATACAGATCCCAATTAAAGTAGTTCAATAATATCTAATTAAATCCTATATTTAATTCATAAAACATTACCCTCTGACTAGGTCCCTCCAGAATCAATCTTGAAGTATCCTTTCACCACTAAAAAGAAATCAATGAAGGACACGAATATAGGCCCATTAGTAATCAGAAGGGAAAAAAAAAAAATCCCCAGAGGAAAAACATCTCTGTTGCCCCAAAAAGACAGGAACAGATCGACAGTTGGTCTGTAGATCACACAATTCAAAACCTTACAGCTTTTAAAATAAAGCACCCTCACTTTCTAAGTTAACAAGAGAAGGCAGAGTGCCCAAGAAGAAGCAACAGAGAGCTTGTTACTATCCAGGTAAGGTCTGAAGAGGTCACTTGAAATATGACAGACTAACTCAGAGGCATTCAAGTCACATGCATCTAGGCAAGCATTACCCAGTGCCTCACTAAGCACTTTTACACCAAATCGTTCTGAATGGCACAAAGCCCTGGCCCCCAAAAAACCCAAAGGGAGAATTCTACTGATTCCCAGGCTTGGCCCTTGCCATATGTTTAACACTAGTCCAGTTTCCTTCTTCAGAGAAAAGCCTCTTTACTTGCTTACATTTCCTCTCCTCCAGACTGCAGGTCAAATCAGCCCTCTCCATCCTACTGGACAGGAGAACAATCAAATCTCATAACACTTTATCCTCTTCCAATAAATTGGGATGCTCAATAGGGACAACTGCTTTATTGGGATATCTTCCAGGGAAATGATTTCGCCTAATGCTCCTGAATGGCCATGACTACAGCTTAATCAGGGTGTAATTAGCATCAATTCTGCTTTATGGGGAGGCATTTGGCCAGTGCAAAGGCTCAAAAGCTTTTTAACCAGTTGTCAAATGAGAGACATTTAGTCCCAGTTCAAATAGAGAAGGTAATAAAATGTGAAAAAGCAAAAATGAGATGATTGCCATTCCAGTTATGTTTTTTCAAGCTCTACTAACAGTCCCTTTAATCAAGGCTATTAGACTCCATTACAAGCAATCTATCACTGCTTTGTATCACAGCAAAATCATCATGGTTTATAAGCCACTAGCAGAAAAACCCTAAGTAAAGCAGTGACTTATTCATCTTGCTCTTTGTTAAACACAGTGATGAGAATACCTAGGCAGATGGAAACCAGAAGTTTTAGTTACCTGCTTGGCATTTCACTGCCTGATTAATTTACAGAATTGAAAATCTGGCAGAGACTGAATTAAACTCAGTTGCTTATCTAGGGACTAAAATTGTATCAACCTACTACAGCTAAGAAAAGCAATGAGGAAAAAAAAAGCTTCATGAAACAGGGATTCATGGCGGCAATACTCCTTGAGTATACCCGCTTCCCTCCAGTCCTGTGGCCTCATCCTGCAAATCAGTTCAGCAAACTGATCCAGGTTTAAATAAAAAAAAAGTACATGAGGATGGGAACTTCTTAAGCCAAAACTACTGCAGAGAAGAGGGTACATGGAACATGTCCTGAGAGATGTCATGAACTGGCAAGGAAAGAAGCAACAAACAGCAACACAAAGCCAGAGGACCTCCTTGTAGGATAGGTTATATGGTTTCTTCTGGAAATACTAAATCTGTTCTGAAATCAAACAGATAGCAGTACTTTCCAGCCTTGGTAAACCTGAGGATGTTTTTTTGTAAGAGTGACAAAAGGACAAGCTCAGGCATTCACCACAGTACTATTCCCCTTTAACCAGTGAAAGGGGAAAAATCCCTGCTATTTCTAACCCTTCTTTCTTACCTTCCTTCCATGTTAAGGATACACATTAGCTCATCCTCAAAAAAATGACTTGGGCACCCAAGCGTCTCAATGTCACTGAATCCGTCACAGGGAACCTGTCACACCAGACAATGAATTATGCAGAGCACAATAGCTTCTTCCCCGAAGAATGTAATTTCATAAAAAGTCTCAAAACCAATTTTGTTCTATTTTTTTAAATTTATGTAAGATCTTTAAAATGTCCAGCTCACCAAGTACTCATAGCCTCTACTCCAAGGATTTAATACAATGATCCACTAAAAAGACCCAGTAGCACCCTAGAGCAATTTAAGGTAACTACATCATTTGGAGCTCCTGCAGTGGGTGTATGGACGAGCCCAAGATACCTGATCTTATGCAGGCTGGGCCCAAGCTGAAAGTAATTTTAAGATGGAATCAACTTTTACCTGTGGTTAACTGAACCTCTACATATGCTCCCTTGTGTAGAAGATTGCTCCCGTGGGAAGGAATGAAGGAGCAGGAGCCTTCTTTTGTTGAAGCAGTCACTTAGGTATCTACATTCAGAACTGCTATTTTCTTCCAGAATTCAGAATTAATTTTTAAACTTTGGTTGGACTGCAAGAAATCTGCTTGTTTTCAAGCTTTTCAGCATAGGAAATGGGCTAATAGAGTAAGGAAAAAGCAATTCCCATCATACTGTATCTTAGCAGGATCTCACAGAACTGGGTTGAAAGTCTCTCCCCCTCAGTTCTAGGCAAGCAATCAAGCTGCAGTTTCTAGCCCCACAGGAGATGATCCTCATTATTAGGCCTTTGGGTACTGCTGAATATTCTCTTAGTATTCTTTGCATATGTGATTAGAACAGTAGGAACTCAGGAGCCTCTGCCCCCAGTTAATGCCCTGACACACATTTCTCCATGGTCAGATGTCTATCTGCTGAAATGGCAGCAGAACAGTTCAAAAAGAACAGCTGAGAGAGATCTCCAAATACCCTACTGGCCCCACAGCCTTTTTTTCCAGGGGTGAAAACGTATATGCCAGCCCCTGTTTGAAATTAGATAACAGGATTTCAACATGGGTCTCCTACGTCTTAGGGGAATTCTTTACCGGACCACAATACATTTGCGCAAAGGAGCCACAGAGGCGTGGCTATTTAGTCACTCTTGTGTGAACTTTTTAATTCAGCCAAAGTCACAGGCAGCATTTAGGCCTATTTCACAGAATATCAGGCTGACCCAAACTGTACAGCTAGCCAAAACCCACAGCCATCAACTAAGCAAACAGGCAATGAAGTAACTGTCATTCCACGTGCCGGTAAATCTCTCCGAGAGACTACATTTTCATCTTTTTCACACTGAACACAGAAGAATCTTGGTGCCATGGCTGGGTAGAGAACTTAATATACTTTCCAATTCAGTGAACTTATTGCACCTTGATCCTGTTTTTAAATGACTTCTGACAACCCACAGAATATACCCTTGTACAAGGTCTGCAGGAAGATAAATTCACGTGTGTCAGAAAACCATTGGTCCTTCAGAAGTTCCCAGAGCCAGGTCTGAACATGCAGCAATGACCAAAGAGCTTTTAAAGCTGCAGCAGCTGCATGTGACATGCAGAGCACGCTCTGGCTTCTACAGACCTTTGGACTTTGAACTGTCTCTCCCCTTTTGGCTGGTGACCTAGTGTTCTCACACAAAGTGAGGAAATATGAAGCTTCTGACTGCATAGTTGAAAAGATGTGAAGAGATAAGACAGAAAAACTTGTAAAAAGTACTAAAAAAGTAGCTAGGCTCTTGCACATACATATAGAAGATGACTTACATGTTCTGAAAAGAACCTTTTTGAGAAGGAAGCTACAATTCTCTGGGCTTCTAGACCAGCGTTGTGCCGTGCTTTGTACTCTTCAAGCCAGCTAACACCATCTGTGTTGCTATAGTATTTCAGCAGCGACGGCCACCTACACAACAAGACATAAGTGAACAGGTTCATTAGTATTTCAGCATCACTGAGAACCTCCAGAGCTGTAAAATGGTGTGTATTGTAACCACGTGACTTAAGGAGCTGAGGCACTGCCAAGACACAGTACAACTTCAAATGTAATTGTATAAATTAATCCAATGACTGATTCAAGCATCAAAGCAGAAGTCCAACTGATTTCATCTGTATATTAGTGGTTATTTAAAAGTAAGCTGTCCTGAAGCCTGCCAACAGGAAACCTTCAACAAGTTCATACTCCAGGTATTTCAATATCTAAATACCCCAATCACTTTTGCGATTTCCTCTAGAGCTTTGCAAGATAAACATTAGCAGAGGAGAGGCAGAGTTTCATAATGAAATTTGCCATTCTGAGGATGTATTGCATGTAAGCTAACTTGTCATCTAATATAATAAGAATTCACTGTCCTGTGGTCTTCCTACTACCTTGTGGGTCTAATTAAAATGATGCACAAAACAGAGCTCCCTCTATCGCCCTTGCCAGTGGCAACATCTACTGGAGGAAAAGAATTCTGAAGTCAAATTGTGACAGCTAAATGCTTCTGCAGTTCATTTTTCATTCAACAAACAACTATTTTAACACCCCCTCCTCATTCTTGTACAAAAAAAAAAAAAGCTGTACCCGCTTTACTGAGTCTAAACATCCAGAAGTTAAACACACTGCACAGTCTACCAAGAAGCATTTGAAGGTTCAGCTGAAAACCTAACTTCAGGTAATGTTTTTGGGGCTATTAGCAGTAGCATCTTTTCTAATAAAAGTGGGCATGTGCTGCCACAACGCAGCCCTGTGCAAGAAAATACTTGCCAGTGCAGCAATACCCATGACACCAAGATCATTTGTGTTTGAAACACGAAGAAGAAGCAGTGCAGATGGAAATATTTTGGGCAGCATGGGAAAGAAAGCTGAGAGAAAGAAGTCTTGTAATTTAGATGGACATTTGTTTCTGTTAATTACTAATTAATTATTTCTGTTAATTATTAATTTATTTCAGTTTAGTGGGTTTTACAAAACACTTCAAGTACATGGATTGCCTTAGATTCTTTTCAGGTTTTTATATATACACACATACACACTTTTATATAAATGTGTGTGTATGTATATATATATATATATATATATGTATGTATTTTTACTTTTATAGAGAGAAAGCCAAACTTTTAAATCACTGCTTCTGTATAAGAACTATTACCAACTAACCAAAGCGCAGTTATGTCTGTTCACACATGGAAGATATTTTACTACCCGTTAATAATAAAACTACACTGCAATTGCAGCTACAAAATAAAGTCAAAGGCTAACCAATTTACTTCCCATTACATAATAACCTCTCTCCTGATGGATCCCTAGCCATTCATCTATGGCTGAAATGCAGCCACATTGTAATAACAATAATTTATTTTAGGATGAGAAAGAATAATTTCTTGGGTTGAAATTATATTGAAAGTTTTAGGAAGATAAAGTGCAATTACTCACAATGGAATCCAGCCAAGACAACAAGGTCAATGTGCAAACACCTGCCAAAAGTTCTATTATCAAAGACAGAGGAGGACAGCAGCATGTGCTAATCACCCACCACATTCAATTTCAGCTGTTGGATCTCAACCATTTTTATACTTTCAGGTTTGCTTCAGAAATTAGAGCCACTGAACTGGTGAAGGTATCTGGCCGGCCACCCAAAGCCACAGCTCAGTGAATTGGGGAAGCTGTAATTGTTCAGTAGCCTTTTTCACCCATGAAGAGAAAATAATCCTCTCATTTGAGCTACACTAAATTTCAGAAGCCAACTGGCAATTAAGAGAAGGCAATATCGCTACTTTCTCTGTACCAAAATGCAGACAAATCTAGGTAGCTGACAAGCATGCTCTATTCTAGATAGGTTGGTGGCGCCAGTGAAGGAGTGGTGCTTCTACACTGCTGAAACCAGTGTAGCATAAATGATACAATGCTTATCCTTTATTCCCACTTAAAGTGTTAATAGTCGCACTGATTGCAACACAGCTATGCCCTCATCAGGTAGCCTGTGACTGCCTTTGGGGGAAACTACACTCAGAAAGGAGCAAAAGTCAATCCAAAGGATTTTGGCTTCTGTGAAACTGGCTCTCCCAAAAGCACAAGTAAACATCCCTCCTTGCTGTAGAGCATTAGTCCTGCATCAGGACAAGTCTTGGCAATCGTTCTGGGAGTGGCTAGAGGGGCCAGGGAGGCCAATCTACAACTGTGGTGTGCATGCGGCCCTACGTCCCTACCGCTGCCAGACCCCAGGCTGGATCCCAGTGCTGACTGCAGGTAATCCAAGAGCCCAGCTGTGGAAAGGACTGCAAAGACCGATCTCCAAGCAAGGGGCTGCAGAGATGGATCTCCTCTGAGCAAGTGGCAAGCTCAGCCTGCTCCGACCCAATGTGATTTTGGAGAAGCAGCCTTGCAACAGTCCCGCCATCCCTGCTCGGGAAGGCCACCCACATCTCACCCGTTAGACAGCAGTGGGCTCGTTCAGCCCACGAGGGGTTCAGCATGCACCTTGTGGAGCCGGGAAGAGCGACAGGGATCGAGCAGCGGCGTGGGTATGTGTGTGTCCAATTCCACCAGGCACACCCATGCCCTCCCAGGCCCAGGGGGACCGAAGGCACCGTCCCGGTGCCCGCCGAACCCTGCGGGCGGGGCCCGGCCTGGCTGACAGGGCCCGGCCTGCGCTGACGGGGCCCGCCCGGCCCCAGGGCCCGCCGGGCGCTGAAGAGACGCGCGGGCACCCCCCGCCCTCCCTCGCCCAGCCGCATCCAGGACAGCGCAGCCCCGCGGCGGGCAGTGCCGGGCCGTGCCGTGCCCACCTGAGGCGGAAGCGCTCCCGCCACACCTTGCCGCGGGGCTGGCACGCCTCACGCAGCCGGCGGCAGGTGCACGACACCCGCCCGATGTCGGCGGCTCCCAGCACGTCGCAGCAGAGGATCAGCTCCAGCAGCTCGCCCGGCAGGTCTGTCAGGCCCATCCCGTCGGCGTCGGCCTCCGCCGTGCCCCGCGGCCCCGCCGCCGCCGGGCCCGGGCTCTCCGCCGCCGCCGCCGCCATCTTGGATGTTTACCTGGGCGCCCCCCCCCGCGGGAGGGGCTAAGGAGCGTCTCCCGCTTCCGGCGGGAGCGAAGGCGGAGGAACGGCCCGGGGAGCGTCTGCCAAATACCGCCGCCCGGCCAAGCGCAGAGCGGAGTGGCGCCTTCCTCGCGTAGGCGCTAGGGAGCGTCTGCCAAGTGCCGCGGAGCTGGGCGGAGCGCGCCGCCTCTCAGGGTCAAGGGCAACGGTGAGGCCTAGAAAGCGTCGACAAAGTCGCTGTCCGCGAGGGTAGGTGTCAGCCACCGGGGACGGTGAGGACGCAGGCCTGGCCACCCCCAGGCCCTCCAAATGCTGTCTGCTCCACTGGCCATCCCGGCAGCCAGCATGAGAGCCAGGCCAGCCACGGGCCGCAGGGAGCCGGGAGGAGGCAAGTGGTTTGGGCTCATCTGCCCTGGGCTTACAGGGCCCCGGGGTGGGCAGAGGTAAGGCCTTCTCTGAGGTAATGCTGCCACCTCAGTGTCTGCGCTAACACCTGAGGTAACGCTGCCGCCATGTCTGTGCTAGAACCTGAGGTAAAGCCACTTCAGTGTCAGCACCAACACCTGAGGTAACGCTGCAGCCATGTCTGTGCTAGCACTTGCAGTAAAGCCACCTCAGTGTCTGCACTAACACCTGAGGTAATGCTGCCGCCATGTCTGTGCTAGCACCTGAGGTAAAGCCACGTCAGTGTCTGCACTGACACCTGAGGTAAAGCTACCTCAATGTCTTTGCTAACACCTGAAGTAACGCTGCCGCCATGTCTGCGCTAGAACCTGAGGTAAAGCCACCTCAGTGTCTGCACTAACACCTGAGGTCACGCTGCTGCCATGTCTGGGCTTGTACCTGAGGTAAAGCCACCTCAGTGTCTGTGCCAACACCTGAGGTAACGCTGCCACTACGTCTGCGGTAGCACCACTGTGAGGACGGAGGTAACTCTGGCATGGTATGTGAGGTGACACCAAGGTGTCTGCAGTAAGAACATGGCGCCATCTGAGGCAACACCTCTGCCATGTCTGAGGTAACAGTGCTGCCGTGCCTCAACACCACCACAGTGTCTGTGGCCATACCACTGCCGTGGCCGAGGTCACACTGCTGCTATGTCTGGTATAACTGCAGCAAGGACTGAAGCAAAATAACCACCATGTATCAGGTGACACCGCAGCCATGTCCCCCTCATGCCAGCCTGGCACTGCAGGGCTTGCCAGCGGAGCAGCCCTTCGCTCCTGCACACACATGTCTTTTGTCCTCTCACCTGCTCCTTGCAGACAACTTAGGATCTTTCTGCCCTGATCACATCCATGTCCTGCTGATCTTCAGGCAGCACTAAGTGATCTGTTTAAATAAAGGCATATTAGTACCCCCTTGCAACAGCACGCTACCTTCCCATGTAAAAAGCCATGTGCATGATTCTGGCTCATTCGCCTGGCCATATGCTCTTTTTGCTCGGGTCTCTCAGGTCCCACTAGGAGTACTGCTGCTATGTTCCTGAGGCTCCAGCATCAAAAGCTTCCCTGGATTGTGTGCAGACAGCCTTACTGGCTTGACTGTGGCATATTCCCAGTGGATGTGGTATAAATGATGTGAAACATGTAGTGCTGTGACTCAAGCAACCTTACGAAAAAGTGTTTCTGTCTTGCAGATAAATAGATACTGCAGATTGACGCCACCACCCTATTTATAGTGTTCTGGCATTACAGAGCAAGCCCAAGATACCAGGAGAGGCCTTTCAGCATTAAAACCCCAGAGATAAGAGAGGAACAAGGTCTGCTAGATTTTAGTTCACTCTTTTATTTTGACTGTAATGCAAACAGGCATAAGTATTCCATAAAATCAGAAGATTGGAACTATACAGAAAGAGGTGCATGCTTTAGAACAATGTGGATATCTTGCAAACAGAGCCAGAGTCAGTCCGAGAGAGGGGGCTGGAGTACATTGTACGAATGGCAGAGATTTTAGCAGCATTGAGAGCTCAGAGGTAGGGGAAAACCATGTTTCTGACCGCTTAAAGCACTGGTATGATCAAATACAACACCGGCTCATCCCTGCTCCCACTGTCCCCACCCCTTTACTCCTCAGAAGAAACCTACCTTAGGATCACAGAAAAAGCTACAAAATAAGCTACGCCCCCCTCCACACATACCTGTCTTATGAGATGCAAAGTGAGAGTAAAGACAATGTGCCAGTCTTAAATCATGGCATCATTTTATAAACCAAATGAAGGCACAGTGACTGACATGAGGAGGTGCTGAGGAGAGGGAGGAAGGAGCAGGAGGACCAGAGAGCAGCAAGAGGTTGGAGTCCCGTCTAGCACAGCAGAATTTACCCACATCTGGAGAGTTTAGAAAACCTCTGCAATGGAAGGTTTGGGAGTTGCCTGCCCCAAAGCTGCTACCCTTCACAGCCCAGTCCCCTTTCTCATCTCAGCACCACTGCTCCTCAGGAAAAAGGCCACCAGAAAAAAAAGATCCAAACCAACCTTTGAGGCTTATACTTTTCAAAGGTGCCTAAGGGAATTGCAGGAATAAAACCCCGTTCCTATTACAAAAATTAATTGGCATTGAATATCAAATTCCCTGGGCAGCTGGCAGAACTCATGTTTCTTACTACATGCAATCTAAAAAGCAATGAGTCCTGGCTGAAAGTCATCTTACTCTGTTCATCTACTGCCTGGGGAATTGTGTACACTCTGGAAGAGCTGGGAATGTTGCTGCATCTCAGGGAATCTATTCTCAAGCTCTTTTCAGCGTACAGATCCCAGGGTTTTTTGAAGGCATCTTAAGGCAGCAGAGCACATTTAACCTTGGGAATTGTGGACATGTGCCTATTTTGTAGAATTCTAGCAAAGGAGACATTTTGCCTTGAATTTCACTGGCTTCAAAGCCATCATTTCAGTGTTGGGCGTGGGGAGATTCTGAAACATCATCTTCTGTTTCTGTACATCCTGTTGAGTACTGTAAAGTGTATTTTGTTGAGACACAATTCCACGCCACAATTACACAGAGAGAAAAATAAAAAAGCAGGCTCAGAAACAAGTAGCGTTGATGTCTCTTTAGGAGTTGAACACATATTAAGGAAGTTTTGTTCCCCTTGGAAAATTTTAAAATCTCCACCACCTAATATTGTGGGAACAAAATATTTGATTTAATCCAAAATCATTTGATATACTTTTTATTTGCTTTTGCCGCCCAAAACCAACACATGAAACGAAAGCAACAAAAAGAAGCCCCAATCATTTGCTCTTTTAGATCAACTTTTTCAGTATTCAGTCTCTAAATTTTTAAAGTATTAGGAATGCACCTGGGAGAAAAAGACTTTCCCCAGTGTTTTTCACTAGCAGATTTTGGAACCAGCCCTACAGACAGCTGTGTGCAGACCCTGCAGGTGGCACAGAAGCCTACCCTACCTACAGCCCAGCTCGCGCTCCTGCTTTTCCGTAGCCCCAGAACAGCTTTTGCAAGCTTTGGTCCACAGATACAAAGCAGTCCCTGCTGCACTGCCCACTTCCACACCGTGGTAGTGAAGATTTACCTGCAAAGCCTTGGCCTGTACGCTCCTGCTAAGTGAGGGATTCTCAGGGCAAGGCTCACAGGTTTGATTTTCTTGCTTTTGAAGTGCTTCCTCCTCCCTCCCTGAAATCTGGCCAGGTAGGTACATGAATGAGTAAAGCAGGAAAGCAGCAGCCCTCACAGTGAGGGGCTCTCACTGCTAAACAAGCTGCAACTGCTCAGCTATGAACTCACAATCTGGTTTTTTTCCTGTGATTTTGATGGCAAAAATGTCTATCACAGTCAAACATCTGTAGGGGTGGAGGCCAAGAGTTTCTAGTCTACTTCATTCCTGGCACAGCAGGAAAAAGTGTCTCTGCATTACAATGCTTAAATATTTCATGAGTTGCCCTTGTACCCATGCTAATATCAAGCTAATTTTGACCTCTGGTAAGATCTGTTTTTATTCTAGAACCAAGTGCTTTAAGGCAGCAATCCCATTAGCTTTTTCCCACTCCCCTGATTTCCTATTAAACACATGGCCATATGGAAGAAGCTAGAGCTCAGATCTCCCTGTTGAGGGTAGATTTCAAATAGATTACTAGAGTCATGCATTGCAGGCAAGTGCGAGTGCAGACTGACACACGCAAAAATACTGCCACCATGGAACTGCTGCTGCTGCCGCTGTGAAAGCCTGGTCCTTCAAGCTGCTAAAATTCCCAGTGCCACTGAAGCCGGTGGATGTGGAAAGCATTTTCTACCTGGGAGGACTCAGATTCTAGACTAATTTTGTCCAAGTTTGGGAATACAATTTTCAAGACCTTTCAGCACTGGCCAAGTTTTGCTTTTCCTGTTGTAGCAGAAGAAATTGTTATAACAAAGGCAGAGTTACAGCAAAGTTGAATGGTCTTGAAAATTAATCTCCATCTGTTCTGTAAAGGGACTGCCCTCCCCTCTGGAACTATCAACGCAATTGCAAACTTATCAGAGCAATTCTGAAGCTGAGAAGTGGTCCCCAGTGAAAGCAGGAACAAAATTTACTTTTGAGCATGAAATTCTCCTTCTAAAAAACGCTGGGAACTCTCTGCAGCTTCCCTACAGGTATAAATCAGAGGACTCTAATGGCTTCAGTGGGCGCAAGTCCGGAGGCAGCAGCTTTGACTTGAGCTTTGAGCAAGTCCATGAGGCTTCAAGCACAAACACACCCTTTCCCCCGCCACCAGCTTAATAAAACTGTGGTGTCCAGTATGTGGTAGCTGTTCACAGACCCACAGTGCTTGCAGAAGGTGGTGCCCAGCTTGCACCCACTCTCTGACCTCGCACTGCCTCCTTATCCCTATGAAACCCCATCAGTGGGAGACTAATTGCAGAGCACGGCTCTCAAAGTTTGCTCTCAGTTATCCCAGGGTGAATTTTCCCACCCAGAATTCCACTTGTGAAACGAAGTCATCTGTTCCACTCGGCCCCCAGTCTCTGTGTGCTAGGAGCATCTCTGGAGAGAGCAGGAATGGGAGAGCAGCCGCGGTGCAATAGTCTCTTCCCAGCACAAGGCACTGTAAGTCTGTCGCCGTTCCCAGGCATACCCTTGCCGAGCAGCTAGCTGCACCTTTTGGCTGGGCAGGCAGGGAGAAAGGAGGGATCTCCAGAGGGAAGTAGTAGAAGGAGTCTGAGTTACAGCCTGAGACGGGTTGAGAGGCCTTGGATATTAACAGTAAAGGAACTAACAGAGCAATCGCAGTTAGACTGAACACAGGTTCATGCAGCTCCTGTTTCTTCCCATCTCCTCTTCTGCATAGGTGCAATCACATTTGCTCAGGACACAACAGCAAGTTTACTGGTCATGCACAGACACATTTGCTCACACTGCTCTGGGTGTGAACAGTCCCCTGCTGGACGCGCAGGCACAGGACAGCGGACAGGGAGTGTGGACAGCCCAAACTCAAACCCCATTTCTCTGGCCAGTATGGATGGATGTGACTGGCTTGGTTCCTCTAGTGCAACGAACTTAGGGCTACCCAGCAATGACTGCAGAGGTGTCATCTTTGAGAGTCTGTTCCTGATGGCAGAAGTCTCATTATTTTCCCGCTGTATCTCATAAAAAGAAGAATAAAAAACTCCCAGGCAGTCCTTCTGGGGAGATGAAACCTTTGGAATCATCAACAACACAGGCAGTAAATACCCTTGCACTGAATAAACAATTTTTCCTTGCTAGGGGACACAGCAGGTTGGGAAAACAGAGAAATGTTTCCCATGAGTTTTCAAGTTCATATAATAACTTACTGTGGACATTTGAAAGACCTATGAATTAAAATCTTTGCAAAAAACCCTCACTTCATGGATTCTTGAAAATCAAAACTCCTGTTTAGAAAAGAGCCTCTTTATGTTTAATACCTGGGGAGTGAAAAGGAGCAGAGCTGCTCAAAACGGGAAGTGGTGGACATCTGCCAGGAGAGGGACTTGGACACTGCATCAGGCTGGGTGCCCATCAGGTCCAGTACCCCTCACTGCAGGAGCCTCGGGGGCTGTGCAGGAGCTTGGATGGGCAGCAGGCACCCAGAGGTGACAGACTGGTGACCTGAGTGCACAGGAGGCACGACCCCTCCATGCATGACACCCCCAAGCAGCTCATGGCACCGGTCTGCAGCAGACCTCACCTTGCTCTCTGCCGTTTATGCACACCGGCGATATTGTGGCTACACCCATGCGTCAGAAATGTCATGCTGAGATGAGCAGAGTCTAGACAACTAGTGGAAGAGCTACATTTGTGAAATGATAAAGCAGATCCACAAGTTTATTTCCCCCTTCACTGTGGGAGAAAATTAAGCTTGAGGGGAGTGTGAAGCCCCTGCAGGTAAGGGAGATGAAGGAGAAGTTAAGACGTCTGAGACTGACTCAACAAAAAACAATGAATCAAAATTCCCAGTGGTGCAGCTTGAGAGGAGCGAACAGTCCTACTCAAGCGGAGGGAGAAGAGAGTCAGCTCAGAGCCCTGGGGGACACACTAACTTCATGGACCTTCATGGCAGGGAGGGTGTTTCTTCTCCAGGGCCAGGCAGGGAAGCTGGCCTTAAAACAGCATTTCCCCTCCAAAGGGCTCTGAAGGACTCACCTACCTGATGCCTGTTGAACTTGAGACTTTGCTGCCTGCCTGGCACAGACCCCTTTGGAGATCCCACTGAAGGCAAGGTGAACACCCTGCTCCCTTCGCTGCTGCAATTCCCCGCTGTTTTCACTGGTGGCCCAGGTGGAAGTGGGAGATGGAGGTGGCAAGTTTTGGGGTGCAGGAAAAGCAAGCCAATTCATCTCAGACATAGATTCCAGCAGTACTATGACTTCCAGATGGGAGATGTTACAGCGATACAGGCAGAAGGCAGGACAGGAGAAAACTAATTGCCAGCAACACAGGATGAGCTGGAAAGAGGACGAAGACAAGGGCATTTCTTTGGGCACTACCTCCTCTTCAGATTTCATTGCTTCTTCTACGAAAAGGAGGACCAGAGCACAAAGTCTAGAGCCAGGAGCAAATTTCCCAAAAGAAGGGGATGAGTTTGATTATTTTTTTCTTTAGCTCCGTTTCTGCAGCCATAGGATTGGGTATAGGGCCACACTTGCTATATGTTCACAGCTCTAGGGCCAGGAAGTTGTCTCCCACAGACAGGATATCTGCCCAAATTCACACATCCAGCATCAAAGAGACCCAGCTCCCCCACCCCACTGCCTGCCCTGCGATTAGGGCACAACCCACAGAGATGGACCATGGGCTGCTCTTTCTCCTGCTTTCACCTCCAGGTCACAAAGCCCCCAGGCAGTGACACAAACCTGGCCTTGCACTTGGTTCCAAACCCTGCTCCCACTGCCCTGCCAGACCAGCGAGCTCAGCTCTGGCCACATCGTGGCAGCATTCATTCGCATTTTACACCACGCTAGATGCTCTGCTGGGACGAGCGAAACAGAGACCTGGATCGCAAATTCTCTCAGTGCCTGAAGTCCTTCGCTCCTGGCTTTTGGGCTGGAGCTTCTTCAAGCATTCAGGGACTCAAAGCTGCAGAAGATGGTCACAGCATATGGAAACGTGGCCAACTAAGCAGCAAAGGGCAGGAGGTCCTGGCTGAGGGTAAGAATAACTGCACAACCTGGGGCCAGGGGAGCCAGCACCACTTGTACCACAGGCTGGGAGAGCAGCGAACCTCCTGCAGCTCTTCTTGTTCTGACTTTGGCTTAGGGCAGCTAATCTTAGCCCTCTGAAAGCAAGCTCACCATTGCAGCTCCTGGACAAGCCCTCTGCTGTTGCTGGCTTTGGTGCTTTGTTCCATGCACAGTTCAGCAGAGCAGAGGCAGAAGGAAAGGATCAGCATCTACCGGCTCAAAACATCAATGCCATACCCCTGTCTCCAGCAAGAGCTGCAACCATGTCCTGCTGTCCTTGTGCTGGCAATGAGGGAGGACAAACCTTCTTCAGGGTGAGGAAAGGAGGAGAAAGAGGAAGGACGTACAAGGTCACGTATGCTTTACCTTGCAGACAGCTTTTCTCTGTTAAAGGGACCAATACCTTTCTGTGATTGTGTTAACAGATTGCTTTTGGGGCCAGATTTTTGCAGCAGAGCTGAGGTGTGAGCGTGTCAGAGCCCAAAATCACACAGCATCTTTACAGCTGATCTCACCTCCCTTCTCACATGAGATGTCCCAGCAGAGACAGCTCGGGCCATTGGCAGGTGGTGCAGAGCCTACAGAGGGGACTGGCTTGCCATCAAGATGCCACATGTATTTCTCTTGGCAGGCAGGTCGCTCCGTGCTGGCACTTTCTGCTCCCGAAGGTGTGGAATTGGCTGCAGTCTGCTGTCCCAGAACAGAGACTGCGCTAAGGTGGAGCTGATGCTGTCTGAGCTTTCAAGGATCCTCGGCTGGCACATCCTCCCCAAGGACCAGGAGCCTCTGTAACCCTTCAAGTGCTGCCTTCCAAATAGGCTTTGTTACCAGGAGGTGCATCTTGCAGCTGGGGTTGGAGCTGCTTCTCTCCCATCCTTGTGGCTTTCCAGTCTCACCTGGGAGAGGGTTTACACTTCACAGCATGCAAAGCTCTGGAATGCAGCCAGTCCTTCAATCTCTTCCACCAGCATCATGGCCACAGGGTCACATATCTCTTGTAAAGCCCTCCAGAGGACAGCCTGGCCAAGCAGCAGTCATTGCTATGCGTTTTTAACCTAGCATACACATCAGCCTGTGTGTTTGGTCCTTGCTCCTTTGTGGGAGCACTTTCATGGCAGCAAAAGTGGGGACTGAGCAAAAGGAGAGGCTCACAGGGAACAGGGAGCAGAGAAGGAAGCAAACATAGCACAGGGTATATTTAGGAGAAATCATGACACGTGAATCAGGGACATCCCACCCTTTGGATCAAAACACACATTTGTACCCAGTCAGCTCAGGGATGTACAAAGTTCATAGACATGAGGGCATTGCACATCATCTGCCCCCAGCCTCAGGCATATGCCCAGGTCTATACAAGTCCAAAGGAAAGCCATGAAAATGCAAGGATTCAGCCAAACTCCCAGCTAGGGAAAGGGGGAGCCTGGGGGCAACAACCCCCAGCTCTGGTCAAGCAACAAGACTGAGCCATTGCCCAGCCCCTGCCACCTCTGCTCTCCCCCAAAACACCAAAAACGCAGATGATCACAAAAGTGGTGATTTCATGCAGCTGCAAAATGCCCTCATGAGAAAGAGAAATGTGAAGTTCTGTTAAGAGCCACTGCAGGTTATAAAGCCATCGTACTTCAGTGGGGAAATCCAGGGAAGGGAAAGGGGTTGAAAAGAAATGGCCACAGGACAAGAGCAAGAGAAAGAGGAAAAAAAGGAAATAAAAATTATCATCATCATCATCATGACACAACAACAGGACAAGAGACAGAGCGCTTTCCATGGGCAGTTCCCCGTGGAAAAGGAGCCACTGTGTCCATGAAATACAAAACCCAGTGCCCTCCGGTTGGAGGGGGCAACAGGTGCTGGGACTGGTTTGGCATCCCCTTGGGGTGAAGGGTCCAGTTAGGAGCAGAAAACCCTGCAAGGGAAAGGGAGAAACGCCAGCCTTAGAGGGAGCAGTGAGGAGCATCTGAGCACCATGATTTTCCAACTGACCATGTTGTAGACAGGAATTTACAGAGCCCTTTGCAGCTGTGGGAAGTGGGCAGGTAGGTAACCCTTATCCTTACCTAGTGGTGGGAGACTAATGCACTCTGTAGAAAGTGCAGACCCCAGAGTATGTGCTGTGTTGGAGAAAAATTCATACTAAACCTCAGATGTTGGGAAACCCCCTCTGGGTCAGCTGGGTGCTACATGGCATAGCTGGGAGTGCAGGGAAGGGATTGCACCCCAGACTACTGAGGGCCAGGACAAGGAGCAAGATCCATGCAGCTGCCTGTTCTTTATCCCAAATAATCCTTCTGCTCAGCCAGGGAAAATCCCACCACGACAGAACTGAGCAAATGGCAAGACATGGTAGAGCAGAAACAAACATAGCAAATGTCAAGGCTTTTTACTTTTTTTTGGTTGTTTTTACAACAGTGGAAAGAAAATTTTCTAGATCTTTCCTAACCAGGCATGCAGCAGCCTGGAGACCTCTCCCCCTGTGGGTACCTGCTGCCTGCAGCCCTGGAGCCAGCCAGGCCCCCCTGCAGCCAGCACTCGACCCCTTGCCATGGGTCCTGCAAGCCTTCCAGCCCATCATCTGCAAGCTGGCTGGCTGGGGAGCAGAGGCAGGCAGCACTCTTTGGCTTTGCATCACCATTTGAATGGGACTGTCAGGTCTGAGCAGATTGGTACAGTGGGTGCAATAACCTGGGAAGGCTGGGGCGGGGGGGGGGGGGGGGGGGGCGGGATTTGTCCTAGCAAGATGACAGCTATTTCAGAGACACTGCTGGGTAGCAGCCTCTGTTTCCAGCGCAAAAATTAAATGCCTTTTCTCAGCTTCTGCCATAAGAAGGACCACCTGCGTGCAAAAGTTAAAGCTGCCTTCCCCATCCCACAGCCCACATGCTTGGGAGACAGTTTCAGGGGGGTTAACATAAACATGTCAACTCACTCATCTGTATCTTTTTTGCTCTCCTCAATGAATGCAATAGACTCAGATCTAAGGCGGTTAGTCACTTCGTATGTACGCAGGGTGACTCCAAAAATATCCTCATGGTACCGGCTGTCATCCTGAAACAGAGGATGGGAGAGAAGCAGTGGGGAAAAAAAGAGTATTTACAAACAGTTGGGGTTGCTGCGGCACCACAAAGCTCTTGTGTTGTAGGTAGATACCAAATACACAACAAGCGTTCTGGACCCTGGCACAAGAGCTGGTGGGACAGGGCTGAGGTACAGAATAAGCAGGGAGGTGGAATGACCTTCTCAAGGTTAGATCTCCTCAACTGCTGGCAACCCAGGGACTGCCTGGCCATCAGGGCCTGGGGCCAGCCCATGAATAAGAGCTTTTGCTTGCAAACCAGCTAAAAATATGGCTTTGGGATCCCTCGGCTCCTGGATGGAGTGTGGGGACATGGTTCAGAAGGGGTGGTGCCATAGGAATCAGGCTGAGTTGTCCTCCTGGGGAGAAGCAGAGCCATTGGAGCATCTGTTCGTGGGCCTGGGTCCCAAACTGAGTTCATTTATGCTTCAGCTGCAATGCCTGCATCAACATGTTTGCCCAAGAGTATCACCCAGCCAGCCACGCAGACAGAAGAAGTTTGGGGAGGGGACCCACAAACTGCCCTGTTGGATTGCTGCAGTGATGGAGGGACAGCAGGAACTCAGTAAGGTGAACAAGCCTGCTTGGGCTACTAAGGATGCCAAAAAGAGCTTGTGCTTAGCACAGCAGCAGGCTCATCACAGGAGTCCAGCACAAGCTGAGGGGGCTGCAGCCTGCAGCAGAGCTCCTGCAAAGCAAGGTGACTTCCGCTGCGCACCCAAAGCTTTGGAAGATCACACTCCCAACCTTGCCCTGGTGCAGGCAGCATGGGTGGGAGCTGCAATCCACCCCCAGTGTCTGTCACCTCGGTGCTGCCCGTTCTGCAGCAGGAGGCACCAGGTGCAGTGCCCGTGGCGGGAGGTTGCACGGTGTCTCGTGGTGCAGACACTACTCACCCGCAGCTTGCTGATGAAAGCACCTGCCTCCTCCACCGACAGCTGGCCCTGCTGCCTCATGATGCGCTGAATGGTCTTGAGGACATCCCCGGCCATGGTGACATCCCCGCAGACGTAGATGTGGCCTCCTTGCTCCTTCAGTGCTTTGAACACGGTTTGGGCCAGCTGCTCCTGTAACACGTCCTGCACGTATTTCTGAGGCAGGAGGAGGTGGGAGCTGAGATTAACTACAGCTTCTCAGCCCTGTCCACCTGCATGCTCCAGCCAGCTTTGTGTGCACCAGCTTTGTGTGCTGCCTTTGAGGCAGCAGTGCAATGTGATCACCTCCGCAGGGGAGCATGCCTACACCTCACAGCACCCACCACAATAGAAAAGAGATGGGGAAAGCAGCAAAACATTGCCTTGCTCCTGCATTTTCACACCTTCACCATATACCTCATTGCCAGGCCTGCTCAGGTGGCGGTGTGGATTTGGACCAGATATTTGCACTGGCGCTGGGGCACCCCACTGAGTGGCAAACCTCCTTGCCCACCCGCTTGGGAAAACATGCCTTTTCCCCTCCTTATCTGCTCTCGCCTGGTGAGGGCAGCTGCAGCCCTCCAGGGAAAAGCACGAGCAATATGAGCACACCTTTGGACTGGCACAGGGATGGGGATGTGCTCTAGGAGTGGGGCTGCACTGAGAAGGGCACGATACTGCACACTTCTACAACTAGAGTGCCCCAGGGCATGAGCTGCCATGGCTGTGCCAAGGAACCAGCATCTCCACGCCATGCCGGTTGCCTACGGCTTCCCAGGTCTGCCCACCAGGACCAGAGCAGTGCCTGCCATGCACCTTTGGTTTGTCCGGTTCCCGAGAGTAGGCTGTGTACAGCTCTCTGAAGACACCTTGGGTTTTGGCAAAGAGTGTCTCCTCTTTGTAAATGTGGTCAATCCTGGACTGCCGGCAGCCAAATACCAGGACCATAGGACAAGGCTTCAGACCTGGGGGAGAGATGGAGGAAGCAGTTAGTCCGGGGACCACCAATACCCCCTTTCTGCAAGCCACTTCCCTCCAGATCTGCCAGCAGTCCCAGCACCCTGCGCAAGACTGCCAGGAGCCTTCCCTGGCCAAACTGGGAGGGAGGAAAAACCAGCAAGGAGGAGGTAATGCACTGCCTGAGCCAGCACATGGCCTGGGGTCACATGGCAGGGGTGCTTGTGTCAGATTTTGGGGAGAAATTAAATTTTATTTTCTTAAATGGTCTAAGTGATCAGTGAAAAAAATATGTTTTACGTAAGTTTACATTAAATGATGTTTAAAAATAATGCCAGCACTGCAGTACTGCAGAGTTTTACAGGAGGATTGTCATGGAGTTTGTTTCGGGAGTTTGACCTCCAAGCCTGCGCTGGGAACAGCCACTGCTGCAAGAAGCCCTTTGCCTCTGCTGGGGCAGCCCAGGCAGGGGACTGGACCTGCATCCCCACACCACCCGCCCAGAGTTCCTGAGCACCGCTCAAGCTGAGAAACAGGAGGAACAAGTGTCAACCCACCTTTGTGCTGGATTTCAAAAAGCCGCTGCTGCCAGAAGCTCCGGAAAGGGGCGATGCCTGTGCCAGGGCCAATGAGGATGCAGGGCACCTGGGGGTCCTGGGGCAGGTGGAACCCGGGTGCACTGCATACATTGAAGACACCAGTTAAATCCAAGCAAGGTGCTCCCTCCCTCACCTTTGTCCACAGCAAGCTGGGACACCACCCAGAGAAGGAGGGGTAGAAAATGAGGTGAAATCCCAGAAAGCAACATTTTAGTGCAGAAGAACTGCACCTGAGAGGGACCCATTTGCTCACAAGTCCAACCCTGTTTTCCCTGCACCCTTAGAGCTTTGCAAAGAAGAATCGAGGACAAAGGACTCATCCTGCAAGGGAGCTCGCCCCATCTGTTTCACCCCTTGCCTTGTGTGGACCGCTTACCCTCTTACAAAACAGGGCACTACTTCATCAGTCTGTATCCGGTTGAGCCAAGAGGAGCAGACTCCGTGGTGGATTGGTCCTTCTCCATCTAGGAGGGGAGGGAAGGAGGTCTGTACTTGACACACCAGCCAACTACTCCAGTTGCTTTCTTTTCTGAAACCCTCCCTGCTGAAACATTTAGTATCTTTGCATTCATGAACTTGGTGGAAGTTTGGCACTTGGATCCATCTGTGGAGCTACCCAAGTTCACCCAGGACCCAGACCTGGGATAGCTGGACCTCCACAATACTTAGGAAGCACCCAACTTTTTTTTGGTCCTTTTTGGCAGAAGCAGCAACATGCTGTGGTGCTTCCAGGCACAAGCCCTCCATGGCAGCCCCAGATGAATGGCCACTGTCTTCCCCTGCATCCTACCTGCTGCAGGGGTGCTGGAGCTGTGTCCATCTAAACCATGACCAGGGCTGCTTGGACACATCAGGGCTTGCACAGGTACAGAAATCTGGCTAGCAGCAACATGGACTTTGGTGTGGGCAAACATGATCCTACATGGAGCTTGGAGCCACAGTGGCTAGTCTGTTGCTGGTACCTGACCCAGATCTGGCACCTCTGCAATACACTGCCCTTTGATAAATGACCATTCTCCACAACATGGGACAGCAATGTCATGGGTTGAAGGAATCTTGTCAGTGCAGCAGGTAGAAAGGCTTTAAAATACCATCTCTCTGCCAAAGACCTTGTGGTGTTACCCATTTACAAATGCTTTTTCCCTGCTCCCCATGCCAAGCCTGTCTCCACTGGCCCCTGCATGAGCATGGTACCTCTCGTGCGGTAGGAGACCACTGCCACGGTGAGGTGGACCTCGCCTGGGTACATCTCTGGGGAGGAACTGATGGAGTAGTAGCGTGGTTGGAGGAGGGGGAGTTGTGTGAGCAGCAGCGTGGAGGGCATCTGCACTGAGGGGAACTCCTCCAGCACCTCCACAATGGTTGGGTTCTTGGACCACTTCCATTCCTCGTACTCCTGCAAGCCCTACAGCCAGAGAAAGAGGGAAGGAGTGAGGAGAGAGCTGCAGCATTGCCCTCTTCCAAGCCAGGTACTTCAACTGATATCCCACCAGGCCTATGGCAAAGCTGGGGTAGGTGACAGTGGAGGCAGGCAGGAGGAGCTCTGCTGTCACAGGTAGAGACTCAGCCTAACCACAGTGTGGGATGAAAATACCCTGGGGTTGTGGTTGTCCCCAGGGCCTTAAAGAACTTGGGGCTTGAGGTCTGAGGCTTTACCTTGCTAAGGATCTGCAGATGTTTCTTCTCCTTGTCGCTGGTGGCCAACAAAGCAAACTGCTGCAGCAACAGGGGTGTGGGAGGGGTGGTGATGTCCAAATAGTACTTAAAAGCCTGGAAGATGGTGCATGGTGGGACACGGTTCTCATCTGTCCAGTTACTGATGACACCTGCCAGGAGGGAATTCAGCACAAACATGGGATCAGCTGAGCATAAAAGCCAAGGTGGACAAATCCTTGCTTTCATTCCCCTTATTAGCTCTGAGACAGTGAAGGATGAAGAGCTGGAAAGAGGAGCCAAAGAGATATTCTCATGCTACAAGTGAGATGCTGTACAATGAGCACAAATATGAGCCTGATACTGCACCACCTCCAGCCTCTGTTACTCTGAGTTAATACTGTTTTCCATCTCCTATTACACTGTGCATGGCACTAGGGTATCAAACTTATCCCTGAAATATAGTGTTAGGATGGTCCACCAAGATCTCTTAACTTCTTTCCGGTCCTAGACATGGCTCTTTCCGTAAAAATACAAACACTGTTTATTTTTCTGAAGAATAAGGAAGTATCTTCCCCATGGCCCTGGTCACCCTGCAAACCCTTACTCTACATCCCAAGTTCAGATGAGCAATGGCTCTGGGCAGAGGAAGGATGAAGGAGGTGCTCCCAATCCAGGCAGAGCAGTGAGATGGGAAGTGATTTGTCCCGGGCCCATCTACCTCCCTGAGAAGCTACAAGAACTGCTACAGGGGATGGGCGAGGAGGAGGGAGGCCATCTCTATGCTGAGATGGCTGTGGCTACCTAGAGCTGTGTTCCTCTCCTCCAGGAGCTCCACCTTCACCAGCTGGTTGGCCGGAGGGGCATCTTCAAGCCTGTCGATCAGGGCATTGACCAAGTCTTCGTGGTTCCCTGGAAACACGCCCAAGTGGTCCCCGGGAAGGTACTGCAGTTCCTGGTGCCCATTGGTGTGGAGGCGCAGGAAAATCGTTAAACGGCTACAGGGAAAGGAGAAAAAGCAGGGTGTGTTTTGGGGGAATTCTTCAGGGAGTTGCTGAGCTCTGGCTAAGGAGCCGCTGGGTGTGCTGGGTGGCAGGTCCAAGCCCTGGTGCTCCACTGAGTGTGTCACCAAAGTTGCAGCAGGGAGCTAGAAAGGACACTGCAGCACCCACCCCCCCTCTGCTGACTCACCCTCAGTTTTTTTTTTAAAGGGAAAAAACAGTTTAACCTCTTGCTTCAGCAATTTTATCCTTTCTTTACATGCACTCTGCCACTCCACAAGTGCAGCCACCCATCTTCTCATCCCTACAGGCAGCAGGCTAATTTATGTAGCAGAAGAGATTTCACCATGTAAAAAGGCAGGGAACACCCTTCACTGGGTTCATGTGGCTTCCAGCCTTGGTCCTAATTTCCACAAAGATGGTATCCATGGGACATTCAGGGGTCAAGGGTCATGTGCAGCACTGCGTGCATGGATGCTTGGGTGCACCATGAGTGCGCGCAGCTCCCAGGACAGCTGTATCTCCTACCTGGACTTCGGGCTCTGCAGGTTCTGGCGTGTGATAAGCCGTGCTGCATAGACACGTTTTTTGTGGATGCTGTACAGTCCTGTGGAGCAGAAGAGTCAGTGAAGCAATGCAGCAGACCATGGCCAAGGCAGGCAGCTTCTGGCTTTTGCAGGGCTGTCAGCTGCTGCTACAGGTTCAGCCCTTCAGACTGGAGTTGGCTGACACCAGCTGCAGCGAGCAGACCGTGGGCTTGACCACCCTCCTGCCCCCATCCGCAAATCTCCAGTGAGCCTGGGGGATCAGAAACCCAGGGGGGGAAACCAAACATGTGTCCCTTTTGTTAGTGACTAAGGATGACTCTGAAACCACCCTCATGAGGTGTGGGAACGTGCCCTCACATGCAGGCATGCACCTCTTGCTGCCAGTACCACCTGGCTGGTAGCAAAGCGGCTGAATTTGGGAAGAGCTAAGCCAGTGCGGCAGATCATCAGCTGCAGGAGCCGTGCTGAGGGGCCAGGTGTCGGTGGGCTGGACCTGCCATTGCACCGCAACGCTCAGTGGAGCAGCATTTGGACAAAGCAAGCTTGGAAAGCTCCCAGGTTTCCAGCTCTTTGCTTCAAAAAATGGGGTCAGGAGGAGGGAGATCAGATCATATCCCAACATCTCTGTTACAGATACAGACAGGGACCAGCCAGAGGGATCTCAGACCATGACAAACTGTTCCTTGTGCATGTGATGGAGGGGAAAGGCAAGACTGAAATGCTGGGAATATAACACAGAAAGAGTAAGGAGGTTTGGCCCCTTCACCCCAGCTTGAGCCCACTATGTCTTCTCCTCTACCTGCCCCATGCCCAGAGCTCTCTGGGGTGATCCCCTCTTCATACCTTGTGTGAGCTCCGGGGCCTCAGCCACATAGGTCAGGCGAAACTTGCTCCTCTTCCAGCTCCGGTCGTTGCTGATGAGGGAGTTATTTGCTTTCTCGATGTTGACGTCGTCCCCCACACAGAACACGTCGCACGCTGCCTGCAGCACGCACCAGGCTCTCAGGCATCTCCCTGCTGCCCCTGGGCTTTCTGACCAAGCCCCATGACCTGCCTTGTCCCACCCCACCTCAGCCAACACATGGAGAAGGAGCCTCCAAAGGTGTAGGGCTATACCAGTGGCCATGGGCATGTCTCATGGTGCCCTCCTTCCCCAGGCATCTGCGATAATGCAGGAAGTCAGCACATTGCTCACCCTTTGGCAGTCAGCACAAACCAGAACATCAGCTCTACCAAAATATGGAGAACCTCTTTGTTGTGGGCAAGGGTGATGGCTGGGTATCCTGGTGTAGAGAAGGAGAGGCTGGGTTTCGATCCTACTCTAACTACTAGCTTTTCTCTGTCCCTGTGTCCTGCTCCCCCCTGCTCCTCCCTGGAGCACAAGGGAAGTGGGTTACCTTGAAGACCTTCTTGGCCCAGGTCCTGAAGGACTCCTCTTGGCCACAGAGCTCATCTCCTTCTCCCATGCGGAGGATCCGCTCTCCACCCAGCTCCTCCAGGAGGGTGTCCACTGCCCGGGCAAAGGCGCAGAAATGGGGATAAGCACGTGATCCCAGCCCAAATACAGAGAACCTGCGAAGAGGTGGCACAGCTGTGGCTGCTGAGCTGGGGAGGACATTGATGTCTCCCCCTCCTCCACCACCACCACCACCATCAGCAGGAGGGACTGTGGAGAGATCTGCACATTACAGAAATACATCATGTTTTATATAAGAGCTGCAGTAGGAGAAAGGGGATCTGTGCAGCACCACATCCTGTTCTGTCCCTTCTGCAACAAGAGGTTGCTACCTCTACGCCATCCTACCTACCTGACATTAGCCAGGGGCCCTGTGCTTTCAAAGTTGTCCCTGGAGTCAGGGCCATCGCTTGAGGATTTCCGTGCATCCGAGTAAGAGGAGACACTGTTGAAACGGACCTTGTAGCTCCTGTGAACAGCGACAGCATCAAGTATTACAGTGGTGACAAATGTGTCTGTGGTTCCCACCAGGCTGCGTGCTCAAAGGTGACCAGATTGTGGAGGAGACCTAAATAGAGCTCAGGGCTCAATATTCCACGAGCAGGCACCGTGATCAGTGGCTAGAGCAGAGAAATGTGCTCCCTCCCAGGGTTAAGCCATAGTAACCTATACACTGCATGCCCCTGGCTGGACCTGGTCTTCTCCATGAAATCCTCCAGTCACCTCCCAGTGGGCTGACCCAGGTGCTGGCCACCACATTGCTCCCAGCTGACAGGACATTTGGCTTTACCTGTCCTTCCCTGCCTGCACACAAGGTCGGGTATATGTCTGAACAGATATTCTGAAGGGTTTTTCATTCATAGCAAGTAAAAAAACAAACGAGTGAGAGAAAAGGGGATGAGGAGGGGGAAGGGGAGCAGAGAAAAAAATCTGACAGCAGCAGAAGTATTTCTGAATTGAACCATCTTCAAAAATTGCTCTACACAAGAGTTTCTAAATATACTGCCAGAGCAATGAAGCAGTAGTGTGTGGATGAGTCACAGCAGACCTCCTGTACCCGGCACACCATGCAGAGGAGACAACCCCTGAGCAAAATAACCACCAGGGTTGCAGAGCCCTGTGCTCCACCTCTGCTCCAGAGCCTCCTCCTTTCTGCCAGACTTCTCATGCTTTTTCTGCTTCACTACATCTGGATGGACCCACTTCTTTCTCTGCTGTCCCTGGGCCATGTTCTCACCCTGGGTTACGTGGCCAAGGCAGGGCAGCACAGCCCACGGATTTAGCCGGGCATGAAGCCCAAACTCCCCAGTTGGGTGCTGGGCTGAAGGTGGGGGCAACAGCAGCTTTTGCTGAAAGGAATGGGTCCTTCTGGTGGGGTGTGACTGTTAAAGCATGGACTATGTTATCCTTATTAATATATATTTTAAAGATCCAGCAGATCCTTAAATGGGAATGGTTTATAAATGCTTCTGAAAACCCTTAGGAAACCCTTGCTGTAAGACATAAGGAATCAAATACACAGCCGCAGCAAAACCCCTGGGCTGCGGTCAGAGAGCTGCAGCTGCAGTGCCCTGGGAGGGTCCTTGAGACACTGTGGCTTAGAGAGGTCACCAATTCCCACCCTGGGGGGTCTCAGCCACCCTCAGCATCCCTCAGTGGGAATGGAGCCAGGGGTCCACAGGATGCACGGGCAGGAGCTGCTCTCTCCACCTTTTTCCAGATGCCAGGCTGACACAGTCTCTCTTCCCCAGGCAGTCTCCTCCCTGTTGTCCTTTCATTGCAAAAGGTTTTTTTTCAAGCTTAATGTCAGCGAGGTCCTGCACGTGGGTTGGGACAATCCCAAGCTCAAATACAGGGTAGGAGGAGAATGGATTCAGAGCAGCCCTGAGGAGGACTTGGGGGTGCTGGTGGATGAGAAGCTCACCACGACCCGGCAATGTGCACTTGCAGCCCAGAAAGCCAACCATACCCTGGGCTGCATCACCAGCAGCGTGGCCGGCAGGGCGAGGGAGGGGGCTCTGCCCCTCTGCTCCGCTCCGGTGAGACCCCCCCTGCAGCCCTGCGTCCAGCTCTGGGGCCCAGCGTAAGAAGGACATGGACCTGCTGGAGCGAGTCCAGAGGAGGGACACGGAGATGATCGAGGGCTGGAGCACCTCTCCTGTGAGGGCAGGCTGAGAGCTGGGGTTGTTCAGCCTGGAGAAGAGAAGGCTCCAGGGAGACCTTAGAGCATCTTCCAGTACCTAAAGGGGCCGACAGGAAAGCTGGAGAGGGGCTTTTTGCAAGGATGTGTAGGGACAGGACAAGGGGAATGGCTTGAACTGAAAGAGGGCAGATTTAGATTAGATATAAGGAAGAAACTGAGGGCGGTGAGGCGTTGGCCCAGGTTGCCCAGGGCGGCTGTGGGTGCCCCATCCCTGGGGGTGCTCAGGGCCAGGCTGGACAGGGCTTGGAGCAACCTGGTCTGGTGGAAGGTGTCCCTGCCCAGGGCAGGGGGGTGGGACTAGGTGATCTTTAAAGGTCCCTTCCAACCCAAACCATCCTATGATTCTATGGAGCCATGACATCTTGGCCTATAGTGGTGGGACCACGGGGAGCAATTTATTCCCTCTGCCTACACAATCACCTTTTTCCCTGTGTAAAGTCTGCTACCGCACGACATTTCTGTCTCCTCCAGATAAAATAGCTTTCACCCTTTTGATCTGTCCTTGCAGGTAGCTCTTTCCAGCACTCTGACCTCTTTTGCTGTCAGGTAACTAAGTCACAGGCTGCCCTGGCTCTCAGAAACTCCTGCCAGTCCCTTAAATTACATATAGAGGTGACTGGGACAGCCAGCATTGAGCTCAGGTGCTTTTGTCCTCCTCAGATCTTCCTGGCTGGCCATGGGTGACACGTCTACACCCAACCCAACATTGCACAAACCTAGCCCCAAAAAGTGAAGATCCTTGGGGTGAAAGCCACTTGCAAAATGCCCCTTCTCCACCCAGAAACCTCCAGGGCAGCCTGCATGTCCCATTTTGTCAGCTGTCCCTGCTAAGGCACCTAGTAGGGTTTTGGCTTGCAAGCCCTGTGGAATCCACCAGGTGACTTGGCTGCACAGCAAGGAGACCACTTCGGGACACAGACCACTGTGTCATCAGCAGTGGAGAGGTACAAATCATCTCCCTGACGTGTCTGTCACTGCTCTCAGTCCCACTGGCACTGCTCTGCATTGCTCAAGCAGAAAGTTAGGGCGGTTAAACTGCACTGTACCACTGGCCAGTGCTAATTCTTCCTTAATTAAGGAGAAGCCTTTTGCCACTTGCAAGCATCACTGTGTTAATTCAGGAGAGCCTCCAGAGCAGAGCAGTGTCCCAGTTAAGCGAAATATATTGTACTTAATAGCTAAAATTAGAGGAGGCCCCAAATGATTAACACTTTTCTGGCTGCCCTCACTTCCCAGCCTCTGGGACATGCACTGGGATGCTTAAGGCTCATTTTCTAGCAAGGAGGGATTTTCTAAAAACCCAGACCCTGTCTCCAAGGTACCACTTCTAGACTCACTGTTACAAACATCACAGCCAGAATTTATAACAGCTCTTATTTACTCTAGAAATATTTTCACATGATGCAAGAAGTTAAATTTGGTTCTCAAGCCCTCCCCCACCTACATCCACATAACTGGGAACTCCCTTCCACCTCCAAGTATTACTATTTTGGTGTCTCCTGGACAGCCTCAGCTCCCAGATTCAATGGTTTTGGGGGAATCCCTGCTTTTAGGGTGTTTTTTTTATAGATGCCTGCCTCTTACAGCTGAAGAGACAAGCTTGAAAATGTCAGCCCAAGGAATTATAAGCTGGAGTCCACAGGCATGCCCGAGTCAGTGCTTTTATCCTCCCTGGGACCTCCACCTGCTCAATCCCCTGGTCCTCCAGGCAGGTCCCATCCCTTGAATCTTTGCAAACTTGAAACCTGCATGAGGATTTCACATCCCCTTCCGAGAGGAGGAAAGCAGAGAAGAAGGCTGTCCTGGATGTGGGGCCACCTGCTTTCTGGGGTTTGAGTGGGAAGGGAGGGGGTTGGAGTGCTCTTACTTCCTTTCCTCCAGGTTGGAGTTGGGATTCTTCATCTCCATTAACGCGCAGCCAAATTTCTGCAGCAAGAAATAAAACAAGGCCATCAGTTTTGCCAGTCTCTGCAGGAAACGAAGCTGTGACCAAAGCCCGGGCTGTGGCTCTGCTCTCTGCTGTTCCCATCAGCCTGCGGAGCTGTTATGGTACAGGGCTGGATGAGGTCGTGGCTCCCCAGTCAAGGGGCTGGCACCTCTTGTGTGTGACACTGACATCAGTGTACAGGATGAATTTAGCAACAGATTACTAGCAACAAGTAACTACTGGTCTCACAGCAGGGAATAAGTAGATATCCCTGTTTCAGAACAGGCTGGAGGCAGGCAAGAACAGCACCTGGATCTGTTTGGGGCCATTCCAGCTCAGGCTGAGCAAAAAGAGGCTGCTTCTCCCCATTACCCACTGCCTGTCCCCTGCTCACGCCCCTGCTGTAGTCACCCATCCCTGCATTATGCCCTACCTCTCCATTCTCAGGTGGGTCTCCATTGCCAAAGGTGCTTGTGACCACCAGGACCATGGTTTCATGCTCAAGGTGCACAATGTCATACTCATCCATGGACATCACCTGGGAGCAACAGAGACGTTAGCAAGAGGCTTTTAGTGGGGAGATCTACCATCAGCTGGTCTCCTGGGATGAACTCCTGTCCACCTGGGGATGGGAGCAGCATATCCTTGCTGACTTCATGCCAGTGCACTGGCAGAGATCTCCACACAGGGAAGATGAGAACAAGAGGCTCAAGGGATATGGACAAACCATAGGACTACCACTGGAGAGGCAGTAGATGTATGTATGCTACAATGCCTGCAGGACTATTAGATGGAAATTAGCTGGAAAAATTCCCGTGAAGGCTTTAATCCAGACCCACAAGGTCATATCCTGGGAGCTGCTTAAGACCCTTCACAACTGGGGAGCTCCACATGCGGTGAGCCCTGTATTTTCCAACAGCCAACCAGATGCGCACATAATCTTGCAGGGGCTGGGAGCTAGTACAATACCTTGGCATCAAAAGCATGCTTGAAGATTTCACACAGAGTTTTTGCATAGACCTGCGACTTCCCTGTTTCAGTGGCATACAGGATGGTCGCTTTGACCCTCTTGGCCATGGCCTGCCCCATCAGCTTGGCTGAGAACTTCACAGCCCTAGAAAGCAAGAATAATTCCCAGTAAGAGAGCCTGCTTCCTTGTCAGTCCCTCTAGCCCAGACTATTCACACCATTTTATTTGTTATTAAATGAACAGCCTGCCTTAAAAAGCTGCAGCATCACTGGTTTCGTTGTTATATACTAAACCAGGAAGCTATGGAAAAGCGTGTTTTTCTTGACTTCTCAGGGAATAAGGCTGCATGGAGGAGCCTGAACACAGAACTGCAATACCTGCATGGATATAAGGAGGAAAATATTAAACCAGGCGAGGAGGTGGTCTTTCCGCAGGGACAGAGAAACAGAAGAATAATCAGGGGCAGCAGGAGCTGAAAGCAGTGACCACATAACCTCAAAGGAAAAGCTGGAGACCAACCAGAGACCAAGCTACAGGAGAAACAGTAGTTTCTCCATCTCTTCATGTGTTTAAATCCTACCTGGCTGCCTTTCTGAAGGTGTTATAGGCAAGCAGAAGTGCCTGGGCTCCACATATCACATACAAAGCCCTGAGACACTGAGAAGGTCAGTTGAAGCTTGCTGTAGTTCCTTTGATTTGCACTCCATCAAAACTATGAACTTTACTCAGAGGAACAGCCCTCTTGAGGCTGAGAGGTTGCACATTTATTTGAGTGTTTGCAGGACTGTGTCCAGCTGGCTGCCTTCAGTGGCTGCAATCATGACTGGATGCATTTGCTCTCGTTTTCCCCACTAGCTCATCTCTGAGAGCAGGTCAGAGGGGCCCTGAGGGGTCACTGGCTTCTCTAAACCTGGCTAGAAACACTGGCTCCTTGTCTTTGCTAGTGCTGATGGCTGGGTTGGCATCAGTGGGAGCACAGTGATGGGGGACAAGGGAGGCTGTCATGAGCCAGCTTTGGGTTGCATGGTAAGGCACCAAGCCCAGTGTGGCAAGTTTGTTATTTTAGGGCCATTCATAATCACATTAACATTATTTTTCCTAAGTGAAGAGTATCTTCACCTTTTTGACATGGACCATCAAGCCTTTAAATGGGGTCACCAGAAAGGCAGGTCTGGATTTAGTCTGGTGTGTTGCAATAGGGAAGGGGCGGTTTCGGGAGGGGCTGAGAGAGCACAGAGCATCTCTGTGGCCTTTGCAAGAATAAGAGCTGCTTGATTCACTTTGACAGGGTGATCAGACCCTGCCCTGGGTGATCAAGTTCAGCAGGACTCCTTTGTCCCCTTCAGATGAGCTACAGGGAACGGAGATTGCAGCTGGACTGGTTACACTGGCAGGAGAACAGAAGCCCAGCTTCCCCCTGCGAAGGAGGGAAGACATGTTCTAGGTTGGGAAAATCACCTGGGGAAAGAAAAAAGGGGAGGAAAGAAGAGGTGGAAACCCTACCAGTCTGTTATGTCCTGCCTCCCCTGGGCAGCTTCCCTCCATGTTGAAGTCAGCCTCAGGAGCGTTATATTTGCTGCTATACTACCACTCCTTTGTTTAGTTCTTCATATTAAAGTTGCCCCTTTGCTTTCCCATGATGGCAATGTCCCCTGGTCCCCAGGGGAGGGAAGGGGCAGGACCGGCAGGGACTGCAGGTTTGAACGCTCTGATCTGGCCAGAACCAGCACAGCCTGTCTGAGCAGACATCAAAATCATGCTGCAGCCAGTGCCAAGTGCAACGCTCGGGACTGCTGGGCTCGGTCCACCACTTGTTCAGCTGATCAGTTCAGATCCAGGCAGAATTAACGGTAAATTACAAAAGTAATTCCTCTACCCTACATCAGGAACAATGGAGATATTTTTTTTTTAATTACCTGCCATGCTCACATTTTTATAAAATCATTTATCAATCGCACACACATAAATACAAGCATTGTTTCTTCTAATGCAATGGCTCAATTAATCTTTCTGTGCTCTCCACCAGCCTCGGGCTGCAGCCCAGACCCAGGCACCAGTGTCAGCCTAAGGAGTACATTCATCAGCTGCTGATCACGTTCAGGTATGCGCCATAGAAAACAGCTTACAGAAGGTGACAGCTGAAGAGTGGGAGCAAACTGATAGTAGGCACTCAGGGAAACTGAAGCGTGGGGAGGTGCTGTCAACAGCACAAGGCCACCTGGCAGCCTGGCCACCAATACTGGGGCAGACCCGGCCCTCCCCAGTCTTGGCCCATGGCTCTGCTGCCACAGAGCCAGCAGCTCCTATAAGAACCTCTCTGCCAATGGCCCACGGGGGAGGCATTTGGGCCAGGATCAGCAAAAGGGTCCAAATTACACTTCATTCCTACACCCCTGCTGACTAGGAGCTTTGGCAGGGGAGAGGGACTTGCATGGCCCATTACTAGAGGTCAACTGGCCATGAAGTGCAAATCTCAGCTCGGCACTGATCCATCTGCTACCTGTTGGGAGATTCCTCATTCCTATCTCCCCTTTCCTTTCAGAGCAGGTGTTTGGAGATTTAGATATGCAGTGGGACAAGTGCTCCTCAAGTAACTAAAGAGTCAGTGAGAAAAAAAGAAATATGGACATGAGTTTCATCTTGCTTGTACCAGCATGGTGCTGAACGGTGATGGGTGATCTCTCTGCCCCAGGAGGCTGTGAAAGGAGAAACAGGCCCCCAAGAAGTGAGAAAGCCATTCCTGAGCATTGAAGATCACCTTTTTGGAGAACGAATCCGCCTGGGAGAAGAGGCTACATGCAGCATCTGGTATTCACCTGGTCACACCCCTTTTAGTGGTCTAATGAGGTGTTCAAAGAACTGCCCGTTCTCCATATATCCCTCTTGGCAGGTAAAGACTCCAGTGGTCTGACCTCTGGGTTCACAACCCATCAGTTTGCACACATCCATAGGGTAGCACTATCAAACAGCACAGCAAACAGAGCTGCCCAAAACCAGGACTGGCCCCAAACGCTACAGGGCCTTTTAGACCCCACTGGTACTTACTTTGCTAACTTCTTAAAGCCAATGGCCCTCTTCTTGGTAGGTGTCCCATTGACCCCTTTCCAGATGTGGGTGTTCCAGGGGTCCGGCTAGGAGAAAGAAGAGCAGCAGCAGCTGATGGGCAGTGCTCAGAGCTTGGAGAAAAGCTCTATCCACAGCACTTAGTGTTGAATTCCTCTAGTCATGAAGGGGAGGACTAGCTGACCTCTTCACAGCTCTCAATCTTCTGTATAGTCCCTGATCCTTGGAGCCCCGTGGGCTTCTTGAGGCAGTTGGGCAAAGGAGTATGCACAGAAAAATTGCTATATAATAAAACCTTGCTGGCTTGTAACAGCATCTGGCCAAATGCCTTCTCACCTCTGAGATGAGCATTAATAAGCCACAGGGGAAAAGAAGAAAGGCAACACCAGAAGGGGAGAAGCAACGGAAACACATCCTTCCCCCTCCCCAGCCCATGTGTATGTGTTGGGGTTTTTTCCTAAGAGGCCTTTTGGGAAGGGGAGGCAGCTGAAGCAAGGGACAAGCATGCAGAAGGTAATTCAGTGCCCTCGCAGGTGGCTGTCTGTAATCAGGGCCAGGAACCATTGGGGTTCCTTGTGGACTGGTTACAGAAATGAACAGACTGCTCCTGGTTTGTGATTGTTCCTTAAGGGCTCTGACTAAAGGTCACATTGTGTGAAAACCAGTGGAGCAGGCACGGTTGGCTGACAAGGGCATGTTTGCTTAGGGGCCTTTTTCCCATGGTCTGAAGTGTTAAATACTCCAGCATCAGCATTTCAGCCCACTGTTTGGCCTGCTGGGCCCCCCCTCCCTACCCCCATCAAATTGTTGGATCCCTGCGGGCTGGAGGAAGGAGGGATACAGTGACTACCGGGTCATTTCCTCACCTACCCATCAAAGTGCAAAATTAGGCACTTCCAAAGTGGGGAGCTCTGCTTGATCCAAGCATGAAAGCTGGGGGCTCAGGTGTCCCATGTTCTCCTGGAGGGCCCAAAAGCCATTGCCCTGAGAAAAGGTGTAACATCCAGGGGGGTTCTTACACTGCCTTGTGTGTGGGGGGGGAATCATCAATTAGACTTGTTCATGGACTTCGCTGCCTCGAGGGACAGCTTGTTGAAGGGACTAGATGGTGTCCCTCTCCTTCCTACATCTTCTGAGCTCCAGCTCTCACCCTGCTCTCGGCTGCACCTTTGGACACGCAGCACTGGTGGCAGGTAGGGTGCAGACAGTACCTGGTACTCAAAGGAAGGTGTGAGACGGTAGTTGAGCATTTCCTGATGGAAAACTGGGGTGATGCTGCCAGACATTGGTGGGACAATCCACACCCAATCAGCAGGACAGCCTCCGCGGCATCGGTACTCATTCTCCATGTGTTTGATAAAGGACTCAGTGGCTGAGTGGTGATCCACAATGGTCACCTTGTCACTCTGTGGGAGGGACAAGAAAGCAGAGTCAACAGCTGTGGGTTAATACAGTCCAGAAGGCAAAAGCCAAGATTTTACATTTGGAGCTGTTTGACCCAAATCTGGCTCACTCCCATGGTCTTACAGGACCGTAACCTTTGAAGACAACACAAGGTGGCTCCTGACCCTGGTCTTCCCAAGGAGGCTGTAAAGCTGCCCTTGTCCTTCATGAGTAGATGTGCTATGGCATGGCTGTTCCTCCTGTTATTTGTCATGGGCCAAGCAAAGACTAAGGTGGTATGAATGGCATGGAGCATCCTCTGCTCAACCCCTTGGGGAACTCTTTCATGGCTTGCACAACTCAAGGAGCAGCTCTGATCCAGCTCTGGGAAGGACTCCCACCCTCTGAAGTTGCGTTACCAAGGATTAGTTTTGCTACTCAACCTTTAAGTGCAGGCAGGGAGAGAACCTGAGCCAATTCTTGCCTCATGGATGGGACAGAAGGGCTGGATCTTGACCCCTCGGGGCACTCCCTCTGCAATGGCACAGCTCAGATGCTGGTGGTGCTGTCTTTGCAACATCCAGGGCACAGAGATTATTAAATTTCACTGCAGGCTCCTGGAACAGCCCAAAATTAGGAAGGCACAGCCCAATTTCAGCTGAGTATACCAGCTGCTGCCATTGTCCTTGGGCAGATGTCTCCATACTTGTCCCATCCAGTCCCTGTGTCCCTCAAGCGTGACCCAAACAAGACAGTCCTGCTGCTCAGGTACCTGGAAGCTGTACAGCACAGCAATGTTGATCTCCACCAGGGCCTGGTCCTTCCACAGTGAGGATGTTTTCCTCATATCCAAATTCATTTTCTTGGCCACTTGCTGTAACAAAGCAGGGTGGAAGGTGAACACTTTTAATTGCCAAAAACCAGGGACTGAAGATACCTGCCTGGGGAGAGGAAGGCAGAGAAGGGACCCAGGCTGGCACAAGGGCAGGGAAGTGTGCCTGTAACAAGGGGCTGGCATTTTGCCTTCCCCTGAGAAGACGTGGCCCTGCCTTTTCCTCTCCATGAGAGGATCGAGGCCAGGCTGGCCTCCCTTCCACCCCCAAGCACCAGAAGATGACTAAATGCTGCTGAAAAGGGCCATCAAGAGCAGCAGCTCTTTGTGGGAAGAGAGGGAATGGGTACGTCTGTGGCACAGCAGGAGATGGTGGTGATCCATGTGCTGGGAAGAACAGATCCCTGCACCTCTCCCCATGCCAGACACCCTGCTGCTCCCAAAACTCTGTTCTTAGTTTCTTCCACCAGGCACGATCACAGACGGGCATGGGCACACACACCACTGCTTTCACCCCTCTGGTTTTCAAGCAACCAGAGAGGGATGCAGCCCCTCCAAGTAACACAGCGTGTCCCTTGGAAGGGCAAAGGAACCAGCCTTGATGGGTGCAGGTTGCCTGCACCAGCATTTCCCCATGGCTTGGCTTTGTCTCTGAGTCACCCTGTCCTCTGTGTGGGGAGTCCCCGAGGCATAGTAGAGCACTCCAGGGGGGCCAGCTGGAGGGTCCCTGTGGGCAGGCATGTCCCTGAGGAGTCACGAGGTGTCTCAGCATCCTCTCAGCCCCACCACATCCTAGCATTTGACCTCAATCAAGCACATGACCAGGTGCCTGCTGATCAATAAGGTGCTTTGAGAAGTCTATGTGGAGCTCAATAGGCATCACACTCAGTGTCTTAGGTAGCAGCTGGCCCCATAGGACACAAAAATACTTGCCAGCTCATCACACCCTTGGCCATGTGGCTCCGCCTAAGGGAGACTTAGGTGTCCTATACTCTCCCACTCAAGGCAACACTTTCCCAGTGTCCTGCCTGCTCCCCAGTAACTTCATACACACCCACTGCACCCCAGGAGCACCTGCCTTCCTTGAGGATGGGGAATTACCTCCAGTATGTTGTAGCGAGAGTTGTCACAATAGTCCCGGACCCCAATCTCTGTGCCCATGTACCAGCCACTGAAGGGGCAGGCGGAAAATTCCAAGCCACCGATCTCGAGGAGCATGTTGGAAACTGCTGGCAAACCATACCACTTCAGGCCCAAGTCCTTAAACCATTCAAACCTGCCAGGATACAACATGGTCAGGCAACCAGCAACGCCTCCCCTGCCCGATGCAGGCAGGCGAATGGAGCAGGCTGCATTGCTACCAGCCACAGGCTGAAGGACATGCGAACAGAATGGTTCCCGGAAGGAATATCTCCCTCAGGAGCTGTTTATGGGGAGAAAGTGATACATCTGGAGCATTACAGAGTGACATAAGTCCTGGTAGACTTCAAGGAAAGGAAAACCAGCCCTGAGACAAGGACACAACTTGCTTTCCACCTCCAGACTCTGCCAGCTTTACATCAGAGTGGAGGGAAGACCTAGAAGAGGGTCTTCAGTAAAGCACCCAAGCCACGGCAAGGAAGGGCCAAGCACAGGAGGTGGTTTAGCATGAAACCAGAGCTCAGTCCTGCTGAGCCCCTTGAGCAGTTTCAGGGCTTACTCTGACTTACTTGGGATGCCGGATGGGCACTTCCAGCACAAGCTCCGGGGGGATTTCAAAGAGTTCTGGATCATTGCCATTGGCTTGGAGGAGCAGAGGCAGGATATCGAAGCGCCCATGTGGTGCCTTCCACCCTTGTTGAATGCAGATCTACAGGCAAAACAACGATGGGATTAGAAGTCCCAGCAGGTCACCTGCTTTTCAAGCGTTATGGGCAGACTGGCATGGCACTGAGCAGGATCTCCTAACAGCATCTCTGATGCCCTTACAGGTTGAGTAATAACCTCCATCCAAGGGAGCTACAACTTGAGGTTGCCTGTCACAGCCAACCCATGGCCAAGTAAGGGGGTTTGGGCTGAAAATGAGCCTAGAACTAGATCCTCAGGTAGGATCATAGCTCTGAAAAAGCTGCTTACCCTATTCGTGCCTGTAATGGTGAAGGAGAAAATGGGTGAGAAAAGCAGAGGCGTTTGGGAAGAGCTGAGCTCAGCAGAGCACTGGTGCTGTGTGGGCAGCGCCAACAGGCAGCAGCATGAGGCAAATGCCATTTCTGATTCCCAGTGGCTCAGGACAGCGATGGACACACATGTCCTCCCACAACAGTTCCCTCAGCACCACTAAGTGACCCCTTCTCAGCAAAAGGAAATGAGATAAGGGTCTTTCGGTACAGCTATGACCAACTCCTGCATGGATAGAAACAGCTTTCATTCCCGGGAAAATATCTGAGGGTGAGACAAACCCAGCTTCACTTCATGGCACCACAGTGGATGTGATAAACCCTGCCGGACCCAGCACCCTCCCCACTCCTGGGGTGGTCAGAGTTTCTGCATGCCCCCAGCAGTCCCACACCCGTGGTACCCCAGAAGGATGGCTTCAGCCGGTACCTCTGTCAGCTCCACATTTGCGGGATCTCCCAGGATCGTGCCATCGGGCTGCTTGTAGCCAGCGTAGCGGATGAGCTGAGCGTTCCAGATGCGGAAGTCATGCTTGCTGTCCGTGCGCTGCGGGAAGATGGTAATAGCAGATCTGGAAGGAAGAGGCAGTGCTGGTGAATACCCAGCAATTCAGCTCCAGGTGGAAGCTGGCTGCTAACACAGGGTTTCAGGTAGGTCTGAAAAACAATCTGTGCTCTGCATTTGATATAGAATATATCAAAGGAGAAATAATTGGAAAATCTGCCCTTTGAGGTCCCACAGAGAGCAAGAAGAGATATATTTGAACCTGCAGGACACCTTCCCCTGATACCAGGTCCCTCTGATGCTCCCCAGGACAGGTGCTGGCTACATCCATCCTGTTGTGCAACAGCTGCTAAAGGAGGTAACGTCAGCAGGGCCCAGAGCTGGGTTGACACACCCAGAGGCCTTCAGATATAAACCCTGGTGACTCCCAGATGGCTCACCTGAGGTTCCCTTTGTTGGTGGCATATTTGATGTGGTTGCAGATATAATTGAACATCCCATGGGCTGTGGTGCAGTCCCGGGCATCAAACACCTGGAACAGTAGAAGCAATTGTGGCGATGCTATAGGATGCTCCAACTCTTAGGGCAGAGCAAAGCAGAAGAAACAGCACAGGGAAAGCTCTAGAGACCACTGTGACTTGTTAGGTATCTAAAGCTCCGTAATTATGTATTCTCTGCCTTTACAACACATGGGTATCACACAGCTGCCCCTTCTGCTTAGGAGAGGTGAGTCATCTGCTGCTCAGGCAAAAACCTTCTCAATCCAGTGCTCCCAACCTGCTGCAGTTCCTAGCTCATCCACCAAGAATTGTGGCTTCTGCTTTTTGTCTCTTGTAGATCAAGACTCAGAGCTGAAACAGGATAGGGGTCTGTCAGGTCTGAGGGACACCAAGAGGATGAGGAATCATAGACTCATAGAACAGTTTGGGTCAGAAGGGACCTTTAAATGTCACCTAGTCCAACCCTCCTGCAATGGGCAGGAACATCTTCAACTCAATCAGGTTGGTCAGAGCCCCAGCCAAACCGACCTTGAATGCTTCCCAGGGATGGGGCATCTACAAAAGGATGGACAACCAGGAAAGAGGGTCAGCAGGAGGCTTGAAGACAATTTCTTGCAGAAATGGCTCCCCTTACGGTTCAGATGTGCCAAAAGAAATAGTGGAACAGTAGGGCTGAAGGCTGAGTTGGGAGAAAAGGAGGCCCAGCCTCCTGGCCCCAGGCAGTGCCTGTACCCTGTGTGAAGCAGCCACAAGAATTGTGCTGCAGCTTACAGACGGAGACATCATCTCTGTACTAAGAGATTCCACTAGAGATCACTAATTCAGATCCTATTCTATGCTTCCAGCTAGTCACAAGGGCACTGAGCCAGCCATAGCATCTCTGTACCAAGGATGAGTGTGTCCTGCTGCCTCTCTCAAGGCAGAGCAATAGTTTTGGAAGCAACATGTAAGATACTGGAGCAGTATTTGATTTTGGAAAATGTTCTCTAAGCACCACCTTCCAGTTGGCCCCATTTCAAAGACAGACACCTCAGCTACACCTACCCCACAGATGCTTCTGCTGAGTTCCCTGCTGTGCACCCCCACCGCTGTCAAGGAGTGCAGAGCTGCTGTGTGCTGGACACCCGCAACTGTATCTGTGCTGTGCTTCCCTGGGGATTTGAAGAGTAAAATTTGCCTTTCCAAAACTCCAGTGCATCCTTTGGCAGGCAATGTGCCAGCTGTCTGCAGTGGAGTTGGTGCTTACCTGCAGCTTGGACCACTGAATCCTGCCCACACAGCGGGCTGCATTTCTCCAGGCATGCTTGGCTCCATAGATCAGCTCAGTGTCCCGCAGCTGGTAGGTATCAGTGGCTTCAATCTCCTTGGTCACTTCCTCCAGCCTTTCCATGTGCGCCTTAGAGCCAGATCTGCATGGGTGAGGAGCAGAGAATATGGCAGTTGCCAGCTTGGGTGGAGGGCGGGGAATTCTGCTGCTCTCCACCTGGGCATGAGTTCTTTCTTTCTTAAGCACATGTGGGCGCATATTCACACACACTTGTGCTTTCAGGGTAACAGATGACCAAGTGCAAATGGGAAAGGTCAGTAATTTGCATAGAGGCACACAACAAATGCTATGAATGAAACTCCAGCTGCACATGGAGCACCACAGTCTCACTGTGAGCAAGTGGCTGCTGGTACTTAGTTACCAGCTGGGGTTAAACCACAACACTCACCCTGCTTTTGCTTGCAAATGTGAAAGATCAAATCATGTGTGACATCTCAGCATAAGTAGCAGCCTTGGGCTGCAACCTTCTCCAGTCAATACTTACCTCTTTATGGAGGAGTAGTACTGGTCAATGAAGTCCTTAGCCAAGAGGAGCACCTCCTCTTTTGTCCTGGTATCTTCTGACTTGCGGACATGCTGGCTAGGAGTCATTACTGAGCCCATGCAGATCTGCTCCGTGCATGCAGTGGCCTGAAGGGACAGAAGGAGACAAGTGTGTCTTGGGTTACTGCAGCACTTTCAGTTACTGTGAGCTGGGCTGGGGAAGGCCAGTGATTAGCTACACGAAGATTGGTAGCATCTTTGACAGACAGGGACACTTCCAGCTCATTTGTTTTCACACCTATTAGTAATGTGTAAGAGTAAGCATATGCAGCCATCTCTTGTCCCACCTGACATGGACAATCTGGGCTCACTAGATTCCTGCCTCAGCTTGGCATGAAGTCAAGTGCTTTTCCTTATTTATCCCAGATGGACTTCCCTCTCACCCAGCTTATTGCACCAGAGGTTTGAAATTCAGAAACCACCAGCAACAAGAAGACTGGCCTGAATTCATCCAGTTCTGCATTTCCAGGTAAAGACATCTTGGAAACACTGTGATCCACTCAGTTATGCTCAGTTAACTTTGGGCCAGTCCTATGAACTCTACTCACCATTGCGGTCTTGAGGTGCAGAGTGTCATGAAGCACGGAGCCTGTCTCCCAGTTCTTGATCTTGACAAATCGGGGGCATTTGGAAGGACTTCCATTCACTGTGTTCTTAGTTGGGGACTGCCGCCCAGGCGGCGGTGGCTGGACAACATTGAAGACCAGGCACAAGGTTAGTATTCATCAAGATACACAAAAAAGGTCACAGCAAGAAGCAGCATCCTGTATTAGTGGATGCCTGTGCTTAAATCCTTGTGATAACACATGGAGACAAGGTATATGATCCAAATATTTGGCAGCATTTGGAATCCTACAGTGGAGCAACCAACTCTCAATGCGGTGGAGAAGTCGTCTCTGTTTACAGGACAGTCAAACCTCTAGAAGAGGAGTTAAAAACAGAGATAGAAGTGACTTAGGAGAACGTTGTGTTCAAGTTTCCCAGTGGAAGACTTACCTGTCTAAAATGTATTAAGTGTTTCTTTTTAAGGAGCATCACCTGCTCAAGTTTTGCATGTGCCAAGCTCTGCCTCACCAATATGAGCACTGTGAGATAGAGCTAATGGCCAATGGTTCCTCCAAGCAATCCAAGCGCACAATCTCCTGTGATATCAATGCTGGAAGATCGTAGGAATAAGAATGGATAAATTATGCAAGTGTGAAGGCTGCTGAATTATGCATAGTTGGATTAGTTCAGTCTCAGCTCTGAATCTCCAGCCCTCCCTGATACTCTGCGTCAGGGTGTGCTCATGTTGTACATCTCGAGGTACAGGCCAACATAAGCAGGAGCCTCAGCCAGCAGAGAGCTTGTAACAAGAAGAGCTGGCTGAGAATGCTTGTCTTTGCACATGTTTTCACAGATAATATCTAGTATTTCTGCTGTCACCCTTATTCACCCCAAGCACTTAAAGAGCAATCAGTGTCTACCAGCGTATCATGGGACAGTGAGATCTGCAGTGGCCCTGGAAAGCGGAGATGTTTTTTCCAGGAATCAGATCTTATAACAGGAGTGATTCAGTCACTGCAACCACAATGGTGTTGACGCAGGTTCCAAGGAGAGACCTGATCCCACACCAGAGCATGGACCGTGTTTTGATGTAGCCTTCCTACGTGAGTCTTGTAACTTGTGCCCCTTTCTAATCCATCTGCAAGGTTTAAAAAAAAGCCTTCAGCAGAGCTGTGCAGAGTTTCACTCCCCATTTTGACAGTTCTGGGCTCATGTCACAGCTGCAGCTCATGGACTAGTGTTACAGCCTGAAGGACCAGCTGAAGAAGAGGCAGCACATAGTGGAAGAAGCTCTTGTTTCAGAACAAGCACTTTTGCTGATGAGCAAACCCAGGAGGGAAAGCAACAGGGGTCACAAGGCTGACAAAAGCAAAAAGAGGGTCCAGATCTAACTCATTCTTACTTTGCCAGAGGATCGCTCTGCTTTTCTGAGGCAGGGAGAGACTGATGCCTGACTGATGGTGAGACTGATGCCCAGGCTGAGCAGACACCACTGCACTGCCCCGGTGGCAATGTTGGACATATTTTTTTGCCCAGCCCTAGTTTTTACCATATGTTCCACATTTTTTTTCCCTGGAAAACAGGGATTTGGCTGTCAAGCAGCCTAACGCTCACAGTGTAGTATCATACACTGAAAACACATGCTAGGAGCAAGAGGCAGAGGATGTAGGGGAAGGGAGAGCTTTACAACCTGATCCCTCAGTAGGACCCTCTTTGGTCCTCAGTTTCAGAAAGCTGCTCTCTGCACACCCTCAGGCTATGCTGTCATGGGTTTCTGACATCCCTCACGTCACACATCTCATGATCTTCCCAAGGAGCCTTTTGAAGTCCTAGCTCCTGAAGCCTGGTGACCACACAGTGGATTCCTTCCCATGCTTCCCTTCCCATGCTGCAGAAAACAAATATAAGACTAAATACAGAACGAGTAGTAAACCAGTGGTAAATAGAAAGAATCTCCTAAATCTAGTCATGGAAAAGCACTATTTTTAAGTTCATTTTTTTTTCAGTTTTGGGGAATCTGAGCTGAATTATAACAGTTCCTGGTGGTTTTTTTCTGCTTGTTTTACTCTTTCAAGAGAATCAAACCATTTCTGAGCCACTAACTGCATCCTGTGCTCTCTGAACCCACCTAGGGTACCCTTAGGACCAAAGGAGATAATCTGCCACCTTCCTTCTGAGTGTGACTGCTCAGAGCAGCTCTGAGAGATTGGTAAATTTTAGCTGAGAACCGCTGCTCAAAAATGCAAACAAACCCAAAACCTGTACCTCCACCTGCCAGACAGAGCTAGAAGTACCAAGCACAAAGTGGTGGTTGTATCCAGCACTGCTTTTCGATTCTGAGTTAGTTTTGATTTGCTGATGGGGCTCTGGTGCAGCTTAGGAGACATACTGCTAAATAACATCTTGCTGGAGCAGGTATGGCCCAAAAGCGGGTTATGAATCCAGATGTTGCAATGGCCCCATCCTGAGAGTGAGCAAGCTCGTGGTCCAAGCTAGTGGACATTGGCTGCTTAACATCTGCCTACAGATGTTCTACCTTAAACTTCTCTCAAAGCTGCTCCCTTTCCTTTTTGTCTTTTCCCTGCAGGAACTGGCAACGTTTGAATCTTTGCTGAAAGAGGGCCATGGTGCAGAGGCATGCCGAATCCCTGGGATGCCAGCCGGTCTGGAGCAGCCGAGGTGACACCATCCTCAAGAAGCAGAGGTGCCAGGTCTGGCAACCGCATCACAGAGCAGCTGTGGAGAAAGCGACACCCAGAAGAGACTGAGAAAGAACTCCATGTGTGTGTGTATGCCTTCCCTGCATAGCAAAGCTGAAGCCAAATATTACCCCTGATTCTGTCAGGGAGGTTGTGTGAGATCCTTTCATGTTTTAATTAGGCAGCTGTGATATCAGTGACTCAAGAGTGGGACAAACGAAGAGACTAACGTACCAGTCGGGCACACAAGCATTATGCAAACATCTTTTACAAGGGAGCGTGTTGGCACTTATCGTCAGTGTGCAGCTTGCGAGCTGTCTGCGGCTCTCACAGATGCAGGGCAGAAATGCAGCCAGCCCCGAGCACTTCCTAGGGCCAGAACAGCAGGAACCATCTCCCTTTGTGCAGACCCGAGTTTTACAGTTCCTCAGCCTTCGTCATGTGTCCCAGCTGGACTTTGGGAGTCCCTGCCTGTGACAACGGCATGTATTGCCCTGCCAAAATGCGTCGGCTGTGGGAGGACAAGGTCTGCAGTGTTAGCCCAGGTCATAGATATATAGGCATGCTGACATTTCTTTCTGGACTGCATTAACCTTGCTAGCTGAAAGTGTGCTTTTCGATTTTATAAAGCTGTAAATCATCTTTACAAGTGCAGAGCTGATATGACTCCCTTCCTCTGCTAGCTACACGGGCACACACCTCCTTGGTTACCCTGGAGCTAACAAATCAATCTATATGGACTGAAACATGACTCACGCGAGACCTGGGCTGGTGCTGTCACAGCATCTTTCCATTGGTGATGTTTAGGGCCAGAGGGATTGGGCTCCTGGGAAACAAGTGAAACACACTGTGTGACTTGGCAAAAAAAAAAAAGGCATAGGGATCGATGCCCAACGGGTCTTTCAGCACCTTATTACGAGCCTCAGTGAGCATTCCACACTTGGCCAAGTGAATTCACCAAACTCTGCTTTAAAGGACGTGTATAAAGAGCTCACTCTTGGCTTGACTTGCCCCCGTGTTAACAGTATTTATTGCCGCTTGCAAGAAGTTCAGTTGCCTTGATTGCATGCAGCCCGGCGGAACGGCTGCAAGGAACATGGGGGAAAACCAGACTGCCTCCAGAAAAGCAGGCATAGCGATTTGGGCATAAGAAGGATAAAAAGAAAGCTGCACATCTAGTGAAAAAAAAATATTAAAGAGTTTAATAGCAGATTAAGACTGAGGGTTTTGGCAGTCGTAACACTGAGAGAAATTAAGCTCTGAACACAGAAGGTTATGAAGTACTTATAGTACCAGACATGTACATGCAAGGAGCTTAGCAAAGGACGCAGAAAGACAATGTCTTTCCAGAGCTAAGGCAAAGGCACCAGAGCAGTGATCTGTCCTTGGGTGAGATGGGCTTGTGATACCTGCCACAGTGCATTGACTGTGCAGCAGGACATGGGGCTGCCCAGGGACAGCTCTCCAGTGGCTGAACACAGCGTGTTGCAGCTCTTGGATGCACCCATTTGCGTGTGCTGATGGAGGACAATACCCACCGTAAGGCTGTCTATGCTGCTAGGGGCTGTGGCTGCAGTCCTGAGCTGCAGCCAGGTGTGGGGAACATGGAAATCACTTCCACTCGCATCTAAAAACCCAGCCAGGTTGGTTAAAACTGTGCAGCAAGTCTGGCATGATCAGGGGTATCTCAGCCACCCCACAGGTGCATCAACACCTGCCCGGTGGGTCTCGCATGTCTCATGAGTCTCCGACACTGCGTGTGCTGCAAAAGCATACGTGAACATCGTTCTGCTCAGGAGTCCCCAGGGAAAGCAGGGTGCTCCTGGCACAAGGGGAATGAGGGGCAGAGTTAAACCACCACAGCCATGACTATGTCACCTCCATGGACATGAAGGGATCATGTCACCTCCATGGGCGTGAAGGGACCCTGTCACCTCATGTGGCCTCACCCCCAGCTTGTAAAATGCCTGTGAAATGGGAAAACACCCCCGGAAGAGCCATGGCCTGGGATGTGCCACTGAACACTGCTGTGTAACAAGGCCAGGCTCAATATCTGGGTGTCAACCACACCACGAGTGGCACCCACTCTGTGGCGGTCTGCAGGTGGCACATCAGCGAGGAGCATTGCATTGCGGCTCGTTGGAGCTGGGAAGAGGCATCAGCCAGATGTAACTGCTGAAGACATTCCTGAGCTGAGGAAATACTGATTTTCTCAGAAGTCTTCATAGGACCACAAAAGCACTTCTTTCCCTTCCCTTGGAAAACAGTCCTTACTATGTCACTCTGAGAAATACAGTGAAGCAAGGAGACCAAATAGTCCCCCATGTCCTGCCATGTTGCCGGTTAATCCCATCAGGGAGATATGTTTGCCCGAACAGGCTTGGCAGTGGTCACGCACGTCATGTTTTCCCAGAGGTGATCTTTCTGCCCTGGCAGGGTCTGCCTTACGTCTCTGGCTTTGCTACAAACGTGGAGTTAAGCCACTTTTGGTGAGGAAGCCTGAGAATTTATGCCCATGCAGTGTGAAGAGATGAAAAGGCACCATACAACATATTATCTGAAGTGCTCTATTGAATTACTGTCATGTGAATCAAAATGACTTTAATGATGCAACTCGGCTTTTTGCCATGAAAAGGATTGACAGTCCCAAGGGAGATTTCAGAGTCCTGGTCCCTGGCTGTGCTCCATCCCACTCTGTCCCTCCCCTTGGATGAAAAGCATCGTTCTCCAGTGACCTATATGCCGCCCCAGCTATGGAGAATGTGTCTTCTGGACCAAATGGGCTCTACACCACATCAACACTATCTCTTGGGATCAAAGGTCTTCAGGGTAGTGCAGGTAGCCCTTGTAGGTTCTCTGTGGTGCGAGAGCTCACCAGGACAGGTCATGCACCCCCAGACACCCTTCCCACCTAAAACAGCATGAGCTATGGGCTTTTACCTGCTCTGCTTCAGAGTAGGGGTTGTTCAGGACCACAGGCACATTGCTCTTCTCCCACAGGTCACCAAAGACACGATCGTTCTCCATCCGAGCTGGTAAGGCTTTCTGTGGCTTGTTTTCCCCTTCCCTGAAACTGAAGAGTTAAAAATCATTTGGGTCAGCAGGCTGGAGGGCAGCTGGGTGCTGGGACCACAGGGCCAGGTCCTGGAGTGATGACTCCAGGACCTGTTCTAGCTGCTTCCTACAGGAGCAAAAACTCACACATCACCTTGCGGAAGGGGAGGAAATGCTCTGCCTGGGCCAAGGCAATGAGTCACCACAGCGAGGGCAACCCAAACACAACATAAATTTTCCCGCGCAATGCCTGCAAAACAACAGGAAACCTCTGTCCTGACACCAGCTCTAGCGGGGTTACACGCCAGACCCTCTGCATCCCAAAGCCATGCTGGAGCCCTGCGAGAGCAAGCACATAGCTGGGGAAAGGAAAGCCGCACGCAATTCCAGCTGCAAAACCTCATAGCAAAACCTCCTAGCAAAGCCAGCTGGATTTGCAGAGCAGCTTGGTGTTTATGAGTGGAGGAGAGGAAAAAAAACCAAGAAAAAATAGGTGGCTCCCAGGAGGGAGAGACAGCTCGCTCTCCTCTTCCTGACCTTTACTGATGCTGCAAATGCCGGCAAGCACAAGTGATTTTACTCAAGCAAACTGATGGATTGCCTCCACAGAGCTGGGTGTGCTGGCAAGGCTGGGGGACTGAGAAGGTCCCCAGCACTGGCTGCCCTGGCCTGCACAGCGACACTGGTGTCACTCACAGTGCGCGCAGTCTGCCTGGGGACCATACCAGGGGGTGGCGGTGAGGCTGTTAAATGCCATCCAAGCAGGTGATGGAAAACCACTGCCATATGAGCCCTCACGAAGGAGAAAAACAAATGGGGTTTAGAAAGATGACATTCAGAGAAGGCAGGCTGGGGCATCTGCACCGAAGGCACCGACCAACCTGGTGAGACCACACGTGGGAAGGACCTCCATGGGCTGGGCTGCACAGGGCCATGGGCCAGCAGGGACACAGCCCCATGGCTTGCAGCCACGCCGCCTTCACCCTTGCTCAACAGACCATCGAGGTAATGCGCTCTGGCAATTGTTTTGCTCCTGCTGTCAGTTCTTAAAAGTCTTCCAGATGCCCGCTAAAGTCAATAATGAGACTTCCCATTAGTGACGGCGGGCTCTGGGCACCGACCAAAGTAGGGCATTTACACTCAGGACAGAATTCACACCAACACGATGCTCTTGACACAGTCATGGGAAGACACGTATGTACAAGTAAATTCCATTTCACAATCCTCCTTGCCCCTCAGCTCGTATCTTAGGTACGGCTTAAGGAAAATATTTCACGATGTGCTCCCTGTGCTCTGTTTTCTTTAATTTTTCTGCCTTTACAGAACAATGTTCAGCTGCCAAACTATTACACTAGGCTCCTGGACACCTTCCAAATGTTGGCTGCCTTAGGGTGAAAATGGCCAGCTTGGTGCAAGTGAGGAGGTACAGGTGCTATAGGGGCAGTTTTTACTGGGTTTTCTATACCCCCCCACCACCACCACCTTCCCAGGAAAAGAAAACTGTTCTTTTGTGACTTGGCTCCTCCCAGTACATGAAAGGGTTTCAATCAGATAAAACACAAGAAACCCCACCCGCCACACTGCACAGCCACAGCCAAAGACAACAGGTCCCAGCACTCCCTATGGGGTGGCAGCACTGCTGGCAGCACTCGGCAGCCACACTGGCCCCAAGGCTGGGGACAACCATGAACCATACAGCACCCACTCTGTCCTCTACCAGCCCACCCAAAGGGGGAGCTTAGGGACTCTTGACACATCCAGCCTACCTCCATCTAGAGAATTCCCAGCAATGAGACAGAGGATTAGCAGGATGAAAATTCAGTAAATCTGGCTCTTCCCTATAAGTCAAGACCAGCTATTAAACCTCCCAGAGAACACTAATTTCCATAAGGCAATGGAAGAAATCCCTTGGCTTTACTGGTGCTTGGGACTTAAAGAGGGAGCCTGCATCCTGAGGAACCACAGTGCCTCTCCAGGGGCACAGACTTTGCCTCTGTGCAGACAGGAGAGGCTCAGGCAGACAGACCCCGGCATGCCAGATACTCCACAGGCACCTCCAAAATGACACTGAGCGTATGCCTGCAGGCACCTGGCACAACCTGCTGTTTCCAGGAAGGTGTTTGCAAGTCCATCTAAAAAGGCATCTGCCGGCACAAAGAAACCTCAGAGAGGAATTGATCCATCGGCGGCAGCAGCCGAAGGTCTCGGCTGGGTGGCTGCACGTGTAATCTCATTGTCTGCACACCAGCAAAGCCATAAATGCTGGCACCTGTGCCAATGGCACGGAAAAAGACCAGATGCTTGAATTAAGTCATCGCTGTAGTTGGCTACTTTGTGTATTACAAGTATTGCTGGAGCAGGGCCCTGCTCCCATTCACTGGCTTCAAGCATCACCTGATGAGATGCACCATCCTGAGGAACAGGGAAGTCCAGGTGGGCATTAAGGGTTGGATGCTCAGGAGCAAATGCTCCACACCCCGTTGCATATTTGCAACTGGGGCAGAAACGAGTTGTGTGTTGTTGTTCCTAATGGACTTAGGGCTGCGTGAACAGGGCAGAGAGGTGCTGCCTTCACCCTTAGTCTCTGCTATAAAAGCACAGTCAAGCGTAGCTGCAACAAAGCTATTAGACTAAACTCGCTGTTGTCTCTCTCATCTCTGCGCTGGTGTTGTGCTGCGGCTTGCTTAGTGTCGGGCGAGGAGGTCTGCGGCTCACAGGGCTGCGGGTGCGTGCCCCAGTGCTGAGCTAGCACAGACCTCTTCTGGATGAGGCCGCCCAGAAGTATCCGGCTCTGTCTTTTGGAGAGAGACAGGGAGAGAAAAGCCTATTCAGAGAAGCCACAGCTTCACCCCAGTCCTAGCACAGATTGGGGAGAAAATTGAAAAAAATCAATTGCTCCATTTTACAAATATTTCCTGCCCATTTCTTGTAACTGCCTTGTTTGTGAGCTCAGGCAGGAACAGGGTCCTTCTGGAAAAGTTCTTTTCCTCCTTGACTTGGCTTCCGCAGCCCCCAGCAGAAACACGGGGTGACCTGCAGTGTTCATACGAGGATCCCCCTCGCACTCTAGGAGACTGGCAGATGGCCAAACCACCGTGCCTAAGCTCAGCCTCCAGATAATGGTTCCAAAAGCCCTTTTTCAACAGGAGAGCCCAAAGTGCTGCCCTCGCAGGCTCCCAGTGGGCCATGGGGAGGGCGCAGTTCCCCTGAGGGGTGTTTTGAGGCAGCCAGGTTGGACATCTCCAGGGAGCTGCCGTAGGAGCAGCCCCATCTGCAGCTACGCAGGGGATGGGGATCTTGCCCTCAGCTCCCAGCAGCCTTTGGAGAAATCCTCCCAAATCACTGCCAGACCCAGCCTGGGCACCTGGGGGTATTGAACAGTTTTTTTTAAAATCACCACTTTAATGTCTTTGAGGCACTGGAAGCAATGCTGAAGTTCTGTCCTTGGAGGCCCTTGTTTGGTTGAACTCTCCCAAAGGCCAGATCCAGGATCCAGAGATCCCTCTCCGACCTTGACCTGCTGCCAGATCTATTAAATACTATTAGCAAGGTCTTTTGGATCCAGAACAGGTTTTGGGGAAGGGAACCCATCTGAGGCCATCTTTTGTTCTGAAAGCAAAATTTGTTACTTAAAAAAAGACAGAGGAATCCTGCCCTCCCCCACTGGTGCAAAGGCAGCTCCTTGGATGCTGCCTCACCTCGGAAAGAGCATCTGGCTGTTTGGAGAAATGAGAGGCACCACTGTTTTCTTTTGACTAATTTGATGATGTTGCAGTGCTCAGAGTGATGAAGCAGAAGGGAAGTTGCTGAGACAGCCCTTTGAGAAAATTTTCCAAAGCTTTTCCAAAAAGAAAGAAAGAAGAAAAAAAAAAGGAAAAAAAAAAGAGCAAAAAGAAAGTTTGTCACTTTGCTCCTTTGAATTTGCTCAGCAGAAGAATTTCTCCGATTTCCCAGGCATACATGAGAGATACCACTAGTGGCTGCAGTCCCCAGGGGCTGATTTGGATGAAGCAATAAGGATGCCGATGTTCCAGCGATGGCTCTTGCACCGTGGTGCCGGTAGCCGCACCCTGTGCTGCAGCTGCAGGGGATGGCCCTGGTCCCACTGGCTGGAATACTGTGCTTGAGCTTGGGACCACATGGGGAGCTCACACCTGCCCACCTCACTTGCTCTGAGCTTTGGGAGAGAAATCCCTTCTTACTTTCTTCCCTTCTTCTGGCGTGTCCTTGGAGTACAAGGCTGCACTGTGCACTGCTCCTCCTTCCAGTGCTAGAAGCCAGGCTAAATGGCTCTGGCTTCACCTTTCTTTTGTCCCATGGAAAGCAACGCTCCGGAGGGCACTGCAGCCCCAGGACCGAATGCTTCCTTGCTGCTGTGCCCCTGGGGCAGCTCACCCTCTGCAAAGTGGGAAAACACGCTGGCTGCGGACTCCTCCTCTCGAGGGTTAAAGCAAAGTCTGGCACAACAGCACCTGTTTGAGGGAGAGGCAGGAGATGGGATCAGGCAGGATCCAGGATCTGCAGGGTGCAGAGGATGGAGCAGAGCTCAGGAAGGAAGCAGAAATGTTGGAAGCAGAAGGAATAAGTCCAAGAGGTGGGATGCACTCCACAGACAGGCAGCAGGGCCAGCATGCCTGGAGCATGAGAAGGGGGAGCTTGAACAGCACCAGAGGAGGAAGACAAAAGCCTTGCCGACAAGCGTGCGGCATGGCTTGAAGAAAATCTTGTGCCTTCAGAAGGTCAGAGCGTCTCTGAGTTGTGCCCAGTGCTGGGATTATGGACTAACGAGCTAGGCAAGCTGCACAGAGTGGCTATGAAATACAGGGCTGGTAAATGCCATTGAGTAGGCATTGACAGATAAAGACCTGGGAACAGATCCACGCGATCCCAAAGTCCCATCGTCATTGTTCAAGATTCAGCCAGCGTCAGATGCAACCTGCAGCCAGCACGCACGTCCCTTCCCAGCTGTGCCCAAAGACCACCTGGAGGGTTCCAGCTTCAGCACCTTGTTTGGAGACCAAACATGGTTCAGGTCTGTGGGGAGAGCACAGGTTCATACATGGGCCGTGGGTTTGGCTGCTGGGACCAAGTACAAGAATGGCTGTCCCATGGGATACAAGAAGCAGCACCAGCACAGGGGGCTGAGTGGGTGAAGAGTGCTTTGGAGACGAGTCCAAGAGGGCTCCAAGGGGGTATATCTGGGTAGAATACGCTGTTTGCAGGCACAAAATGCCTCCCTGGATTAGGCTGATGTAGTCAGTGACAAGGAAGAAGAATTCACCAAGGGAGAAGGCGAGGGTTATTCACTGCCAAAACCTTCCTACTTCACCATTTTGCAGAATGGCAATAACATGATAGTTTCAGGGAACCTTTTCATTTCAAAGGTTTTAAAGTTTCATGTCCAAGTACAGAATAATGAAGACATCAGAAATGCAAATGAAATGTTTTGAGCAACACAAAGAGATTTTGGCGGTGGTGAAGGAGGTGGGAGGAAGAGAATTTTCTCTTCGAGAACTGCAAAATTACGGGGTTTGTTCCAATTCAGGATGGAGCCTGAAACCTTGAAACCCTTCATAAACAGAATTCCTGCTCTCAGCACACTTCTCCTTCTCCAGGGCTGCTGATGTTGCTTTTTGGACTGAAACTGCCATGTTTCCATCATGCTGTTCATGTTATGGAATAGACCTGAGAAGAAAAATAAATACTGGCAACTCAGGGCTGGGGGGGGGGGAGAGGGAGCGAAGATGGGACATGACAATCTCCCTAGAGCTCAGAGGGAAAAACAGACCTAGGTTAGCTGGCAGTGAGTGAATCAAACTCTATTTTTGTTTTCTAGCCCACGGTGAGCCTCATGGCAGAAATGCCAGCTCTCATCATACCTTGTGCCCCACTTCCATGCTCTGTTTTATGATCGATTTCATTGCAGATGGCTTGAGCCAAGTAGCAGACATGCAGCCACAGTCGCAGCCCATCCCCTGGGCAGGCACGGTGGACCCATGACACCTTACAGCTGGAAATCAGCAGGAAGCCAAAGCCAGGTCACCGCAGGGACAGCTCCTCCTGGGAGTGCAGGCTGTGGTGCAGGGGATGAAGATGAACTGATATTTTCCCCCAGTACAAACTTCACAGTGTCCAGTTTTCCTTGGAAGTAACATTAGAGACATGGGCTGGAAGCCCAAAGCATCAGGTGTAATCTGAATTGCTTTTGGCAAAGCCCACCTTGAACAAGAAGTGTTTGGCTCCTTGTGAATAACCTCAAACTTGCGCCATTCCTTTCTGCCCTAGGAGAGCTGTCACAGCTCTGTGAGCTGGACCAGCTTTGACAAAGTGCTGCAGGCTGTGAAGGTCAGCACCAGGTGAAGATGGAGACAGAACAGGATTGGTCCCAAGACCAGCATCTCCAGCTGGATCGATGGTCAAGTGGTACAGGTTGTACATGTCAAGCTCAACCTTGAGCAAGGTTTTGCACAACACTGGTGTCTAGGTAGAGGTCTATTCCTGTTTTGACCGATGCCAGCTTTGCTTGCTGCCCCCCAGCCTGGAGAAGTCACAGCCTACAGCATGATTGCTGCATCGATCTGTTAAGACTTGCTTATTTTTTTTGGCATTTCTTTGGCATCGACCAACACAGCCTCCCCAGTTATCTGCTCCCCATTGCTTCCTGACCTTTCTGCACTTCTCTGGACCAAGGAAACTTTCAGTGTAGAAGACCTTCACGATGCCCCAGCTCTGCCTGAGACCAAACCGAGGAGATGATTCATCTCCAGCACGTCGCAGGAGTGGGAGGAGAGGCGGCTGAGAAATGCCCTTTACCCTGCAGAGCGGCTCTTGACAAGTTTTCCCTGCAGTATATCTCCTTGCCCGCTTCTCTGCTCGAGCCTAGGTCTTCTGGCTCATAAAGAGTCCTGCCGCAAGAGTGAGGCTGCAGCTTTTCATCAAGCAGACTAAGATGACTAATTTTGACCAAAAAGTGGATTTTCAGTCCCAAGGTACCTAGATTAAAAAGATGTATTTTTTTAAAGGGTATTGATGAATAAAGTGGAGTATTGGTGAAGTACCCACTTCACTAAGATTCTGGCTGGTTCGAGGTCCTTCAGTTTAAGTGAATTCAAAGTGTTTTGGTTTCATCTGTCTCTGAGTAAAAGAGGTCTCTTAATGAAAAAAGACATTTTTCATCCCTCTCCCCAGGTGGAGCAGAATTTCGTTGGAGATGCTGCAGCTAGTGGGATGGGATGCGAACCGTGGGGGGACAGTTTGAAGAGTGAGGTTGTAATTTATACCAGTGCTTGGGATTGTGTCCCCCGGGGGCTTCACTGGGCTGGGACCCTCAAGCTCCACTGCAGCAATGTTAGCAAAAGCAGAGGGGATTTTTAAACAACCCTGCACATTTTGTTGGACGTGTAGTCAAGCACAACCCTTGCAAGGTCTCAGTTCTCTGGTTGCTTAAGCCAGGTTCCCCCAGGGATGGGTGGGTGGTGGATTAAAGAATGTACACTCCAGGCAGGTAGCCCTCAGCCTACCAGAGAACGCCAGGCTCAGGGGTTAAATTGCCTTTTACTGTACAGCAGAGATCAAAATCAACAGTTTCTGAAAACAGACAAACACAGGAGACCTGAGGATATGTGTGTGGGGCGGGGGACATGGCAGGAAAGGATGTCCCCGAGCATACCCTGTCCCACCGCTCTTCCCAGATGTCTGCCACCCGCCGCCGGCACAGAGCAGATTTTTTTTCCCTCTGACTCAGTGTGACCACCTTAACAGGCTTTGAGTAACCGTGTCCGCTGCAGAAAAAAATGCATAATTTGGGAGAGCAGAAACAGCGATGATAAAACAACCAAAAATAATAAAAAAAGATGGAGAACACATAGCGCAAGTGTTGGTTTGTGATGGGGGTGATCAGGACCTCAGCCTGGGCTCTGCCACCAACCCAGGCAGGGAACCCACTCTGCCACAGCTCTGCCTTTCCCCTCTTGTTGTTTCCAATAATAATAACAAAAAAAAGACATACAATTTTTTTCCCCCTTCCCTAAGGAAGCAGGTGCAGCAAGGGAACTTGAAATTACAAATCCCTCTGTCACGGACCCGAGATCACCAGCTTCAGCAAACCCTCCTGATAAAGCCTCCTGGCTCTTACAGCCAGTCAATAACCGAGGGCAGCCACAACCTGCTGCGGCACTTGACACTGCTAAAACGTGTTCAGGGTCTCAGGGGAAGGTGACGGGTAAAGGCAGCCTATCATCGTTAATAAATGGCCAGCAGGCGACAGAGCTGGTACCAAAAAAAAAAAAAAAAGAAAAGCTACTAACAACATTTTTGCAAAGCATGAAGGGCCACAGGGAGCTGCTTTGGCTCCGCAGAATGGTCTGCGTCTCAGGGAAATGCTGAGGGAGGTCAGGAGGGCAACACCACACACATGGTCCCTTGCAGAAGCAGATACCAAAAATGAAGCAGTTCCACCCACGTGATGGGACTTTACCCTCCTCAAGAGGCCATGGGGCAAGCATGCATGGCCCCCGCCCTCGTTATACATGCATACACATATGGAAATAATTAGCTCGATCTAGAAAGAGCAGAGGGAATGAACAGGCACATCCACTGTTGCATTTCAACAAGGGATGGGCATTTTGGAGCTCTCGACATGAAACATTACCCCCCTTCCCAGAAGACGGGAGCACCCAAGGCAGGTCCCACTGCCCTTGCACAGAGGTCCCCTTGGCTTCAGCTGGAGCTGGACCGGGGGTCCCCACTGCCCTCCCCAAGCCAAAAGCACTGAAGGTTTTGAAACTCATTTCTCCTGGGAAGCATTGTACTCTCCCGGTCTGACCTTCTTTCTCCCTCTCCTGCTGTTAATAGTAGATATCAACCGGAGAGCTCTAAAGCAGGATAGCGTGGACAGACAATACCATGAATCTTATTTAGCAGGTGGGGAAACTGAGGCATGGGATTTTATTTAAACTTAAATAAGATCAAGAACATAGAACAGAAACAAACCCCAGCCCAGCCTGTGATCCACCACATCGCAAAGCTCAGCTTTCCATGAGACATTACTCCTACTGTTCCCCGATTTCCCATGCTTACATCTTTCTCCCTCTCTTCCACCATCTGCTACCAATTTTTCATTACTTTTATCTTCCCCTCATCAACTGCTCCCCCCTTTTTTTTGCACCCCTTCCTCTCCACCTCCATCCTGCTGTGTCAGACAGCAGCCATTTCTGGAGAGGTGCTCGCGACACCTAAACCAGCCACATTGGGTAGCCAAAACCAGCACATTTCACCAAATGTAAAAAACGTATTTAGGGACCTACCAGTCCACTTGGACTTCTATATCTCTTGTCTCTACCTTGGAGGGTGCATTTCCATCGCTGTCCTTACTGCTGCTGTTCAGGAGATCCAGGACAGGCTCGATTTCTTTGAGCAGTTCATTGTCTTCCACGCCGCCGTTGAGGCAAGAGTGACCACAAGCACCCTCCTTCCCCTTCCCAGCATCCTGTCCTTTGCTGCTGGTAACAACACCATTAACGTGGACCATTGGCTCCACCTCCCGCCCCATCTCTCTTGTCCACAGGGAGCCCATGGTTCGGTCGGCTGCTGGCAGCGGCTGCTCTTTGCCGTGCAGGCTTGGGTTGGACAAGTCAACAGCCTTCGGAGTCGGGCAGAGGGGTCTGGTGACACGGATGGTTTTTGGTGTCCCGTCACCTGCAAAAGTGGTCTCCAGGTGAGTGGTGAAGCCCTCAGGACCCCTCAGGATGAGGACCACGTAGGTCTCAGAGGCGATGCTTCTCAGTATCTCCAGCGCGGTCTCATAGCTCATGTCCACCAGGGGCCTGCCATTGACGGCTAAAATGATGTCCCCAGCCTGGATGAGGCCACTCTGCTCTGCAGCCCCTCCCCGGATCAGGTCCGAGATGATGACAGGCGGCTTGCTGACGCGCTCCTTCACCAAGAAGCCGAGGCCGCCCACCTTGCGCTTGAAGAGCTTCACTGATATGACATTGGGCTGTATCTGCTGCACGCTGAACACATTCTCTTCCATGGCAGCCCCCCTTTTTGAGCCTGCAGCCCAGGACCTCAGCACCCACTCAGCACAGAGAAATTCACTGTCCGAGATGCTTATCCACACCGGGGCAGGGAAGGGGCAACTTTTTGGCTTTTAAGCAACTGGCCTCACTGCAAAACTCCTCTGGGCTTTGGCTGCAGGCTGGATTCCTTCAGCATGCTCGCTGCCGCCTCTCTGAAACGCAGCTGGGGAAAAGCAGGGTGTATCACCAGTGGAAAGCAAGGCTAGGGGCAGGGCAGGCAGGGCAGGCAGGGCTAGGCATTGCACGGCCGAGCAGGGGCTGGAGGGGGCAACATGCCAGCTTCAAGTCAGCCTCTGGTCCTGCGCTGGGCAGAGGCGGGGAGGCAGCCCGCTCGCTTCACCAACATCCCTGCAAATGGTCCGCAAGCTTCTTTATCTAGAGAGGAGGAAATAAAACAAAGAAGAAAGAAAAGTGAGATAGGGCAGGCATAAGTGCCGGCTCGGCACGGGGCTCGGCACGCCACAGACACCCACATGCATCAGCCCGTCCCCACAGATGTCATCCCCCGGGCTGCGTTTGGGAGACAGGCTGCAGCCTCTCATCGCTCTGGGCTTTGTTTCCTCCACCCTCTCTGCGAAAATCGGCACCATCTGTTCAGCAGGGGCCAGGAAAGCGTGGGGGGAGCAGGGGAGCCCTGGGAGGGGGCTGCTGGGCAGCCTTGCTCGGACCGTCCCCGCTTCGCCCATGGGTTGTGAGTAAAAACCACGTGAGTGGCAAATGGGTAAAGCCACGCAGAGCTTGGCGGCAATTTCTGCCAGCTGAGGATCTTGTCTCCCTGTGTTTTCCAGTGTATCCAACAACCTGATGGCCAAGATGGATCAGGATGACCAGGCAGGGGATGTATATCCCTGTCTGGGATGAAGCCCGTTCCATAGGTGCTGTCACACCAAGATTGTTGCGATGCTTCAGGAGAAAAGGTAGCAGCCACAAGCAAAATGAGGCAGTAGAAAAGGACATTCAGCTCCCCTTACCCTGAGTTACAGCAAAGCACTGACAACGGCAAGTGCTTTTAAGTCTGGCTACAGGGATCACAGCCTCAGCCTGCCTCAGCTCCTCCTCTCCCCATATTTCAAGCCTGGCACGGGGATACAGGAGGCAAAGCTAGCACTCCCCCGTGCTCAGCCCTGCCATTCAGTTCTGAACAGTTCCCAAACAAACTGCTTTAGCTGATGGAAAACCACCTAGGGGAGAACATGCAATGAGTTTACCCAGCTCTTGGGAGAACCGCGTGCAGCTGGGCATGACCGTCTACAGCCCTCGCGTGGCCTGGGGAGCCACATCTCATTGACTTCTGATGGGACCCTGGTTCTGACACGCCTACATGCGTTTGATAACTTCAGCTCCCAAACCTTCTCCACGTTCCCCTCCCATCTCTTAGATGCTCTGAACAACACTTGTCTCCAGGACTGTGCCCTGACATTTAGCAGCAAGCTGAAATGCAGATGTCTTTTCTTTTTTAAATTTGAATTCTGGGGAGAGAACAGAGGGCACTAGAGCTGCAGGCTGGAGGCACTAACACTCCAAGGAAAATGCTGTCTTGTCTCCCAGAGGCAGCACATTCAGGGCAGTGTTTGCACCTTCAGACACTGAGCCCCCCTCTGTCAGGAGCTCCCTCCAGCACCTAGATGGGAAAAACAGGGATATGAGGAGCAGGGCAGTGACACCAGCCCTGGAATTAACTCGCTTGAGCATTTTAATCCTCATGTGACAAAGGCTGCTGACCCCAGACTGGCTTTTTACAGGGGAGTAAAGAAAAAAGCAATTAGAGACCGGTAACCCCAGCCAATGGATTTAACCCTTATTGCCCTTCTCCTGCCATTGCTCAGCCCTGCAGAGCAGTAGCAGCCTGCAAAGCGTTACATGTCGCCTGAGCAGGGCCATGGGGAGTCCACTCCTCAAGGGCTAATTAATCTGGGTGACACAAGCTCTAATCGCTGGGTGACTTCCTGCAAGTGGCCCTGGCCAGAAGTCACCGAGCAGGACCTCTGCCAGCCGTGATGGGTTGTGCCACCTCGCAGGGCTCCGGGCAGTGAAGAAGGACATCTCCAGATGTCCAGGCCACCTGGGGAGGGAGGGTCCCATCAGAAGTCAATGAGACGTGGCTCCCCAGGCCATGTGAGGGCTGTAGACGGTCATGCTTCTACAGTGAAGGTCCTGTCCCTCTCCCCCTTCCTTTCCAGCCCCTCCATCCCTTCCCCAGCCAGAGCCTGCTTTCACCGGCCATGCTGGACATGGCAGGATCCCAGCCGAGCCTTCACCTCTTTCGCAGGCTCTTTGGTGCCAGCACCAAGCCACAGGACCAGCTTCCTCCTCCCTGCCCTGCTCCCGGCAGCCCACCGGCACAGTCCCTGCATCCCCCAGCCCTTCCACTGGTCCCCCCTGCAAACAAGGTCACCATCACCCTGACATCTGGGCAAGCCACCGATTCACGCAGGACTGATTTCTAATGTCTTAGCTGACACTGCAAGGATGAATGTGGCTTTGAGAGCAGTGTAAGTACGAGGCGAGTGTGGGCCTGTCAGCTTCTCTTCAAGGGGACAACCCTGTTATTTGCTCTGGATTAGTCACTGGCTACACAGCGCTCACAAACGCCTCACTGTCGGTGAAGTCTGTGTTTGCATCGTGCCCATCTCAGCGGGGCCAGGGCCATCTCGGGGTCTGCCCGGCACGAGCCCCTGTCACCACTGGTCAGCCACAGCAGCTCCCACGGGCAGATGCTCAACAGCTGGAGGAGATGATGTCTCTCAGCCCAGCTCGACCCCTCACTGCAGCACTTGCAGGGGAACGGGGTGATGCTGAGCTCACTGGAAAGGGCCCTCATCTGCCCCAAAGAGCCGGGAAACTGCAGACTGTTTACAGTTCCTCACTCTTCTCCTACCAGGCCAATTTCCTTCCTCCAAAAAGCTTCTAGCAAAGCTTATAATTTGTTACATATGTGCAGCTCCAGTCCGCAGGATTGCAGTGAACATACTGCTGGGTGCACATTGTTCCCCATCCCTGAAACTCACCAACAGTTCAGTATTCCTTACAAGAGGGAAAAGAAGAAAAAAGTAGATTCTAGGTGATAACTAAACACCCAGCCAGGGCTTTCTCCAAGATGGGGGTACCAGCATGTCCCCTACAGAAAAGAGGGCGGCTCGCTCCCCGACCTTGCATGCCTTCTCCCATGGGTGATCAGTATCTCACACACACACACACCGCCCAGCTGTGGGCTCTGCAGCAGCAGCCAGGGACTAGCTGGCAGACAAGCCATGACACTATGTGCCTGTTCAGGATATTCTTTTCCCTCCCTCTAACTCAAGTCTTTTCTTTCCTTTTTCTCAGCTGCTCCCCAGAGTAAGGAAGGTCAGAAAAAAGCCAGAAAGCAGAGGAGCAGGCAGGAGATTGAGGGCAACCTGCCTCTAAGGCCCCTGACCCTTCTACTCCTTTGGGGAAGAGTTGAACAAGTATTTTCATAGAACCATTTAGGTTGGCTAATAACCATAAGATCGCTGAGCCCAACTGTTTTCCAGCTGCAAAATCTTGCACAAGCTCAGACTGAAGATGGGAGAGTGAGGGAGAAGTTCAGGGCACGAGAAGGCAGCAGGAGACACTTGGGAACACAAGGAAGACTCCTCCAGACACCCCAAGTGGGTCAGGGCTTCCCCAGCTCCCAGGGTGTCCCAGGACATCTGGACGTCTGTTCCCAGAGGGGACCCATTTCAGATGAAACCTGAAAGATTCAACCCCCATGTGAAATGACAGGGAGACACCGGCGCTTTGTAGTGCGGGTGGCTGAGCTGCGTCCAGCTCTGCCGAGTTCAGTTCTCCCTACGAGCATCATGAAGAGTCTGATTTATGAACCCAAGAGCAGTAGTACATTTGCCAGGTCATACATTTAAAGTTACTGGATGTGTCGTGTCTAACTCCTTAAAACCAGTGAGAGCAGCACGGTGAGCAGGGTTTCAATGGGGTGAGTGCCACCCAGGTGGAAACACTTATTTTACCCCTGAAAAACAGCTGGGAGATGGCAAAGCTGGGCTTAGCTCCCTGCCGAGCCACCCTGCTTGAATAAACATTCACGGACAGTGCTGTCCTCTCCCTGCCTCAGTTTCCCTCCCCTTTCCAAAGCATGACACCAACTCAAATTACCGAAGAACAACAAACCCTGCAGAGCTGCAAACTTTCAGCACCCCAGACAAGCGTTACAAAAAGCGTTAACTCTGATCTCCACACCGATCCACACTGAAGTTGCTTGTTTTGGAGGCTTTAATCAGCCTAGGGAAGAGCAGCAGAACGGGCTTCCCTACGGCAGCGACGAAGGGCATTCGCTTAACAAACGAGTCCTACGAAAAGCAATAACGAAAAGCTTTTAGAGTTGCCACATAACATTTCAAGCAACAAACTCCAGTGCATATGTTAATTGGATGATTTGATTTAGAAAGCAAAGCGGAGAAGAAATCAATCTTAGGAGCTTAACACAATCTCCTAACTCTCCCCACCAGGAGCCGCAGGCTACGGCGAGCTAGGAGGCACCCAACACCAGCCCTTCGGTGCCGGCACTTGGGTTGTCCTTGCCCTTGCAAATCAATTTTGAGTCCTGTCTTGGCTGCAGTAATGGCTTACCTTTCTACGTGCCAGCTTTAAATGGACACCATTGTCCTATTTAATTAGTTTTCATGGGATTTATAGCATCCAATGAAGAACCCCAGGGCTGATGGATTTATGCCCGTTTAATTTTTATGACCCATGGAGCATCAGTGAATCTGATGAGGAGCAATGGGATGCAACATATGCACAGTTACTGTAAACCTGCGTGTTTGTGCATCTGAAAATGGAGCATTAAAGTGATTCACTGGCAGCCAGCACACGCGTGCCAGCAGTTCTCCGCTCAACTCCCATTCGGCTCAGACCGACACCGTGGAGTATCTATATACATGGCCTTTCAATCCTGAGAATATACAGACAATGTTGCCCCAGCTATCTGTAATTATCCACCTCCCACCAACCTTGCCAAAATCCACCCAGGAAGGAATGAGCCCTTTTTCCTTCACAGCCAAACAACGTGTTCCACTCCTCCTTTCTCATCCCCAGCACATGGGGCTGGGAAGTGGCTATTTCACTTGGGCCACAACATTTTCTTCACTCCCAATAAACCTGATTTACACATAGGAGTGAATTAAATAAGAGGCACTTTGCCATCTGTACAACACCCTGGTGCCAGTGCCCACTGGCCAGTGATGCTGCAGAGCTGCTGGACCGCTCCATGCAGCCACAGAAACCAGCAAGGCCAGGAAGGATGCTGCCGAAGGGATGAAGTGCCAACTTCTCAGCCCTGGAGACGCCCCTTTGCCTCCCCCACATCAGTAGGGCATGAGTGCACTGAAAACATGCCTATCTTACTGGTAAAAGAACAGTTAATAAAATAAATGCTTGCTCTCTGATATAAATAAATCTATGTCCACTCCCTGAGAGGGTTCATTTGCCTCTAAGCAAGGGGCTGTTTTCTAGAAAGCAAAATTATACCTTTTTGCTCATGGCCATGTCATCAGGCTGAAGCTGCCCCAAAGCCCCACGACCTGCACATTGATCCAGCTCCTGGCACTTGGTTTTGTGTTCACCCCCCTGTTCCTCTCCAGGGAATAAAACAGCCGACAAAAGCCTGGTCCTGCCGGTGCAAGCAGCCACCAGCACACCTTCTAGGTGGATGGACTAGGCGATGATTGTAGGTCCCTTCCAACTGAAATTTTCTACTCTGTTCAGGCCAGTCCCCCACACACTCATGGAGCAGCAATGCTAGAGGAGGCAGGACCACACCAAAACTTTGCTGTAATTTAATGAAGTCCTTTATCCCTCTCCCATTTGCCCCATCTGATACGAAACTCACCTCTCCAAGCAGACCGCAGGCAATACATTTTAATGTTGCCAAGACAACTGTGTTGACAAAATTCCCTTTTGTTTTAGATGAAAGAAACAGGGGTTTCTTTTAATTTGGAGTTCAAGGCTTAGCATATTTCAGTAACGCGCCCACCATCTCTCTTCTACTGTTTCGTACAATATTTGCTTGGCGCCTGTGATGTGCGGCTGAAACAGAGTTTAGATAAAACCGTCAATTCTGCCTCTAACCCCATCTAAAACTGATGTTCTTATTAGGGCTTGGCCCATCTGTAAAACATAAATTTCACCACCATCAATTTGCTGAGAGAATTGGAATTACACCAGCGACTCCAGTTTGACAAATGGGACCCGTGTTAACACAACACCACTTTGTCCTAGATGACAAAATAGGTAGATAGGAAATAAATGAGAAAATGCCACTTGATGGATGGCCCCGAAATCCAATCACAGCACGAGAAGGGGATCGTGGCTCCATTTAGAAAGAAAGAAAAAGGGAATTTAAAAATCGCAGCATGTTGGCTGGAGCTGTAATAGCTCCAGAGCTACCAGCCGGCATCAATAAAGTCAGCGACAGAGCTCTTGGCTCAGAGTCGGTCCAGGAATTAAACACCCAGCTCGTTTCATCATCTCACGTTCTCATCCCCTCCTTTGCTGCTGACTCCCCAAAATTCTTCTCGCATGGTGTTTAATTTTCCTACTCTAACAAGCTAGTGGGAGAAGTAGCCCAATTAGGACACTAAATAGCAATAAACCTTATTGTCACTGACTTTCATAAAGAGTGACTCATATCACTATTTAAAAACCTCAGAAAAACATCAGGCTCCTCGCACAAGCCTGGGTTCCTCGATTTGGAGACACAAGCCTCCTGCCAGGTCCCCATGAAAGCCCGCCGCTGAAAGGGCTGAGAGATTTTCTCTGTCCCCCAAGCACCGCTACCATCTCTCTTCAACATCAAAAGGCACAGGAGGGCTAGAGGTACGATTCCCCACCAATGAATCTGGTACCTGGAGTCAAAGCAGAGCTCTTGCTCTCTTTGCACCAGCATCCTCAGTGACTGCACAAGGCAAAAAGCAAAGATAATTTGTTCCCCTGAGTTTCTGTCCGTGCTTTTCTTAGGGTTTCGCATTAGCACTTGTTGCCATAGTATCAACGGTGGCGGCAAAGTTCTCTAGGGGCCTCCTGGGACCTGTTCCTCGTCCTTCGGAGGGCTCCAGCTCTAATTTGGGCAGGACTGGAGTGGGGAGATGTGGAATTTTCTGCTTCCTAATTTTCGCTAAAGGTGCTGCCTGCAAAAGCGAGGCTGTTCCTTAGAAGCAGCATCAGCCACATCAACCTCACTCTGCCAACATCCCTGAAGATGGGGCTGGGCATGGGGCACCATGGAAATAAAGCCATGAGTCCATGAAAGAGAGGAATGGAAATGGGGTCTGATGCTCATCAGTTCCTGGGGCTTTTCCCCTTTCCCCATGGGAGAGTCCCATGCTGGTGATGCTGCCTTTGGCTGAAGCAGCCCCAGCCCCTATTTTGAAAATATTTCCCCATGCCAGAGAAGAGGATTTTGGTCTCCCAAGACCCTCCTCCTCAATACTGGCATCATGGGGTGAGGCAGCAGTGGGGCAGGCTGTCACACCAGGGCCACGGTCCCACTGCACTGCAGTGGGACTGGAGCCCTTGGCTGAGACATGTCACTGATATTTCCAAGGACAAGCTCATTTTGGTGGTGGTTGGAGATGAAGGATGGGTCCTGCTCTGAAAAGACTGAGCTTTCATGACTTTCAAGGCAAGGAAGCGCTGCACGTTTTCAGCATGTCTGAAAACATAAGCCAGAGACTCTGCAAAATGGGATTAAGACAAGCCTACCCTAGATGGGCATCGCAAGATCTTGTTAAGCATTTCTGAATTGTCATCTGAAAGAGAGGCTATGGAAAGGG